>NW_027361789.1:2430000-3030000 GCF_039654945.1 Dendrobates tinctorius | reverse complement strand
TCCTTAAATACAGTTTGCTCCTTTATACTTCAATCTGGCATTCCTGTTGCTTATTTTAAGCCTCATTCAGACATCAATCTTTCACGTACTTGTTTTCTTGGCATGTTTTTCAGGAATGGACCACGTACAGGCTGTGGGGCTGTTCACAAGTCTTTTTTCACAGACCATGTGTTAGTGCAAAAGTCAAGAAAACGTCCATTTTTTAATGGCAGCAAGAATGAAAAGTACCAATATAAATATGTATATCAGAGACACGCCGACCAAGCGCAGAAGACACACTGACCAAGCGCAGAAGACACACTGACCAAGCGCAGAAGACACACTGATCATTTTTTCACATACTGTATGTGTTTAATCATGAACGTCTGAATGCGACCCTAAATAGTACCAGCAAAAATATTACATTGACTGTTTTGCTAAATTTAAGGCTTATAGCTTCATGCTTCATGCCAATTTGCACAATTATCATTGCAGCACTGGAGAATAGGCTGATGTTATACAAGTTACAGATAATTTTTTAAAAAAAAGCAGATCCCTGCAGGTTTATGAAATCACACAGGTAAATTCCAATCCTATTCCAATTAACAAGAGCCAACAGTATTAATATTAATGCCTAGAGAGAGTAGGGGGCTTAGCTCCAATTTTAATTAATTGGACTGAAGCACAAGCCTCTCCTGGCAAACTATAGCTGCAGTGTTAACTGATCCATCCAGTGTACATGGGTATCACACCATGACAAATCATCACATTGCACAGGGAAGAAATGTATAGGTATGCTTTAACATTAATGTTTTCTGAATGTATTCAGCTCACCTTTATAAGTACTGCAGTCTGCTCCCCTATGTAATCTATTAAGTGCAGATTAGCCAAGGCCTAAAATAGTAATACAATATTGGAAAAAACTGTTACAAAACCATTAGTTCAACTACACCTTTATATTTTATTTCTTTATTATGTCCGCTTCCAATCTGATTTAATCAGAGATAATTAAGAGTAAAATGAAAGCCTAACAGGATGCTATGAAAAAGTTGGCCACTTGCCAGAATGTGATGATATCCTCCTAAAGCATTAAAAGGCAGTCATTTCTTAAAGTTTTTACCACACAACATCGACTTTGAATTACTTTTAATTACAATTTGGTGTTGTTTTTTTTTATCTTCCAGCATTTTCATTCATAGTTTTAAGTTTAACTTCTAGTTTTAAGTTGTAGTTTAAATGTTCAAAATATGTACAGTTTTCATTATGAATATTTAAGTAATCCTCCTGTTTGTTTAAATTGCCTAAATTAATGATTACATACGATAGCAATGTGTCGCATGTTTAAGTATATTCCTTGTTTTACTTTTTTTTTTTTTGCTGTAATTACATATGATGTAACAGTAAAGTAGAGAAAAATTGTTGTTGACATACCTCCATTAACACAAACAGTGCGGCAAAAAAGAGCAAAGTTGCCCATTCCACTCGGTGCAGAATCATTTCGAAATCGTGAATGTCTGCAATAATGAGGAGCCACAGAGAACCCAAGATTGCAATCCATCCTGTAATGGAGATGAAGAGCCAACATTTCTATACAGTTGTAGGATTTCCAAACATGACAAACACACACACCTTGTTGTAGTATAATAACCTGATGCAGAAATGTATAATTCAACACCTTAAGGACCAAATTCACCAGTCCATAAAACACGCACTGTGATTAAGTCACAGAATCCGGCTCGACCTCTGAGAACCCTGACCCGACCCACCTGCTTCATATATGCCAAGGAGGCAGTTAGCTCAGATCAAAAGATTCACCAGTTGAACCTATTGTTCTAGCCTGAATTCACAGACTTCTAAACAAATCCTAACTTGGCATGTACAGTGATTTTTTATTGTATTCATGCAATAATCTGGCTACATTCACTTCCACATCAGGTGGTAAGTAGGACAAGGCATGCCATGACCACAGATACTGTATTTTGGGTGCGCAAGTGATAGATGCGATGAACCAGTCTTATTCAAGTCTTCAGTTCAGTATCCTTGTTCCTTTAACCGCCCCACCCCACAGCCAATTTTTGTATTTTTACTTTTGTTTTTTCCTCCACTTCTTTCCAGAGCCATAACTTTTTTTTCTGACCACATAGACATACAGTTGTGGCCAAAAGTATTGACGCCCTTGCAATTTTGTCAGATAATACTCAGTTTCTTCCTGAAAATGATTGCAAACACAAATTCTTTGGTATTATCTTCATTTAAGTTGTCTTAAATGAAAAAAACACGAGAGAATGAAGCAAAAAGCAAAACATTGATCATTTCACACAAAACTCCAAAAATGGGCCAGACAAAAGTATTGGCACCCTCTGCCAAAATAACTGCGACCAACCGCTTCCGGTAACAATCAATCAATGAGTTTCTTACAATGCTCTGCTGGAATTTTAGACCATTCTTCTTTGGCAAACTGCTCCAGGTCCCTGATATTTGAAGGGTGCCTTCTCCAAACTGCCATTTTTAGATCTCTCCACAGGTGTTCTATGGGATTCAGGTCTGGACTCATTGCTGGCCACCTTAGAAGTCTCCTTTTGGCTAAAGGTTGTGCAACCAAGTATTAGGCTGAGGGTGCCAATACTTTTGTCTGGCCCATTTTTGGAGTTTTGTGTGAAATGATCAATGTTTTGCTTTTTGCTTCATTCTCTTTTGTGTTTTTTCATTTAAGACAACTTAAATGAAGATAATACCAAAGAATTTGTGTTTGCAATCATTTTCAGGAAGAAACTGAGCATTATCTGACAGAATTGCAGGGGTGTCAATACTTTTGGCCACAACTGTATAACCCTAGTCCCATCACTGATTAGCAGTTTTCTGCATATACACAGTGCATACAGAAAGCTGCCAATCAATGGTGCATGTGATGTGATATAGAGCTCATGTTGGAATATGTTAGGTGCAACAATTCCATTCCTACCTGAGTGTTTAGTTGCTAGATTTGTATGTGGTTTAAAAAGTTTAAAAAAACTCCCAGAGGCTCACACACAGGGAGAGCATGTGACAATTTCCTGTTTTCCTGTGTCTGTGTATGAGAGAAGCAGCCTGCTGTAGATGCTGCACAGATCGAGACACACAAATGATTTATTCCTGATTTATTAAGCTAGATATATTTCTGCAGTTTGTTCCTAAATAAAGAAGCTCTGTTGTCACATGCTTGGAGAGTATCCTGAATAATCCGCTGACAATAGGTTATAAGTCCAGAGTGACACAGAACCCCAGAGTAACACAACAGAAGCCCAAAGCAAAAGCAGCAGAGAGGAACAGAGAAGATGTCCACTAGCGGCATTCCTGTAAAGTTCTCAGTGCCAAGCCTCACTAAGCACAACTACCAGTCCTGGAAATTCAAGTTGAAGATACTGCTCATAAGAGAAGGTACGTGTAAATATACTCAGCAACAATTATCTCATCCAGTCCCAGATGATTGGCTAGAAAAGGATCAGAAAGCACAAATCATGATCTCCCTCAGTGTGGACAATAATTAGATTGTGCATTTATTCAAGTGTGCAACTGCAAAGGAGATGTGGGATGAGTTATAGAAAGTGTATGAAAGGTCAAATCTCAGCAATAAGCTTTATCTCATGAGAAAGCCGTATCAGTCTAAGCTAAGTGATGGACAGAATATGCAGGACTATATAAGAAACACCCTAGAAATTGTGGAGCATCTCAGGGGTATTTGAGAAGAAATTAAAGATTTTCATGTTGCTGCATTTCTAATAAGTGGTCATCCAGAAAGTTATCACACACTTGTGACTGAACTAGATGCATGGCCAGATGATGAGCTGACACTAGAGTATGTTAAAGGCAAACTTGTGGATGAATTCAAGAGAAAAATGCAGCATGTAAGCAGCAGTAATAAATCCAGAAACAGCATTAAAGACACAGGATTTCCCTAAATATAAGAGCAATCTAAGAGAAACTTGTGAATGTTTTGTCTGTAAAAAACCTGGCCACCTTAAAACAGACTGCAGAATTTGGAAAGCAAGAATGAATCAGCTTGAAAAGCAGAACAGTCATCAAAGGGTTAAAACAGCTGTAAAGGAAGATTCTGCATGTGTTGAAACTGCATTTAATGCCAGTACAGACCCATATGCAAAGCATATATGGTGTAAAGATTCTGACACAAGCAGCCATATGACAAATAACAATGATTTCTACACTGACCTTAATGAAAGCAAGTCAGAAAAGGTCATCTTAGCTAATGGCGAATATAACTTCAGAACGAGTAGTAGATGGCTACCCCCACTGTCCAGTTTCCTCAGCACAAAACAGAAAGATCCCAATAAAGGATGTTCTCTATGTTCCCAGCCTCAAAAGCAATCTTCTGTTAGTAAAGAAGCTCAGGTAAAAGGGGAATGTAGTTACTTTTAGAGATAAACAGCTACATCATCTCAAAGAAGGGTCACACTCTTGCAGAAGGAAAAATCCAAGATGAACTTATAGCTAAAATGCAAAGAAAGAGTGTACAATGCTAGACAAAAACTATATAAGAATCCATGTATGGCACAGACGTCTTGGGCACAGAGACACAGAAGCAGTAAGGAAGGTACCTCAACTTGCAAAATGGTATTGAAATCAACTAGTGTAGTCAAATGATGAAGTGCACTAGCTGTCTTATAGGGAAAACACCCAGAAAATTCTTTCCTAAAATAAGCACCACTAGATCTGCACAGCCTCTGGATCTGATACATACAGATGTATGTGGGTGAATGAGTCAAACTCCTAGCAAGAAGAGATATTTTCTCACATTTATTGAAGACTACTCCAGATATACAGTCACCTACCTGCTTCACAGCAAGGATGAAGTTCCACAGAAACTTGAATAATATCTTGCTGTAGTGTTTAACACATTTGGAAGAATGTCAAAAACCCTGCGTGCAGATAATGTAAACCGAATATACAGGGTGGGCCATTTATATGGATACACCTAAATAAAATGGGAATGATTGGTGATATCAACTTCCTGTTTGCGGCACATTAGTATATGAGATTGGGGAAACTTTTCAAGATGGGTGGTGACCATCGCCTCAAACAACATACTTCTTCCACTTTCACAGAGAGTAAAACCCTCTTCTCCCATTCTTTACACACTGATAGCAGTTGAATGGCCACCAAGGTCTCCTGAGCTGACCACCTTAGGCTAGTTTCACATTAGCATTTACGGCCGCAGTGTCGGGCTGCGCACGGCTGCCGCTAAGCCCCGCCCCCTGCCACGCCTCCGCCGGTAGCTCTGCCTACGGACGCATGATGCTGCATGCATCCTGTGTCCCCTATCTTTAGCACTGGGGATGCAGGCCGTGCGCAGGTATGCATTTGGCGGTGCATGCGTCCTTTTGATGCTGCGCCGACCAGTGCCAAACGAAACAGGTTGCAATTTGGTGCGCTCGGCGCAGCATCAAAAGGACGCATGCGCCGCCAAACGCATACCTGCGCATGGCCTGCGTCCCCAGTGCTAAAGATAGGGGACGCAGGACGCATGCAGCATCATGAGTTCGTAGGCGGAGCTACCGGTGGAGGCGCGGCAGGGGGCGGGGCTTAGCGACGGCTGTGTACAGCCTGACACTGCGGCCATAAACGCTAATGTGAAACTAGCCTTAGACTTTTATCTTTGGGGTCATCGGAAGGCAATTGTCCATGCTGTGAAGATACGAGATGTGCAGCATCTGAAACAACGGATACTGGAAGCCTGTGCTAGTATTTCTTCTGCTGTATTGCTATCAGTGTGTCAAGAATGGGAGAAGAGGGTTACATTGACAATCCAACACAATGGGCAGCACTTTGAACACATTTTATAAGTGGTCATAAACTTGTAAATAACTCATGAAATAATAAAGTTACGTTAAAACCAAGCACACCATTGTTTTTCTTGTGAAATTCTCAATAAGTTTGATGCGTCACATGACACTCTTTCCATTGAAAAAAATAAAGTTGGATCCAAAATGGCCAACTTCAAAATGGCCACCATGGTCACCACCTATCTTGAAAAGTTTGCCCCCTCCCATATACTAATGTGCCACAAACAGGATGTTGAAACCATTTTGAAAAAGGATGGAATCGTATTCCAGACTACCATTTCATACAACCCAGAACAAAATGGCATTGCAGAGAGAGAAAGAACCACACTCTCTGTGAAAGTGGAAGAAGTATGTTGTTTGATGCGAATCTACCTACAACGTATTGGTGATAAGCCATCATGACAGCTTGCTATCTTCAAAACAGAGTGCCAGGTAAAGCCACAAATAAAACTCCATATGAGCTATGGAACTGCGAGAAGCCTAACCTGAAGCACTTAAGGATATTTGTAAGCAAAACATTTGTGTATGTTCCCAAAGAAAAACATTCCAAGTGGGAATCACATGCGAAGCAAGGAGTCCTGGTGGGCTATAGCGAAACTCAAAAGGGATACAGAATCCTGCACCAAGAGACCAACACAGTAACAGTCAGCAGAGATGTAGTGATTGATGAAAACTATAGCTCAAATTCCATGAAGTTACACCAGTTATTCAACCTAAGAAGCTAGAACAAGAATCTCAATCACTAAACCCAGACACCAAAAAGGAAGCCACTGAAGTGTGAATAAGCTCTGAAGCTACCAAGGAAGACACAGAAGAACCAAGTCTACCTCAAGTCAGAAGATCAGAAAGTCCAAACAAGGTTATCCCAGCTAGACACCTTTCTTATATGGCCAGAACACTTCCTGAACCAGAGCCACAGTCATGGCAAGAGATGCAAAAACTTTTCATGAGAAGCAGAAGTGGATAAATGCCAACAGTGAGAAGATTAGTGCAAGGACTAAGCACTTTGATGTAAAACATCACCATTTACATGACTTAGTGAAACTCGAGTTTGTTTATTGCAAGTCTGGCAAGATGATAGCTGATGGTATGACAAAGCTATCAAGAGCCAAGTTTGTGGACTTCAGAACCGCAATGGGACTAACAGGATAAGTAGTTGTTGAGTGGGGGTGTTGGAATATGTTTGGTGCAACAATTTAGTTGCTAGATTTGTATGCTGTTTATAAAGTAAAAAAAAAATCTCCTAGAGGCTCACACAGGGAGAACGCGTGACTGTATTTCCTGTTTTCCTGTGTCTGTGTATGAGAGAAGCAGCCCGCTATAGATACTGCACAGATGGAGACACACAAATCATTTATTCCTGATCTATTAAGCTTATCATATATTATTTCTGAATAAAGAAGCTCTATTGTCACACGCTTGGAGAGTATCCTGAATAATCCGCTGCCAACAGTTCAGCATTCAGAGAACTGGTAGATCTGCAGCAGACAAAATAGTGATTAAATCAAAATGACTGCAACCAGCCCAGTAAGTGATATATTGTTGGAATCCAGTTCTCTGCCCCTACATTGTGCGGTTCTAAGATGGAGAAGCAAAAATCTGTTTCAATTCACAAGACTACTTATCTCGAACTAACAGCATAACCTCCATATGAAAGAAGAAGAAAGGAGTCATCTTCACTAACGGTGGAAAACCTAGTAATTCTTCAACTGGTCAACATTGACTTATTTTATAAAATCAATTGTCCTTAAAAATATACTTTAAATTTTAAATGTTTATAAGAAAGACACTTACCAAGGTCCAGGTGGATTGCAGGTACAAACGAATTGAGGAAGAACATAAAGATGACAAATCCCAAGACAGCCAAACATTTAATTAGAAGAATCTTGTCTGTAATCCTATGCTGTGTCCAAAAATTAAAACAAATGAATGAACTTTAAAACAGGCTCATTTTCATTTAATGTCCATCTATGGTTAAGAACAGTTCTGAATGTATACATTACGTTATGCGATTTAGCATAAGAAAGGCTATAAAAATCAATGTAATCAATACTACATACTCTTTTCTGAAGTTCTTGAATGTTTGTTTCCCAGTTTTTGTCTTCTTGTGAGATTTGCCTAAGAATCAATATATGAATTACAAATTAAAACAATTACCAAGTTAAAATACACTATGAACTTTTTTATTCAAAAAAACTGGAACATTAAGGGTATGTTCACAGATGGCATTAAAATAAGCACTTTTTATGCCATTTTAAATGTGTTTTTTTCAATTCCTTTGAATGGGTGAAAAGCACTGCATGAATGCAGGAAACTGAAATCCTGCAAATTTTTAATGGATCAATTCACAAGGAAAAAATAAGTAGTATATGCCTGAGATTTCAGAAATCTCACTCATTGTGTTTTTACTGTTTAAAGTCTGGTATTTGTCCCTTGGAAAAACGCTCTGAAAAAATCCTGCAAAAACGCCATTTGTGGACATATTCTAAGGGTGAAAGCCAGCAGTGCAGATTTTGTTATAGAAAAGATATTCAGAAAAATTCTATTTATCTGTAGGGAGTGATATTTTATTAATGGAACAGAGCATTCTCAAGCACTCTCCAAGTACTGAGGGGTATAGTGCATAAAATTCACCAACGCTCCATTGACTAGAGTTCCAAACTCCCTTTAACATTATCAGCGCAAATATTGTACTCAAAGTTATTATTTTTAAAAAAAATCCATCAGAAAACAATTTTCATATAAATGAGAAGCATGAGGTTCCATGGTTGAACAGCTTCATGCACACCTTATGTCAAAAAGCCAGGCATTTGGGTGGTGTAAAACAAGATGGCATTGGAGATGTGAAAACATGTTCTACCTAGTAACTAGTCACACTTTTCTAATCAGCAATCTAATGGACAAATTTTGATTTGGCAAATGCCAGGAGAATGATCCGTTCCAGACTATATTGTGACAGCTGTAAAATTATATTGGAGGAAAGATTATGTGGTTGTTTTTCAGCCATTAGTTTAGGTTTCTTTGTTCTAAGGAAGAAAATCATAATGTTTTAACATACTAGGACATTTTCTACCATTGTATGCTTCCAACTGTGTAGGAACATTTTGGAGGAAGACACTTTTCTGGTATAGAAGAACTTGACGGGTCACAGAAAGACCCCTGCCCGTAAACTCATCGAACAAATCTGGGCTCCTTTTTAGTTCTTATGAAACAGAATAGTGTTCTTTTAGGAATGATTTCTGAAAGATTTTGAAGGCTGCATGTGGGATTTTTTGCTCATCCAGAAGAGTGCAATCTGTTTTAGCTGCATATGGGTACATTAGTCTATAATATTGCTTAGGGACTTAGAATGGGATGTCATAAAAGCTCATGTAGGTGTAATGTGTAGATGCCCCTATATTTTTGTCCATGTAGTGTATATGGTAAACACTTAAAAATACGATATCTGGAAGACATAACCCCATATTTTTATATGTGGAAACATACCTTTGAAAAGTTCTAAGCTTCTTCCTCAGCAAACACTCCAACGTCAAAACTTTTTGCATTAGGAGACATTTGACTGCAGTCTCTTCACGACTAGCAGGATTAATTCTCTGTGCAGTCAACTTCCAAACATGAATTTCATGTTTCATCTCTGCAATCACATAAATACAGTCATTTATACCTGCCACATAAAAATGTATTGTTAAACACAATCTTGAGTAATAATACAAGTCATGCGTGTGAGAAAACAATTTTGCGGGATCCCAGTAGACCTTTCAGGATAAAAAAAAAATTCACAGACATTAGAAACATTCCAAATAACCTGTAAGCTCCTTAGGGCTTGTTCCTTGACTTTATTAGGTCACATTCTCAGTACCACTAGTGTAAAAAAAAAATTAGGTGCAAAAGTATGAGGCTTGACAAGTGGACAGTGATTAATGATGAAACATATACAGGGTTATCATTGCAGTAGAATGGCTTCCCTTTAGAAGTCTGATGCAGTCCAATTTTTTTAACATAAAATATAACTCAATATGAAATGCAGCCTGCTGATAACGTTGTTCTTTTAGTCAAGTCACGTTCATTCTAATTCTTGCCTTGATACCAAAAACATAAAATGTTGTGTAATGTACTTCATTGTAGCAATCTCCATAATTTTTTTTTCGCTTTCAGTAAATAAAACCTAATCTTAGGCTTCATGGACATGGCTGAGCTTTTGACAGAGGCTTAAGCCCTGTCTCACATAGCGAGATCACTAGCGAGATCGTTTAAGCATCACCGATTTTGTGACCCAACAGCGACCTCGCCAGCGATCTCGCTACATGTGACATGCAGCGGCGAAAGGCCCCCCCCTGGATATCACTGATTGTGCTCGAACGTCCTGGGCCATTTTTTCATTGTCGGTGTCCTGCTGGCCAGCGCGCATCGCTGTGTTTGACCCCGACGAGCAACCTCGTTGGCGACGCAGAACTCTGGGACGCAGGTGGGAATAGTCAGAAAAGCTGATGTGTGACAAGGTACCAACGACCGCCGAGGTCGTTATACGGATCACTGGATGGTTGCTGCGTCGCTCAAGAGATCTGCCTGTTTGGCAGCTTACTAGCGACTATTTAGCGACGCACCAGCGATCCTTACCAGGTCGTATCGTTGTCGGGATCGCTGGTGCGCTGCTAAGTGAAACGGGACCCTTAGAGTGGCTTGTGAAATCCCCCTGGGGCTTCACATTTCTGTTGTAGCACTCTCAACTGGGTGACAATGTGGAGATACAAATGATTCTAGTGGTGCATTGTATGAAGAATGTCATGCCAAGAGTTTATATCCATCAGAAAACAATTTTTATAGAAATGAGGCACAGAGGCGCACAATGTAGACAGGATAGAATAATGGCACTCAAATTGACAGAAGTGATTTGATTTGCAGCAGTTAGGTTCCCAATTCTGTACAACATTGCAATATAAAAAAAAAATCAATCAATAATGAGCAAATTCTATATTGCAAATTTGATTGGAAAAATCTTCAAACTTTCTGCTGTTTGCAAAAAAACAATGAAGCAAATAGCTCAATATTACACATAATGACTAGAGATGAGAGGATCTTTTCAAATTTGAATTTATCTGCTTTGCCGAATTTCCCCTCAAAATTTGACTCCGCAAATAAATTTGCACAAATGACAATTAAAATGAGCAAATTGCCTGGAAAATGTGTGTAGATCAACAAGTTCCCCTTGCAGTCAAAATAACATGTTTTGAGCTCTGTAATGCAAACACAACCTTTTCAATCTCTAAACAAGTATCAGGCTAGGGAAAACTGAATGGCAATTGTATAAATGGGCTAAAAATGCATTGTTTAAAAATGAATGCATTGCTTAAACACTCAGTGTACAAACAGAAGCAGCCTTGGCATTTTCACATGGTTGGGCGTAACAATTATCCAAGCATTCACAAGCCATTCAAAAATTATCCATTCAATTAAGGAGACAAAACAGGTTTACTCTACAGGTATTCATGTGAGGTAATGATGGACTCAATTAGAAGTAAAAAAATATTTCTTTTTTAGTGGTCTGCAACCTGTTTGCAGATCACAAAATGAGTAACCAATTGCTAAGGCTTTTTAGCAAGAAATCTTTTTTTCTGGAGATAAATAGAAGTACTGTTTTAACGTGCAATAAAACAAGATGTCCGGTCTTTATATGGAGAGGGACATGTGATTTCAGCAGCCAATGACACAAGCCATTGTGTGAGGACATCGTGGATGCTTGCTGCGTCCTGATTGTGGCTAGCCGCAATGTGCACACAAAGTTAGAAGAAAAAAATTGCAGTTCACAAGCACGCCGCTCCTCTGAGCTCTCCCCACACCTTACCCTCATCAAACATGTAACCCACGCTCATCATGCACCACAATTATCATAGCCAAAGTTTTCAAAATATTTTTGTGGCAGCGCAAATATTTTTCCGCACTTTTTACCCAATGTTTCCAATCTTTCCAATTTTTAAAAATTGCTCCTGTTTTCAATCACGAATCCAAATATTCGAATGTGACATTCGTACTGATTTTATGTTTGGCGATCATTTTTCCAACAAATTCGCTCATCACTAGTGATTCGCCCCCAGAGGCCGTGGGGTACTCGGTGCCGGGCCCGTTAATTACAATGGGAGATGTCACAGTGGCAGTGACCCGGTCCGTGGCCTCAGGCGGTCAATGTAAAAGGGGTAGAGTGATGGAGATAAAGTGATAAAGTTGTTGAGATGATTCGTGACTCCACCTGTGGTTTCTGGTCAGTTTGACCAGCACTGCAGGGTTGCTTCTCTGGGACAGATGGTGTGGTGCAGCAATGATGTTGAAGCTCCCCACAGGTGGAGCTGTAGTCCCAGGGCAGTGTAGATGAGGTTGGCAAGTGGGGAAATGGTATAAAGAAGTAGATGTAGCAGAGCCGGGTGTAAGGTGCAAGAATAAGTGGAGGACACAAGGGCATGTAGTTCCAAGGCTTTACTCACAGTCTAGTGCACACAGATGCCCACTTCGGTGCCGTGTCCTCCAGGTCAGGGGCTCAGCCAACTCCCAGGCAAGGAAAAGTACACCTTTCCAGCACTCCTCCAACATGTGCCTTCTCTGAACGCCTCCCCACTAGCGCCTAATCTGAAGTACTTGTAGTTGTGTATTAAACTCAAGTTCCTCCTTCTTGATGTTACTTAGAACTCTACTTGTACGGCAGACAGCTGTAGCCTGCTTCGGGTACTCCTTGCCATCATGTCCCGGCTCACCCACGTTGCTGTTGTGCCCCCAAGTTTTAGATGGGAATAATGTGTTGACGACTTCTATTCCTCCGGTTTCTGCTGCAGGAACATCAGTATCCATACAACCTCGGGAACCGGACCCCGGCCATGCGCTTCAAACTTGAGGAAGGGCTCTGCTCTGACCTTAGTCCTTCGTTCTCTTTTTCACCTTACGTTTTCTCCTATCTTCCTTCTGAAGAATCAGGCTTTCTATGGCTCTTTCTTGTGCCAGCAGCTCCAGGTCACAGGAGTCTGCTGCAGCACTTCCTTCACTCCATCCCTCTCAGGGGATCTTCTCTCACAGACTGACCTTTTCCTAATATTCTCCCGCTCTCTTGTGCAGTCTAAGCTCCACCCACCTCCCAGCACTCTGTGTTCCAAGCAGGGAGCCACCAAGGTTGCTCTACTACACTACTGGTGAGCGTGTGGGATAGGAATGTTGGAGTGTGGTCAGGTGTCTCCACCTTACCTGGATAGTGGGGTATCACACCTCAGGAGGAGGTGCAGTACCTCTGTGGCGACTGAACCCTCAGGGGTGCCACACTAGTATTGACAAACATCGCCTGTGCCGTTTATTGTCGATGCCAGCAACATTCTCCTCTGTTGACCTCTATTCCTCTTCACCCCTGTTTCCCAGGTTTTACCTAACACAGAAAACCATCATCAATGTTTTAGTTGTCAGGTGTCTGAGTGTGTTAAATTGCCAACACTCTGAGCCGGAGAAAATCTTGCCGTGGAAATCAAGAAGGGGCAGTGTGACATTGTCAATACTTCCTCGGCTCACAGAGCCTGCCACATAAATTGCATTAGAAAAGAGGTTTTCCATCTCTTCCGGATCCATGTCTAACAACAAAGGCTGATCGTTCAAGTCTTCAAAAATATCAACTTGAGAAAGTTTTTCTGGAGTAGTATGTTTCTTAGCCTCCAGGGTTAGCAGAATTTCCAATCTTCAACTTCCAGTCAATGACCCCTCTTTCTATTTTGCCCCAAGTACAGTATGTGAAAAATTAACTGATATGGCTTCCGAGGAAGTGGACTGAGCAGAACTGCCAATTCCTGCTAATTGTATTCCTTTCAGCAGCTATATCATCCTGCTGTGAATGAGATGAGGGATGGAATATATACTCCATTACACCCTCCGCCTTCTCCCCGTCAATGCACCATGTAGCGGCAAAGGAGTCCAATTGTGACTTGAGTTTAGTAGTACTTCTGGAGAGACTGTTTCTGCCAGATAACTAGTAGTGTTAAGAATATGGTTGCCACTAGCAACAACTCTATGTAATATTAGGGTTTTTTCTGCTGCCTTGCCATATCCATTGCCTGTGGAATGGTTTGGTAGAGCGTACATTTTGGACAAAAGTATAACAATATATTTGTTTTACTGTGATAAACAGCTCATTTTTGGTATAAAACTCCAACCCTTGAAAAAAAAAATGATGTCACCTCATAAGTACATGCACAGAAAATAATTTGAAGCAACATCTAGGAGTATTGTTGTAGCACCTACGATTGTTAAATGCAACTAGTCAAACAGTTGCAAAATCTTAAATCCTTCTTGTATTATGTTTTGTTACTATACTTTTTTAATATTAATAATAATGATTAACGAAGGTAATGTAATGAAACCTATAATGATAAGTTGTTACACAGGTGTTCATTGCTGTCAACAAACTTGCAGCAAGATTGGTAGTTCAGTTCTGGGGTGTACGGTATCTAAAGTAAACAATTAAAGCATAAATAAAAAAGGGAGCTTTTATATTAAAAGGTGGATAGACAAAAGCCATATGCCTTTACAGGATAGAACAAGACCAGAGAATCTAGGTAAAATCACATCCGAAAAGCAAACTTGTTCAACTGGCCACCGTACCCAGGTGGCAAGTGTGCATGTCTAAAATTTGATGATTGGAGAAAAGAAATAGGGTTCAAAAAAATTACTTTGAACAATACGCACACTTTGGTAGGTAAACACTCATGTTTAAATTTTAGGATTAGGATGATGTCTCTTCAGAAAATAATGGTGGTTCTTCAACTTCAGGGATCGAACATTCATTTGACAAAATGAAACAAGTCTTGAATTCAGAATTTGGATTTAGCTTCAAAATTTACAGAGTGATTTAATAATACCTCTGCTTGCAGGTAGTGATGGGTGAACCCAAACAGTAATAGTCGGGATTAGTGGTGAGAGAATATATTTGGCACTATTCATTACTCACACGAAGGGTATGCTATTATGGCTACTCATTACTCGGTGAGTAATTTGATATTTGCCTTGGTATATTTGAGTGATCCGCTCAGCATGTTTGGTGTTTTATTTGCAGCCAACCACTGCAATTCTGGTGCAATCTTTGGTGTGGCATTACTGTGATAGGCTGCCTGAACACGGTGTGTTTGTCATGCTGTCATGTGCATGACTGCGCAGCAAACATCACTTCTTATCGGTGGTGAAATCATCCCCACTGGTGATGCCATGGTTGCCACACTGTCAAAACACAGTATGTGACCGCAGCTGTGATCGGTGGTATAAAGTTTACCTCCCGTCATTGGTGTCAGCTGATGGGACTACAGCTCCCATCAGCCAATGCCTGCTGCCGCTTATAACGGTGAGAGCAGGAGTGGCTGATGGGAATATTCATCAGTCAGGCTCCTGCGCTGTGGTGACCTCACTGAGTTCACTGCAGCCTCAGTGACAGGCAGTAACCTCAATGATGTCACCACCGGTCACTGAGGCTGCGCTCGCAGCAGCTCATTGACCAGTGGTTCTCAGCCTGGATTGTCAAATATTGGCACCATCCAGGTTGAAAACTATTAATCCCTCAGAAATGGATTATGGCATGGGACAGAACGTCGGACAGGTGAGGGATATTTTTTTTTGTTTTATTGCAGGAGACGATGGATTCAGAGGACTTATGCATTAGGAGAGTATAACTGTTTGTTATTTTTACCCTCTTAACAACCAAAGGCATTTTTGGTTTTGCATTTCCATTTTTTTGCTCCCCTTCTTCCCAGAGCCATAACTTTTTATTTTTTGGTCAAAAAGGCCATGTGAGTGCTTGTTTTCTGCTGGATGAGTTGTACTTTCGAAATACATTATTGGTTTTACCATGTTGTGTACTTGAAAATGGGAAAAAAAATCCAAGTGCGGTGAAATAGCAAAAAAAAGTGCAATCCCACTATTGTTTTGGGGGGTTATTTTTGCACCATGTTCACTAAATGCTAAAACTAACCTGACATTATGATTCTCAAGGTCATTGTGAGCTCATAGACACCAAACATTTCTAGGTTCTTTTTTATTTTAGCGGTGAAAAAAAATTCCAAATTTGTAAAAAAATAAATTGCGCCATTTTTCGATACCCGTAGCGTCATCATTTTTGTGATCTCGGGTTGAGTGAGGGCTCATTTTTTGCATGCTCAGCTGACATTTTTAATGACTCCATTTAGTGCAGATACTATCATTTGATGACCCGCTATTGCATTTTAATGCAATGTTGACCAAAAAAACGTAATTCTGGCATTTTGAATTTTTTTTTCTTTACGCCTTTTAGAGATTGGGTTAATTTTTTCTCATATTAATAGATTGGGCGATTCTGAACACCACGATACCAAACATGTGTCTCCATGGAAGACTAGAAGCTGCACTTGTCCGATCAGCTCTGCTAAATACAGGCGATAAGATCAATGGTTTATTAGGTCCAACAGAAAAATATTCAGCTTTCCTATTGAATTGCATTGAATCCATTATTCGGCACAAATACATGGATAATAGAAAGTATTTGTGCCGATTTCCCCAAATCCGAATATTTTACTATATCAAACACCGACTGTTCGGGCACGGACTCCAAATTGCCAAGCTACTGCGATGACTCACTGTACAAAAGGTTCTTTTCAGTATATACTAAATTTTTTCTCCTATAGCCTCATTGCTAATCCATACGCCAGAAAAGTTGTAGTTTTCTTTCATTTAACAGAAATGTAAAATTTCTGTAACTTCATTTATACCATACTGAGCACACTTTTCCTGTTTTCTTGGCTCAATAAATGTGTACATCTTGGAGTTCTAATGTCGGATTTAGTATGCGGCTTACTGTGCTAACTTCTGCTTGCTATCATCAAATCTTGCAGGTCTTTTGTAGTAATATTTTTTTACCACCTGCTTTTTCAGGATTATGGAGCAACTCTGTTTATTTGTCCATAAAGTATAGCATGTATCCATTTAAATTTTGAATTTGCTAACTATGGTTCCACCTTTATCTATCAGAAATTCAATGCTTTGGCTATCTTTTAAATCCTTTCCTTGTGTTTAACAATCTCTTTCGGCCACGCTTTTAACATCCCAATAAGATTTGTGCACTCAAAGCCACTACCCATTCGGAATGGGCTTCTGGCATTGAAGCTACCATCTGGTTATGCATAATGTTTGCAAAAGATTATAATGACATCAGCTTTTTTTGATAAAGGGGGCTGTCAGGTCTAAATTGATAAGTCTGCAGTCACTCTCTGTGACTGTAGACTTGTGAATCCCAAAGCGCACACACTACGCACTGCAAGGATTTGCCAGTTTCTGAGCTCGGAATGGTGGTGATGTATGCGCTATGCATACTCCTAGCCAGAGTCCAGCTAGCTAGCGCAGTCTCGCTCCATACACTTGTAATGAGTGAGGCCATGCCCTGTCTGGTGATGTGACCATCCAGTGGTCTCTGCTGTCTAGTGGGCAGAATCTCGCTCAATACGAGTGTATGGTGCAAGGCCGGGCCCATTAGTCGAGCTCTGGCCGGGAGTATGTAAACCGGCAAATCCCCGCGCACACAGTGCATGCGTTGGGGAAACTCAAGTCTGCAGGCATGAAGAGTGACTGCAAACTTATCAATTTAGACAGGACAACCCCTTTAAATACTAAAACACTTGCCATTAAGGTGCTGAATAATTTGTCAACTGTAGTGTTCAATAAAAGTGTCAGGTGTTGAAATTGAATTAACCATTTGTTATATTAGTCTGTGAGAGCCATTTCAAAAGCTCATTTCATTGGTTTATATTGCTCCTGCTTGATTTTTTTTTTGCAAACAGCAAAAGTTTGTCAATTTTACTAATAAACCTAACCTTGCAATGGACACTGAATCATTTTGAGTGCAAGCATACAACGGAAAGTTCTGCACACGCGGTTGAATTTGCTCAGTGTTTTATTTATAAATGGCATGCCAGATTTTGTATGAATGTTTCAAATGTTGCAACAATCATCAGATAGTCTGATGGCAGGGCTTGCAGAATGGAGAATTAGTGTGGAACAGGCACTGTGAATGGTTCTTTGCAATTTTTTATTATATAGCCAAACACTGTGGTCTTCTCAGTTCTGTGAGCTTAACTATCAATAGCTTGATGAAAGACACAAAATCTAATTGTCATGATCCCAGTGCAGGTTTTGACCTGCACGTCAGGGGTTAATGTCTTGGGCTCAGTGCAGGCTTTACCTGCACGCCGGGGGTTAATTATTATAGCCTCTCTTTGGCTCAAGGAGGGCTTCTTATAGTCCTGGGAGACTCCAATTCCTGTCAGTTATACTTTTGCCTTTGGCCGAGTGTGGTGACCCCTGTGTGCCTGTGCCTTCTGATTGTCTTCTAGTTTGCTTATATGGTTCTGACCCAGGTCTGTCCCCTAGTTGTGAGTTTGTCTCTTGATTCTGTACTGTTTATCTGCTTCTCTGGTTTCTGACTCATTGCCTATGTCCTGACTAGTCTCTGATTGCCCCTGTTGTACTAAGCTATCTCTGTGTATGACTCATTGCTTACGTTCTGACTACTCTCTGCTTGTCCCTCTGGTACCGCACTGCACTCTCTGTGTATGACCCCCGTTTGTCTGATTTGAGGATCCCTGTAGTAGAATCCTGCACTTATCTCCAGCAGCAGGACACTAAGCCCCGCCCCCTGCAGTCACATGATCATAGGTCCTTCACTGCTTTCTACCTTCAGTGACAGGTCCTGTGAGCCTGGAGCACACATCGTCATCACTGCTGCCCCGCTCCACAGGTATCTTTGGGCACAGGTTTGTACTCAGGACATGCGCACTGGCTCAGTGAGCAAATGCAGTGCAGTGTTCCTGATACTAATATACAGTTTGTAAACAAAAGAACATTGATTAAAATTCAAATGAGCGTGCAGAGACCCAATGTACTTTGACTGTTTTTTCAAATCCACAATACAGTCCCATGAGGACAGACTTATAAAAGTTTACCCAACTAACAAATATACAGTAGATTTTAGCTTGAGGCTTAAATCTGGATAAGAGTTGAATATTAAGATTTTAGATTAAATCACATCTATTAAAGAGATTGTATATTTCACCATTTTTAAATTGATGACCTATCATAAAGACAACCAATAGCATATTACTGGGTGTCCAACATCCAACTGTTGCAAATCAGGATAAACTCAGATGTAAACAGTATGTGGAGCCAAGCTGTTCTGGGTACAAACATTTTTTAATGGAAGCTGATCTGCAGTACCCTTGAGGGGCCACATGGGGCCCAATTTGTTAAGTAATTATAGAAGCTAGCTTTATAGAGTTAAAAAACCACCCATATCGCTTCATTATTTTTACTTACTGACCAAATGAAAGATATCAATCATTCATTAGATCCTTGAATTTTGACAACTAGCCATTTTCCTGATAGGTTGGTGTCGTTAACCCACCTTTTCAATTTCACATTATGGCCATGGATTTAGTTATAAAGAAGTTTTCGCCTAATCAAATGTGACTTTTCAAAATGCCACAATTTCTGTGCAGTTGTATGCCATTGCTCAGGTCAAATACAAAAGCTGTAATTTTATTTTTGCTGGATGAAAATTAATGTGTGATTTCTTAATGTTTATTGAAAGGATCTTGTGACTTATTATGGAAAAGCCACACAAAAAAAAAGAAAAGCACAATTTTCACTGGTATTGATTAATTTGGCCCATAGTGAACCCTTACCCCATCTCAAATGATCAAATGATTAACTGAGGCCAAAGTGTAAGTTTTGAGGGGTCAGTCCTGCATACTTTTTAAGTTTAACAAACCTTCTTGTAAACTTGTAAAGGAATATGCAATTGGCCTTGTAAAAAAATACTCAAGGTTAAAACATTGAACCTAAAAACTTAGAAATCAGCAAATGTTAGAGAAGCAATTTGATTTTCCTGTTACTGATACAGCAGGGTTTTTGATTGCTAATCAAAAAATATCTAGCTTAAAATGTTTTTGTTGATTGAAGATGATTGTAGTTGCTTTGCCATACTTTTCAGCAATGAACACACCTGCTTTTCAGTAACCCTACTGTTCCGCATCTAAATTAAATATCTCCTAGTCTCAGAGATTATGGAAACTGTATAAACTATGCAGAAAAAAATATATAAAAGTCACTAAAACACTGACAAGCAAAATTGGCACCTTAAGCAATACTACAAATTTTTAAAGAATTATAGGACTAGCATTATATTCAGTAATAATTATCTAACTGTTACAAAATAATTTTATTAGCTGCCTATTTACCCAAAACAAATAAGGCAGTATCAAAGGGCTTGATATTTTAAGTAATGCTAATGGTCACAATGCCAAATGTTTGTGTGCCAACCCCATCTGCACAAATTCTGTGCATTTCCATGTAAATTTTGTTGCAATCATTGCTTTGTAAATTAACATGCTGATGTATCAACGAGCCTAAACTTATTAAGTAAACTACAAGAAAGATTATAGCAGCAAGTGATTGGCCTTAAAGACTGTTTAATAGTTAAAGTGGTTCTCCCAGAATGTAATAAAATGCCCCCAGACAAGCATCCCATCTTAGTCACATGGCTAAACAACTTGCAGCTAGAGATGCGCAAAATTTCAAATGTTCGGTTCGGCTCACAATCGCCGAATTTGCATTTTTAGCTGATTTAATCGTTGATTAAATGGCTGAACATAGCCAAACATACACAGCACAAAAGCCGGTGTTTCCCACACTGTGTGACAGCATGGGAAACACCGGTGTAGCGCTTCTGATCGGTGGTGAAATTATCCCCGCCGGTCAGAGAGCCGCGATTCCCCTTTCTGTCAAAAGACCATGTGAGCCAGCAGCTGTGATCGGAGGTATAAATATTACCACCGGTCACTGGTGTCAGCTGATGGGACTACTGATCCCATCATCCGATACCTGCTGCCACTAATAACAGTGAGAGCAGGAGGGCCGGATGGGAGTATTCATCAGTCGCTCCTACACTGCAAATAAATAATAATAAAAAAAAAAAAACATGCGTTGTTCCCTTGTATTTTTGATAACCAGCCAGGCAAAACTCACAGCTGGGGGCTGCAACCCTCAGCTGTCAGCTTCAACAAGGCTGGTTATTAAGTATGGAGGGGTCCCCGTACCATATTTTTAATTATTTAAATAAATAATTTAAAAAAAACGGTGTTGGGTCCCCCTATATTTGACAACCAGCCTTGCTGAAGCTCACAGCTGGGGGCTGGTATTCTCAGGCTGGTAAGGGGCTATGGATATATGCCCCCAGCCTAAAAATAGCAGCCCGCAGCTTCCCAGAAAAAGCACATTATTAGATGCACCAATTCTGATGCTTTGCCTGACTCTTCCCACTTGCCCTGTAGCAATGGCAAATGGATTTCATATTTGTGGGGTTGATGAATTTCTCACCATGATGTGTGGTGAAGTCACTGAGCTTGAATTGCAGTGATCTCATCACTGACTTTTTCCCACGGTGCTGAGGTCACGGCTAGTGTTGAGCATTCCGATACCGCAAGTATCGGGTATCGGCCGATATCAGCGGTATCGGAATTCCGATACTTAATTCCGATACTTTTTTCATATCGGATTCCGGGATCGGAATCGGAATAGGAAGTTCCCATCATGCTATGAGCCTGCTTGCTTTGATTAAGCCAATGGGAATCCTCCGAAGTGTGGGCACATCCTGTTAGGCATGTAGGCATGTTAACTATTGGCATGGCTGTGATTGGCTGCCGAAATGATGTCATGATGCACTATAAAAGCCACCGCAGCCGCCATTTCTGGTCACTCTGCTGTGAATTCAGTTAGGGACAGGCTGCTGTAGAAGACTGTGAGGGACAGTTAGAAATAGCGATTCTAAAAACAATATTGTGCTTTATCCAGGCTACATAAACCACCACTGTAGCTTGCTTTTCCCTAGCAGCGCTGTTTTCACAGCTGTCTGCAAGGGCTGTGTGAGTGCAGCTCACGCTGTGGAGTGGGTCCTGCAGCCACGTCAGGCTGTAGGCCACCCAGTGTGATCACTGCTGCCTCATACATCTTTTATTTTTTGAGCTGCATTTTTTAAATAATTTCAATCTAGTGTGCTTCCATCCGTATCCATATACGTTGGTTGCAAACACTAGTAGTAGACAGCGGAGCCTTTCTGCAGCCTTTCAGTGCTAGTGTCCACTTTGCTGCACTGTTCACGGCTGTCTGAGAGGTCTCTGACTGTGTGTGAGTGCAGCTCACGCTGAGTAGTGTGTCCTGCAGCTACGTCTGGCTGTAGGACGCTCAGCGTGCGTCACTGCCTCACACATATTTTTATTTGAGTGCAGCTCATTTTTTCTTCTATTAGTGTGCATCCATCCGTCTCCATCTACGGTGGTTGCAAACACTATATAGGAGTACACAGCGGAGCCTTTCTGCAGCCTGTCAGTGCCAGTGCCCACTTAGCTGCACTGTTGACGGCTGTCTGAGAGGTCTCTGACTGTGTGTGAGTGCAGCTCACGCTGAGTAGAGTGTCCTGCAGCTACGTCTGGTTGTAGGACGCTCAACGTGCGTCACTGCCTCACACATATTTGTCTCTGAGTGCAGCTCATTTTTTCTTCTCCTATTAGTGTGCATCCATCCGTATCCATCAACATTGGTTGGTTGCAAACACTATATAGGAGTAGATAGAGGAGCCTTTTTTTCTGGCTTGTGCCCTGCCGGCGCAGCCAGATTAGTATTACCCAATTTTTTTGGAGCCTCATCTTTTGCATTGTAGGTTACCTGCCTGCATTGTAATAGCTCCAAAAAGTTGGTGATACTATCAGTTTCAATTCTTTGTTCACATACTTTGAGTTTGTTTCAAACAAAGAAACCACATAAAAAGTTCACCAAACACTACATTTTGAACTTGTGTAGGCCACATCAGCTCCTATTAAAGTCTAGTCCACACACACACACTTCATAAAATTAGTGTTTCTTGTACCTGTAACCAGCTGTTCAGGAATAAGCACACTAAGGCCCCCCTTTGTCCTTTTTTGCCTATCTTAAGCAGTCTTGCAAGATGAAGAAGGCAGGGAGTAAGGCGCGGGGGCGTGGGCGTGGGCGTGGAGTTTCAGCAGGGAGAGGACGT
This sequence comes from Dendrobates tinctorius, assembly GCF_039654945.1. NCBI lineage: Eukaryota > Metazoa > Chordata > Amphibia > Anura > Dendrobatidae > Dendrobates > Dendrobates tinctorius. The sequence continues at coordinate 3,007,083 of NW_027361789.1, read as the reverse complement.
GGGGATTCTGCAGGGAGAGGACGTGGGGATTCTACAGGTAGAGGACGTGGGGATTCTGGGCCTGCTGCGGGCACCAGTGGATCAGCATCCCCCAGTTTTAGCAGGCAACAGTCCTTTATGCGCAGCTTTGTAGGACCTCAACGTACCCCACTGCTGCGGGAGGAACAAATTGAAGCCGTTGTCGGATGGATGGCAGCTAACGCATCGACTTCAATTACTTCCGCATCCTCTCAGGGTCAGAGCACCGAAGAGCAACCATCTGTCTCTTCACCACCTGCCAAAGTGCCCAGGCAGTCAGAGAGACATGGACAGGAGCCATCACAATCTCTACTTCTGTTCTCGGAATCTGTTGGCTTGGAAAGAGGGGGCCAGCCAAGCAGCATTCCTGAATGTGAAGAAGAGGGAGTATGCAGTGATGCGCAACTTCTTTGTCCCTCTGAATCTGAAGAGGCGAGTGGGCCAGTGCCTATGGTCAGCACACCTCAGTACGCATCAGATGATGACGAGACTCAGTTGCCACTTTCTGGTGCGTACGGTGCTGGCGAGACAACCCCGGAGAAGCAGCTGTTTGAAGAGGGGAGGGAAGATGATGAGGTCCTTGACCCATCATGGCGTGAGCAACAGGAAGGTGGTGGGAGCAGCTCGGAGGAAGAGATTCCCCTACCGGCCAAAACAGGAGGCAGAGGGAGGGGGAAGACTTGGTTGCCTGTACCCTCCACTTCGGCACCCGTTAGGAGCATTCCTCCTTCCAAAGGCAAACCGGGCGCTCACAAGAGTTGCAGTGCGTGGTCCTTTTTTGACACAGTTGCAGATGACATTTGCTTTGTCAAATGCAAGCTGTGTCATCAGAGAGTCAAAAGAGGGAGAAATGTCAGCAACCTCAATACCACAAATATGTGGAAACATGTGCGCACCAAGCACGAGTTGGAGTTGCAGAGACACCCTCAAGACGTAGGCCAACGTACAGCACCACCTACCACCTCTTCAGTTCGTGTTGGGCCCTCTTCCTCCAGCTCACACACTGCTGGTTCGGCTTCCTCACAGGATCGCCAAGGAAGAACCTCTGCCACTGTTGTCCGGAGACCCTGTCAGATTCCACCCATAACAGCACGTTCCCATCCATCACAGCCATCGGTAGCACAGGCATGGGATAAAAGGCGCCCTTACTCGGCAAACCATCCCAGAGCACAGTCTCTGAATGCTGGCATTGCCAAACTTCTGGCAGTTGAAATGCTGTCATTCAGGCTGGTGGACACTGACACCTTCCGGGACTTAATGGCATTGGCAGTCCCCCAATACAACGTGCCCAGCCGCTTTTATTTCAGCAGGCGAGCCGTCCCTGCCCTGCAGAAACATGTTGAGGGCAAAATAAAACATGCGCTACTAAACGCCGTTAGTAGCAAGGTCCACCTGACCACCGATGCGTGGACCAGTAACCATGGACAGGGACGATACCTTTCCCTCACTGCCCACTGGGTCAATGTTGTGGAGCCGGGTACGGATCTGGAGAGTGGCGCTGTACGTGTTCTTCCAACGCCACGGATTGCAGGACTCCAGTCTGTACACATAGACTCCTCCTCCTACTCAAGTTCCTCAGAAACAGCAGAGCAGGAGCCTGTTACGACCGATATGAGCACAGCCGTGGCCAAACGTCAACAGGCTGTACTCAAATTAATTTCTTTGGGGAATCGAAGCCACACAGCGCAGGAGCTCTGGAATGCTATCAAGCTGGAGAGCGATGTGTGGTTTGGGCCAGCGAATCTCCAGCCGGGCTTGGTAGTGTGTGACAATGGCCGAAATCTGGTGGCAGCTCTTGGCCTAGGCAACCTCACACACATCCCATGTCTGGCACATGTTCTTAACTTGGTCGTGCAGAGCTTTCTGAGGGACTATCCGGATCTTGATGCACTGTTGCACAAGGTCCGCATAGAGTGCGCTCACTTGCGACGTTCCAGCACGGCAAGATCGCGCCTCGCTGCTCTGCAGCGACGATTTGGCCTTCCAGAACATCGCATCATATGTGACCTACCCACCCGGTGGAATTCAACGTTACATATGTTGGAGCGGTTGTGTGAGCAGCAGGCAGCAGTCATGGAGTACCAGCTGCATCAGGCGCAAACAAGTCGCACTGTGCGCCGTTCACACTTCAGCACCATTGAGTGGGCCTCTATGAAGGACATCTGCCTCGTTTTGCGTGCCTTCGATGAATCCACGCGGATGGCGAGTGCAGATGATGCACTAGTCAGCATGACTGTCCCCCTTATCTGCCTGCTTCAACAAACACTGCAAGCACTAAGGGATGAGGTTTCAGAAGAGGTGGAGGATGAGGAGTCCCAAATGCCATCTGCTTCTGGACAGTCTGCGCTACGTGTTTCCTCACAAAGGCCTAGGCAGGGGACACTTTGTGAGGAGGATGAGGAGGAGTCGATGGAGGAGGAAGACATCTCTCCAGAGGAGGGAGGTACACAAACCTCTACTCAGTATGTACAGCGAGGGTGGGGTGATGCAGAGCAGGTCGAGGTCACGCCTCAAACAGGGGACAGCGGTTCTTTGGCAGTTGGGAGTCTGCAGCACATGGTTGATTTCATGCTGCAGTGCCTGAGAAACGACCGCCGCATCGCCCACATTCTCGTCTCGGCTGATTATTGGGTGTACACCCTCCTAGATCCTCGCTACCGGGACAGCGTACAAAGGCTCATACCAACGTTGAACCGGGAGCGTAAAATGCGGGAGTACGAAGAGTCACTGGTGCAGTCCATAATGTTTTCCATTCCACCCGACAGCATTGTTGCAAGTGCTTTACAAAGCAGCTCTGTGCGTCGAGGCAGTGGAGGAAACTCTGCACAAAGAGGGAGCAGAGGCAGTGCCGCAGCACAAGGCAAGACCACTATGGCCCAAATGTGGCAAAGTTTTGTGTGTCCACCACAATTGTCTACACCATCAGCGACGCCTCGAGTCAGCAGGAGGCAACGCTTCCGTCAGATGGTGTCAGACTACATGTCTTGCCCTGTCGCTGTACTCCCAGATGGCTCTTCCCCCTTCAAGTTTTGGGTCTCTAAGCTGGATACATGGCCAGAGCTTAGCCAGTATGCATTGGAGGTGCTGGCTTGCCCTGCTGCCAGTGTATTATCGGAACGTGTCTTTAGTGCCGCAGGTGGTGTACTAACAGACCGTCGCACGCGACTATCTTCCGATAATGTTGACCGTCTGACTTTTCTGAAAATGAACAAGGCCTGGATCTCCAAAGACTTTGCCATTCCTCTTACAGACTAAATTAGTGGTTGGCAACTGTATCCAGGTCTGCTGGTGTGTTCATTTTTCTACCACCTGAACTATAATCCCTGTGCTTCAACACAGCCAGTTGTCGCTCAGATGTGTCGTCTGCACAGAGAAACACACTAGCTCCTGTGTTACTGGGGTTCAGTAATGCCAGCTGATCCCCTGCTGTGTGGACGGCAGAGTCACCAGCTCCATCAACATTCAAACCACTACTGATTTTTAACCGTGCCCAACTTAGGTCTCTGGCTCCACTGTCTCTACTATTTCCCCTGACCTCCAACCCCGCCATCTACATCTCTGAAGTGGCGTCAGCACAATCTACACTTGTTCCTGTGTTCCTGTGGCTCAGTCCCATCAGTTTATCCCCTGATGTGTGTCCGGCAAGGTCTCCTGCTCTGTCCACATTCCCATAACCAGTAGTGGGAATGAGGACAGAGCTGGCGAACTTGCCGGACAAACATCAGGGGATCAACTGATGGGACTGAGCACCAGTAACACAGGAACAAGTGTAGATTGTGCTGACGCCACTTCAGAGATGTAGCTGGCGGGGTTGGAGGCCAGGGTAAATAGTAGAGACAGTGGAGCCAGAGGCCTAAGTGGAGCATGGTTAGAATCAGTAGTAGTCCACAACCTCCATAAAAACCGCTGCCCATTGGCCTCTGCATGCGGCATGCGTAATCCTGGGCACCAACAGCGTCAGTTGGTGTTCAGAAGTGTCGTCTCCACAGAGCCAAACACATTCGTTCAAGTGTTAGTGGGGTTCAGCACTGCCAGCTGTTCCCCTGCTGTGGAGATGGCAAGTCTCCTGCTGCATTCACCTGCCAAAATCCAGTAGGCCCCAGCCTGCTCCTCGCCTAATCCTGGGCTCCAACAGCGTCAGTTGGTGTTCAGAAGTGTCGTCTCCACAGAGCCAAACACATTCGTTCAAGTGTTAGTGGGGTTCAGCACTGCCAGCTGTTCCCCTGCTGTGGAGATGGCAAGTCTCCTGCTGCCTTCACCTGCCAAAATCCAGTAGGCCCCAGCCTGCTCCTCGCCTAATCCTGGGCTCCAACAGCGTCAGTTGGTGTTCAGAAGTGTCGTCTCCACAGAACCAAACACGTTCGTTCAAGTGTTAGTGGGGTTCAGCACTGCCAGCTGTTCCCCTGCTGTGGAGATGGCAAGTCTCCTGCTGCCTTCACCTGCCAAAATCCAGTAGGCCCCAGCCTGCTCCTCGCCTAATCCTGGGCTCCAACAGCGTCAGTTGGTGTTCAGAAGTGTCGTCTCCACAGAGCCAAACACGTTCGTTCAAGTGTTAGTGGGGTTCAGCACTGCCAGCTGTTCCCCTGCTGTGGAGATGGCAAGTCTCCTGCTGCCTTCACCTGCCAAAATCCAGTAGGCCCCAGCCTGCTCCTCGCCTAATCCTGGGCTCCAACAGCGTCAGTTGGTGTTCAGAAGTGTCGTCTCCACAGAACCAAACACGTTCGTTCAAGTGTTAGTGGGGTTCAGCACTGCCAGCTGTTCCCCTGCTGTGGAGATGGCAAGTCTCCTGCTGCCTTCACCTGCCAAAATCCAGTAGGCCCCAGCCTGCTCCTCGCCTAATCCTGGGCTCCAACAGCGTCAGTTGGTGTTCAGAAGTGTCGTCTCCACAGAGCCAAACACGTTCGTTCAAGTGTTAGTGGGGTTCAGCACTGCCAGCTGTTCCCCTGCTGTGGAGATGGCAAGTCTCCTGCTGCCTTCACCTGCCAAAATCCAGTAGGCCCCAGCCTGCTCCTCGCCTAATCCTGGGCTCCAACAGCGTCAGTTGGTGTTCAGAAGTGTCGTCTCCACAGAACCAAACACATTCGTTCAAGTGTTAGTGGGGTTCAGCACTGCCAGCTGTTCCCCTGCTGTGGAGATGGCAAGTCTCCTGCTGCATTCACCTGCCAAAATCCAGTAGGCCCCAGCCTGCTCCTCGCCTAATCCTGGGCTCCAACAGCGTCAGTTGGTGTTCAGAAGTGTCGTCTCCACAGAACCAAACACGTTCGTTCAAGTGTTAGTGGGGTTCAGCACTGCCAGCTGTTCCCCTGCTGTGGAGATGGCAAGTCTCCTGCTGCCTTCACCTGCCAAAATCCAGTAGGCCCCAGCCTGCTCCTCGCCTAATCCTGGGCTCCAACAGCGTCAGTTGGTGTTCAGAAGTGTCGTCTCCACAGAACCAAACACATTCGTTCAAGTGTTAGTGGGGTTCAGCACTGCCAGCTGTTCCCCTGCTGTGGAGATGGCAAGTCTCCTGCTGCATTCACCTGCCAAAATCCAGTAGGCCCCAGCCTGCTCCTCGCCTAATCCTGGGCTCCAACAGCGTCAGTTGGTGTTCAGAAGTGTCGTCTCCACAGAACCAAACACATTCGTTCAAGTGTTAGTGGGGTTCAGCACTGCCAGCTGTTCCCCTGCTGTGGAGATGGCAAGTCTCCTGCTGCATTCACCTGCCAAAATCCAGTAGGCCCCAGCCTGCTCCTCGCCTAATCCTGGGCTCCAACAGCGTCAGTTGGTGTTCAGAAGTGTCGTCTCCACAGAACCAAACACGTTCGTTCAAGTGTTAGTGGGGTTCAGCACTGCCAGCTGTTCCCCTGCTGTGGAGATGGCAAGTCTCCTGCTGCCTTCACCTGCCAAAATCCAGTAGGCCCCAGCCTGCTCCTCGCCTAATCCTGGGCTCCAACAGCGTCAGTTGGTGTTCAGAAGTGTCGTCTCCACAGAACCAAACACGTTCGTTCAAGTGTTAGTGGGGTTCAGCACTGCCAGCTGTTCCCCTGCTGTGGAGATGGCAGTCTCTCCTGCTGTCTCCGCATTACAAAGACAGTAGGCCTCTGCCTACACCCTCCTATTTCCTGGGCTTCAACACAGCCAGTTGTAGTTCGGAAGTGCCGTCCACACGGAAAGAGACACTTGCTCCCGTGTCTCAGTGGGGTTCAGTAACGTCAGCTGATCCCCTGCTGTGTGGATGGCAGTCTCTCCTGCTGTAAACTCATTCAAAATACAGTAGGCCTCTGCCTACACCCTCCTATTTCCTGGGCTTCAACACAGCCAGTTGTAGTTCGGAAGTGCCGTCCACACGGAAAGAGATACTTGCTCCCGTGTCTCAGTGGGGTTCAGTAACGTCAGCTGATCCCCTGCTGTGTGGATGGCAGTCTCTCCTGCTGTAAACTCATTCAAAATACAGTAGGCCTCTGCCTACACCCTCCTATTTCCTGGGCTTCAACACAGCCAGTTGTAGTTCGGAAGTGCCGTCCACACGGAAAGAGATACTTGCTCCCGTGTCTCAGTGGGGTTCAGTAACGTCAGCTGATCCCCTGCTGTGTGGATGGCAGTCTCTCCTGCTGTAAACTCATTCAAAATACAGTAGGCCTCTGCCTACACCCTCCTATTTCCTGGGCTTCAACACAGCCAGTTGTAGTTCGGAAGTGCCGTCCACACGGAAAGAGACACTTGCTCCCGTGTCTCAGTGGGGTTCAGTAACGTCAGCTGATCCCCTGCTGTGTGGATGGCAGTCTCTCCTGCTGTCACCTCATTCAAAATTCAGTAGGCCTCTGCCTACACCCTCCTATTTCCTGGGCTTCAACACAGCCAGTTGTAGTTCGGAAGTGCCGTCCACACGGAAAGAGATACTTGCTCCCGTGTCTCAGTGGGGTTCAGTAACGTCAGCTGATCCCCTGCTGTGTGGATGGCAGTCTCTCCTGCTGTAAACTCATTCAAAATACAGTAGGCCTCTGCCTACACCCTCCTATTTCCTGGGCTTCAACACAGCCAGTTGTAGTTCGGAAGTGCCGTCCACACGGAAAGAGACACTTGCTCCCGTGTCTCAGTGGGGTTCAGTAACGTCAGCTGATCCCCTGCTGTGTGGATGGCAGTCTCTCCTGCTGTCACCTCATTCAAAATTCAGTAGGCCTCTGCCTACACCCTCCTATTTCCTGGGCTTCAACACAGCCAGTTGTAGTTCGGAAGTGCCGTCCACACGGAAAGAGATACTTGCTCCCGTGTCTCAGTGGGGTTCAGTAACGTCAGCTGATCCCCTGCTGTGTGGATGGCAGTCTCTCCTGCTGTCACCTCATTCAAAATTCAGTAGGCCTCTGCCTACACCCTCCTATTTCCTGGGCTTCAACACAGCCAGTTGTAGTTCGGAAGTGCCGTCCACACGGAAAGAGATACTTGCTCCCGTGTCTCAGTGGGGTTCAGTAACGTCAGCTGATCCCCTGCTGTGTGGATGGCAGTCTCTCCTGCTGTCACCTCATTCAAAATTCAGTAGGCCTCTGCCTACACCCTCCTATTTCCTGGGCTTCAACACAGCCAGTTGTAGTTCGGAAGTGCCGTCCACACGGAAAGAGATACTTGCTCCCGTGTCTCAGTGGGGTTCAGTAACGTCAGCTGATCCCCTGCTGTGTGGATGGCAGTCTCTCCTGCTGTAAACTCATTCAAAATACAGTAGGCCTCTGCCTACACCCTCCTATTTCCTGGGCTTCAACACAGCCAGTTGTAGTTCGGAAGTGCCGTCCACACGGAAAGAGACACTTGCTCCCGTGTCTCAGTGGGGTTCAGTAACGTCAGCTGATCCCCTGCTGTGTGGATGGCAGTCTCTCCTGCTGTCACCTCATTCAAAATTCAGTAGGCCTCTGCCTACACCCTCCTATTTCCTGGGCTTCAACACAGCCAGTTGTAGTTCGGAAGTGCCGTCCACACGGAAAGAGATACTTGCTCCCGTGTCTCAGTGGGGTTCAGTAACGTCAGCTGATCCCCTGCTGTGTGGATGGCAGTCTCTCCTGCTGTCACCTCATTCAAAATTCATTAGGCCTCTGCCTACACCCTCCTATTTCCTGGGCTTCAACACAGCCAGTTGTAGTTCGGAAGTGCCGTCCACACGGAAAGAGATACTTGCTCCCGTGTCTCAGTGGGGTTCAGTAACGTCAGCTGATCCCCTGCTGTGTGGATGGCAGTCTCTCCTGCTGTAAACTCATTCAAAATACAGTAGGCCTCTGCCTACACCCTCCTATTTCCTGGGCTTCAACACAGCCAGTTGTAGTTCGGAAGTGCCGTCCACACGGAAAGAGATACTTGCTCCCGTGTCTCAGTGGGGTTCAGTAACGTCAGCTGATCCCCTGCTGTGTGGATGGCAGTCTCTCCTGCTGTAAACTCATTCAAAATACAGTAGGCCTCTGCCTACACCCTCCTATTTCCTGGGCTTCAACACAGCCAGTTGTAGTTCGGAAGTGCCGTCCACACGGAAAGAGACACTTGCTCCCGTGTCTCAGTGGGGTTCAGTAACGTCAGCTGATCCCCTGCTGTGTGGATGGCAGTCTCTCCTGCTGTCACCTCATTCAAAATTCAGTAGGCCTCTGCCTACACCCTCCTATTTCCTGGGCTTCAACACAGCCAGTTGTAGTTCGGAAGTGCCGTCCACACGGAAAGAGATACTTGCTCCCGTGTCTCAGTGGGGTTCAGTAACGTCAGCTGATCCCCTGCTGTGTGGATGGCAGTCTCTCCTGCTGTAAACTCATTCAAAATACAGTAGGCCTCTGCCTACACCCTCCTATTTCCTGGGCTTCAACACAGCCAGTTGTAGTTCGGAAGTGCCGTCCACACGGAAAGAGATACTTGCTCCCGTGTCTCAGTGGGGTTCAGTAATGTCAGCTGATCCCCTGCTGTGTGGATGGCAAAGTCTCCTGCTGCCTACACAGTCGTACCACTACTGATTTTTAACCGTGCTCCAATTAGGCCTGTGGCTCCACTGTCTCTCGTATTTCCCCTGTCCTCCAACCCTTCCAGTTACAGCTCCGAAGTGGCGTCTGCACAATCCACACTTGTTCCTGTGTTACAGGTGTTCAGTCCGATCAGTTAATCCCCTGATGTGTGTCCGGCAATGTCGCCTGCTCTGTCCACATTCCCATTATCGGAATGTGGACAGAGCAGGCGACATTGCCGGACACACATCAGGGGATTAACTGACCGGACTGAACACCTGTAACACAGGAACAAGTGTGGATTGTGCAGACGCCACTTCGGAGCTGTAACTGGCGGGGTTGGAGGACAGGGGAAATACGAAAATCAGTGAATCCACAGGCCTAAGTGGAGCTTGGTTCAAATTAGTAGTCTACAACCGATCTTAAAATTTCTTCAATGCAGCCTAAGCCTGCTCCGTGCTTGTCCCTGGGCTTCAACACAGCCAGTTGTTGCTCGGAAGTGCCGTCTTCACAGAGTAAAACACTAGCTCCTGTGTTTGTGGGGTTCAGTAACGTCAGCTGTTCCCCTGCTGTTTTGATGGCAATCTGTCCTGCTGCCTCCCAATTGACAGCACATCAGGCCTCAGCCTGCTAAGTGCTTGTCCTGGGCTCCAACATCGCCAGTTGCTGCTCATAACTGACTTTGGCACGGGTACTCCCTCCTGCCCAGCTTGGTTCCAGCCCTGCCTGCTGTTTCCGGGAAGTGTCAATGTCAGTTTGCCACCCCAAGTTGCCATGTCGTGTTGCGGTTGGGTTAGCCGAGGCTAGGGTGCCAGCAGTTTAGGTGCTTCCTATGTGGACTGCGGGTTCTGGTAAGAAAGGTTTGTTCCATAGTGCCAGTAGGACAAGCACCCCCTGTAGGACTGTGTGATTCGGTAACTGCGGCCAGCTTGCGGCATGCCAACTTTGCTTTTCAGGGGTAACTTCTGATACCCCTCCGGGTTCCAGCACCGTCAGCTGGTTCTCATCAGAGCCTTTGGCCTAGGTGCCTCCATCTCGGTATCCGAGTTCCAGCAACGTCTGCTGGTCCTTGGTAGTGCTTTGTAGCACAGGTACCTCCTGCTTAGTAACCGGGTTCCAGCACCGTCAGCTGGTCCTCGGTTGTGCCATTGGCTCTTATTCCTTCTGCTGCCCCTCCGGGTGCCAGCACTGTCAGCTGGTCCTCGCTATTTCCATTTGCTCTTGCAGCTTATGCTACCCCTCCGGGTTCCAGCACCGTCAGCTGGTTCTCGTCAGAGCCTTTGGCCTAGGTGCCTCCATCTCGGTATCCGAGTTCCGGCAACGTCTGCTGGTCCTTGGTAGTGCTTTGTAGCACAGGTACCTCCTGCTTAGTAACCGGGTTCCAGCACCGTCAGCTGGTCCTCGGTTGTGCCATTGGCTCTTATTCCTTCTGCTGCCCCTCCGGGTGCCAGCACTGTCAGCTGGTCCTCGCTATTTCCATTTGCTCTTGCAGCTTATGCTACCCCTCCGGGTTCCAGCACCGTCAGCTGGTTCTCGTCAGAGCGTTTGGCCTAGGTGCCTCCATCTCGGTATCCGAGTTCCGGCAACGTCTGCTGGTCCTTGGTAGTGCTTTGTAGCACAGGTACCTCCTGCTTAGTAACCGGGTTCCAGCACCGTCAGCTGGTCCTCGGTAGTGCCATTGGCTCTTGTTCCTTCTGCTGCCCCTCCGGGTGCCAGTACCGTCAGCTGGTTCAAGAGGACAAAGAACAGGAAGACAACCACCAAGATGCAGAACAACAAGAGAGAGAAGACAAAGAAGCATAAAAAAAACAAAGCAGAAGAACATTAAGCATAAGACTAATACTCTGAGCAAATGATATTATCTTATTTATAAGCAGAAGAAGACTAAGCAGTGTATGGGGGTGAGTCCGTTCCTCCTCGTGGTGCCCCTGGAAAAGGCCTGCTTCTGCAGGCCAAACTGAACGCGGACAAATCCTGTTGTAAATCTTTTGTGACAGGCAGAACGGAAGGTGTAAACTTCTAACTTTTCTAGATAACAACTACAGGAATGCCTGACACAAACAAGAATATGATGAAGAAGAATAGGAAGAAGATGAAGAAGCTGAATATGTAGAATAATAATTGTTGAATAAGAAGAATATGAAGAATGTAAGAAAAGGAAGAAGAAGAAGAAGAAGAAGAAGAAGAAGAAGAAGAAGAAGAAGAAGAAGAAGAAGAAGAAGAAGAAGAAGAAGAAGAAGAAGAAGAAGAAGAAGAAGAAGAAGAAGAATGTAAAAAAAGGAAGTAGAAGAAGAAGAAGAAGAATGTAAAAAAAGGAATAAGAAGAAGAATGTAAAAAAAGGAAGTAGAAGAAGAAGAAGAAGAATGTAAAAAAAGGAAGTAGAAGAAGAAGAAGAAGAATGTAAAAAAAGGAAGTAGAAGAAGAAGACATACATGTCTGGCAAAATATAAATGAGGCTAACATAGTCAATATCTTTGTAACTCCTAACATCTTTAAAAAAAAAAGTTTAATTCCTGCTATTCCATTTGATTGGGCTAAACCTCTATGGCTTTAATGTCTCCTCCACCTCCCACAATACATTCTACATTATTCTTAGTTGTTTTTCTTCATGTAGAATTAACCTACAAGGAAAGAAAGGGTTTTTTTTAATTCCGATATTTTGGCCCCATTGACTTGCATTGGTTCCCGGTATCGGAATCGGCGATACCGATACTTTTTTTTAAGATCGGCCGATCCATTCCGATCCGATATTTTCAAGTATCGGCTGGTATCGCTCAACTCTAGTCACGGCACTTCAGCCCTGCTGGGAATGCAGCCTCAGTGACCTTAGGTAACCTCGATGACAACACTGCTGGTCACTCAGGCTGCACTCGCAACAGCTCAATCACCAGTGGTTCTCAGCCTGGACAGTCACATCTTGGCACCATCTAGGTTGAAAACTATTAATCCCCCAGACACGGATTACGGCATGGGACAGAACGACAGACAGGTATAATATATTGTTGTTTTTTTAATTTTCTTTTATTACAGGAGAACGAGGGCTTTGGTGGAATTAGGCATTAGGTGAGTATAACTGGTTTTTTGTTATTTTTAAATAAAATGGAAGTGGGCTTTATGTCACCTGACATTACAAAGCTGAAATCAACCCCACAAATATGAACCCCACTTGCCACCGCTACAGGGCAAGTGAGAAGAGCCGGGCAAAGCACCAGAATTGGTGCATCTAATAGATGTGCCTTTTCTGGGCAGCTGTGGGCTGCTGTTCTTAGGCTGGGGGAGCCTTTATCCATGCCCCCTAACCAGCCTGAGAATACCAGCCCCCAGCAGTCTGCTTTAGCAAGGCTGGTTGTCAAATATGGGGGGACCTCATGCCATTTTTTTTATTTATTTAAACAATTAAAAAATACTGCATGGCGACCCCTTTATTCTTAACCAGCCTTGTTGAAGCTGGCAGCTGAGGGTTGCAGCCCCCAGCTGCGAGTTTTGTCTGACTGGTTATCAAAAATACAGAGGAACTCACAGGTTTTTTTAATTATTTATTTACAGCGCAGGATTCGCTTATGAAGGCCGTTGTCTGTAGAATATGGGCAAGTGCTATGCGTGAAACATCACATAGCACTCAGCCTAATGTTAATCTATGGGCTCAAACACATTTGTGAAAAAAATGGACTAGTGCAATCCCATAAAAATTAAAAAATCGGATAGCATTCTGACCAATGTTATTTAATAGGTTACATCACATAAGCGATTTTTTTTTCAGCTGAAATCGTACTGAGAAAAAAATTGCAGCATGCTGCGATTTGCTGTGCATCTCGGACCAGACTTGCCAATGCTAGTCAGTGTTTGCAAGAAAAAAAATCCTTTGTCCTTTGAAAAGCCGGAAATTCATGAGCCGCATGCAGTAAAATCACACTGACGGGTTAGAATAGATATATACACATAGGATAGGTAGATTTATAGATGTCAGTGAGACACCCACATACACTGTATATTTATGTTTTTATATTACATATATAGAAGAAAAGCCGGCAATTCATCTGCCGCGTTCTGTAAAATCACTGCAGGAGCCGACAGGATAGAAGAGCTGGATTACATACAGTAAATGCAAATAGAATAGGTAGATATATAGATGTCAATGACAAATACAATTAGTACAGTATGTGTTGTGAGTTCATTTTCCCCTTCACCATTGAGGTCTGATGAACTCCCTCTTCTGGTGAAGGAAGGTAGTGAGGCTGATTGCCAAGCACCTGGGCAGGATGATGATGGCTGGGTGACGTGAATTACTGACTGGATATAAGGCAGCAGACGCCCTTCTGCCTTGCTGGTGATCTCTCTGAGGGATTCTAGGAGACCAGTCTGATTCCTGCTTCTCAAAAGCTAAGTTTTCTGCTCTACTTTTTGCATTTGTGTTTTGGTTTTGTTTTCCATTGTTTTCCTTTATTTCTGCCATTCCCTGCTGGGGTGAGCTGAATTCCTTTTTGCTCTGTCTTCAGAAAATACCTGAGTACTGATATAGTCTTTTTGAAGCCTAGCGTCTTCAGGGCTTTTTTCCCTATCAGCTGTTGGCTCTTGTTTTGATAGGCTGAGCAAATGATGGGGCCCAAGCTAACTAGATAGGACAGGATAGAAAAGCTGCTGTCTGTAATCCGCCAAAACCCTATCAAAACAAGAGCCAACAGCTGAAAGGGAAAAAAGCCCTGAAGACGCTAGGCTTCAAAAAGACTATATCAGTACTCAGGTATTTTCTGAAGACAGAGCAAAAAGGAATTCAGCTCACCCCAGCAGGGAATGGCAGAAATCAAGGAAAACAATGCAAACAAAACCAAAACACAAATTCAAAAAGTAGAGCAGAAAACTTAGCTTTTGAGGAGCAGGAATCAGACTGGTTTCCTAGCATCCCTCAGAGAGATCACCAGCAAGGCAGAAGGGCTTCGGCTGCCTTATATCCAGTCAGTAATTCCCGTCACCCAGTCATCATCATCCTGCCCAGGTGCTTGGCAATCAGCCTCACTACCTTCCTTCACCAGAAGAGGGAGTTCATCAGACCTCAATGGTGAAGGGGAAAATGAACTCACAACAAGTATGCGTGCAAATTACTGGACATGTATTTAATTAATAAAAGATTTTTCGAAAAAAAATGGCATGGGCTCCTGCAAAATTTTTGTAACCAGCAGAGGGAAAACCGATGGCTGGGGGAAGATGTTTATAGGCTGGAAAGGGGCTAAGAATCATGGAGCTTCCCAGGCTATTAATATCAGCTTACAGCCGTATAATTAGCCTTTACTGGCTATTAAAATGGGGGATTCTAAAAAAATGAAGTAGGGTCCCACTATAATTAATAACCAGCAAAGGCTATGCAGACAGCTGCGGACTGATTAATAGTCTCGCGCTTCCCACTTGCCCTGTAGCGATAGCAAGTGGGGTGATAGTTGGGGGGTTGGTGTCACCTTTAAATTGTCAGGTGATATCAAGTTCTGAGGTTAGTAATGGAGAGGCGTCAATAAGAAAACACAGACATTCAGAAAAAAGTCATTTAATTGAAAGTAACAGACTCCTTTAATAACCTTAATTAAAATCATAATTATGACCGTGCCTATTCCCCGATGCCCTCTTCATCTGCAAAAGAGGTAACAAAAAACAAACAACATTATTCCTCACTTTTCCACAGAGATGCTTTTAATCCATTTGTCCCATGACGGGTCTAGCTCTGCTACATCAGGATGGTAGGTTGCATGATATGATCATGCAGCCTGTCATCCAGTAGACACTGCTATTCCCTGTCTGAGGGCACCACAAGCATGGGAAAGTTCTCCTGCTCACAGTGCCATCTGACAGGTCCTTGTTAAGAATGAGTCACCGTAGGAGGCAAAAGCAGAAATACAAGCTAAGTCCAGAAAACCAGAGAAGTTGGCAACTATCAGATTGCAGACCCCTGAACCTATCAACACAACTAGCAGTAGCCGTGGGGGGTTCCTACGATGCCCTAGACCCCTCGATCACAGCCGGAGAATTAAATAGGCCTAAAGAAAGAAAGGGGAAATCTAAACTGCCCCAGAGCAGACCCCAAAGCAATAGGCAGCCCCCAACATATAATGACGGTGAAGATGAAAACACTAACACAGACAGAAAGATAGACTGAGCAAAGACGGGGCCCAAAACTACCTAGATAGGAAAGGACAGGAAGGCTGCTGTCTGCAATCTGCCAAAACCCTATCAAAGACATAAGCCAACAAGCTGATATGAAAAAGGACCTGAAGCAGCTAGGCTTCAAAAACTAAATCAGCACTCAGGTATTTTCAGAAGACAGAGCTAAAGGAATTCAGCACACCCCAGCAGGGAATGGCAGAAATCCAGAAAAACAAAGCAAAACAAAGTCAAAGCACAAAAGCAAAAGGCCAAGCAGAAAACTTAGCTTTAGAGGAGCAGGAATTCAGACTGGTCTCCAAGGATCCCACAGAGAAATCACCCGCAGGGCAGAAGGGCGTCGGCAGCCTTATATCCAGTCAGTAACTCCACTCAGCCAGTCATCATCATCAGACTCAGGTGTTTGATAATCAGGCTCACTACCTTTCTTTACCAGAAGAGGGAGTTTCTCGGGCCTCAGTAATGAAGGGAAAAATGAACTCACAACATGTCCTGCGAGTTCATGGACAATGAACTCACCGCAGCTGTCTGCATAACCTTTGCTGGTTATTAATCATAGTGGGACCCTACATCATTTTTTGGGGGTCCCCATTTTAATAACCAGTAAAGGCTAATTATACAACTCTGAGCTGATAGTAATAGCCTGGGATGCTCCATGGGTATTACCCCTTTCCCAAGCTATAAACATCTGCCCCAGCTGTCGGCATTTCCCTTTGCTAGTTAGGAAAATTACGAGGGAGCCCACATTTTTTTTCCGAAAAATAATCTTTTATTAAATACATGTACAGTAAGCTGCACACACAATGTAATTGTATTTGTCACCAACATCTATATATTTATCTATTCTATATGTATTTACTGTATGTAATCCATCTCTTCTATCCTGTCAACTCCTGCAGTGATTTTACAATACACAGCAGATGAACGGCCGGCTTTTCTTCCATCTATGTAATATATATGTGTGTGTGTGTGTCACTGACATCTATATATCTACCTATCCTATGTGTGTATATCTATTCTAAAGTGTCATGCTGTGATTTTACTGAACACCGCAGATGAATTGCGGGCTTTTATTCTGTTACTGAATGTTACCGACTTTTTACGATTTTAAGAAAAATCGTCATGTTACCAATCACGAAGCCAAATGTACCATATTCGTGCCAAATTTATGTTTGGTGATCATTTTCCGAACATATTCGCTCATCTCTAGTTGCAGCCTAAAAAAAACGATGGTCCCCAGACCTGTGTCTCAATGTCAGAAGACCAATATTGTAAGCACGCATACTGAAGCTAACAAAAAAGTGTGAGACAGGAGAAGAAATAAATCTTCTCAGCTGACTAAAAGCATATGGAAGACTTAGCCGAGGAAAAGATTTATTATTTCTGTTACACACTTCACCAGTAGCTCTGGTACATATGACTGCAATAGTGGTCATGACACAATGGTCTTTGTAGCTGGGTTTCTGAAGACTGCAGTGTTATGATTGAGTCACCGTAGGAGGCAAAAACAGAAATGCTAGCTAAGTCCAGAAAACCAGAGAAGTTGGCAGCTATCGGATTGCAGACCCCTGAACCTATCAACACAACTAGCAGTAGCCGTGGGGGGTTCCTACGATGCCCTAGACCCCTCAATCACAGCCGGAGAATTAAATAGGCCTAAAGAAAGAAAGGGGAAATCTAAACTGCCCCAGAGCAGACCCCAAAGCAATAGGCAGCCCCCAACATATAATGACGGTGAAGCAAGATGAAAACACTAACACAGACAGAAAGATAGACTGAGCAAAGATGGGGCCCAAGCTAACTACATAGGAAAGGACAGGAAGGCTGCTGTCTGCAATCCATGAAAAACCCTGTGAAAAAAGAGCCAACAGACTGACAGTGAAAAAGGCCCTGAAGACGCTAGGCTTCAAAAAGCTATGTCAGTACTCAGGAATATTCTGAAGACAGAGCAACAGGCAAAAGGAGATTCAGCTCACCCCAGCAGGGAATGGCAGAATCCAGAAAAGCAAGGAAAACAAAAACAAAACACAAATGCAACAGGCAAAGCAAAAAACTTAGCTTTAGGGGAGCAGGAATCAGACTGGTGTCCTAGAAGTCCACAGAGAATTCACCCGCAGGGCAGAAGGGCGTCGGCAGCCTTATATCCAGTCCGTGACTCCACTCAGCCAGTCATCCTCATTAGACTCAGGTGCCTGATAATCAAGCTCATTACCTTCTTTTACCAGAATAGGGAGTTCACAAGACCTCAGTGACAAAGGGAAAAATGAACTCACAACACTGCAGTCTTTCCTCACATGTGACTTGGAAGGATTTGGGCTATCATTTTAATTACATGATGGGCCATTTTATTATGTTCTTGGAGAACTCCGTTAACTTATAATATTTCCCATTTATATCAGATTTTGGGACCACCGGTGGAGCAATCCAACCCCAGTCACATGAAGGATTCAATTACTGCCTAAGAGAATAGGCTTAAGTCAGTAATAGCGCAAACTAACTGCTATATTAATAAGTAACAGTATTGCAGTTGCCACTGGTCTACAAACAAGTATCTTTGCCTGAAGAACAATTTTAGCTTTATTATATGATAGCCATCTTGGCTCTGCCATCAATTCATACTCAATTAGCAGGTTTCTCTTTCATTAATGTGTATAAAATCGAGTATGTACTACTAAACTGAATCGATTCAAAGCACAAATCTACTCATTGGCTTACCAACAATTTCACTGGGTTCCTTATTGTAAAGTTTTTTGTTCCAATACAAGATTCTTAGAAATGGGAAAGATACAAGTAGAACCAGACTGATGCCTATGAACATATGTCCTGTGAATCCAGCAAAGTCCAATCCCTGGGCAAAAACAACAATTCAATAAAAACGGTGAATAAATGAGTCTCGACAATGTAAGAACAAAATTAAATACCTGATTAAAAATTATACATAAAGATTGCATTGCTACTTGAAATTTTCACCTGCAATTCTTTGTTAATGAATACAGCATTAGACCTTAAAGTGTCTTAGCAAGAACTTAATACTCATCATCAGGATAGGCGATACCTTCTAGATTTGTAGTAATCCGTCTACCGAGACCCCCACTGATCACCATATTAGTCTGCTTTTAATCCACATCTGAAGTGGCAGTGACCACGCTCTACTGCAGCATCCTCCAGTCTCTTTGGGACTGTTGTAGAAAGACTAATGCTATGTGCACGCGTAGATTTTGGTCCTGCGGAATTTTCCGCGCGGATTTGTAAAAATCCACAGGTAAAATCTCAGGTCAAAAGACCTGCGGTTTACCTGCTGATTAGCCTGCAGTTTAGACCTGCGGTTTCACACCTCTACAATGGATAAGGTATGAAACCACAGCAGAATCCGCACAAAGAATTGGCATGCTGCGGATTTGAACCCGCGGAAAAATCCGCAGCATGTGCACAGCGTTTTCTTAGGTTACCATTGAAAACAATGGTACTGTACAACGCACCTAAATCTGCTGCGGACCCGCAGAGCCCGAAATGCTGCGGATCCGCAGCAGAATCCGCACCGTGTGCACATAGCCTAATATGTTGCTCTGCTTTCTCCATTAGTCACATAGAGAATGAATGGAGGAGAGGTTGAGTTTGCACATTTCTGCTCCAGTCGGATGGAGGCAAAAAATGCCCTATTCTTATGATCAGTGGGAGTCTTATCAGTTTGACCCTGTCCAATGTAGAATTTCTCCTGTTCTATTGAAAATACCACATTAAGGCTTGACTATAGCTTTTTGTTACAGTTGAATACAAAAAACAAACTATATAATATAAAGATCTATACATCTTCAAAGCGCAAGTGTGGGTACTGCCGAGTGTTCTATGATTCTCAATAAAATGGGGTGTCTTAATAATCTCCATCCCAATTAAACCAAAATATACGGTAAAACCACATTTATTATTTCATTATTTATATCACACATGCATTAAACAAGCAGAAAGATGGCAAACATTTATGCAGGTTTACGTTGGTGATCGTTTGATTTGTTTCCCTTTTTGACTGCTTAACACAATTCATAGGCTTTTATTATTAAATACTACCAGTTAGACAAAAAAAAAAATATGTAGATCAAAATATTAAGCAAAGACCTTCAATCTAATTCTCTACCTCATCCAAAAGACATTTGGATTGACAGGACAAAAGTAAAATCTTCTACTTTATTCCATTATATTTAAAATTATATCCTTGATGGCAGTAGCGAAGGTTCACTGTGACGCGTTTATGGCGCTGCCATCCTCAGTCATAGAATATTTTAACTGCCATCATGGATATATTTTTTACTATAATGGAATTTAGCTGAAGATTTTACTTATGCCCTGACAATCCGAATTTCTTTTGTATGTAAAAATAGTCTAGTTTACATTTCAAATGCCATCTCCAGCACGGGATAGAGAGATTCAAAAATGTCAGTGATGCATGGTGGAAAGCACATGCACTACAGCATAGTAAAATATATTATTCCAGTCTGGCCGGAATACATTTTTACATGCAAGACATAATTGGAAGGAAATTTAAAAGGAATGATTATGTAAAGCAGTTATGGTAATATTTTAATTTTTCCCCTCAATTTCTCACTAAGTCATACAGTGCCTTGCAAAAGTATTCGGCCCCCTGGAACATTTCAAGCTTTTCCCACATATCATGCTTCAAGCATAAAGATTCCAAATGTAAATTTTTGGTGAAGAATCAACAAGTGGAACACAATTGTGAAGTTGAATGAAATTTATTGGTTATTTTACATTTTTGTGGAAATTCAAAAACTGAAAAGTGGGGCGTGCAATATTATTCGGCCCCTTTATCTTAGTACTTTGTTGCACCACCTTTTTCTGCGACTACAGCTGCAAGTCGATTGGGGTATGTCTCTATCAGTTTTGTACATCGAGAGACTGAAATTCTTGCTCATTCTCCCTTGGCAAACAGCTCGAGCTCAATGAGGTTTGATGGAGATCATTTGTGAACAGCAGTTTTCAGCTCTTTCCACAGATTCTCGATTGGATTCAGGTCTGGACTTTGACTTGGCCATTCTAACACCTGGATACCTTTATTTGTGAACCATTCCATTGTAGATTTTGCTATATATTTGGGATCATTGTCTTGTTGGAAGACAAATCTCCGTCCCAGTCTCAGGTCTTTTGCAGACTGCAACAGGTTTTCTTCAAGAATGGTCCTGTATTTGGCTGCATCCATCTTCCCATCAATTTCTACCATTTTCCCTGTCCCTGCTGAAGAAAAGCAGGCCCAAACCATGATGCTGCCACCACCATGTTTGACAGTGGGGATGGTGTGTTCAGGGTGATGAGCTGCATTGCCTTTACGCCAAACATATCGCTTGGCATTGTTGCCAAAAAGTTTGATTTTGATTTCATCTGACCAGAGCACCTTCTTCCACATGTTTGGTGTCTCCCAGGTGGCTTGTTGCAAACTTTAAACAACACTTTTTATGGATATCTTTGAGAAATGGCTTTCTTCTTGCCACTCTTCCATAAAAACCAGATTTGTGCTTTGTATGACTGATTGTTGTCCTATGGACAGACTGTTCCACCTCAGCTGTAGATCTCTGCAGTTCATCCAGAGTGATCATGGGCCTCTTGGCTGCATCTCTGATCAGTCTTCTCCTTGTTTGAGATGAAAGTTTAGAGGGACGGCCGGGTCTTGGTAAATTTGCAGTGGTATGATACGCCTTCCATTTCAATATGATCGCTTGCACAGTGCTCCTTGGGATGTTTATAGTTTTGGAAATCATTTTGTATCCAAATCCATCTTTAAACTTCTCCACAACAGTATCACGGACCTGCCTGTTGTGTTCCTTGGTCTTCATGATGCTCTCTGTGCTTCAAACAGAACCCTGAGACTATCACAGAGCAGGTGCATGTATACGGAGACTTGATTACACATAGGTGGATTATATTTATCATCCTTAGTCATTTAGGACAACATTGGATCATTCAGAGATCCACAATGAACTTCTGGAGTGAGTTTGCTGCACTGAAAGTAAAGGGGCCAAATAATATTGCATGCCCCACTTTCCAGTTTTTGTATTTCCACAAAAATAGAAAATAACCAATAAATTTCATTCAACTTCACAATTGTGTCCCATTTGTTGTTAATTCTTCCCCAAAAATGTATATTTAGTATCTTTATGTTTGAAGCATGATATGTGGGAAAAAGTTGAAAAGTTCCAGGGGGCCAAATACTTTCGCAAGGCAATGTAATTAAAAGGGAATCTGTCAGCAAGATCAACTCCACTAAATGCATCAATACCTTTATATCAGCAATTTTGCAATTAAGAAATGAAGAGTTAAGCCCTTATTCCTGCCCAGAGAACTTATCAAAACTCTATCATCTTGTTATTTCGATCATTAGTGCCTCTTTCTTTATGACAGCTCAATCTCTTCGACACGGGGTGATTTTCACTGTTTTTAGTTTTCATTTTTTCCTCCCCATTTTCCAAAAGTCACAATATTTACATTTTCCCATACAGGTTTTTTTTTTTTTGCGGGACGATTTGTATTTTTGAATGGCATTCATTTTATCATGTGATGTACTAAAAAGCGGGGGGAAAAAATCCAAGTGTGCTGAAACAGCAAAAAAAAAATGCAATTATACATTTTTTTGAGGGGGGTTGGAGGGGGTGATATTTACCATGCTCACTATATAGTAAAACTGATCGGGAATTATGATTTTGAAGGTCATTATAATTACGCAAATCTCAAACATTTATAGTTTGGTTTGTTTTTTTAAGTATAAAATTTATTTTATGTTTTGGTAGATCAGACTTTTAAGAATGCAATGATACCAAATGTGCATTTTCTTTTGCTGGTTTTATTTTTAACAAGGCAAAAAGGAGGAAATTTTAACTTGCTAATTTTTTTTACTTTTTATTGTATTTAATAGTTCCCTTAGTGGGCTTGATGCTGCGATCGTCTGATTGCTTGTCCTATATATAGCAGTGCATCAGTACTGACATGTAAAGCTAAAATTATGATCTATGAATGCCAGTTACAGGCCAACTTCCAAAGGAAAATTGTCATGAAAATTCTGACACAGCAGATCTCCGGCTCTCATGGCAATCTATTGCCACCCTGAGATCACATCACGGACGTGCCGATGGACACGTGTAATGACACACCCTGCCGGTGAATGTTAAATGCCATTATCAGAGATTTAACAAGTTAATAGCTGCAGGCAAGAACCACTCCACCTGCATCTGCTAAAGGCACATGATGGCTGATTAAATCAGTCAACATCTGCCGGGAAATATGCGAGCCTGGTTTGCGAGCCCCCATCAAAGGCAGGGACATGACATAGGACATATATACTTCATATGTCTTGAAAGGGTTAATGAATCGGTGACCTCAAGCACCAAGAAAACTAGCCCGTTGGCTAATTCAATGTTTTCATCACTTCTGAACACTAATCTTCTGAGAGATTGGCTGCAAAGGTCTATTAAGCATGCACCACGAAGCCACAATGTACACCCAGAAGAGGAGAAACGAGGATGCTCCAGATGTACAGTAAGGTTGGAGAGTGTATGCACAGTAGAACTCTGAAGCCAGTGCCCTCAGTATGTTAGTGCACAGAAGTGCGGAAAGCAGTGATTTACGTAGGTGCACTAAAGATGGAAATAACTTCAGGCATTAGCATTTCATTAAGTGCTCTGGGTGTGGCAAAGAGCTTAACACCTGATTTCCATATTGCAAAAATCATGGATGTCTTCATATTCAGACAATCTATAGCAAATATAAAAGCCACTAATGATATTATTTTTCACTGAATTACAGACTTCAAAAAGTTTTAGCGGGAGTTTATCTTACTGATGGATTACCTTTAGTAAATACGCTGTGCATAGGTAAGCAAATTTGTAATTTTGATCCTCAATATAATTATTGCTTTTTATCAATCCAAAAAATTAACAAACCTAAAATCTGAATATTTAAGACAGCAAGAGTGAGGTTTTGTCTTTAAGAGAATGTAAATGTATGCATAATTATTGAGCAATTATTTCTGTGCAGAATTATTACGTATCTAAATGAAAAGTGCAAATGTTTATCTGTTAAAGTGAGAATATTAACCAAACAACTCAATGTACAAAAAATACATTGGACATTTGAAAACAAAAATATTTGTGAACAATATAGCAACCCTTCTGTTTAATTACAGACTCCATGGATTGAAGGCTTATGACTGTCAGTTTCTTAATCTGTTGACGATCAACTTTTTAGTCATTTTTTCATCTTTAGGCCTTTAATAGTTGGCCAAGCACTAAAGTACTTGGTTGCATGCAATGGAGCAATGTCCTACATAAAAATAATAATTTTCTTCAAAGAGACAGACCTTTTCCTGTACTAATGACTGCTTGAAGAAAGGGTCTTCTAACAACTGTCAGCAGGTTCGAGAGTTAATTTTTATTTAATTTTCAACCTGAAAATGTTCAACTAACTCCTCTTTAATACCAGCCCATTGCAGCACACTTCCTCCACCTTTATTAATGTATGCATCCTTATTATGCAACTTGCTTTCCTCTGACAAAATGAAACAAAAAAGATTTAACTGACAAAAAAAAGGCAAAAAAAAATGCCGCCTTAAAGAGTGATACAGCGCTATTGAAATTGCTAAGTTATTGGGGGTTGATCACAGAACCATCAAACATTTTGTTTCAAATGGTCAACAAGGTCACACAAAAAAGTGTTGAGAGGAGAAAAAAAAAGCAAAGATTTAAGAAGTAAGCCTCATGTGACCAGAAACTCATTATCCTCCAGTGCTGTCATATTCTAGATCTGTAATATCCCTCGAGTGCCCAGAAGTACAAGGTGTTCAGTGATCAGACACATGACCACGGTAAGGCAGATTGAAACCCTACCACCACTGAACAAGACACAGAAGCCGAAACGTTAATACTAGGCTAAGAAATATCTGGACAGGTTGTTCAAAGGTTTTATGGACTGAATAGGTGAGAGTGAGTCTTGACGGACCAGATGGATGGATTTATGGTTGGATCAGTAACGGGCACAGACCTCCACTTTTACTCAGACACAAAAGGTGGAGGTGGGGTAGTGGTATGTGCTGATATTCTTAAAGATGAGCTATTTGGACTTTTTTTTGTTTAATATGAGCTAAACATTAACTCCCAAACTTACTGCTAGTTTTTAGAAGACACTTTCTTCAAGAAGTGGTACAGAAAATAGTCTGCATCTTAATAAAAAAAAACCACACAAACAAGACACAAAATATTTTAGTACAGGACAATGCTTAAAAGTATTCCACTGCTTGGCTACCAAGTTAAAGCCTTAAAAATGAAAGCACAATGACATTGCCTCCATCCTTAACATACTTAAATACTATCAGAAAGTGTAGGCCCTTCTGCAACATGAGATTTTAATGTAATGAAAACTGTACACTTCTTTGAACAGTGTCTGGGAGGTTGTGCTTGGTGCTGCCCAAACAGTCATTAATTATCAAATGATCAAGTACTTGGGACGAGGAAGAAGCACTTGTTAGATGTGAAATATTTGTTGTCCATGTTTCTTAGTATTCCATTGGCTACCACACTGTCATTTAGGTAACTCGGAATAAATTATATGGAAAAGTTTTATTTGGGCGAGTGCCACAGTTTATTTTCTTTACAATTGACTGTTAACATAATAAAATACAGTATAATGTTTTATCATTGTAGAATTTGAAGGGCTTGTCCCATCTCAGAATATTAGCAACATAATGGATGGGCAAATGTTCTATTAAAAGTTACCCCATCCATTCTGTGTGTGTGTGACTACCAGAGATGAGAACTTTATTCAGTTCTTTCCAAGAGCCACATGCACCATGAATGGAGCAGCGGCGCAGTGTGGACACTACTCCATTCCAACACGATGATTGTCTGGTCTTGAGTTGGGACAACCATTTAAAAGGTATAGACTTGTCTATTATTAAATGCAGATATATTCTGTAATACAAGATGCAAGTTATAGTAAGACAAAATAAAGTGACTGTTAGTTTTTGGACAAATACCCATCCACAATATTTACTTTTTCATCACTTACCACCTTCCTCAGTTCTTGATTGGATACAATAATTACATTGGGTGGATCCCCAACAGCAGTAGCAGCTCCCCCTATGTTTGTGAAGATTACTTCTGCAATCAGAACATGTCGGGGATCAAGATTAAGTACTTCACACAACCTGCAGGATGAAGTTAAGAAGGCAATATAAATAGTACATTTTCAGTTACAAAATTAGATTGTAGTTTATTATTACACTAGCTGACGAGCCCGGCGTTGCCTGGGCATAGTAACCAACTGTGGATAGTTATAACAAATTATAATGATTATATTGCACATAAAAACATTTCACATCATATATTCAACACTACAGATTTGCAACACAAAATAACTAAACAATTACCCAAGTATTGATAGTATTTTATTTTCAACTCATTCAAGAGCCTTTTGATAAACATGTGTATCTGTGTATCTAACCCTATCCTGTGTGATAATGTCTGCTGAACTGTGTATCTAATCCTATCCTGTGTGATACTGACTGCTGAGCCGTGTATCTAACCCTATCCTGTGTGATACTGACTGCTGAGCCGTGTATCTAACCCTAATCCTGTGTGATAATGTCTGCTGAGCTGTGTACCTAATCCTCTCCTGTTTGATACTTTCTGCTGAGCTGTGCATCTAATCATATCGTGTGTTACTGACTGCTCAGCCGTGTATCTAATCCTATTCTGTGTGATACTGACTGCTGAGCTGTGTATCTAATCCTATCCTGTGTGATACTGACTGCTGAGCCGTGTATCTAATCCTATCCTGTGTGATACTGGGCTCCCCCTGCAGTCTGTGTCAGATGGTGGTCTGTGCTGGCACACCTTTACAGAAGGATGATAACACCATAGAAATGATAAAAATAATAGGCCTCAGTTACCACAACTGTCTACAAAGAAAACTGTTGCTGATAGCAACCAATCACAGCTCATTTTTCATCTTTTAAACAGCTCTGGGACAGCATGGCGAGTTTTGAGTGGTGACTTTTGTGTTTTGACTTTTATGTGGCGAGGTTGGTGTATGTGTGGTGAAATGTGTGCTGAGGGTGGTATATGTGTTGAAGCACGTGGTAGTGTGGGGCGCATTTTGTGTGTGTGTTCATATCCCCGTGTGTGGTGAGTATCCCATGTCAGGGCCCCACCTTAGCAACTGTACGGTATATACATTTTGGCGTCAATCGCTCTCATTCTTTAAGTCCCCCTTGTTCACATCTGGCAGCTGTCAATTTGCCTCCAACACTTTTCCTTTCACTTTTTCCCCATTATGTAGATAGGGGCAAAATTGTTCGGTGAATTGGAATGCGCAGGGTTAAATTTTGCCTCACAACATAGCCTATGATGCTCTCGGGGTCCAGACGTGTGACTGTCCAAAATTTTGTGGCTGTAGCTACAACAGTGCAGATGCCAATACATACATACACTTTTTCCCCATTATGTAGATAGGGGCAAAATTGTTTGGTGAATTGGAACGCGCGGGGTTAAAATTTTGCTTCACAGCATAGCCTATGACGCTCTTGGGGTCCAGACGTGTGACTGTGCAAAATTTTGTGGCTGTAGCTACAACGGTGCAGATGCCAATACATACATACACTTTTTCCCCATTATGTAGATAGGGGCAAAATTGTTTGGTGAATTGGAACGCGCGGGGTTAAAATTTCGCTTCACAGCTGTAGCTGCGACGGTGCGGATGCCAATCCTGGACATACATACACACCCACATTGAGCTTTATATATTAGATATACTACTGTCGTTCACATACTTGACAGTAATTCACAACATGTTCATGTCACAGCAAAATGCAAAGAACCCTTTCCTTGTTTTTTTTGGCTACTTGTACATTAGAATTCATTGAATTTCAGGAGTATATAGAAGGAAGGAAACTAAGGATCAAAAATAACCCAATAGACTTATCTTGTGGTAAACGTCTAATAGATGGAGAATTTTTGCTCACCTGGTGGGGCTGTGATACACAACACTTTCTGAGTAGTTAAACCATCTTCTGCAAGCCACGGGTCAAAAAAACAAGAGGATTCTTTTTCATAAAGGATGTTTAAGTGTTTTTCTGTACTGGGGAAGTTCCATGGATGATAGCATGGATGATAGCAGGACACACAGGGTGAAGAACTTTGTGGTTTTAATATCTACTAGGGATGAGCAAGTACTGAAGTATTCGGACTCGCTATACTCGTGTTAAGGCTGGCGGAACGCACCAAATAATAAAGATGGTAGGTAAGGTGCGTTCGCAGCCCGGGGTCCACCTTGCAGGGGTGGTAACCTGTTGCTCAGTAATGGCAGATGCTATATGGCGGTATACTATAAGAAACACATGCGGGTTATCGTCACCCGGTGTGTACGGGGGTGGACTCCGTTGCTTCACTGAGCCGCACTACTGCTGAACATAAACACTGGAGCCTGTTTGTGCTCACAGTGCTCAGCTAAAAGAGTGCACATTGTACAGCCACAGAACGCTACCCCAAGGACACGGGGTTAGAGTCCCTCTAGGCCCACTGAGCGCACAGCATGGCTGCCATGAGCGCTGCTAAAGACACTGGCAGTGGAGTGTAGAGCACGTGCACTGAGGCGTGCTGGATCACTGGTGAGGACCAATGTCTGACTCAAACCCTGAGCCACCTACACCTAAGCACCTAAGCCTGGGTGCTAGCAGGCTAGGCTGCACAACACATGCGTACCAAGGGTAGGGGTTTTATAATGAGTCAGTCACCAGATACATTCATACGTGCATACATCTCTCACACCTTATAGTCTGTAAATACAGTCTATCCTAGTGCATGGGCGAGCGGCCATGCAAACCTTTTATAGCCACTGGCATCCGGGACCTTCCTGGCTTCTCGGATGGGCCAATCCGAACACGAGCAGGACCTGAGCACGTGACCCTCGATCTCCAATGGGAGATCACTCCACGGGCATGCTCAGTGGCCCGACATGAGGACTTAGTCCCTGGAGAATCTCACTGCTGAGCAGCCTGCATTGTCATAGCTGTGCCAGAGGTGGCAGCAGCAAGCAAACCCACGGAGTTGGCCTGGGCAGAGTGTCGGGACCGACGAATCTGCTGAGCAGGCTCCACTGCGGCAGAAGAAGAATGGGAGACCGCTGGGTGCAAGGCTCTGGATTCCTGCTGTGCAGTGGCAGGAACCCGACGCCTAACAGCTCGTCCCAAGTATACCCTAATACTCGGTCATTCGGTACGAATAGCGAGTCCAATGAAAGTCAATGGAAAATGCGAGTATTTGTCTGCTGGACCCTACAAAGCGGTCTGGGGGCTGAGGAAAAGGCTAAAAAATGTGTAAATGTTAAAAAATGTATGCTGTAAACAAATTTATAAAACATGGGGGTGGATCGCCCGCCAGGGCAGTGGAGTACTTGGTGCCGGGTCGGTATCTCAGAGGGAAGTGTCAAAGTAGCGGTGACCTGGTCCACAGCCCTGGGTGTCCATGTAAAAGGGGTTAAGCGTGGCTGATTAAAGTTTAAAAGTGGATGATACGTGACGCCACCTGTGGTGTTCGGCAATGAAGGGGTTAAGCCGACGCTGCAGGCCGATCCTCTGGGACAGATGGTATAAGGAAGCAAGATGTAATAGCTCCCTACAGGTAGAGCTGTAGTCCTAGGGCAGTAGTAATAGGTGTTGTGGAAGAGGGTGCAGTGTTAGGCACAGAGATGAAGCAGTGCTGATGGGGTTGCGGGAAGAAGGCAATGACACAACAGGGTGCAGTTTCCTTTACCTTTACTTTGCAAGTGCAGTCCAGGATCCAGATTACAGATGGAACAAGAGTTGGCCAGCCTGGAAGCAACTCAGGAATCTCTCTATGCAGATGGGTTGTGTAGTCGCCTTTCTAGCGCTTATCTGAGGTACGTGCAGTTCTGAGTTACACTGAAGTTCCTCTTCCTTGCTCGCTTTTAGAACCCCCTCTTATGGCAGACAGCTGTAGCCTCCTTCTGGCTCACACGTTGCTGTTGTGCCTCCGAGCCTTATGTGGGAACAGAGCATTTACAGCTTCCTATTCCTCCGGTTTCTGCTGCAGGAACATCAGTATCCATACAACCTTGGAGACCGGACTCCAGACCATGCACTACGCTAGAAGTGAGCCTGAACTCTGCTCAATCCTCCAGCTCTTCTTCTCTCGTCCACACACTTCACCCTCCTCACATGAACTGATCAACTTCCCCTTCCTGGCCCCCAGAGAGCAGCTCTTCCCCCAGATTTGGTTCAGAGCTCCCTCTGCTGGCCTGGAGTGGGAACCGTGCTGTGTGTTGAATTTACCTGACAGAGACCCTTTATTGCTTCCAACCATGACATCACGCTCCCAAGGAGGAAGGTAATGCCACTGTGGCGACCATACTCCTGGGGGCGACACAGGGGCACATGTTCAGGGGCTGCACGATTGTTTTTACACCACTGCTTCACTAGAATGTACAAACACTATTTGAAGTCCTGTGGTTTTTTGCCAGAAGAGCGGGACTCGTACGCCACTTACGCAGTGGGAGTGATATATCAGAAGTGCTGTAAGAGCGATTGATGATAGAGGCGGTTTTCTGACAGATAAGTGTGTAAGGAGAGTCCTCCTCCTCTCCAGTGTCTCCAAAAATTAGCCCAAGGGGCATGATACCATGGTTGATGAAGGAAGAAGGGTCTCACTCTCATCACAAGTGCCTCCGATGGGAAATATTAACATAACATTGTTTTTAGCTTATTGACCATGAGTTACATGTGTCAGAAGCAGGTTTTGAAAACATGTGTAAGAAGAAGAAAAGGGGCTTGTATGGGAAAGGATGGATGTTTTCACCAATTTAAAAAAAATGTGTTGGATGTCTTTAGGTTGGGATACTGTCATCTGGAGGGCTTAAATACTGTTGCGAAATCCAGTCAGTCATTGTTAAATTTTAGCAGAGTCAGCCTGTCTGCATTCTCTGTTGTCAACCGTATGCCTGTATCTGTGATGATTGCCCCAATGGCACTGAAAACACGCTCTGACATCACACTAGCAGCGGGGCAGGCCAGCACCTCCAAGGCATAGAAGGAGAGGTCGGGACAACTATGCAGCTTGGATAACCAGTAATTAAATGGTACAGACGCATCAGGAAGGGCGCAGGTATGGTCACTTAGATAGTCGTTGACCATCTTGTTCAACTTCTCCTTCCTTGACATTGCTACTGTTCCACGTAGTCCTTGGTGATGAGCCAGTTTATTGAAGATAGCCCAGTTTGTGAACATTTTACCACCACCTCTTTTGGACCTGCTTGGTGTATCTCTCCCATTAATGCATGCTGTTGCACAGAGCTGGTATATCTGCTAGCAGTGGTGTCTGGGGGTGCTGTTGCCATCAAATGATCAACAACAGCCTTCTTGAAGGATTCCATTGTGAAACCCCTTGGTGAATGCAACAATAGTGATGGAAATTTGTCCTTGTACCGTGGGTCTAGAAAAGTGGCCAACCAGTATAGGTTGCTATAGAAAATGTGGATTACGCGAGGGTCTTGGCACAGACAGTCAAATATGAAGTGTGCCATGGGTGCCAAGCTGCAAAGAGGCAAATGTTCTGGGACCCCTGAAGGAGGAACAATACCCATCCTCGCCTCACACTGACTCTCGTCCTCCACCTCCTTCAGCCCACCCATGCTGGACAGACATGAAGCTGGAGTTGGGATTCCCCTCTGTAGCATGTGGTGTCCCCTATGTACCACTGAAAAAGAAATCCTCTCTCCTCATTTTCATCATCATCTTCATCTCCAATGTTACCTGAAGATATTGGCTGGGCTGGGTAGGATCACCCATTGTGAAATGTTGCTCCATACCCAGCTGCTGGGCACACAAAGATTCCATTTTTTGATTCTGCAACGATTTTTTCAGCAGACATAGCATAGGTATGGTTATGCTGATAATAGCCTAAGCACCGCTCACAAGTTTGGTGCAGTACTGAAAGTTATCAAGCACCTCACAAATATCAGCAATCCACACCCACTCGACAGTTGTGTGTCTTGGCTGAGTCTCAGTGTGATGGGCATGTTTAAACTTGTATTCAGAAAGTGCCCTCTGCTGCTCACTTACCCTTGCCAATATATGATATGTTGAGTTCCACCGTGTTGGCATGTCACAAATGAGTCTGTGGTTTGGCAAATTAAATTGCTTTTGAAGTGCTGCAAGACCGGCAACAGCGGTTGAGGAGTGGCGGAAATGGGCGCAAATACAGCGCACCTTCTCAAGTAGGTACGGCAAGTCAGGGTATGGTTTTATAAATTTCGGCACCACTAGGCTCAGCACGTGAGCCATGCATGGCACATGTACCATCTTCCCGAGCTTTAAAGCCGCCACCAGGTTACACCCAGGTTGGAGTTGCAGTGGGGAGAGCCACTGATCGGTCTGTTTTATTCCTGGCCACAACTCTGCTGCAGTGTGTGGTGTTTCACCTAAGCAGATCAGCTTCAGCAGAGCGTTTTGCCGATGCAGTGCTGCACAGCTCCCAACTTGGGAGTGATGTGGAGGGTAATTCAGCATAGGATGACGATGTGGAGAAGGAGGAAGAGGGGAGACTGGACGTATATGATGAGGCGGAAACCCTGATTGAGGTTGGGCCCGCTATTTGTGGCGTGGGTAGGATATGTGTTGATGGTCCAATTTCAGACTCTGTCCCACCCTCCCCCAGGTTGAGCCAGTGTGCCATGACAGATGTATCATCCCTGGCCACAAGTACTTGTCCATGTGCCTGTTGTAAGATGGACCTTCCCGGCTACGGCATTGGTGAGAGCCCGCTTTAGATTGTTTAAGACATGCTGGTGTAATGTGGGGACATCACATCGGGAAAAATAGTGCCAGCTGGGAACCGAGTATCGTGGGGGAGCTACAGTCAAAAGATCACAGAAAGACTGTCCTCACAAGCCTAAACGGCAACATCTCCATGGCTAGCAACTTGGCAATGTGCGCATTCAGCATTTGTGCTTGTGGGTGTGTGGCTTGGTATTTATGCGTCCTTTCATACATCTGGGGCACGGACAATTGGACGCTTTCCTGGGACAAACAAGTGGATGAGCTTGTTGTGGCCTGTGTCTGTGCAACCGCAGCTTGTGAGCAAGAGGTATAATGATCACCTGCTTCCTGCCCAGCAGATTGGTGAGGCTGTATCACAGGCAACATGGCAGTGGTTTGACCCACAGTCGCAGACACTGATTTGGTACCCTGTTGTTCAGCCCACCGACTAGGGTGCTTGGCTGCCATGTGTTTCCGCATACTGGTGGTGCTTTGGTTGCCTTTGCCCTGGCCTCTGCTCAGCTTCCTATGGCAGATGCTACAGATGACAACATTTGGTTCAGAAGGACTATCGGAAAAAAAATTCCAGACAGTGGCTGAACGCACCCTTGCCTTGACTTGGGGCACAGAGGGATTGCTCTTGGCAACAGTTGACACACTTCGCACTCTGCTCAAACCAGTAGCCCTTGGTACCTTTGTTGGTGCTACATATCCACCTTCATCCTCTGTGCTGCTGTGCTGGCTATGCGTGCCAACGGCCCAGGTCAGATCGGTGGTCTCATCATCGACCACCTCGTCGTCATTGTCATCCTCCTTCCATGTTGACATTGGCGACAGGCCAGATGGCAACTGTGTGTCATCACCATCAGCCTCCACCTCTTCAGCTGGTATATCACGTGGATGAAAGTGGCTTTCTCCTGGACGTGGGGTTTCAAATATTTGGCCATCTTCAACAGACGAAACCCCTTCACGTTCTTCTTCAATGTCGCACGGTGAGAGGCCAGAGGCAATGCAAGGAAATGGATCAAACAGATCCTCAGAGTGACCAAGGTGGATTGGGGGTCAAATGTTCCCTGTGACTCCTGACCGGGTGATGAACTAGGAACAGGTTGAGAAAAAGGATGACCCAGCGTTATCTGTATGGACAGTAGACTGTTTTGTCATGTCATTTCGTTGAGGCCTTATCAGCCATCCAAGACAGTATCTGCTCTTGTTCTTCTGGCTTCCAGGCCCGTTTATGTTCCAGACCGGGAAATTTTGCCTGGAACCTAGATGCATCAACCTTCTTCAATCTCCCAGACTCTGTGCCTTGTTGGGCACCAAGGACCCCACGTCCCTTCACAACAGCCTTTTTAGGAATTTTGGATTTTTCGGCCATAGTTGCAGATGTTCAGATGCAGATATAGGGGAACAAGGAGCAGTTAGTGCTTTGTGGAAGGTAGCCCTACAGCCTAGTACTGCTTTGTGTTTTACAAACAGCACTGCAGCAGCAGAATAAAATTGCCTTGAGGTTTAAGGTGAGATTACGCACCCCAGTAACCACACAAGACAGCTGTGCTACCACTAAAAAATTGCCTTGAGGTGTAAGGCAAGAATACGCAGCCCAGACACCACACAAGACAGCGGTGCTGGCTGCATGTCAGTTGTGCAGTACCGTGCATTCTATTTGCTGTGATTATGTGAGCACAGCACCAAAACAGCACAAAAAACTGCTCTGAGGTGTAAGGCAAGAATACGCAGCCCAGACACCACACAAGACAGCGGTGCTGGCTGCGTGTCAGTTGTGCAGTACTGTGCGTGCATACTATTCACTGTGAGTATGTGAACACAGCACCACAACAGAACAAAAAAAACTGCCCTGAGGTGTAAGGCAAGAATACGCAGCCCAGACACCACACAAGACAGCGGTGTTGGCTGCATGTCAGTTGTGCAGTACCGTGCGTCCTATTTGCTGTGAACACAGCACCGCAATTGAACAAAAAACCTGCCCTGCATGGGTAAATGTGACCTAAAAAAAAGCTGGGAAAACAGTCACTACTCGGTCCCTGACCTTATACTTTCAGCTCTGAAAAGAGCTTTTGGGTTTCACAGAGGATTTCTGGCTGATTTGGGCCAAAAAAACAACTCTCCCTAGAAGCTGCTCACACTCCCTACACTAGCTGTATTCTGCATGCAGTGTGCAAAAAATGGCAGCGGCTGGGCTTAGTGCCAGGCTATGATATGACTCCTAGGATGCTGGGCGGCCTGCCAATCATAGTAATGCCGCCCAAAACTAAGAAGGGTGCGGCATTACTGTGATTGGCAACTGCTGGGCGGGAGAACCGAATAGTGAGGCGAGTAGTGAAATAATCGCTATTTTCCGAGTACCGCATTACTCGCAGAGTACTGAATAGCCACGAATGTGCTCGCTCATCCCTAATATCTACGCATTTCAAAGTTATCCAATTTCTTCCCCAGAATAAGTCCACAAACTGGTTGTATCCTTAGGAAGAAGCTAGATCATTTCAAAACGCGAAAATATTAGGGCCACAAATGTCTTCATCCTGTGTGTCCTGCTATCATCTGTGGAACTTCACCAGTCGCTCAAAACAATGACTTCTACATGCTTTAACAAAAGGAGTATACAGAAAGAATTTAAGCCTGCATCTAATCTTAACAAGAACCTTAGAAAAAGGCATTGTATAACTTCCTGTATGGAGTTGAAATTAAAAGGTCACCTCTGAAGCTTAAACTGCTGCTTTGACATGTAAAATACTGTACAGAGGAACAGTCACAAATATAAATTTTATTTCGTAGGCAGAACTATTGCAATTATTTATGAACATAGTGGTGTTTGGCATTTTCTGTATAAGCTTACATACAAGGTGCATGATTACATTTCCCAAAGCTCTATGAATCAAATAATGTTCTAATGACATTCACTCAATACTTTGGCATTTGAAGCAGTGTTTTAAAATAAATTTTGTCCTTTTAAGTCTGACAGACGTAGACTAAAGTGAACAGAAGGTATCAAGGTGGCAAAGTATACAGCATGATTACTGAAAGAAGAAACAGAAAATTGCTTGATCTACTTATAATGGTACTAATGAGCAGTTGAGATAGTTCAGCATAATTACCTATACATAATGTGATAAGAAGACAACACTGCATGGTAGATACATAAAGCAGTTACCCAAATACACACCAACTTGCTATATACACTTACATTATTTACATACATAGATGTATACACACACACTTTAAATATATTTGATATATACATGCACACATACAAAATTGTTGATACCCTTTTTTAAAAAGAAAAAAAACACAATGGTCACTAAAATAACTTGAAACCGAAAAGTAAAATTTACTGAATATAGGCTAATGAAAATCAGACATTGTTTTTTATTTTTTCGTTGAACCACAATTAAAAAAAAACTAATGAAAACGGCCTGAACAAAAATTATGGCACACTTAAAATTTTGCTGCACAACCTTTGGACGCAATCAAATGATTGCAAAATATTCCAGGGAGAGGCAATGAATGAATGGCAATAGGGGAGTGGATATACTTGTATGAAAGGTCAGATCTGTATATGGACCAATAGCATGTGGTATTAAGCAATGGGTGTACGGTGCTCAGCATCAAAAAGCATTGAGCAATGTATACAACATAAACAGAGAGGAGTAGGGGCCAAACGGTGAAGGGTATAATTGCCCCTAGTAATCTCAGAATGACCAAAGATGAGGAACGGGAATGTATAAAGAAAAAATTAGGATAAATAAAACGGATGCTTTCAAACTGGGCATCTATCGATGTGGCTCCCGAAAATGTTGTACCTGTAAAATTATCAGTCATATGACTCAATACATTATGGCGTATAGTACTGGTGAAACCATAAGAACTACACAAAAATTAACGGGTGATGGTGATTTTGTGATATATGTTATCACCTGTGCCTGTGGCCTGCAATATGTGGGCCGCACCACTCAGTCCTTACGATCCAGTATGAATGGCCACAGACACAATACTAAAAATGTTTTTTTAAAACAGAGTTTATCCCGGCACTTATGTTTGAAGCATAATAAAACACTCAATATTTCCGTGACCCCGCTGGAGCAAATACCTGAGAATTGAACTAATAGGGTACAAAAGGATACTAATAAGATACTAAACCAGAAAGAATCATATTGGATCTTCCGTCTGGGTACTTTATACCTGGATGGATTAAATGATGTTATAGAGGAGGGTATATGATACACAAATTAAATAAAATCGACAGGTATGAAATTGCATATGAGCTTTATACATGTATGAATGAGATATCGAAAAATTCCATTTGTTTTTTGTAAACAGCTATGATACGAAAAAAACGAAGAGTTTTAAATTTTGCTATAATGTACGTTTGTAGGATTTTATATTTTATATTTTCGTATCAAATCACACTTCAGTGTTTAATAGCATTTTAAAGAAATGTTATATATAGTTTTATTATATTTAGTGTTTTAGAAAAGAAAAAACTTTTAGTGTGAAAAATTTGCTTGAAATGTTTTTATATATTTTTTCATTGTCTTTTTTATGTGAATTTTTTTTTGTACAACATTAATTTGGTATATGGGTTTTGCTAGATTCCTCAGAATGCAAAATCCTGCATATCTGAGTGTGTCTGAAAAACAGACCTTTCAGCCCCCACCCAAAACCACTCGCAGGGAGATCTGCTATAAAATGTGTTCAGATAGATCCATATATATGCTTGATATTATACCTGAGGAAGACTCTAAGAAGTCTAAACCAGTTGTGCTCTAGTTTGAATTAAAAATAAAAATCATCCTTGAATCTGAATATCAAGTTCCATCATCGTCCTTCAGGAGTGCATATTGCTGGGAAAAACAATCACCAACATAAAAAGTGATGCAGCACTCACCCAAATGCAGTAAAAAATTGAGTCCTTTATTATAGCATTATAAGGTTAAAACTAGGTTCACAGGAGCAGCAAATGTGTAACGGTATGCCGGGAAAGGAAGATGGACGACTGTTGTTTCATGCAGCAAGCGCTTCAACATGTCCAGCTGGCAATCAAGTGATTGCTGTAACTCCCAATGACACTTCTGCACCTGTACACCGATATATTGGCCCACTCCTTGTGAGCAAATTACTCTAGCCATTTCTTTTAAAAGAATGACTTCTCCAGACTGTATGTTTCAATTCCTTTCATAGGTATTCAATAGGATTTAAATCAGGGCTCAGAGAAGGCCACTTTACAATAGCCCAATGCTACACGCTTAGCCATTCTCAGATGCATTATACTGTCAGGGTCATTATCCACAAATTGCTTCAGATAGTATTGAGAATTCATTGTAACCTGTACTTATTCAAGTTACCTTGCTCCATATGCAGCAGATCAACCATTAAACATAATCGAGCCTCCTCCATGTTTCACAGTAGGCACAATGTTCTTTTCTATATGGACTTTTTTTGCATCAGCATATAGCTGATGTGACTTGCCAAAAAGCTAGTTACAGATTTGTCTCATCTGTCTAATGGACACTCTCCCAGAAGCTTTATGGCGTGTCAATATGCATTTTGGCATATTCAATTTTGGCCTTTTTATGATTTGCTTTCAAACAGTGGTTTCCGCCTTGGTCATCTTCCATGAAGTCCACGTTGGCCAAGACAGTGACCGATTATGTTATCTGACACAAATGTACCTTGACATTGGAGTTAACCTCTAATCTATCTGGCAGTTAAACTGGACCCTTTGGTTACCATTCATATCATACATCTCTTCGATGTGTCCATTTTCCTTTTGTGGTCACATGCAGGGAGGTTGGTTACACTCTCATACACTTTAAACTTCAGAATAATATGTGCAACTGTAGTCACAGAAACTTCAAGCGGACAACATTCTCCTTAGCTTTCTTTGATCCATGTTCAGTGTAGTACACATCATACAGCACAGAGTTTGCCTTTTTGAAGAGTAAAGGCCCCTTTACATTTAGCGATGCACCAGCGATCCCGACAATGATACGACCCGGTCAGGATCGCTGGTGCATCGCTAAGTGGTCGCTAGTGAGCTGCCACACAGGCAGATCTTACAGCGATGCAACAGTGATACAGCGGTCGTTACTTACCTTTCAGACGAGGCGATCCTGACGTCCTCCCGTCCGCATCACGCGTCGCTCGTCGGTGCCAGCAGGAAGCCCAGCAGGAAGTGCCCGACGAGAAATGGAGCTGCACGATCAGCAACAGACAGCGGGGGAGCCGGTCAGAGGTAAGTATCACACATAGCGATATTGCTGCTGCGTCACCAAATCGGTGATGCTTTAGCGATATTGCTATGTGTAAAACCCCCTTAAAAGTACTCATACTGATTAGAAATTTGTAGAAACGTTTAATGCTAATTACAGGACACACCTTAGTTTAACATGTCCCTATAGTCAAAGTCTTTTCAATCTTTCATAGGGTTACCATCATTCTTGTCCAAGCCATTTTCATTAGTCATTTTTGTTTCTGTTGAACCACAATTCAAAAGCAATGTCCGATTTTCATTAGTTGATATTCAGTAAATTTAAAATTCCTTTTGCCCATTTAAACTTATTTCAGTGGCGATTGGGGTTTCATCACACACCGTGTAATCATGATTTGTAAAGCCATTGGATGGTATAAACCATCTTCCTATTGAGCAATAGGTACATGGGTATACACACAGACACTTTATCCTATACTATTTAACTAGTATTTGTGTATGAATCTATATTCCATGGTGATATATAAATCGGAAAAATTACCCAAATACTCCTTCAGTCTTGTTTCATTTATTACTCTTTGTGATAACAGCTCACACTTGTAATGAATAGATATACTAGCAATTACATTCGTACATTGGCATAAGGAAAGAAAATTATCAGCAATCACAGCATTTTTATCAATAACGGGATGCGGCGGCAAATTTGGTCTGACATTTGTTTATCAAAGAATGTATCGCTAAGCAAAATAAAAGCATTCAATGTCTTCCCTGGAGCACTGGTTCTCAGACATCGCTTATCACTGGTGTCTGAGTTTTTGAACTGATTGAAATGATCCGACCAAAACAGAACAATTTTCTCGTGTATGTAAAAAAATAAAGCTTTAAGCTATAAACTCTGGTGACCGTGTAGTAAAATTTATGTATTGTTTTATGAACTTCCAGAAAAGAGATATAATCTACCTAAATAGCAAAGAACTAAATGTTTGTATACTGAATCTAAATGAAGTCGTCTCAAAACCAAAAATTATAACTATCAGATCATGTAAACTTTAGTTATCCCTGGTGGCAATGATTACACAGGAGTAGAAGGTCACTGATGTTTAACAATACTTTCCCAGAGCATGGATGGCTTTTAACTATATTTTCTATTACTTTTTAATCATAAAGGACTTTTATTTGAAGTTTAAAGAAAGGTTTGATGCAAGCAAATATGGTAGCTTTAAGGGAAATTATATTTGATAAAGCAATTTATTTAGAATGTTAGATCTTTTGAGGTTAGAATAACATACAACTCTATACGCTGACTTTCTTGAGCATTTCTATAGAGAATTTCAAGTAGGTCAAAATGGAAAAATTTGTAGGTTTTAGAGGTTTTTTATTATTTTGTATGCTCATTAGTAACTTGATATATTTACCATGTGGTATATTTTTGGGAAGAGAATTTGACTCCAATGAAATAACAGAATAAACATCACCCAAATTTATGCAGTATAAATATTCATAAAGGCCATGAGCAAATCTGCATCACATATATCATGGATGCCACGCCAATGAACTAGATACCTTATTGTCACTGGGGTGAAAAGCAGCATTGTAGTGACATTGTCCAAGAATGCAGAGAGAAGGGCCGCAATAAAACATAGGATTATTATCATTGGCCACACTCTTCCTCTGGATAACCGGTAGGCCTGTTGAAAAGAAATAATTTACAAATACAACTTAACAAAATACATGATATGACTACAAGCTGCAGTATAAACTTGTCACTTTACTGAGAGATGTGTATTAAAAGAAAGCAGCACGTCAGTGAAAAGTACAGATTTTGTTTATCTACATAGAGCTTTAAACCTTTTTGCTTGCGTGGAGTGGAGATCGCGAGCCGTTGGAAGGTGAGTATATAACTTTCTTTTTTTTTTTTTTTTTTTTTTAACAGAGACCACGTGCATACCAGGAAGGGGGGTGAGGGGGACATGCATACCAGGAAAGGGGGGTGAGCGTGACCATACATACCAGCAAAAGGGGTGAGAGGGAGTATGCATACCAGCAATGGGGGGAGGGGGACCATGCATGCGATCAATGGGGGGATGGGGACCATGCATACCAGGAAAAGGGGGGTGAGGGGGACCTTGCATACCAGGAAAGGGGGGTGAGGGGTACCTTGCATACCAGGAAAGGGGGGTGAGGGGACCATGCATACCAGGAAAGGGGGGTGAGGGGACCATGCATACCAGGAAAGGGGGGTGAAGGGACCATGCATACCAGGAAAGGGGGGTGAAGGGACCATGCATACCAGGAAAGGGGGGTGAAGGGACCATGCATACCAGGAAAGGGGGGTGAAGGGACCATGCATACCAGGAAAAGGGGGTGAAGGGACCATGCATACCAGGAAAGGGGGGTGAAGGGACCATGCATACCAGGAAAGGGGGGTGAGGGGACCATGCTTACCAGGAAAGGGAGATGAGGGGACCATGCTTACCAGGAAAGGGAGATGAGGGGACCATGCATACCAGCAATGGGGGGAGGGGGACCATGCATACAAGCAATGGGGGGATAGGGGGAGGGGGGCCATGCATACCAGCAATGGGGGGAGGGGGACCATGCATACCAGCAATGGGGGGAGGGGGACCATGCATACCAGCAATGGGGAGTAGGGGGAGGGGGGCCATGCATACCAGCAATGGGGGGAGGGGGACCATGCATACCAGCAATGGGGGGAGGGAACCATGCATACCAGGAAAGGGGGGTGAGGGTGACCATGCATACCAGGAAAGGGGGGGTGAGGGTGACCATGCAAACCAGGAAAGGGGGGGTGAGGGGTACATGTATACCAGAATTGGGGGGTGAGAGGACCATGCATTCCAGGATTGGGGGGTGAGGGGACAATTCATATCAGGATTGGGAGGTGACGGGACAATGCATACCAGGAAAGGGGGGTGAGAGGGACCATGCGTACTTGGAAATGGGGGTGAGAGGACCATGCATACCAGGGATTGGAGGGTGAGAGGACCATGCATTCCAGGATTGGAGGGTGAGGGGACCATGCTTTCCAGGATTGGGGGGTGAGGGGACCATACATTCCATGACTGGAGGGTGAGGGGACCATGCTTACCAGGATTGGGGGGGTGAAAGGACCATGCATGTCAGGACTGGGGGGTGAGGGGACCATGCATACCAGGATAGGGGGGGAGGGGTACCATGCATATCAGGATTGGGGGGCGCATTATTGCATTATTATTAAAACTTCATAAATAAACTACAAACATATTCTAGAACACCCAATGTGTTAGAATCGGGCCACCATCATACACATATACACTCACTGGCCACTTTATTAGGTACACCTGTCCAACTGTGTGTTAAGACTTAATTTCTAATCAGCCAATCACATGGCGGCAACTCAGTGCATTTAGGCATGTAGACATGGTCAAGACAATCTCCTGCAGTTCAAACCGAGCATCAGTATGGGGAAGAAAGGTGATTTGAGTGCCTTTGAACGTGGCATGATTGTTGGTGCCAGAAGGGCTGGTCTGAGTATTTCAGAAACTGCTGATCTACTGGGATTTTCACGCACAACCATATCTAGGGTTTACAGAGAATGGTCCGAAAAAGAAAAAAAATCCAGTGAGCGGCAGTTCTGTGGCCGGAAATGCCTTGTTGATGCCAGAGGTCAGAGGAGAATGGGCAGACTGGTTCGAGCTGATAGAAAGGCAACAGTGACTCAAATTGCCACCCGTTACAACCAAGGTAGGCAGAAGAGCATCTCTGAACGCACAGTGCGTCGAACTTTGAGGCAGATGGGCTACAGCAGCAGAAGACCACACTGGGTACCACTCCTCTCAGCTAAGAACAGGAAACTGAGGCTACAATTTGCACAAGCTCATCGAAATTGGACAGTAGAAGATTGGAAAAACGTTGCCTGGTCTGATGAGTCTCGATTTCTGCTGCGACATTCGGATGGTAGGGTCAGAATTTGGCGTAAACAACATGAAAGCATGGATCCATCCTGCCTTGTATCAACGGTTCAGGCTGGTGGTGGTGGTGTCATGGTGTGGGGAATTTTTTCTTGGCACTCTTTGGGCCCCTTGGTACCAATTGAGCATCGTTGCAACGCCACAGCCAACCTGAGTATTGTTGCTGACCATGTCCATCCCTTTATGACCACAATGTACCCAACATCTGATGGCTACTTTCAGCAGGATAATGCGCCATGTCATAAAGCTCGAATCATCTCAGATTGGTTTCTTGAACATGACAATGAGTTCACTGTACTCAAATGGCCTCCTCAGTCACCAGATCTCAATCCAATAGAGCATCTTTGGGATGTGGTGGAACGGGAGATTCGCATCAGGGATGTGCAGCCGACAAATCTGCGCCAACTGTGTGATGCCATCATGTCAATATGGTCCAAAATCTCTGAGGAATGCTTCCAGCACCTTGTTGAATTTCTGCCACGAAGAATTGAGGCAGTTCTGAAGGCAAAAGGGGGTCCAACCCCTTACTAGCATGGTGTACCTAATAAAGTGGCCAGTGAGTGTATATATATATATATATATATATATATATATATATATATATGTGAAAAAAATCACATTTCGGTCTTGAGTGCAGACCTTTCTCAAGCTTGAGAGCGGATCTGTGAAAAGGGAAAGGACAGGAGCGGAAAGGCTCTGGGGGAATCTAAAATTGCGTATATCTGACCCCAGAGCAAAGCGCTGATATAAAGAGAGGACGCCAGAGTCCTAGGCTGAACTGGAGCTGTATGCCCTGATCACCAAATGTGGAAGTACAGGGGACTGCAAGTTCCTTGGGGACATTGAACACCTGAAGGCACAGCAGCAGATCAGAACAGTGAAAAGGACAGTACCTGTGATATCGGCTCACGCTGTTAGCCATACAGGTTAGAAACCATCACACAAGAGAGGGTCGCAGCTTAGTTACAAACAGCAGGGACCCGAAAACAAAGCGCAGAAGGAAGGTCCCAAACCCCACCTGGCAGGGTGGATCCCCTGAATGCCTCCAGGCGAGCCAGACTCAATCCATCACCTGTATGTGGTATCCCAGATTGCAACGATTTGCAAGTAAAAGGTAAAGAAACATGCACCTCTCTGTGTCCTTCTCTTATTTATCTGCAGCCCAACATTCACCGCCATTGGAATTAATCAAATATATCTTTGCCCTGGGGCCCCTGCTCTACCCATGGAGAGCTGATCCATTCTTTGCTGCATCACCATCAGCCCCAGAGGACCAAAACCACAGCGTCGGCCACTCATTGCTGAACACCACGGGTGGCGTCACACTTCAACATCACACAACTTTCCTCTATTTAATTACTGGGCTCCCAGGGCCATGGACTGGGTCACTGCCACCATGACATCCCCCTTCTAAGAGCCTGACCGGCCCTCGCTGCTGGCACTGCATCTCAATAGTTTCGGCGCCAGCAGCTCTTCTGGCTGAGCGATCACAGGGCTCCGCTCATTAAGGTAGTAAATATGCACGCCTCTTCACTCCCACAGGCGTGGAGTGAATATTCATTACCTTAATGAGTCCACGTGATTGCTTAGCAG
The DNA here is from genome assembly GCF_039654945.1 of Dendrobates tinctorius. Classification (NCBI taxonomy): domain Eukaryota; kingdom Metazoa; phylum Chordata; class Amphibia; order Anura; family Dendrobatidae; genus Dendrobates; species Dendrobates tinctorius. Next base: position 2,963,354 of record NW_027361789.1, on the reverse strand, counting down.
GAAGAGCTACTGGCGCTGGCGGCTGGAACGAGATGCAGTGCCAGCGAGGTGCAGGCTGGTAAACATTTTTTTTTTTTTTAACAGGTATCATGCTTACAAGGATAGAGGATAAAGAGCCACAGATACATGGATAGCGACAGGGGAGCCATGCATACAATGACAGCGACAGGGCAGCCATGCATACAATGACAGAGACGGGGCAGCCATGCATACAATGACAGGGACGGGGCAGCCATGCATACAATGACAGGGACGGGGGAGCCATGCATACAATGACAGTGACGGGGGAGCCATGCATACAATGACAGTGATGGGGGAGCCATGCATACAATGACAGTGATGGGGGAGTCATGCATACAATGACAGTGATGGGGGAGTCATGCATACAATGACAGTGATGAGGGAGCCATGCATACAATGACAGTGATGGGGGAGTCATGCATACAATGACAGTGATGGGGGAGCCATGCATATAATGACAGTGATGGGGGAGCCATGCATATAATGAGTGTGACGGCGGAGCCATGCATACAATGACTTGGATGGGGAACCATGCGTACCACAATAGAGATGAGGGAACAATGCATACCCAGGCTTATACTCGAGTCAATAAGCATACCCAGTTTTTCGCAGCAAAATTAGGTGCCTCGACTTATACTCGGACCAGTTTATACTCAAGTATATATGGTATTTTCATTTCATATCTAATGTTTGCAGAACTTTACTATCACTGATGCACTGCCACCCTATGCACTTATACCTTACAGAGTGTCTCGATGTATAGAACAGGGTTTGTGGGACAGCAGTGCTTCACTGACACTAAGGTTCTAAAGTTGGATTTGGAATTAAATTAATTGGGAACATAAACTCTAATTTTACTACTAAGAGCAATATTTAAAAAATTCCTCATCCCTAAAGCATACAAAATATTGTACCCAAAAATGCAATGTAATCAGAACAGATATAGCGCAAGAAAGCTAGATTCCAATGATATCACTTCCTGGGCTGCTTGGGGCAGTTTCGATAGTTTACCTGTTTAATCTGTTGTAAATGTAGCAGTAGTCTTACTAGTAGTGTTGAGCGATACCTTCAGATATCGAGAAATATTGGATCGGATTGGATCAGACCTATACCCCAAAAATATCGAATATCGCCGATTCCGATACCGGAAACCAATGCAAGTCAATGGGACACAAATATCAGAATGAAAATAAACCCTTACTTTCCTTGTAGGTTAATTCTACATGAAGGAAAACAAATAAGAATAATGTAGAATGTATTGGGGGAGGTGGAGGAGAGATTAAAGGCATAGAGGTTTAGCCCAATCAAATGGAAGAGCAGGAATTAATTTTTTCTTAAGACGTTCGAAGTTACAAAGATATTGACTATGTTAAAGGGGTTGTGTAGCAATAGAGGGAGACGTTCAGAAAAGGCACATGTTGGCAGAGTGTTGGATCAGAATGCTTCATCTAGCTTGGAGGTTGACTGAGCCCCTGACCCGGAGGACACGGCACGGATGCAGGCACCTGTATGCACAACAGACTGTGAGTAAAGCTTTGGAACTACATGCCCTGGTGTCCTCCAGTTATTCCTGCGCCAACACACTCAGCACTGCTACATCTCTGTGCCTGGCACTGCACCATCTACGTCTCTTCACTACCTCTCCATCTACGCTGCCCTGGGACTACAGCCCTACCTGTGGAGGGCCACAACATCAAAGCTGCACCACACCATCTGTCCCAGAGGATCTGCCTGCAGCGTCGGCTTAACATCTTCTTTGCCGAACACCACAGGTGGAGTCACGAATCATTCACTCAAACTTTAATCATCATCCACACGTTCAACATTTCCCTTTTACAAATGGATGCCCAGGGCCATGGACTGGGTCACAGCTACCGTGACATCTCCCATTGAAACCAACGGGCCCGGTACCGAGTACCCCACCAGCCCTGGCGGGCGATCCAACTTGGCGGAAATACATAACAGAACAAGTTGTCCGGGCTTTTCACATAATCTCAGTGCATATCTAGGCTGCAGAATGCTGACAATAAGTAATTTACCTTCTGTGGCTAGTCTGCACGGTTTCCAAGATATCATCTCTTGCTTCTAAGATAAACGTCCGGGGGGGGGGGGGGTGTTCTGGCATAGAAATGAGAACTGGTAGTTTCCTCCTCCCTCACTAGTTTCACTTTCCATAGATCATTGTTCAGCGTTTGTCTGGGGGAGGAGCAGCTGGGTGGTCTGCTCGCAGCCAATCAAAGCCATGCCATTAGTTAACATGCCGAACATGCATAACAGGATGTGCCCACACTTCTTAGGATTCCTCATTGGCTGAATAAAATCAAACTGGCTCATTGCATTATGGGAACTTCCGATTCCGGCATTTGATATTCTAAAAGTATCGGAACTCAGTATCGGAACTCCGATACCGCGAATATCGGCCGATACCTGATATTGCAGTATTGGAATGCTCAACACTACTTACTAGCAAGCTGTGTTTAACCCTGCCCACACTACTGATTGTCAGATTCCTGTGTACAGTGTACATTGCCATGAAGCTTCCAATCAATGAAGGGGGTGGGGTTACACAGATTAGCTAGACTGCTGTGCACTTGAGACCTAGTCAGGCACTGTTTTCATTGAAACTACCACATTGCCTTAAAATTGACACATCCTTGAAATCAGGCTCTTTCATTCAAAGTCTGCAGTGCATTTAACAGGAATTGGAACTATAATGAAAGTGTATTTAGCTTAAGGTTTATATCCTACTGGTTTCATCCCTCTACACCCCCCTCCCCTCATCAAACAAGTCCCCCGTACCCCATGCTCATTATACAGCAATACAAAAGCATTAGTGGAAACACGATGATTTACCTAACTGTAACCACCATTTGCAGACTTTGAGTAAAAATACTCGTGAAAGCGAACAGGAATCCAAATGTGCTATGTTCATATCAAATTTGAGATTGACGAACATTTTCCAAACACATTCACTCATTTTAAGTGGTCACTCTGTAAAAGGTATACATACTGGACTTGCTAACAGGTGATCGATAGAGGTGTCAGTTGCTGGACAAACTACAATCTGATATTGATGACTGATGATAGGCCATCGATATTAAAGACCTGCCAACACTTTTAATAAATATAACAGATTGTAATGGGATTCCTAGTACAACCATTGTACTGGTCCATAACTATGCAATGGAAACGTAGTCTGGTCTCTTCACACAATGTGCCCAAATAAAATTATAAGCTTAGTACCCTCTTTAGTTATTGTCCCTCATTGAATAACGTTCTAGAGTTACTGAAACATTTGCTACCCCACAGTCATGTCAGTATTAGGTGACATTCTCAGCACCCGGTTTGTTGATATCTCAGTTAGAGATTAAAATAATGAAATTTGTAGTTACCTTCACTGCACAGTAGTCAAAGAATCCAGTTTCTGAGAATACTGCCACTAATATCATCTGAAATGAGAAGGATCAAATGCTTTATGCGCAAAGACATTATATTCATCCTTAAAGTAGTCACATGTGTGCAAAAACAAAACATGATTCAGACAACTAATTTCCTTCACGTCCCATCAAATAGTGTGGTGACTTAAACTCACTCACAGTACTGTACATTGGATAAGTGATTGAGGTCACTAAGAGTGGCTGTTTTTGTCTTGCAAATCTGGTCAACCATATACTGGATTACATTTACATAACTGACATCTAAATTGTATATTAACTGTACTTCACTGCAAAGAAATGTATGACGAGATGATTGCAGTGGTCAACAGGGTTTCTCAAGTGTGTGCTGCGGCAACGAGCTGATCACCGGGCTGTCTGCCATAGGACACAAAAGAATTTTAAACATACAGTACATCAGTAACTACAGTATATTAAGAAGGATGTAAGGTTTTACTTGAAAAGTACCAAATGTCCTGTCCATTTTTCTTTTTGTCTGGTTCTTAACCTTGTATGGATTCCTTGATCTGTATTTTTAGATGCCATTTTTTCAATAGAAATTTTCATTTTTGCATTTATCTACAGTCTCAGTGATGGTTCTCATGTTAGGGTCTTTATGAAATTCTGCATGTGGCCTTTTCTTATATATGGTACTTTATCTGTATCAGGTGTTACTAAATAACAGGTTGTTCAAGCTTGGACATATACGAAATATTTACAGGATCTATCAAAAATGTCAGATGCGGGTCCCAAATATGCTCGGCAATATTAGGATTCCTCTTAGCAAGGAGTAGAAAGACATCAGTGTCCAGCCACCTCTATTCTCAACAGCAAAATACAAGGCCCCATTCTACAAACCAAATGATCACTCATGGTATATCTTGTTAATATGCTATAAAATAGGTTGACCCCAATAATAGCAAATAATCCTTTACCTGTCCTAGCGTTCTATTTTAAAGTGCAGTTAAAATTGTATTAAGAAAATTCAATCATAAAGAACAAGACTAATGAAAGAAGGAATATTAAATAAAAAGACAATTACTATACACCTAACTTTCAACTGACCGTGACACTTCCATCTGGTACATTGTTGTTTTGTTATTAGACTATTAATCATGTAGAATAAAAACGGATTTCTCTGATTGGAAATGCAAAAATGTAATTAAACTACGGCTGCTATACATATTAACCAATTCAAGACGGAGTCATTTTATCCAGTCCCTCACCAAGGACATTTTTGGGGTTTTCCATACCTGCTCTATTAGAAGCATTAAATAATGTTCTCATTCAGGAATACAAATACTGCATTTGTCCCCTTTTTTCTTTTTTTTTTTTTTACAAGATACATGGTGCTTAATTTTTATGTAATTTTTTAAATTTTTTTATGCTGCTAACAAATATGTATAGACAAGTATTCACCCCCTTAACTTTGTACCTATTTTATTTTTATATTATGTTATATTGTTTATTTATACTATATTATATATAATTATATTATATTTATTTTATGTTTAAACATTTTTTAATTCAGACAGAAAAAGCCTTTGCTTACACACATAAATTGTAAGGCTCATTTTGAGTTTGCCAAAAGACATGTAGGAGACTCCACAAATGTATGGAAGAAGGAGCTTTGGTCATATGAGACCATAAATGAACTTTTTGACCACCAAGGTAAACGTGATTTCTGGCGTCAAATCAACACAGCTCATTAAACCAAGAACCCCATCCTCACAGTGGAACATGGTGGTGGCAGCATCATGCTGTAGGAATGTTTTTTAGCAGCAGAGACAGGGAAAACCACCATGGTTACTTACCGGTAGCCGGTTTTTCCGGAACCCATGACAGCACCACCTGACCTGAGAGAGGGATCCGCCCCGCCAGGACAGAAACCTACTGAGACATAAGGGGCGGCACCTCTCCCCCGCTTCAGTTGGGTTACAGAGCACTGAGAGGACTTCCCGGTTAGTTACATGTTTAATCCAACACCACAACACTCAAAAACACCCTACTAATTGTGCACACCCATATGGTGAAAAGGGGGGGAATAAACGGGTGCTGTCATGGGTTCCGGAAAAAACCGGCTACCGGTAAGTAACCATGGTGGTTTTCCCTTCACCCATGACAGCACCACCTGAGAGATTTTTGGAGATTCAAAACACCTTAGGGAGGGACCACCGCTTGCAGCACCCTTCTACCAAAGGTTAAGTCAGCAGAGGAAGATAGATTTAATCTATAGTGCTTAAAGAAGCTTGAAGGTGAGGCCCAGGTAGCGGCCTTACAAATCTGTTCGATCGATACCTCTGCTTTTTCGGCCCAGGAGGTCGCCACGGCTCTGGTGGAATGAGCCTTGATGCCGTCAGGATTCGGGATACCACTAGCTGTGTAGGCTACACTAATGGCCTCCCTAATCCATCTAGCAATAGTCCCTTTTGAAACCCCATAGCCTTTCCTGGCACCCTGAAAAGCTACGAATAGGGACTGGGACCTCCTCCACTGGCTAGTCATAGATATGTATTCTATGAGAGCTCTCTTAACATCCAGATTATGGAACTTTTCCTCCCCCAGATTTTTTGGGTTCTCGCAGAAAGATGGAAGGACAATTTCCTGGCCCCGATGGAAATCTGATGCTACCTTGGGCAGATAAGCAGGGTCTGTTCTTAACACTACCCTATCCTGAAAGACTTGCGTATAAGGTGGATTTACTGAGAGAGCTTGTAAATCGCTTAGCCTGCAGGCTGACGTGAGGGCCGCTAACAGGATTGTTTTTAGGGACAGAAACTTCAGGGGTAGCTGATGTAATGGCTCATATGGATCTTTTGTAAGGGCCCCTAGCACTAGGTTTAAATCCCAGGGGGCTATCCGGGGTATTGGGATAGGCCTAGCTCTATGGCAGGATTTAATAAATCTGGCTACCCATCTATTTGATGCCAATTTGCAGTTGTAGAGCGCCCCTAGTGCAGACACCTGAACTTTAAGTGTGTTCACTGCTAACCCCATCTGCAACCCCGATTGTAAGAACTCCAGGATGGCATTAATCGGGGGATCTTTCCCTAACGGCCTACCTAAGAACTGCAGGAACTTATTCCATGTTCTGCCGTAGATGTTAGTCGTCACTGGTTTCCTACTCTTTAGCAGGGTGGCCACCAACCCGGGGGAGAACCCTCTATCCGTTAAAAGCGACCTTTCAAATTCCACGCCGTCAGATGGAATCCTTTGACCTGAGCGTGGAATATTGGACCTTGAGCTAGTAGGTCGGGGATTTCTGGTAGAACCCATGGATCGGAGAGGGACATCCTTCGTAGCAGAGCAAACCAGGGCCTTTTTGGCCAAAATGGAGCTATTAGAATCACCCTGGCTTGATCGTTTCTGATTTTTCTGACAACTGTTGGGATCAGAGCCACTGGGGGGGGAACGTATAAGCTAGCCTGAAGTTCCACTGGATGTGCAATGAGTCCACTGCCCATGGATTTTCTCTCGGGTTTAGAGAGCAGAACCTTTCTGTTTGCCTGTTGTGTTTGTTGGCAAAGAGGTCTATCACCGGTTTCCCCCAAAGCAGAGTTATTTTTTGAAAAATGGACCAGTTTAGCGCCCATTCCCCCTGCTTCAGGGTATTGTGACTCAAGAAGTCTGCCTCTATGTTTTCTGCCCCTTTTATATGTAAGGCTGTCAAGGAGTGTAGGTGTTCTTCTGCTCTGCTCAGAATGTCTGTCGCCGCTTCCATTAAGGAGTGTGATCTTGTCCCTCCTTGGTGGTTGATGTATGCCACTACTACCTTGTTGTCTGACATGATGCGTACATTTCGACCCTGGAGTAGCGGAATGAAGTGACTTAGGGCCTTGCTCACTGCCCACAGTTCTCTCAGGTTGGAGGATGCTTCCCTTTCTTGATGCGTCCAGGAACCCTGACCTATGATGCCCCTTTGGTGTGCCCCCCACCCCGAGGAGCTTGCATCTGTTAAGATTATATCTGACGTCTGTCTGTCCCACGGTATTCCCAAGGTCAGATTTTTCTTGTACAGCCACCACCTGAGAGAGTCTCTGGTTTTTAAGGAAAGCTCCAGCTTTCCTTCTAAACGCCCTCTTAGCGATCTTTGTGCTGTTAGTATCTCCCACTGGAGTTGCCGGGTGTGAAACTGAGCCCACCTGACCGCCAGAATACAGGATGTTAGGGTACCTAGCAGGGACATTGCTCTTCTTAAAGTCATACGTGGTTGGTTTTGGCTCGTGAAGGCCAGATTCTGCACCTTTTCCATTTTGGACTCTGGGAGCAGACACTCTTGCCTTTCTGAGTCTAGTACGAATCCTAGGAAGGTCTGTTCTTTTAGGGGTTGCAATTTTGATTTTTTGAAATTGACTATCCACCCTAATTCCTGCAAGGTGTTGATCACCCGGGTCAACTGCGCTGTACAGTGGTCCTCTGAGCTGCCTACTATGAGAAAATCGTCCAGGTATGGTATTATGACCGTGTCGTGAATCCGGAGAAAGGCAGTCACTTCCGCTATGACTTTGGTGAAAACTCTCGGGGCTATAGATATGCCAAACGGAAGAGCCCTGAACTGAAAGTGCCTTAGCGTGCCTTGCATATAAAGTGCTACCCTCAAGTATTTCTGGTAATCTGGGTGGATAGGGATGTGATAATACGCATCCTTTAAATCGACCACGGCCATGAAGCAATCTTGGTGTAGCAGCTTCACCGCCGTAGTTACTGATTCCATCTTGAAGGTCGAGTTCCTTATCCATAGATTGAGTCGTTTGAGATTTATGATTGTCCTGAAAGTTTGATTGGGTTTTTCTATCAGAAAAAGGGGTGAATAAAACCCCTTCCCTTCCTGTAGGCGTGGTACCTCGGAGAGTACCCGCTTGTCTATCAGGCTCAGGATCTCTGTTTCTAAGGCCACCTGCTCTTCGGTCACCTTCCTGATGGGTGTGATGACGACCACGGATTTTGGCTGACGGAAGAAGGGAATTTTCAGGCCTTCTGTTAGGATGGTTAGGATCCAGGCGTTGGAGGAGATCTTCTCCCAGGTTTGGAAAAAGAGTGCCAATCTCCCCCCCACTGGAATACTGGCGTCACTGTGGCGACTTTTTTGAGATGGAGATACCTCCACCAAACATAAATCCCGATTCTTTTTTCTTTTATCCTCCCATCTTCTCCTGTCAGCGGGAGGGCGCCCCCTATTGAATCTCCCCCTCCGAAAGGGCTGTCTCCTCTGATCCATAGGGAATCTGGGGAAGCCTTTTTTCTTATCGCCTGCTTTCTCCAGTATATCGTCCACGTTCTTGCCGACCAAGAATCGACCATCGCAGGAGAGAGAGCATAATTTGGCCTTGGACTGGAGGTCACCCGGACAGCCCTTAAGCCATAACGTGCGTCTAGCAGCATTTGATAGTGATGCTGCCCTGGCTGTCATCCGCATAGAGTCCGCCGAGGTATCGGCCAAAAAAGCTGCTGCCCCGTGCAAGAGATACATCTCCGATAAGATTTTCTCTCTTGGGACCCTTGAAGCCAGCTTTTCTTCTAACTGCTGCAGCCAGATCATGAGGGAGCGTGCCGTACAAGTACCCGCTATTGCCGGCTTTAGTCCTCCTGCTGTCGCTTCCCATGCGTGCCTCAAATATGAGTCCGCCTTCTAGTGGGTCTCTAAGAACCCCTGCGTCTTCCAGGGGCAGGGCCGACCTTTTGGAGGATCTGGACACTGCTGCATCTATTTTGGGGATTTTGCATCCTTATGCTTGAAGGGATATCGTCTCTTGAAAGTGGATGGAAGGGCCCCCGATTTTTCAGGCTTTTTCCACTCCTTCTCAATAAGTGCCTGGATCTTCTCGTTTACCGGAAAGGTCCGTTTTTTCCTCTCCTGAAGCCCCCCAAACATAACGTCCTCTAGGGTTTTAGCCGCCTTTTCTTCCTGTAGGCCCATTGTAGCTCTAATGGCCTTTAGGAGGGCGTCTGTGTCTTCTACAGGGAAACATGGTTTACCCCCCATGTCGCTGTCTGAGGAGTCTGAGGAGGAGGATTTTTCCGCCTGAGATGACATTGACGCGGAATCCGAGGGGGAACTAGGGGGATCCTTCCTGGTTTTTTTCCCTTTTTTCAATAGGGACTTAATTGAGCCTTTCATTTCTGACCTTAGGGCAGATATCAGATTGGCTGCGAAACTAGGCCCTTCCTCCGCCATAGTCCGCTGAATGCACGCAGCACAGAGATCTTTTTGCCAATCTCTTGCTAGGGGAGATTTACATATAGCACAATCCCTATTGTTCTTCTTGCTTCCCGCTTTCCTAGGCCTTTCCTACAGGGTGAAGCATACAACAGAAGCCCTATTAACATATGTTAACATTCACGAAGATCACTCACCACCCGAAATCAAGGGTACCGGACTCGGAGGCTGCGTCAGGGCACGTGACCTGCGTTCTTTGGATCTTGCTGAATCCCCCGACCTGCGGCTGGAGCAACTGCTGCTGGAATGGCTTCCATGCTTTCTGCCAGAGGGCTGAGACGGAGGCAGGGACGCTGAACGTTCCTGTTCTGACTCCATGTTGCACCGCCGTCTGCTGCCGCCTTCTCTCTTTAAATACCGCGCCTCCGCTCAGGTGAGCGTCTCTCCCCTCCCCCCTGTGACCGCCGGCCGCCGTTTCAGGAAGCCAGCCGGCGTCGCACCCGGCGCCATTAAACCGTCGCCCTTCTCTAACGTCAGCCGGCGCACCCAGCATGCAATGCGTTGCTGATGTCAGCGGCCGGAAGAAGCCAGCGTCTCTCCCCTGCTATGGGGATCGAGATGCGGCGTGCGCGAGGGGAGGGCGGCGCGGTGGGGGCTTCCCGCAGACCCTGGGGATCCCACCGACGCCCGCACGAACCCGGAACCCCGGAGGGCCCGGGGACTGCGCATCCAGCACCCGACGGCCGGCGCTGCAGGTGAGACACCTGTTCTTCCTGCGCCGGGACGGGGCTGGGTCCATTTCCTTCGCCCATGACAGGCACCGCCGACAGTGAGGTTCCTTCCAGGACAGGAACCCAACTGAAGCGGGGGAGAGGTGCCCCTTATGTCTCAGTAGGTTCCTGTCCTGGCGGGGCGGATCCCTCTCTCAGGTCAGGTGGTGCTGTCATGGGTGAAGAGAAAATGGTCCTATTCAAAGGGAAGATGGGTGGTGCGAAATACAGGGATATTCTTAAGCATAACCTCTTTCAGTCTGTCAGTCTGTTTGAGACTGAGTTTGAACATTCCAACAAGACTATGACCCAAAGCATACTGCTAAGGCAACACTCAAGTAGTTTAAGGGTAAATTTGTAAATGTTTTTGAGTGGTCTAGACAGAGACAAAAGAGAGGGAGGATTCCAGCATCCACTTTAGTATGTAAAAATGAAAAACAATAGGAAACATCGTTTTTTCTATGGCATCGTTTTTTTTTGTGCCTTCTGAGATATGACCTCCTTTCTTATACAGTTATTGCCATATGTCCATGCCCAAAGTCCCCTTTTTTGTCTCTATACCTTGTTGTTTTTGTAAGTTTAAATCTTGTTTTTTGCATCCTCCAATCATGACCTCATAGCCATGTTCAGACACTGTCCTTATGCTGGTTAGTCTCTACTATGCAATAGTGTTAAGCTGGAGGACTCAACACAGTTGCCAATATGCCCACGTAAAAACAATGTTAAAAACAACACGATTAACATATTATGGCAACATTTTCTATACCTTTACCACACCTTCTTTGATTCATTGAGTACTGGTGTCTTGAACACTACTGTTTGCATAGGTTTGATTTAGTGAAAATAATAGAGCACTCACGTCTCTGACTCACCACATGCAGAAGCGCTGTCTGTAATACAGGGTTTTCAACAAGAACTCACTGTATCTATTATTCTTCCACATCTTATTGACCTAATAAGTCAAGCTCAACATATATATTTTTATTCATGGCTCAATGGTCATACACTACTCAGGTGACGGTGCCACAATACCATGCGATAGTGAATTTACCTGAGACTTAATATAGCCATGACACCACTTCTATAGAAATTATGTTAATGATGAGCTCCTTTTTATAATTATGCATTATGGCAATGGTGTTTGCATTTTTGTCAATGTGAAGTAATGCAATTTCTAGTGTATTGTTTTCCCCTTTTTCCCCTCAGGTTTTTCTTGAATATTGCCATCCACACAGGCGCATTTGATCTTTTCCAATGACTGGCCCGTGTTTACTTGCATTATGTTTACCACTTGTCCTTTTTTTCCTGTTTGTTATATATACACATCAGACTTGGACACACTCATTGTCAGGACTAAGTGCTTTTGAGCATGAAATGAATAGACCAGTGTTCATCTTAATTCCTCCCACCCTCCTTTCCCTCTCTCCTCCTCATCCTATTTTTTTACCATGGTTTTCTTCTTACATTTTTAATTGTCACAATTAAAAGTCATGCATTTATTTTTTACATACCAAGGTGGATACTAGAACCCTCCTCCTCTTTGTCTATACTCGTTGCCCAGCTGCTGGCCTGAAGTCTGCGCACTGCATGTTTCTAAGGCTACTTTCAGACTTGCGTTAGGAGGTGCAGCGTAGGGCCGCCGCTAAACTCTGCCCCCGGTCGCCCTCCTCCAGGCGCATGATGCTGCATGCGATCAGCGTACTCTATATTTAGCATTGGGTATGCTGGCCACGCACTGGTATGTTTTTGCCGGTGCATGCGCCCTTTTTGCGTTGCACCGACGTGCGCCAAACGCACAGTGTTGCATTTTTGTGCGCACGGCGCAGCGCAGAAAGGGTGCATGTTCTGGCAAAAACATACCAGCGCATGACCAATGTACCCAACGCTAAATATAGGGTACGCTGATCGCATGCAGCGTCATGCGCCCATAGGAGGAGCTGACCGGAGGAGGCATGGACGGGGGTGGAGCTTAGCGGCGGCCCTGCACTGCACCTCCTAACGCAAGTCTGAAAGTAGCCTAATGGCGGCTTTACATTTGAACACTTGGTGAGCTGAAAACTCCTTTTTCCCTTTATTCTTGGTCTAGTCAAAACTCAGATCTTAATCCAATTAAGAATCTGTGGTCAGACTTGAAGACTGCCATTCACCAGAGGAAACAGCTAACTTGAAGGAGTTGGTGCAGTTTTGCCTTGAGGAATGGGCAAAAATCCCAGAAGCCAGATGTAGAAAGTTCATAAAGACTAATCCAGCTAATACAGCTGTAATTGCTGCAAAACGAGGCTCTTCAAAGTGCTAACTTTAGGAGGGTAAACACTGAAGTTTTCAGTTATTTTATCCTATTTGTTGGGTGCTTCACAATAAAAAGAAAACCAAATCTTCACAGCTGTAGGCATGTTCTTTACATGAACTGATGCAAACCCTCAAAAAACAAAAATCAGAAATTCCAAGTTGTGAGGAAGCAAAACAAAGAATGCCACAGGGGGGGAATTCATTTCCAAACCACTGTATATGTATTTTTCCACTTTGCTGTGTATTTTATTTAAAGCCACAAAGAATTACTATAAAAACATTTTATATTGTGTTCCTTTTTCATAAAAATTTTTAGATAATGGACATATCTTTCAATTGTACTATAAACCACAATTTGGACTAGCGACGCCTTTTTTGGTTATGTTCCCCCCCCCCCCCCCCAATACATCCACCTTGCCCCCCCCCAAAGGTCTTTTGAGAGCATGTAAACATATTACTACATTATTTTTATCACGGTTTGCCTCTGTAACTGGGGCTGGTTTATTAGCCCCAGCTACAGGAGAAATTCAGCTTCCAGGCTGCATAATAGTGCTGACTATCTTTTAGAACCAAGCAACTTCTGTTTTCTTTATACAGCCAATCACAGGATCACTGGGCCATAAGCAGAAATCTGTAAGGTGCTTCTTAATCAATACATAGAATATTTGTTCAGATCTATGCATATAACGATCAGGAATACAAAAATAATGCATCCCAGAAATGCACAGTTTCCTGCAAGCTGCTTAATATGCAGTGACTTTTTAAGAACATAGCTACAGAGTAAAGTGTGACATTCTAAGATGTTTAAAGTCTGTGGCCAGTACAGAAGAAGTAATGACAACTCTATACAAAGCATAAGATTTCACATTACACAGTATATATATTTTATATGTACTAGAGAGAAGTAAATCGGTTTAAGCCAAATATGCCTGCCACCATTTTACACAATGCAGAAGATTACATAAACCAGAGAAGGATCACAGGACCTCAGGCATCGCTGGGTTTCCCCTCATTGCCTTGTAGCCATTACATCACATAATATAGCACGGCCAATTTAAGAGGAACTAGCATAGCCTGCATCAATGTATAAGCAGTGAATGCAGCTGTCATCTTGGACGAAATCTACATAGTGAATGGATATTTCAGTTCATATCAGCAATACAGAGCCATAAAACAGAATATAGTGTATTATACAACAGTGTTACTGAAAAAGATTTATGTAGTCTGTGAAGAAAAATATAAAGATTCAAAAGATACAGGAGGTGAAATAAGTATTTATCACATCACCAATTTTCTAAGTAAATATATAAAAGTTCTAAAAGTGAAATTCTCACCAGATGTCAGTAGCAACCCATCCAATCTACACAGGCAAGGAAATTAAACCATAGATGTCCATAAATTAAGTTGTGAAATGAGAAATACCACAGGGAAAAAGCATTGAACATGCTTACTTAAATTTAAATACTTCGTGCAAAAGCCTTTGCTGATGAGGTCAGTTTCAAGACGCCACCTCAGATGTGACTTTGGCTCATTCTTCCACACAAACACTCTTCAAATACTAAAGGTTCTGTGGGCTCCTTCTATGAACTCTGAGCTTTAGCTCTTTCCATAAATTTTGCATTGGATTCAGATCAGATGATTGGCTTGGCCATTCTAGGAGCTTTTTTTTTCCCTCTGAAACAGATTATAAATTTCCTTGGCTGAGTGTTTGGGATCATTGTTTTGTAAAATGTCTACCCTTGTTTCATCATCATCTAGGTAGATGACAGCAGATTTTTATCAAGAATGTCTTGGTACATTTGTTCATTCATCCTTCAATTATTTGATGTTTTCCAGTGCCATATGCTGAAAAACAGCCTCACACTATGATGTTTCCTCCTCCAAACTTCACTTTTGGTATGGTGTTTTGGGGGTGATATACGGTGCCTTTTGGCCTCCAAACATGGTGTGTATTATGGTATCCAAAAAGTTCAATTTTGGTCTCATCTGACCAGACTATATTCTCCTAGTATTTCACAGGCTTAATGTTTTTGAGCAAACATTAAATGTACGTTTAAATGTACTTGAACATGCTTTTTGTTCAGGAATGGTGTCTTGCATGAACGTGCAACAGATCATGGAGGTTAAGTGCATTGCTTATTGTTTTCTTTGAAATAATTGTACCTGCTGATTCCAGATCATTCTGTTGCTCTCCAAATGTAGTCTCTGGCTATTTAACAACTCTTCTGATAAATCTTTTCACTGCTCTGTCTGAAATCTTGCGGAGAGCACCTGGTTGTGGTGCAATGATGATGAAATGATTCTCTTTCCACTTTAGGATTATGTAACCAATAACCAATGCAATCTGTTTGTTTTGCAACAATAAAGCTGCAAAGGTCCTGAGAAAGCTAGCTGGTTTTTAGCAATCACGAGATGTTTCTTCTGTAGCACCATGTTAATGAGATACCTTTTTATAGGCCGTCCGTTGAATCAGCTGATATTTTTGACCAAGTGTCAGGATTGCTTTCTAATTTCTGATAGATTTCAGCTGTTGTCATGACTTTCCATGGCTTTTTGCACCTCTTTCTTCATAGGTTCAATACTTTTTACCTGTGTGACTTCTCATTATCAATTTATGAATATCGATGGTTTGATTTCTTTGCCTGATCGGATTAGATCAGTTGTTACTGACATCTGGTGAGAGTTTTATATCAATAACACCTATAAAACTCTCTACTGACTATACACATTTGAATTTTAGTGTCAGCATATACCTAAATCTGCATCTTCTCTAGTAGTATACTACAAACAAAAACTCCAATTAATAGTGTGACTCATGAACAAGCCCTCCCTTGCCACTAAAGAACACTCAGAGCCAGGTTTGATTCCATTTATTTTGTATATTTTTCCATTATGTTTATATTTAATTATTTCGCATCTTGACACCGTCAAGGTTGAAAACTATTTATCTGCCAGGCATGGATTGCGGCATGGGACAGAACGACGGACAGGTGAAGGATATTGTTGTTTTTTATTTTTGTTTTATTACAGCAGACGAGGAATTCAATGGAATGGGCGTTAGGGGAGTCAAACTGTGTTAGATATTTTTAAATAAAGAAGTAAAAAAGTGTATTTTGTTTTATTTCAATTAATATACTTTGTTCTGGCTGTGTGTTTATTTACAATACAACTATAGGATTAATATAGATGTCTTATAGACGCCACTCCATTACTAATCCGTGGTGTTATGAATGAGTCACCGTAGGAGGCAAAAGCAGAAATACAAGCTAAGTCCAGAAAACCAGAGAAGTTGGCAACTATCAGATTGCAGACCCCTGAACCTATCAACACAACTAGCAGTAGCCGTGGGGGGTTCCTACGATGCCCTAGACTCCTCGATCACAGCCGGAGAATTACATAGGCCTAAAGAAAGAAAGGGGAAATCTAAACTGCCCCAGAGCAGACCCCAAAGCAATAGGCAGCCCCCAACATATAATGATGGTGAAGCAAGATGAAAATACTAACACAGACAGAAAGATAGACTGAGCAAAGACGGGGCCCAAAACTACCTAGATAGGAAAGGACAGGAAGGCTGCTGTCTGCAATCTGCCAAAACCCTATCAAAGACAAAGCCAACAAGCTGATATGAAAAAGGCCCTGAAGCAGCTAGGATTCAAAAACTAAATCAGCACTCAGGTATTTTCAGAAGACAGAGCTAAAAGAATTCAGCACACCCCAGCAGGGAATGGCAGAAATCCAGAAAAACAAAGCAAAACAAAGTCAAAGCACCAAAGCAAAAGGCCGAGCAGCAAACTTAGCTTTAGAGGAGCAGGAATTCAGACAGGTCTCCAAGGATCCCACAGAGAAATCACCCGCAGGGCAGAAGGGCGTCGGCAGCCTTATATCCAGTCAGTAACTCCACTCAGCCAGTCATCATCATCAGCCTCAGGTGTTTGATAATTAGGCTCACTACCTTTCTTTACCAGAAGAGGGAGTTCCTCGGGCCTCAGTAATGAAGGGGAAAATGAACTCAACACCGTGGGCTTGATGTCACCAGACAATACCAAGATGACATCAACTCCACAAATATTAACTCCACTTGCCACTACCACAGGGCAAGTGGGAAGAGCTGGGCAAGGCATCAGAATTAGAACATCTAATAGATGTGCCTTTTCTGGGTGGCTGCAGGCTGCCATTTTAGACTGGGGGGCAATATTCATAGCCCCTTGCCAACCTGAGAATGCCAGCCCCCAGATATCTGTTTTAGATTGGTTGGTTGTCAAAAATGGGGTGGACCGCACGCCATTTTTTAAAAATTATTTTTTATTAAAATAATTTAAAAAAACAGAGTGGGGACCACTCTATTCTTGATAACCTGCCTTGCTGAATCTGGCCGCTAAGGGTTACAGTTCCCAGCTGTGAATTTTGCCCGGTTGGTTATCAAAAATATTGGGGAACCCACGCAGTTTTTTTTTTAGAATTTATTTACAATGCAGGTGCTGGCTGATGAATACTCCCATCAGCAGCAGCCTGCTCTCGCTGTTATTAGTGGCAGTAGGAGGAGTAGGCTGATGGGACTACTGCTTTGTACCTCCGATCACAGTGTGGGCTCACGCTGTTATTGGACAGTGTGGAAACCGTTGCTGTCTGTCAGGTGTTAATGATTTAACCGCTGATCAGAAGCCGTGTTTTCCGTGCTGTCATGTACATGACAGCATGACAAAAACTGAATGTTTGGGCCCCTTATTCAAGCGAAGAGCAAGGAGAAATATTTCATCAGAATCAAAAGTAGATTGAATGATAATACTAAGGTAGATGGAACATGAACAAAAGGAGGGACTTCTGCTGAATGCCTCACAGAGGAGATCTGCAGGCCTTCTATCTGAGAAAAGGAATAAAGAGAAGCATTGAACAGAAAAGGTGCAATAGTTAAATTCCAATAAAGTTGCAGAATTAAAGGTTCAATAAATGTTTATATACAGTACAATTTTGAGTACATTTTTGACTGCAAAAAAGATTTTTCTTGTTCATCTCGCTTGAATGCAACTTCATGCTCATTTTGTGAAAAACCCATGCAAGATGGTTAAAAATAGAAGTGTGTTTGAAATCAGGGCAAAAGAAAACATAAGTATCATTCAGTGGAATAAAAAAAACTAATTTTGCATACTTGTGCAATTAACCATTAACACTTCTACTTTTGAAAGCATTCTTACTTTGCAACACTTTTCTCACACTTTTCTAAAACCTTTGCATATTGCTGTGCATAGAGACACACAAAAGGCACAATAAAAAATATGTATGAATATACTGTATAATTTTAATAAATATTGCATACAAAAAGGAACCTATGCAAGGGTGGTGAATCTAAAAGGGGTTTTTCATTTAATTTTTTTTTATCATCCACAAACCTAGTAGAGTTATAAAACAGCATTCTGAACAGGCACTCATCCTTCCACATCCAGTGCAGCATTTCGATAATTGTTTACATGCTGCAGCCGTGAAGTCATTACAAGACTGCTGCAGTGGCTCAACTGATGTACAGATGTAGCAATATTTACTTTAAAGTGAACTTGACATCTGATGCATGCTGCCTAATCTGTGGGCAGCAAGTATGAGGCACCTGCTGTATGAACTTACCCAGATGCGTTTGACTCTGCAACACTGCGGCGACACATATCTACCAGAGAGTGAGACCGCGCTGGAGACTAGGCAGACAGGCGGGTCCCTGATGGCTTCTACCTGCCCAATTCTACCCTTAATTGACAGGTCTCTGCCTATACCCGCATGTACTGTAGGCAAAAACCTGTAACTGCAGGGCAGCGGGCAAGGAGCAGCCGCCGGGAACTTTCCTGTCTTACTAGTCTATAGCGCGATCTTAGTCCCAGGTGGCTTTTAAAGTAGAACTTACTCTGAATCGCAGCAGTATGTGTGTCTATCGGTGAGAAAAGCAAACATAATTTTTAGGCATGGGATACTGGTCCTCTTTGGAAAGTAGGACAAGTTTTACATTTTGGCTGAAATTTTATTTTTATAGGAGTTTTAACACCAAAAAGTCAAATACCATTAGTACTAACCGCAGATAAAACTGTACATGTGCAATAAATCACATACTGCACCTCCACTATATTTAAAGTGACATTATCTCTCACTGTTTAGTATAATTTTAGTTTTGGAAGCATCATTATAAAATCTTACCCTTTCTGAAATATCACTAAACTTGTAAAATGTCATACTGCTTCAATATAATGGCTTTAAATCTGCTATAATTTCCCAAATTATACTTTGAAAGCGTTTGCTCAAAACTTTATAACCTTATACAGTGTTTCATAATCCTACAGAAAAAAAACAGACAGTATACCCATACCCTTCAAAATGCTATGCAAAGTATGATACTCACAGGAATGTAATTTTTCTAAGTTAGTCTCTAAGCTACCAATTGTATAGCCTGTAATATACTTTTAGGCCTTATGACCATACAGCAAAGTTGCTTAGTGTAAAGATTTTAGAAGAATATACAGCAGAAAAATCTCCAAATATAAAACAAAAATCCTAGAACAATGCAGGTGAATGGAGTTTAACAATTTCTTCAAAAATCTCTCCATGCACATATGTAACACCCTTGTAAATAGCTCTAGCCTAATGTCACATTCACACAATTCAAGGACTAGCCGTAGGTCTACTGACAATAACATAAGCATATAGAGTATGATGCTAAATGACTAGCCATGGGTCTTACTTTTTATAACATATCCTTATACAGTATGAGGCTAAAGGACTGGCCATGGGTCTACTGACCATAACAACCATATACAGTATGAGGCTAAAGGACTGGCCTACTGACCATAACATAAGCATAAACTGTATGAGGTTAAATGACTAGCCATGAGTCTACTGATAATAACATAAGCATATACAGTGTGAGGCTAAAGGACTGGCCATGGGTCTACTGACCATAACAACCATATACAGTATGAGGCTAAAGGACTGGCTGTGGGCCTACTGACCATAGCATAAGCATATACTGTATGAGGCTAAAGAACTGGCCATGGGTCTACTGGCCATAACATAAGCATATATGGGGCTGTCAAGTTCAAGTCAGGAACCTACGGCCAGTCCTTGAATCATGTATATTGCATAAGACTTATTTATGGCTATGTTGTAGTAATCAGCAAGATCCTCTTTAGATACTATGGAGTTTATAGAAAGAAGCAGGGATATTACCAATCATTGAAAACAAGCTGCTGTAAACATCAGCTTGTTCAAAATTACAGATTAATAATTACCATTCCAAACAGAAGTGCCAGCGTTTCATAATCAATCCACTCCACTACCTTCACCAAGCTTGGTCTCTACAATTAGAGGAGAGAATATATTAAATAAAACTGGTAATTACCCATATAATGATTAGCTGCACAAAATATACACTCCATTTAATAATCAACTATTCAAATATGCATTAAAAGGAAATTAACATTTACATAAACATCATTTTCCTATGCAGTCTGCTCATGGACTTATATAGCCTAATTCTTTCAATTGTGAATTTCTCCCTCTAATTGCTTTCTCGTTATTTAATCATTTAAAAAGAACCCTGTATTTTGTGGCTTCACCATATAACAAACATTGATTTAAATTTTAGAAGTTCAAAACGATCATTTCAGCACATGCCAAGAGACCGATGTGTACAGTACATTTGTACTGTAAGCGCTATGAAAACTTTTTACATTTTGCTTCAAGTTAACAGCCAGGATGTGATTTTCTCTGATCCTTACTATAGTGTAGGTTAGTCACTGCTCCTTCCTAGAGTAGAGCTGTTCAGGGAGCTTTTAACTTACAACTATAGCAGAGACAGCAAAAAACATTGCTGCAGACTGAGAACCTTCACCTCCTGCCATCAAAAGACAATGGGCGCTTGTTTGAGCTTGTAACAGACTATCATATTTTCGGTCTGAGTATGATAAAACAAAAACATGAGATCGCACTCGGACTATTATTCTTCTACAGGGTCGTGCACATGTCCGATTTTTTCCTCGGACCGAGTTTGTCCAAGAACAAAAAATTAAAATTTGAAGTATGCACAATTTGCATCCATATATCAGATTGCACTCGTCCATGTCAAGGGGTCAGTAAAAAAAAAAAAAAAAAAATTGGACCGCAATTGGATGACATTTGAGTTTGATCTGATTTTCACGAATTGACAGGTAGAGAAACTTTTTTTCCCCCATTTTTCCATATCTGAGAAAATTTGATCCAACTCTTCTCAGACTCTGATTGGAGTCTTATCAGAGTGTGATTTCCATACTTGGACTGATTTTCTTGGATGAGAGAAAATACGGTTATGTGACCCTAACCTTAGGAAGATAAAAAAGCCAACATATTTTTGAGCTAACTACCAAGAAAGGAAATATATGAACAGAAAACCACCATGGTTACTTACCGGTAGCCGTTTTTTCCGGAACCCATGACAGCACCACCTGAGAGAGGGATCCGCCCCGCCAGGACAGGAACCTACTGAGACATAAGGGGCGGCACCTCTCCCCCGCTTCAGTTGGGTTACAGAGCACTGAGAGGACTTCCCGGTTAGTTACATGTTTAATCCAACACCACAACACTCAAAAAACACCCTACTAATTGTGCACACCCATATGGTGAAAAGGGAGGGGAAATATACGGGTGCTGTCATGGGTTCCGGAAAAACCGGCTACCGGTAAGTAACCATGATGGTTTTCCCTTCACCCATGACAGCACCACCTGAGAGATTTTTGGAGATTCGAATCACCTTAGGGAGGGACCACCGCTTGTAGCACCCTTCTACCAAAGGTTAAGTCAGCAGAGGAGGATAGATTCAACCTATAGTGCTTAAAGAAGGTTGAAGGTGAGGCCCAGGTAGCGGCCTTACAAATCTGTTCAATCAATACCTCTGCTTTTTCGGCCCAGGAGGTCGCCACGGCTCTGGTGTAATGAGCCTTGATGCCTTCAGGAATCGGAATACCACTAGCTGTGTAGGCTACACTAATGGCCTCCCTAATCCATCTAGCAATAGTCCCTTTTGAAACCCCATAGCCTTTCCTGGCACCCTGAAAAGCTACGAATAGGGACTGGGACCTCCTCCACTGGCTAGTCATAGATATGTATTCTACGAGAGCTCTCTTAACATCCAGATTATGGAATTTTTCCTCCCTCAGATTTTTTGGGTTCTCGCAGAAAGATGGAAGGACAATTTCCTGGCCCCGATCGAAATCTGATGCTACTTTGGGCAGATAAGCCGGGTCTGTTCTTAACACTATCCTATCCTGAAAGACTTGCGTATAAGGTGGATTTACTGAGAGAGCCTGTAAATCGCTTATCCTGCGGGATGACGTGAGGGCCACTAACAGGATTGTTTTTAGGGTCAGAAACTTTAGGGGTAGTAGATGTAATGGCTCATACGGATCTTTTGCAAGGGCTTCTAGCACTAGGTTTAAATCCCAGGGGGCTATCCAGGGTATTGGGATAGGCCTAGCTCTATGGCAGGATTTAATAAATCTGGCTACCCACCTATTTGATGCCAATTTGCAGTTGTAGAGCGCCCCTAGTGCAGACACCTGAACTTTAAGTGTGTTCACTGCTAACCCCATCTGCAAACCCGATGGTAAGAACTCCAGGATGGCATTAATCGGGGGATCTTTTCCTAACGGCCTACCTAAGAACTGCAGGAACTTATTCCATGTTCTGCCGTAGATGTTAGTCGTCACTGATTTCCTACTCCATAGCAGGGTGGCCACCAACCCGGGGGAGAACCCTCTATCCGTTAAAAGCGACCTTTCAAATTCCACGCCGTCAGATGGAATCCTTTGACCTGAGCGTGGAATATTGGACCTTGAGCTAGTAGGTCCAGGATTTCTGGCAGAACCCATGGATTGGAGAGGGACATATTTCGTAGCAGAGCAAACCAGGGCTTTTTTGGCCAAAATGGAGCTATTAGAATCACCCTGGCTTGATCGTTTCTGATTTTTCTGGCAACTGTTGGGATCAGAGCCACTGGGGGGGAACGCGTAAGCTAGCCTGAATTCCACTGGATGTGCAAGAAGTCCACTGCCCATGGTTTTTCTCTCGGGTTTAGAGAGCAGAACCTTTCTGTTTGCCTGTTGTGTTTGTTGGCAAAGAGGTCTATCACCGGTTTCCCCCAAAGCTGAGTTATTTTTTGAAAAATGGACCGGTTTAGCGCCCATTCTCCCTGCTTCAGGGTATTGCGACTCAAGAAGTCTGCCTCTATGTTTTCTGCCCCTTTTATATGTAAGGCAGTCAAGGAGTGTAGGTGTTCTGCTCTGCTCAGAATGTCTGTCGCCGCTTCCATTAAGGAGTGTGATCTTGTCTCTCCTTGGTGGTTGATGTATGCCACTACTACCTTGTTGTCTGACATGATGTGTACATTTCGACCCTGGAGTAGCGGAATGAAGTGACTTAGGGCCTTGCTCACTGCCCACAGTTCTCCAGGTTGGAGGATGCTTCCCTTTCTTGACGTGTCCAGGAACCCTGACCTATGATGCCCCTTTGGTGTGCCCCCCACCCCAAGGAGCTTGCATCTGTTAAGATTATATCTGACGTCTGTCTGTCCCACGGTATTCCCAAGGTCAGATTTCTCTTGTCCAGTACCAATTGATAGAGTGTCTGTTTTTTAAGGAAAGCTCCAGCTTTCCTTCTAAATGCCCTCTTAGCGATCTTTGTGCTGTTAGTATCTCCCTCTGGAGTTGCCGGGTGTGAAACTGAGCCCACCTGATCGCCGGAATACAGGATGTTAGGGTACCTAGCAGGGACATTGCTCTTCTTAATGTCATACGTGGTTGGTTTTGGCCCGTCAAGGCCAGATTTTGCACCTTTTCTATTTTGGACTCTGGGAGCAGACACTCTTGCCTTTCTGAGTCTAGTATGAATCCTAGGAAGGTCTGTTTTTTCAGGGGTTACAATTTTGATTTTTTGAAATTGACTATCCACCCTAATTCCTGCAAGGTGTTGATCACCCGGGTCAACTGCGCTGTACAGTGGTCCTCTGAGCTGCCTACTATGAGAAAATCGTCCAGGTATGGTATTATGACCGTGTCGTGAATCCGGAGAAAGGCAGTCACTTCCGCTATGACTTTGGTGAAAACTCTCGGGGCTATAGATATGCCAAACGGAAGAGCCCTGAACTGAAAGTGCCTTAGCGTGCCTTGCATATAAAGTGCTACCCTCAAGTATTTCTGGTAATCTGGGTGGATAGGGATGTGATAATACGCATCCTTTAAATCGACTATGGCCATGAAGCAATCTTGGTGTAGCAGCTTCACCGCCGTAGTTACTGATTCCATCTTGAAGGTAGAGTTCCTTATCCATAGATTGAGCCGTTTGAGATTTATGATTGTCCTGAATGTTTGATCGGGTTTTTTTTTATCAGAAAAAGGGGGGGGTGAATAGAACCCCTTCCCTTCCTGTAAGCGTGGTACCTCGGAGAGTACCCGCTTGTCTATCAGGCTTAGGATCTCTGTTTCTAAGGCCACCTGCTCTTCGGTCACCTTCCTGATGGGTGTGATGACGACCACGGATTTTGGCTGGCGAATGAAGGGAATTTTCAGGCCTTCTGTTAGGATGGTTAGGATCCAGGCGTTGGAGGAGATCTTCTCCCAAGCTTGGAAAAAGAGTGCCAATCTCCCCCCCACTGGAATACTGGCGTCACTGTGGCGACTTCTTTGAGGTGGAGGTGCCTCCACCAAACATAAATCCTGATTCTCTTTTTCTTTTATCCTCCCATCTTCTCCTGTCAGCGGGAGGGCGCCCCCTATTGAATCTCCCCCTCCGAAAGGGCTGTCTCCTCTGATCCATAGGGAATCTGGGGAAGCCTTTTTTCTTATCGCCTGCTTTCTCCAGTATATCATCCAAGTTCTTGCCGAACAAGAATCGACCGTCGCAGGGGAGAGAGCATAATTTGGCCTTGGACTGAAGGTCACCCGGACAGCCCTTAAGCCATAACGTGCGTCTAGCAGCATTTGATAGTGACGCTGCCCTGGCTGTCATCCGCATAGAGTCCGCCGAGGTATCGGCCAAAAAAGCTGCTGCCCCGTGCAAGACATACATCTCCGACAAGATTTTCTCTCTTGGGACCCTTGAAGCCAGCTTTTCTTCTAACTGCTGCAGCCAGATCATGAGGGAGCGTGCCGTGCAAGTTCCCGCTATCGCCGGTTTTAGTCCTCCTGCTGTCGCTTCCCATGCGTGCCTCAAATATGAGTCTGCCTTCTTGTCTAGCGAGTCTCTAAGAAACCCTGCATCTTCCAGGGGCAGGGCCGACCTTTTGGAGGACCTGGACACCGCTGCATCTATTTTGGGGATTTTGTCCCATATCTCGGCATCCTTATGATCAAAGGGATATCGGCTCTTAGAAGTGGATGGAAGGACCCCCGATTTTTCGGGCTTTTTCCCCACTCTTTCTCAATAAGTGCCTGGATTTTCTCATTTACTGGAAAGGTTCGTTTTTTCCTCTCCTGAAGCCCCCCAAACATAACGTCCTCTAGGGTTTTAGCCGCCTTTTCTTCCTGTAGGCCCATTGTAGCTTTAATGGCCTTTAAGGAGGGCGTCTGTGTCTTCTACAGGGAAACATGGTTTACCCCCCATGTCGCTGTCTGAGGAGTCTGAGGAGGATGATTTTTCTGCCTGAGGTGACATTGACGCGGAATCCGAGGGGGAACTAGGGGGATCCTTCCTGGTTTTTTTCCCTTTTTTCAATAGGGACTTAATTGAGCCTTTCATTTCTGACCTTAGGGCAGATATCAGATTGGCTGCGAAACTAGGCGCTTCCTCCGCCATAGTCCGCTGAATGCACGCAGCACAGAGATCTTTTTGCCAATCTCTTGCTAGGGGAGATTTACATATAGCACAATCCCTATTGTTCTTCTTGCTTCCCGATTTTCTAGGCCTTTCCTACAGGGTGAAGCATACAACAGAAGCCCTATTAACATAATGCTAACATTCACGAAGATCACTCACCACCCGAAATCAAGGGTACCGGACTCGGAGGCTGCGTCGGGGCACGTGACCTGCGCTCTTTGGATCTTGAGGAGTCCCCCGACCTACGGCTGGGGCGACTGCTGCTGGAATGGCTTCCATGCTTTCTGCCAGAGGGCTGAGAGGGAGGTAGGGACACTGAACGTTCCTGCTCTGACTCCAGACTCCGCCGTTTGCTGCCGCCTTCTCTTTTTAAATACCGCACCTCCGCTCAGGTGAGCGTCTCTCCCCTCCCCCTGCGACTGCCGGCCGACCGCTTCAGAAAGCCGGCCGGTGTAGCACCCGGCGCCATTATACCTTCGCCCTTCTCTGACGTCAGCTGGCGCACCCAGCATGCAATGCGCCGCTGACGTCAGCGGCTGGAAGAAGCCAGTGTCTCTACCCTGCTATGGGGATCGAGATGCGGCGTGCGCGAGGGGAGGGCGGCGCGGTGGGGGCTTCCCGCAGACCCCGGGGATCCCACCGGCGCCCGCACGAACCCGGAACCCCAGAGGGCCCGGGGACTGCGCATCCAGCACCCGACGGCCGGCGCTGCAGGTGAGACACCTGTTCTTCCTGCGCCGGGATGGGGCTGGGTCCATCTTCTTTTCTTCGCCCATGACAGGTACCGCCGACAGTGGGGTTCCTTCCAGGACAGGAACCCAACTGAAGCGGGGGAGAGGTGCCGCCCCTTATGTCTCAGTAGGTTCCTGTCCTGGCGGGGTGGATCCCTCTCTCAGGTGGTGCTGTCATGGGTGAAGGGAAAACACAGATTTTCACAGTGCACCTCCACTATGAAGAAACATTGAAGGCCTACAGGATGCACCCCCATCAATTATAAGCCAACAGTGATATGTATCCGCTTCATAAGTCAGAGAAAACCACTTTATGCAATGTGGTGGTTAAGTAAAGTTTCCTTCTGGTGTCATCAAGAATCATCTTTCCAATAAAAAGTATAATACTTAAGCTCTACCTAATAATTATGGTAAATTGCAGAACATCTGCTGCTTTTATTGCTCCTATGTAATAGATCCTCAGATTGATGGATGAAAAGTGCCAAGCTATATAAATGTAGTTAAGGAAACATTAAAATGAAAGTGTCGTAGGCTATATGCCAAAATGCAGCTTCCGAAGAATATTTATATAGAGAAATGAACCTGTCAATTTTACAATTTAAAAATGACATTAGAATAGGAAGTCTGATAAAATACTAACTTTACATAAGTTACAGATCTATACATTTAACCCATTCAGTTTTTTTGTTTACATTTTTTGCTCCCTTCTTCCCAGAGCCATCACTTTTTTTCGCATCAAACCATTTGTACTTTTGAATGACACCATTGATTTTACCACATCGTGTACTGAAAAAAAAATTACAAAAATGTGCAATTCCACAATGGCTTTATTATTATTATTTACTATGTTTACTGTATGGTAAAACTTACCTGGTAATATGATTCCTCAGGTAAGTACACATACCAAACATGTAGACCATTTTTTTTTTTTTTTAAGTGGTGAAAAAAAAATTGAAATTGGCATGAAATAAGTTTTGGTTTAGTTTGTTGCCATTTTCTGAGACCCAAAGTACGATTTCCATTTTTGCATTTTATTGCAAAAAATTAATTCTGGAGTTTTGATTTTTTTCCGCATGTTAGGCCATTTACAGATCAGATTATTTTAACTTTATATTTTAATAAATCATACATTTCTGAATGTAGTGACATCAAATGTTTATTTTAAATGTTTTTTATTGTTTTTTTCAAATAGGGCAAAAAGGGGGATGATTTGAAATTTTACTTTTCTCTTTTTTTTTTTTTTTTTTTTTACTGTGTTCTATCATCCCCTTAGGAGATTTGAAGCTCCGATTGTCCAACCACTGGATCCACCAGTGGCTGTTAGAGGTGCTTGATAGCTGATTAAATCAAGAAAGATACGGGCTCCCAGCCAGAGCCCGCATCAATTGCAGGAGCACTATCGATGACATAAATATATATTAGTTATGAAGGGGTTAAAGTGCACACATCAGGTCCAGATTTAAAGCTTAAAAAGAATGTACAACCCTGATATCCAATTTTTTAAAGCTCATCTGTGCTGTACTGGAATATACAACACCTCTATAAATTTTGTATTTTTGTTTCTACATTTCATTCCTCCTGAATTTCACTGTATTCTTGCACCCAGTTTCTTTACATCTGGCTCTTCAGACCAGGCAGCTTCCTTAGCTTTATTTTTCCCTAAGCTTACAGTGAGAACTAGCCCAACCTCCTGTCTCAGTGTCAGAGCACTGCGACAGTCGATTATAATAACATATTGACTGCTTCAGCACTCAAACCACTGGTAATCAAAACTTCTGCCATGTGCAATGTTGCTGTTATTTAAGTTATACATTTGGGTTTACTGAAAACTATTTTAGTTAACAACTTACATCACCAACTGCTGCCAAAGCTGCAAGTGCTGCCAAGGATCCCAACATAGCTGCTAGGGTTCTATGAACAATCTATAAAAAAAAAATTGTTTTAATCATAACCATGGTAGTTTTTCTCAGCAAGAATTAAATGATTAATTTAGATGAAACATTTAAGTACATAATTTGTAAAACCAGATCCTGCCAGCATACCACTGTGTTTCATATACAGTTTTTGATAGAAGCCTTGGACAAGAAAATTGAGCCTTTGCCTTGGATGCAGGAATTTCATGCCAAAGCTCTGGCAACTCATAACACATTTTAAAGCATATAAATGAGTGTAACATTTTATCATAGAAAAACATGTCAGTAAGTTTAAACTACCGTCCCTCAAATCACTTATTTTTTACCGGGCTACAAACTCTCACTGATACCTATATAATGAGAATTCATTGCTTGAATCTTGAAAGTCTTAGTTACTTACCGGTAACAGGATTTTTTGGAGCCCATTACAGCACCACAAGAGAGGGGATCCACCCTTCAAGGACAGGAAACCTACAGACATAAAAGAGCTGCACCACTCCTACGCATCAGTTGGATTATAGAGCATAAGAGGACTTCCCATGATTAATTGCAAAATTTATGCCAATCCGAACACCAACTAATTTCTCAAATGTGATTATATACAAGTGAAGAACTTCTCACCCACACTTGAAGGGAGGGAATATAAGGGTGCTGTCATGGGCTCCGAAAAATCCCATTACCGGTAAGTAACAGACTTTTTTCAATCCCCCATGGCAGCACTACAAGAGAATTACAGAGAGGTAAGAATTTAGGGAGGGACCACAGCTTGAAGCACCCTTCTTTCAAATGTAAGATTGGAAGAGGCATCAATATCAAGCCTACAAGACCAAGTAGCTACCTTTCACATTTGCTCACTGGAAACCTCTAATCTTTCCGCCCAGGAGGCTGCCTGTGGAGTCAGCCCTCAGACCTTTTGGTGCTGCCTTACCACTTGATGTATAAGCTAATGAAATGACCTCCCTGATCCACCTAGCCAAAGTGTCTCTTGAAATTTTAAGTCCCTTCCTAGCACCCTGAAAGGGCATAAAGAATTATCCCTTTTCCAAGGATTAGAAACGGACATAAACTATAAAAGGCACCTCCTGACATCTAGCGTATGGAACTTCTTCTGATTTTTAGGGTTGAGAAGGAAGAATGGAAGAACTATTTCCTGTAACCTATGGAATTTAGAAGCTACATTTGGTAGGCAAAATGGATCTGGTTTCAAGATAATGCTATCCTCCAAGAACTGGGTGGAAGTTTGGAAAGGGTCTGAATATCACAAACCCTTCGGACAGATGTAAATGCTACGAGAAGGGCTGCTTTAAGGGAAATAATCTTTATTGGGGCTGACTCAATTGGTTCAAATGGTGATTCAGTCATAGCTGTTAGGACTAGGTTCATGTCCCACGGCATTATCCTCTCTTTATAGATTGGCCTAAATCTAGCTGATGCCTTAATAAATCTAGCTACCCAATAATTCCCTGCCAGATAATAACTAAACAGGGCCCCCAGAGCCAATATTTCGACTTTGAGAGTGCATGTGGATAGTCCGACCTACTGGAGCTTCCCTCCCACTCCCTAAATGTTTGAATTTAAGGTGGACAGAAACTTTCTCCAGGTTCTGGCATAAATTTTGGTCATGGCCACTTTCCTGCTCTTTAGTACAGTGGCTACCAGATTAGGAGAAAAATCTTTTTCCCCTGAACAGTGCCCTATCAAATTCCACATCATCAGATGTAGACTGGACACCAGTGGATGGCAGACTGGCCCTGGAG
Source organism: Dendrobates tinctorius (assembly GCF_039654945.1). NCBI lineage: Eukaryota > Metazoa > Chordata > Amphibia > Anura > Dendrobatidae > Dendrobates > Dendrobates tinctorius. Next base: position 2,933,466 of record NW_027361789.1, on the reverse strand, counting down.
CAAGGAGATCTGGGTGCTCCGGTAGTACCCATGGATTGGTGACCAACATAGTCCTCAGCCACGAAAACCATGGTCTTTTGGGCCAAAAGGGGGCGATTACAATAATCATTCCCTTGTCCTCTCTGACCTTCCTTACTTCCAATGACAGCAGGGCTAATGGAGGGAAGAGATAAGCAAGACTGAAGTCCCACCGGACAAGGAAGGCATCCACCACCAGTGGATCTTCGCTGGGGTTGAGAAAGCAGAACTTTTCTACCTTCCTGTACTACCTGGTGGTGAAGAGGTCTATGTCTGGACCACCCCCCATCTGCCTGAAGATTAACTGACTCAGTACCCATTCTCCCTGCTTGAGTTGGTTGCGACTCAAAAAGTCCACTCTGATATTCTCTCTTCCTCTTATGTGAAGAGCCGTTAATGACAGGAAATGGTTTTCTGCTAGGTGGAATATCCGATCTGCCACTTCCATTAAGAATCTGGATTTGGCCCTCCCTTGGTGGCTGATGTAGGCCACAGTTACCTGATTGCAGGAAAGGATCCTGACATGATGACCCTGTACGGATATAAGGAGCCTTCTTATTGCTAACTCCACCTCCATCAGTTCTGTTAGATGATCTACCTAACTCATTCCCCCCTCCATATCGCTTAGACAATGACTTCACAAAAAAAAACCCAACATGTAAGGCTAGCATCTGTAGTGACTACTCGAGCTAAATAATTCACCAAGGGAATCCCCCTGGATAGATTAGACAAATTCAGCCACCATGAAAGGGATTGTATTGAGGATGGGGATAAAGAGAATGGCCATTAAGAAAGATGTTCCACTGTAAGGCTCTCATATGAAATTGAGCCCACTTGAAGTTAATGATTCCAGAACAGACATCGCCTTTCTAAGGGCCATAGAGGGACTGTTCACAGCTCAACACCTGGGGTTGGATGCTTTCTAATTTACTAGCTGGTATCTGACACTCCTGATTCTAAGAGTCTATCATTAGCTCTAGGAACTCCTGCACCTTTATGGGTTTGAGACACGACTTTTTAAGGTTTAACAGCCTCCGCAATCATTCCAACATGGCCATCATTTCTTCCACCTGGGTCCAGCAAAGATGAGCCGACTTGGCTACTATTATAAAAATTCGTCCAGATAGGGGACATTAAAGACATTTCTCTAGCACAGATGTGATATGACCTCTGCAACAACCTTGGTATAAATCCGAGGAGCAATAGTGAGATCAAACGGGAGGGCTCTAAACTGAAAGCGTCTAATCGTGCCCTCTAGGACCATTGCTTCTCTAAGGAACTGCTTATGATCCGCATGTATAGACACATGGTAGTACGCATATTTGAGAGCTAACACTTCCATGAAACAATTTGTAAAGTCTAGCATTATTGCCGACCTTATAGATTCCATGTAAAAGAGGCGCACTTTCAGGAACGTGTTTAGAACCTTTAACTTTATAATGGTTCTAAAGGAACTGTCTGGCTCCCCAATCAGAAAGAGAGGGGAATAGAACGCTCTACCTCTTTCGAACAAAGGAACCTTCACCAGGACAGCCACAGTTCCACGACTTCTGTTTCCAGTTGCCCTTAAGAAAGAGGTCTGCCTTTTCGTCCAGTGGGTCCCTTAAAGTCCCCATGTCCTCAAAAGGCAATGAGGACTTTTTAGATGCCTTAGCCACTGATGCATCTAGCTTCAGGGCTTTATCACAGGATAATGAGGCAGGATCCTCAAAAGGACATCTCCTTTTAAAAGCTGGGGAAAGGGAACAAACCTTTCCTCTCCTGTCTTTTCCACTCTCGATGTATGAGAGAGTGGATCCTGTCATTTAAGGGGAAGGATCTGCATTTTCTCTGGTCCAGACCCCCAAACATGACATCCTATACCGACCTCTCTAGTTTTGACTCCACTGCCCCTATGGTATTTCTGATTGACTTCATCAGCTTTTCCACTTGGTCTATAGGGAAGTAGGAGTGGCTAGAGCCATCATCCAAAGAGGAGGACGCGGATGCAGATGACCCAGAAAAATCCTTGCCCCTGACCGATTCACTAGAAATTCCGACTCAAGGGACTTAGTCTTCTTTTCCTTCATCTTGTGGGCCTCTTCCTGGGATAGAGACCGCAGACTCATTCTCACCTCTGCCTTAATAATCTTCCTTAGACTAGTAGTGAAATCAGATGTTTCTTCTGCTATGGTCTGCTCAATGCAAGACTGGCACAGTCTCTTGTGACAAAAGTGCAGCACCATTGACTTGCAAAGCGTACATTTATGCTGGCAGAAATAAGGAGAAATAAGGGAATACTACATCACCAAGTGAACTTTAACAAAGATCATGAAATGGTACAAGATTACGAGGGTGACATCTCAGCCAAAGGACAATCCCTGTAGGCTGATCAATTGTCCACTCTGCTGGAGCTCCTCTGACTGGACCTCTCCACAAAATAACATCTCTCACCAACACGTCTACTTCCCACACTTGACAAGTTCATTGAAAGGATGTTTGAGGCTTCTCACTGAGCAGCAGCTGCACAGGCTGCTGCTGATGCTTCTACGGCTGCTTGGGTGACTTCATCTTCCTTTGGAAAATGATCATGGGCCAGGAAGCACATAGAGTTGTTCAGATGTCCTTTTAAATCATAGGACACACCCCCATCCGACACCCCCAGAAATCCAGATCAGCAGGTTCTTCCCGTGGTCCTCCAGTGCCATATTCGCAATGACCTTCCCCCAGAACCCGCCGGCTGTGACCCATGCTAACGTGACTACAGGACGCCCCCCCACAAGCACACCATATGGACACTCGCACCCTCCGGGCACTCCCCACCTGATACGTCCTCGGAGCACGCCTCGGCCCACAGCCAATGCCTCAAGACACGGCCAGCCGACTCCAGTCCATACTCACCTGTCTTTGGCACAGACCACTACCAAGCTGGTACTAATACCTGTATACCGCTCACCTGCTCTGCTCACTACCGTGCGGTCCACCTGGACCCATTGTGGTGCTTTCTGGGACCATGCACAGGTCGAGTTAGGGGACACCCACTGCCTGAACAAACCGACCGGGCATTGGTATGACTCCTCTTCAAACGGTATGTCTGGAAAGAGGTTCTCCCTGTCAAGAACAAGAAAACAACTGATGCATGGAAGCGGTGCTGCCATTTTAGGTCTGTAGGTTTCCTGTCCTTGAAGAGCATATCTCCTCTCTCCTGGTGCTGTCATGGGAGATTGAATAAATCTGTGTTTTTAGCTGTATGCAAATGAAGCATTAAGTTTAGAGAAATAGAGGAAAATCCAGCTTCACGAGAAAGTGAAAAAATCCATTTTTTTACTCACTTAAAATTTCAGAGATCGAGGATACAATAGCAGCAAAAAATGTGTTATCAACGCGTTTCTGGTGTCGCAGCACCCTTAGTTCATGACTAAGGGTGCTGTGACACCAGAAACGCGTTTAACACATTTTTTGCTGCTATTTATGCTGATATTGTATCCTCTATCTCTGAAATTTTAAGTGAATAAAAAAATGGATTTTTTCACTTTCTCGTGAAGCTGGATTTTCCTCTATTTTGCTTTGATCCACGCCGTGACACGGCGGATCCGTGCTCCGAGTTCCATGATGTCATACTGGTGAGCTGGACTTTATTCATGTTAAGTTTAGTGGACTGGAGAATGCACTTAAGGAAACTCTGAATATTGACATTCTTGATATCTCCCTTGCTCTGTTGATGGATAGATGATGTACATCTGACAACAGAACCAGTCACTGGTCCCCTAGCTACTATGCTCTAACTTGCCCTACTGAGGGCAAAGACCTCTGTGTTCTTGTGGAACATAGGCAGCAGAAACAACCATTTGCCCTCATGGGCAAATTGGTGCATAAAAGCACTGATCTCAACCTGTGTGCAATTTCTTGGACATCACGTGACATCAAATGTACATCGATCAACAGGTAGGGAGACAACATGAATATTAATAATCTGAGGAGGGACAGTTTTCTTAAGTGTATTCTGCATCTTACTGCACTCACAGTTGCATAACGCCAAAAACGTTCATTTCTCAACAATCATGCAAAGGGTAGACAGTAATGAAAGGGTACCAATCAGTTCATTTTTCACTGGCCTGTATGTGAAAATAAATCCTTTGGGTGGGGATGGGGTGCTTAATCTTTAACAGATTGCCCTTTCAGCATCAATATTGGGGTAATGACTGAGTTCTGTTTTTACTATTTTTGTCACTGCCATATTTTAAAAAAAATAATTCAGACTTTTTCAGCATGTCAGCAATCGCAATGTCTCAAAAACATCACCCATTTATCTCTATCAGGGAATCGGTCACCATCAAGAATGCCATTTGTCAGCATTACATACTGTAGGGGTAATCTGGAGGTACAGTTTAAACCATGTATGGCAGACTTACTGGAAGCACAGCTAAAGGGAGAAAATTAAGTTCTACCTGCACACTCCAGTCATTGGGGCAGTGCATGGGGCTGTTACAGTCATCGTTCACAATACTGTGAGTGTGCAGCAATCACTCATTAGCAGATTGAATAGTATCCTGCGCTGCAGTTTATTTGACTCTTTGGCAGCCTGCTCTACACTCACTGGACAAGGTTTCAAAGTGTCAGTACACTCACTGTGTACTAAGCCGTTATTCTAAATGCTCTCTGCATGATTCCAATGAGTGGAAGTGAGTGGCTGTAGGAAGAATACAGCTTCATTTTCATCGTTTAGCCGCTGCTCCTGTAAGCTTTTCAGACATAAAAATGCTATTATCCTGATTAACACTAGGTTTGCAGCTACAAGTCCTTCTCACTAAATTAGAATATCAAAAAGTTTTCAGTCCTTCAATACAAAAAGTGAAACTCATTATATAGAGTCATTACAAATGAAGTGATCTATTTGAAGTGTTTATTTCTGTTTACGTTGAATATGGCTTACAGACAATGAAAACCCAAAAGTCATTAGTGCAGTAAATTAGAATACTTTATAACACCAGCTTGAAAATGATTTTAAAATCCGAAATGTTGGCCTACTGAAATGTATGTTCAGTAGTGTTGAGCATTCCGATACCGCAAGTATCGGGTATCGGCCGATATTAGCGGTATCGGAATTCCGATACTGACTTGCGATACTTTTGTCATATCGGATACCGGAATCGGAAGTTCCCATCATGCTATGAGCCTGCTTGCTTTGATTAAGCCAATGGGAATCCTCTGAAGTGTGGGCACATCCTGTTAGGCATGTTAACTATTGGCATGGCTGTGATTGGCTGCCGAAATGATGTCATGATGCACTATAAAAGCCACTGCAGCCGCCATTTCTGGTTCACTCTGCTGTGAATTCAGTTAGGGACAGGCTGCTGTAGAAGACAGGGACAGTGAGAAATAGCGATTCCGCCAAACATCTAGTGCTTAACCCAGGCTACATAAACCACCACTGTAGCCTTCTTTGCCCTAGCAGCAGTTTCTGCAAGGGCACAGCTGTCTGCAAGGGCTGTGTGAGTGCAGCTCACGCTGTGGAGTGGGTCCTGCAGCCACGTCAGGTTGTAGGCTGCCCAGCATGCCTCACTGCTGCCTCATACATCTTTTAATTTTTGAGCTGCATTTTTTACATAATTTCAATCTAGTGTGCTTCCATCCGTATCCATATACGTTGGTTGCAAACACTAATAGTAGACAGCGGAGCCTTTCTGCAGCCTTTCAGTGCTAGTGTCCACTTTGCTGCACTGTTCACGGCTGTCTGAGAGGTCTCTGACTGTGTGAGTGCAGCTCACGCTGAGTAGTGTGTCCTGCAGCTACGTCTGGTTGTAGGACGCTCAGCGTGCGTCAGTGCCTCACACATTTTTATTTGAGTGCAGCTCATTTTTTCTTCTATTAGTGTGCATCCATCCGTCTCCATCTACGGTGGTTGCAAACACTATATAGGAGTACACAGCGGAGCCTTTCTGCAGCCTGTCAGTGCCAGTGCCCACTTAGCTGCACTGTTCACGGCTGTCTTGAGAGGTCTCTGACTGTGTGTGAGTGCAGCTCACGCTGAGTAGAGTGTCCTGCAGCTACGTCTGGTTGTAGGACGCTCAACGTGCGTCACTGCCTCACACATATTTGTCTTTGAGTGCAGCTCATTTTTTCTTCTCCTATTAGTGTGCATCCATCCGTATCCATCAACATTGGTTGGTTGCAAACACTATATAGGAGTAGATAGAGGAGCCTTTTTTTCTGGCTTGTGCCCTGCCGGCGCAGCCAGATTAGTATTACCCAATTTTTTTGGAGCCTCATCTTTTGCATTGTAGGTTAACTGCCTGCATTGTAATAGCTCCAAAAAGTTGTTGATACTATCCGTTTCAATTCTTTGTTCACATACTTTGAGTTTGTTTCCAACAAAGAAACCACAAAAAAAGTTCACCAAACACTACATTTGGAACTTGTGTAGGCCACATCAGCTCCTATTAAAGTGTAGTCCACACACACACACTTCATAAAATTAGTGTTTCTTGTACCTGTAACCAGCTGTTCAGGAATAAGCACACTAAGGCCCCCCTTTGTACTTTTCTGCCTATCTTAAGCAGTCTGGCAAGATGAAGAAGGCAGGGAGTAAGGCGCGTGGGCGTGGAGTTTCAGCAGGGAGAGGACGTGGGGATTCTGCAGGGAGAGGACGTGGGGATTCTGGGCCTGCTGCGGGCACCAGTGGATCAGCATCCCCCAGTTTTAGCAGGCAACAGTCCTTTATGCGCAGCTTTGTAGGACCTCAACGTACCCCACTGCTGCAGGAGGAACAAATTGAAGCCGTTGTCGGATGGATGGCAGCTAACGCATCGACTTCAATTACTTCCACAGCCTCTCAGGACCAGAGCACCGAAGAGCAACCATCTGTCTCTTCACCACCTGCCAAAGTGCCCAGGCAGTCAGAGAGACATGGACAGGAGCCATCACAGTCTCTACATCTGTTCTCGGAATCTGTTGGCTTGGAAAGAGGGGGCCAGCCAAGCAGCATTCCTGAATGTGAAGAAGAGGGAGTATGCAGTGATGCGCAACTTCTTGGTCCCTCTGAATCTGAAGAGGCGAGTGGGCCAGTGCCTATGGTCAGCACACCTCAGTACGCATCAGATGATGACGAGACTCAGTTGCCACTTTCTGGTGCGTACGGTGCTGGCGAGACAACCCCGGAGAAGCAGCTGTTTGAAGAGGGGAGGGAAGATGATGAGGTCCTTGACCCATCATGGCGTGAGGAACAGGAAGGTGGTGGGAGCAGCTCGGAGGAAGAGATTCCCCTACCGGCCAAAACAGGAGGCAGAGGGAGGGGGAAGACTTGGTTGCCTGTACCCTCCACTTCGGCACCCGTTAGGAGCATTCCTCATTCCAAAGGCAAAACGGGCGCTCCCAAGACTTGCAGTGCGTGGTCCTTTTTTGACACAGTTGCAGATGACATTTGCTTTGTCAAATGCAAGCTGTGTCATCAGAAAGTCAAAAGAGGGAGAAATGTCAGCAACTTCAATACCACAAATATGTGGAAACATGTGCGAACCAAGCACGAGTTGGAGTTGCAGAGACACCCTGAAGACGTAGGCCAACGTACAGCACCACCTACCACCTCTTCAGTTCGTGTTGGGGCCTCTTCCTCCAGCTCACACACTGCTGGTTCGGCTTCCTCACAGGATCGCCAAGGAAGAACCTCTGCCACTGTTGTCCGGAGACCCTGTCAGATTCCACCCATAGCAGCACGTTCCCATCCATCACAGCCATCGGTAGCACAGGCATGGGATAAAAGGTGCCCTTACTCGGCAAACCATCCCCGAGCACAGTCTCTGAATGCTGGCATTGCCAAACTTCTGGCAGTTGAAATGCTGTCATTCAGGCTGGTGGACACTGACACCTTCCGGGACTTAATGGCATTGGCAGTCCCCCAATACAACGTGCCCAGCCGCTTTTATTTCAGCAGGCGAGCCATCCCTGCCCTGCAGAAACATGTTGAGGGCAAAATAAAACATGCGCTACTAAACGCCGTTAGTAGCAAGGTCCACCTGACCACCGATGCGTGGACCAGTAACCATGGACAGGGGTGATACCTTTCCCTCACTGCCCACTGGGTCAATGTTGTGGAGCCGGGTACAGATCTGGAGAGTGGCGCTGTACGTGTTCTTCCAACGCCACGGATTGCAGGACTCCAGTCTGTACACATAGACTCCTCCTCCTACTCAAGTTCCTCAGAAACAGCAGAGCAGGAGCCTGTTACGACCAATATGAGCACAGCCGTGGCCAAACGTCAACAGGCTGTACTCAAATTAATTTCTTTGGGGAATCGAAGCCACACAGCACAGGAGCTCTGGAATGCTATCAAGCAGGAGAGCGATGTGTGGTTTGGGCCAGCGAATCTCCAGCCGGGCTTGGTAGTGTGTGACAATGGCCGAAATCTGGTGGCAGCTCTTGGCCTAGGCAACCTCACACACATCCCATGTCTGGCACATGTGCTTAACTTGGTCGTGCAGAGCTTTCTGAGGGACTATCCGGATCTTGATGCACTGTTGCACAAGGTCCGCATAGAGTGCGCTCACTTGCGGCGTTCCAGCACGGCAAGATCGCACCTCGCTGCTCTGCAGCGACGATTTGGCCTTCCGGAACATCGCATCATATGTGACCTACCCACCCGGTGGAATTCAACGTTACATATGTTGGAGCGGTTGTGTGAGCAGCAGGCAGCAGTCATGGAGTACCAGCTGCATCAGGCGCAAACAAGTCGCACTGTGCGCCGTTCACACTTCAGCACCATTGAGTGGGCCTCTATGAAGGACATCTGCCTCGTTTTGCGTGCCTTCGATGAATCTACGCGGATGGCGAGTGAAGATGATGCACTAGTCAGCATGACTGTCCCCCTTATCTGCCTGCTTCAACAAACACTGCAAGCACTAAGGGATGAGGTTTCGGAAGAGGTGGAGGATGAGGAGTCCCAAATGCCATCTGCTTCTGGACAGTCTGCGCTACGTGTTTCCTCACAAAGGCCTAGGCAGGGGACACTTTGTGAGGAGGATGAGGAGGAGTCGATGGAGGAGGAAGACATCTCTCCAGAGGAGGGAGGTACACAAACCTCTATGTATGTACAGCGAGGGTGGGGTGATGCAGAGCAGGCCGAGGTCACGCCTCAAACAGGGGACAGCGGTTCTTTGGCAGTTGGGAGTCTGCAGCACATGGTTGATTTCATGCTGCAGTGCCTGAGAAACGACCGCCGCATCGCCCACATTCTCGTCTCGGCTGATTATTGGGGGTACACCCTCCTAGATCCTCGCTACCGGGACAGCGTACAAAGGCTCATACCAACGTTGAACCGGGAGCATAAACTGCAGGAGTACGAAGAGTCACTGGTGCAGTCCATAATGTTTTCCATTCCACCCGACAGCATTGTTTCTAGTGCTTTACAAAGCAGCTCTGTGCGTCGAGGCAGTGGAGGAAACTCTGCACAAAGAGGGAGCAGAGGCAGCGCCACAGCACAAGGCAAGACCACTATGGCCCAAATGTGGCAAAGTTTTGTGTGTCCACCACAATTGTCTACACCATCAGCGACGCCTCGAGTCAGCAGGAGGCAACGCTTCCGTCAGATGGTGTCAGACTACATGTCTTGCCCTGTCACTGTACTCCCAGATGGCTCTTCCCCCTTCAAGTTTTGGGTCTCTAAGCTGGATACATGGCCAGAGCTTAGCCATTATGCATTGGAGGTGCTGGCTTGCCCTGCTGCCAGTGTATTATCGGAACGCGTCTTTAGTGCCGCAGGTGGTGTACTAACAGACCGTCGCACGCGACTATCTTCCGATAATGTTGACCGTCTGACTTTTCTGAAAATGAACAAGGCCTGGATCTCCAAAGACTTTGCCATTCCTCTTACAGACTAAATTAGTGGTTGGCAACTGTATCCAGGTCTGCTGGTGTGTTCATTTTTCTACCACCTGAACTATAATCCCTGTGCTTCAACACAGCCAGTTGTCGCTCAGATGTGTCGTCTGCACAGAGAAACACACTAGCTCCTGTGTTAGTGTGGTTCAGTAACGCCAGCTGATCCCCTGCTGTGTGGACGGCAAAGTCACCAGCTCCATCAACATTCAAACCACTACTGATTTTTAACCGTGCCCAACTTAGGTCTCTGGCTCCACTGTCTCTACTATTTCCCCTGGCCTCCAACCCCGCCATCTACATCTCTGAAGTGGCGTCAGCACAATCTACACTTGTTCCTGTGGCTCAGTCCCATCAGTTTATCCCCTGATGTGTGTCCAGCAAGGTCTCCTGCTCTGTCCACATTCCCATAACCAGTAGTGGGAATGAGGACAGAGCTGGCGAACTTGCCGGACAAACATCAGGGGATGAACTGACGGGACTGAGCACCAGTAACACAGGAACAAGTGTAGATTGTGCTGACGCCACTTCAGAGATGTAGCTGGCGGGGTTGGAGGCCAGGGTAAATAGTAGAGACAGTGGAGCCAGAGGCCTAAGTGGAGCATGGTTAGAATCAGTAGTAGTCAACAACCTCCATAAAAACCGCTGCCCATTGGCCTGTGCATGCGGCATGCGTAATCCTGGGCTCCAACAGCGTCAGTTGGTGTTCAGAAGTGTCGTCTCCACAGAGCCAAACACATTCATTCAAGTGTTAGTGGGGTTCAGCACTGCCAGCTGTTCCCCTGCTGTGGAGATGGCAAGTCTCCTGCTGCCTACACCTGCCAAAATCCAGTAGGCCCCAGCCTGCTCCTCGCCTAATCCTGGGCTCCAACAGCGTCAGTTGGTGTTCAGAAGTGTCGTCTCCACAGAGCCAAACACATTCGTTCAAGTGTTAGTGGGGTTCAGCACTGCCAGCTGTTCCCCTGCTGTGGAGATGGCAAGTCTCCTGCTGCCTACACCTGCCAAAATCCAGTAGGCCCCAGCCTGCTCCTCGCCTAATCCTGGGCTCCAACAGCGTCAGTTGGTGTTCAGAAGTGTCGTCTCCACAGAGCCAAACACATTCGTTCAAGTGTTAGTGGGGTTCAGCACTGCCAGCTGTTCCCCTGCTGTGGAGATGGCAAGTCTCCTGCTGCCTTCACCTGCCAAAAGCAACAGGCCCCAGCCTGCTCCTCGCCTAATCCTGGGCTCCAACAGCGTCAGTTGGTTTTCAGAAGTGTCGTCTCCACAGAGCCAAACACATTCGTTCAAGTGTTAGTGGGGTTCAGCACTGCCAGCTGTTCCCCTGCTGTGGAGATGGCAGTCTCTCCTGCTGTCTCTGCATTCCAAAGACAGTAGGCCTCAGCCTACACCCAGATTTTGCCTGAGCTTCAACACAGCCAGTTGTAGCTCGGAAGTGCCGTCCACACGGAAAGAGACACTTGCTCCCGTGTCTCAGTGGGGTTCAGTAACGCCAGCTGTTCCCCTGCTGTGTGGATGGCAGTCTCTCCTGCTGTCTCCGCATTCCAAAGACAGTAGGCCTCTGCCTACACCCTCCTATTTCCTGGGCTTCAACACAGCCAGTTGTAGCTCGGAAGTGCCGTCCACACGGAAAGAGACACTTGCTCCCGTGTCTCAGTGGGGTTCAGTAACGTCAGCTGTTCCCCTGCTGTGTGGATGGCAGTCTCTCCTGCTGTCTCCGCATTCCAAAGACAGTAGGCCTCTGCCTACACCCTCCTATTTCCTGGGCTTCAACACAGCCAGTTGTAGCTCGGAAGTGCCGTCCACACGGAAAGAGACACTTGCTCCCGTGTCTCAGTGGGGTTCAGTAACGCCAGCTGTTCCCCTGCTGTGTGGATGGCAGTCTCTCCTGCTGTCTCCGCATTCCAAAGACAGTAGGCCTCTGCCTACACCCTCCTATTTCCTGGGCTTCAACACAGCCAGTTGTAGCTCGGAAGTGCCGTCCACACGGAAAGAGACACTTGCTCCCGTGTCTCAGTGGGGTTCAGTAACGCTAGCTGATCCCCTGCTGTGTGGATGGCAAAGTCTCCTGCTGCCTACACAGTCCTACTACTACTGATTTTTAACCGTGCTCCAATTAGGCCTGTGGCTCCACTGTCTCTCGTATTTCCCCTGTCCTCCAACCCCGCCAGTTACAGCTCCGAAGTGGCGTCTGCACAATCCACACTTGTTCCTGTGTTACAGGTGTTCAGTCCGGTCAGTTAATCCCCTGATGTGTGTCCGGCAATGTCGCCTGCTCTGTCCACATTCCCATAACTACTTATGGGAATGTGGACAGAGCAGGCGACATTGCCGGACACACATCAGGGGATTAACTGACCGGACTGAACACCTGTAACACAGGAACAAGTGTGGATTGTGCAGACGCCACTTCGGAGCTGTAACTGGCGGGGTTGGAGGACAGGGGAAATACGAAAATCAGTGAAGCCACAGGCCTAAGTGGAGCTTGGTTAAAATTAGTAGAAGTCTACAACCGATCTTAAAATTTCTTCAATGCAGCCTCAGCCTGCTCCGTGCTTGTCCCTGGGCTTCAACACAGCCAGTTGTTGCTCGGAAGTGCCGTCTTCACAGAGTAAAACACTAGCTCCTGTGTTTGTGGGGTTCAGTAACGTCAGCTGTTCCCCTGCTGTTTTGATGGCAATCTGTCCTGCTGCCTCCCAATTGACAGCACATCAGGCCTCAGCCTGCTAAGTGCTTGTCCCTGGGCTCCAACATCGCCAGTTGCTGCTCATAACTGACTTTGGCACGGGTACTCCCTCCTGCCCAGCTTAGTTCCAGCCCTGCCTGCTGTTTCCGGGAAGTGTCAATGTCAGTTTGCCACCCCAAGTTGCCATGTCGTGGTGCGGTTGGGTTAGCCGAGGCTAGGGTGCCAGCAGTTTAGGTGCTTCCTATGTGGACTGCGGGTTCTGGTAAGAAAGGCTTGTTCCGTAGTGCCAGTAGGACAAGCACCCCCTGTAGGACTGTGTGATTCGGTAACTGCGGCCAGCTTGCGGCATGCCAACTTTGCTTTTCAGGGGTAACTTCAGCTGCCCCTCCGGGTTCCAGCACCGTCAGCTGGTTCTCGGCAGAGCCTTTGGCCTAGGTGCCTCCATCTCGGTATACGAGTTCCGGCAACGTCTGCTGGTCCTTGGTAGTGCTTTGTAGCACAGGTACCTCCTGCTTAGTAACCGGGTTCCAGCACCGTCAGCTGGTCCTCGGTTGTGCCATTGGCTCTTATTCCTTCTGCTGCCCCTCCGGGTGCCAGCACTGTCAGCTGGTCCTCGCTATTTCCATTTGCTCTTGCAGCTTATGCTACCCATCCGGGTTCCAGCACCGTCAGCTGGTTCTCGGCAGAGCCTTTGGCCTAGGTGCCTCCATCTCGGTATCCGAGTTCCGGCAACGTCTGCTGGTCCTTGGTAGTGCTTTGTAGCACAGGTACCTCCTGCTTAGTAACCGGGTTCCAGCACCGTCAGCTGGTCCTCGGTAGTGCCATTGGCTCTTGTTCCTTCTGCTGCCCCTCCGGGTGCCAGTACAGTCAGCTGGTTCAAGAGGACAAAGAACAGGAAGACAACCACCAAGATGCAGAACAACAAGAGAGAGAAGACAAAGAAGCATAAAAAAACAAAGCAGAAGAACATTAAGCATAAGACTAATACTCTGAGCAAATGATATTATCTTATTTATAAGCAGAAGATGACTAAGCAGTGTATGGGGGTGAGTCCGTTCCTCCTCGTGGTGCCCCTGGAAAAGGCCTGCTGCTGCAGGCCAAACTGAACGCGGACAAATCCTGTTGTAAATCTTTTGTGACAGGCAGAACGGAAGGTGTAAACTTCTAACTTTTCTAGTTAACAACTACAGGAATGCCTGACACAAATAAGAATATGATGAAGAAGAATAGGAAGAAGATGAAGAAGTTGAATATGTAGAATAATAATTGTTGAATAAGAAGAATATGAAGAATGTAAGAAAAGGAATAAGAAGAAGAATGTAAGAAAAGGAATAAGAAGAAGAATGTAAAAAAAGGAAGAAGAAGAATGTAAAAAAAGGAAGAAGAAGAAGAAGAAGAAGAAGAAGAAGAAGAAGAAGAAGAAGAAGAAGAAGAAGAAGAAGAAGAAGAAGAAGAAGAAGAAGAAGAAGAAGAAGAAGAAGAAGAAGAAGAAGAAGAAGAAGAAGAAGAAGAAGAAGGTAAAAAAAGGAAGAAGAAGAAGGTAAAAAAAGGAAGAAGAATAAGAAAGAAGAAGAAAGAAGAAAGAAGAAGAAGACATACATGTCTGGCAAAATATAAATGAGGCTAACATAGTCAATATCTTTGTAACTCCTAACGTCTTTAAAAAAAAAGTTTAATTCCTGCTATTCCATTTGATTGGGCTAAACCTCTATGGCTTTAATGTCTCCTCCACCTCCCACAATATATTCTACATTATTCTTAGTTGTTTTTCTTCATGTAGAATTAACCTACAAGGAAAGAAAGGGTTTTTTTTAATTCCGATATTTTGGCCCCATTGACTTGCATTGGTTCCCGGTATCGGAATCGGCGATACCGATACTTTTTTTAAGATCGGCCGATCCATTCCGATCCGATATTTTCAAGTATCGGCTGGTATCGCTCAACTCTAATGTTCAGGAGATGCACTCAATACTTGGTTGGGGCTCCTTTTGCATCAATTACTGCATCAATGCGGCATGGCATGGAGGCGATCAGCCTGTGGCACTGCTGAGGTGTTATGGAAGTCCAGGTTGAATTGATAGCAGCCTTCAGCTCGTCTGCATTGTTGGGTCTGGTGACTCATCTTCCTCTTGATAATACCCCATAGATTCTCTATGACATTAAGGTCAGGCGAGTTTGCTGACCAATCAAGCACAGTGATGCCGTTGTTTTTAAACCAGGTATTGGTAATTTGGCAGGTGCCAAGTCCTGCTGGAGAATTAATTTTCCATCTCCAAAAAAAGCTTATCAGCAGAGGGAAGCATGAAGTGTTCTAAAATTTCCTGGTAGTCGGCTGCGCTGACTTTGGTCTTGATAAAACACAGTGGACCTACACTAGCAGATGATATGGCTCCCCAAGCCATCACTGTTTGTGGAAACGTCACATTAAACCTCAAGCAGCTTGGATTGTGTGCCTCTCCACTTGTAACCCATGTCCTGGATACATCTGTGTGTGGTGACTTTTGAAGCAATGACTCCAGCATCATTCCACTCTTTGTAAATCTCCCCCCAATTTTTTAATGGCCATGTCTTAATCCTTTTGACACAGTGGTTATCCCTGTTACTTGTTCACTTTTTTCTACCACTCAGCTTTCCACTATTATGATAGGATACAGCACTCTGAAAAGCCAGCATCTTTAGCAATGACCTTTTGTGGCTTACTCTCCTTGTGGAGTGTGTCAATGACTTTCTTCAACAGTCTTCCCCATGATTGAGCAGCCTACTGAAACAGGTAGGAAGCCTTTGTATGTGCTTTTGTTAATTATTCTAATTTACTGAAATAATGACTTTGGGTTTTCATTGGCTGTAAGCCATAATCATAAACAAACAAAAACAAACACTAGGGGGTCTGCAATACCAAGACAGGTTATTACACTTGGGGTTATTTAGTTTGGAGAATCGGAGGCTTCGGGGTGATCTTATTACAATGTATAAATATATGCGGGGACAATACAAAGACCTATCTAATGATCTTTTTACTCTTAGACCTGTGATGGGGACAAGGGGGCATACTCTACGTCTGGAGGAAAGAAGGTTTAAGCATACTCACAGACGCGGATTCTTTACTGTAAGAGCAGTGAGACTATGGAACTCTCTGCCATATGATGTTGTAATGAGTGATTCCCTACTAAAATTTAAGAAGGGACTGGATGCCTTTCTTGGAAAGTATAATATTACAGGGTATATACACTAGTTTCTTTAATATTGCGTTGATCCAGGGAGCTAGTCTTATTGCCGTATGTGGAGTCGGGAAGGAATTTTTTTCCCCAGTGTGAAGCTTACTGTTGCCACATGGGTTTTTTTTTGCCTTCCTCTGGATCAACATGTTAGGGCAAGTTAGGATAGGATATGGGTTGAACTAGATGGACTTAATGTCTCCCTTTAACCTTAATAACTATGTTACTATGTTAAATTAGATTACTCTGTTTGTAATGACTCTATATAGGAGTTTCCCTTTTTGTATTGAAGAACTGAAATAAATTACTTTTGCTGATATTCTACTTTAGTGAGAAGCACTTGTAAATAGCATGCATGTGAGGTGGCAGGTTCCCTTCCAATTGATTTCTTCCTTCTAATGCCTTTTATTTGGTCCAAAACGAAATGCTCACTAAAAGAGAAGAGTTGGAGAGAGGAGGAGAGAGACACACAGACACCAAGACAGACAGACACCAAGACAAAGACATCAAGACAGAGAGAGAGACACAGACACCGAGACAGAGAGAGAGAGATACAGAGTTTCAGCTCCAAAGTTCTGGTCTCCATTGATTTCAATGGGGTTCAAGTTAGAGTACAGTTCTGGTTCACAAATTGAACTTTGGACTAAAGTTTGGTCAAGTACCAGAACCTAAAATTCCACAGACCCGCTCATTCCTACTCACTAGTAAATAAAGAGCTAAAGCAATTAGAACACAGTTATCCAAAGATCTGAGATATCATCTCCCAAGATCTTGGTGCCGAAATCTCCATCTGCGCATGCCCCACCCCAGGCAGCCATTTTCCCGGAGTCCACCACATAGGAAACCATGGAACTGCAGGACCTTTCAAAAAATGTCAGCAGAGCCCCCCGCAGCAGCAGGGGACACCCGAAGCAGCACCGGACACTCACAGCGGCGAGCCGCACATCCGAATACACTCTCATCCCAGCCTGCAGCTATGCTCCACTCTTGCCTCCTCCAGCAGTGACCCTGGGACCCCGCTTCACCGCAGCCACCACCCCTGGTAAGCAATAAGATGCATAGATTATAAGTATCACCACCATTTCATTAAAAAAAGTTTCTCTCTATTTTTCGCCTCAAAATTTGTGGTGCGTCTTATAATCCGGATCGTTTTATAATCCGCAAAATACGGTATGTTCTTATTTAGGGTCTTCGAAATAAAAAAATAAATTAAAAAAGTGATAACCAATACTAATGTTCTGATTGGCCTATTGATAGGTCTTACCTCAAATATGATTAAAACATAAACACCTGCCAAGATAATGGCTGCAATTGTTACTTGGGTCTCAATGCCCGCACTAAGATACTGATGAGTTACAGACAGTGGGACAAGCTGAGTCTCTTGAAGAAATGCTTGAATGTTTATTGAAATGGTGTCACTGGGAAACAAAATGAACAAGATTAGCTAGCAACCATAATTAGTTTTAACAGTAAGAAAATGTATTCATAGATTACATATATTAGAATTTTATTAACTCGGCATGATAATGAAAGAATTTGATAGACACTGATTAAAATGTCTACAGCTTCTATGCAAGCTCATGTGTCTCCAAGGTGACAGTACAAACTGTTACCATGAAGACACATACGCAAGTCTGCATATGAGTTGTAGAGGAGCTACGGTAGTTGCTTTTATCACTATGTTAAACATGAGACACTGCACCATTTTTTAAAGCAGAGGTTAAAGAAAAAAATTATAATCTATATTAGTTCTTAGCCCCTTTTAGTTACTGACTGGCTTGGAGTCACAGAATTGGTTACCATTGATATCCAGCTATTAAATTCACAAAAACACCTGGCACGCGCTAAAAATGGATTTAAATGTCTTGTCAAATTCCTGAGCTTCTCAGATTCTGCCGCTCTGGGCCATTTTACGTGGAATCACTCCAATGCAGGCATACTTACATTGGTTGCTTTTGGAGTACAATATGTGAAATTTCACTTTGCAGACCAACTGCACATTTCTTCAAATACTGCACTCCATATGCAAATAATGTGATCATCTCTGCAATGGGAGAGAAGCAGCGCAAAATGGGAAAAAGCAGCAGAAGAAAACAGGGATTTTTACAATGTAGCTAACTCAATTTTTTGGAAAGTAACAAGTGCTCTTTAATCACCAGAGTACTCTGCACTGACAATGACAAGGTTAATAAACCTGAGTATATAAGAAAAGAGAGAGTGAGGTTTTGTCTTTCTAGGGGTATGTGCACACTAAGTAATTTCTGCAGCAAATTCCGGACTGTTGTCAGGAAAAAAGGCAGTATAAAATACACATTTTTAGCATGCGCCTTTGAAGCACTTTTTTTCCCCTCACATTCAAGGTGAAATCCACTGCAAAAAAAAGATGAAAATATTGACATGCTATAGATTTAAAATGGCTTTAAATCTGCAAGAAAAAAAATAAACAGTGTGCATGAGACTCCAGATATCTCATTCCCTTTGCTGGAACTAGGAAATGCTTTAGTTTTTGTGACAAAAATACACAGAAAAAAAAACACAGCAAAAAGGCAGCAAATACTTAACGTGTGCAAATACCCTTAGGAATCTATGTGAGCAGAATGAATGGACAATTAAAAGAAAAACCTAACATTTTCCATCTCAATTGTTTATTTTCGCCTGGTAAAAGAAAAATGGTAAGCAAATAACTCAAAATGTACAAAACTACATTTCTGACATTTCAAAAAACACATCTGTGACAAACATAGCTTCCCTTTTAAATATCAGCCATAAGCCTTCCATACATGGAGTCTGTCAGTTTCTGTTGACTATCATCTTTTCAGGCAACAAACATCAACCACGGCCTCCGAGACACAAGTTCGAAATAGGGTTCAGGTCAGGTGAGGAAGAAGTCCATGCAATTATTCTTTAATCTAAGTACTTTGATGGCTAGCCAAGTAGTGGAAGACTTTGATGCATGTGATGGAGCATCATGATTTTCTAGAAAGATGCAAGCTTTTTCCTGTAACACTGCTTGAATAAAGTGTGCTCTAAAAACTGGTAGGTTTTTGAGTTGATTTTGAGTAAATCTTCAACCCAAAAAGGTCCAAATAGCTTATTTTTAATAATATAAACACAAAACAGCATCCTCCCTTCATGGAGTTTTCTAACAAATACCGATTCAGCTCCATGCCCATCCATCTGGTCCATCAAGAGTCCCTCTCATCAGTTCATAAAACTTTTAAGAAAATCTGTCTTCAGATATTTTTTGATCTAGCTTTGGTGTTTCAACTTTTGTGGCTTGTTCTTAAGTTTTCAGTTTTTCTTACTTTGGACATGTTTCTGAGCACTGAGCACATTGTATATCTCGGCACTCCAGGGAGGTTTCAGTTCTGCAATACAACATCACTGGAGGATAATGGGCTACTACTCACTTCACGTTTCAGGCTCTAAAATCTTTGGAAGTTAATGTTCATTTTGTTTCCTCAACGCTTTTCTCTGCTAGCGTTATGACTCTTTGAAACAAAACTTTTAATGGTTCTCAGATCATCTCCCAATATCTTAGCAATTTTAAGTGGGCTGCACACCTCTAAGGCTTGTAATAATTTTGTACTTTTTACAGTAAGTTAAAATCTTCATGGCCCATTTTATATGAGGAAAACAAGCTGCTTAATAATTCTGTACACCTTCATAAGAGGTGGTAATATCCTTAGGCCTCACCCTCACTCATTACAGAAATACACATCACTTGAAATGCTTTAACCAATATGAATTCAAGTTTACCCAGCTTAGCAATGGAAAATGTGCATAAAAATTATTATCACAATACTCGCTCACCTTATAATTGCACCCACGGTTAGAGAGTCATCAAAGCTTTTATGCCAGTGCTCCATAAAAGTCTTTGAAAAATTCCATAATTTAGGCAAACTGGCCATAATGCTAAAATTATACAACTTTCTGTGTATTCATATCACTGTTGCCCAGCTAGTGGGTGGAGATAGGCAGCATGGGGGCATAGCAACCACGGCTCCTCAAATAGAATCATAGAATGTTCGAGTTGGAAGGGACCGCCAGGGTAATAGTGTTCAACTGTGTTGCATTTTTGTGCGCTCGGCGCAGCGCCAAAAGGGCGCAAGCACCGGCAGAAGTGTACCAGCGCATGACCAGCATACCCAACACTAAATATAGGGTACGCTGATCACATGCAGCGTCATGCGATCAGAGGAGAGGCTGACCAGAGGGGGCGCGGCTGGGGACGGAGCTTAGGGGCAGCCGTGCGCTGTGCCCAGTAACGCTAGTGTGAAACTAGCCTAATACAGACACCTAAAATGCAGTTGCTTCAAATTAGTGAAAAATTACTTCTCTTTGCAATTATCTAGAAAATTTGTATCTTTGTTTATACTCCTTTTGTTCATTATTGTGATCCGCTGAAAACTCTGACTGGAGATAAATCGTAAATCAAGTAGTTATCTCTAAGGGAGCATTTAAGTGCTTGTGGCATTGATTCAATGAGAACATTTACTGCTTCCCATGCAGATATGTCAAATACACATACAGTTGGATGGGACTGCAAAGTATCCTAGAAAATACACCACTTGAAGAGAATTGCTGGTCAACAGCGCAGGTTATGGTTCATAAAAGCTTTATGCTTCCCTGTCATAATATTAAATAATCACACTAACCTGTTCAATATTTGAAATGTTCTTTCTTTTACAATATGTTCCTTACGTCTTGAATTCAGAGCCAGTGTCCAGTTGTGTATCACCTGCAAAATACTGAATGACTTACACCAGGATAAAGCTTGCATGCAAATAACAGAATATGAAGTACATGGAAAATATTTTATGACATTTTACTCTATTAATCAGTACCAGATAAGTATCATGGAAGAGCCATATGCACTTAGCCTGGAAGGTAAAATATTGAACCATGTGGAGGCACAGGCACTTGGGTGTCCTCACATGAGGCCAGCATTCAGCACCATTCTGTTAGATGACTTTTGTTAGCAACCAATAAGAGCTTTCATTATACTTCCTTCTGGAAGACTATTTTAGCGTATTCTTTATTAGACATGTGTATATTTTTACAAAACAGATGTACGCACAATACTACCAACCTGTGTAGGTCGACGTCTCCTTGAAAAAGGGTCATCAAGTTGCACAATTTGAATAAGGACATATTCATCATTACGTTGATCAATCAAATCTCCAGCAAACGGACCATCAACTTCTAGCTTTAGAAGTGCAGAGTCACGAAAGTCTGTAAGATTTGCAGCTTGTAATGAATTGTTAAGGGCGTACCATTTATGGATGAAACATACATTTATGCACATACATTAGAACTAAAATACCTCAGGAAACAAAAAAAATGATAAAAGGAAAGAAAGTGAATTATGCTTTCTTCAGGCTTGTTTTTATTTTAGTCTTTGAGTTTTGAAGGTCATTGGACAGTGTGTGTCAGAACATAAACTGCATTACATTAGCCAAGTAAGTTCATGATCAAAAGGGACAGATTGCAGAGTTTTGGTTGAGATGCTGATGTAAGAAACTCACAGACTGAGCCACCATTGAAAATTCTATCAAAAATGGTGGAAAACATAGCACAGACTAAGATGCAAAAGCAGGGCCGGCCCGAACGAA
This sequence comes from Dendrobates tinctorius, assembly GCF_039654945.1. Lineage (NCBI taxonomy): Eukaryota > Metazoa > Chordata > Amphibia > Anura > Dendrobatidae > Dendrobates > Dendrobates tinctorius. The sequence continues at coordinate 2,912,086 of NW_027361789.1, read as the reverse complement.
TAGGCGAACTAGGCGGACGCCTAGGGCGCTGACCCAAAGGGGGCGCCAGAGAAAAAATAGAATAAATTATAAAAAATCTTTTCAAAAGGCAAAAAGTTTTAGGGATGGAAAGAAAAGTGTACATAAAAGACATTGATGCCATAGAGCTATGTGGTGAACCGGAGGCAATGTCAAGACGTGTTCCAGAAGATTCATCACCAAAAGACGTTCTTGAACTTTTGCTTTAGGCTGTGTGCACACGCTGCGGAATATGTGCGGATTCATCCGTGCGGATCTTGTAAAATCCGCAGGTGAAACCGCAGGTCAAAATACCTGCGGTTTTACCTGTGGATTGCTCTGCGATTTTGCCCTGCGGTTTTTCATCTCCTCAATGGAGGAGATGGCAAACCGCAGGGGAATCCGCAGAAAGAATTGACAAGTCAATTCTTTCTGCGGATTGAAAACCGCAGATAATCCGCGCGGAAAATTCTGCACCATCTGCATTGCGGTTTTTGATTCCCATAGGGAATCATGGTACTGTACACCGCAGCAAAAACTGCTGCGGGTCCGCAGCGGCCGGAACCGCAGCAAAATCCGCAGCGTGTGCACACAGCCTAAATCTGACTTGAAAGAAAGTGTCCCAAACCTGTTGGTGGCTCTAAGAATTCTTTTGACTCTGCTTGTGTCCGTGGCCTCAGGAGAGAGAAGCTTCTCAAAACTAAAGCTAATTAAAACATATTTAAGGGCAAATATGACGCAAGAGAGGTTGGTTGGGTTGGCAACAATTTCGATAGAATCTGAAGTTGCTAAACAAATTAATCTCGGTGACTTAGTGTCATCCTTTTAAAAAAAAAAGGCAAGGAAACAAAAATTGTAATTACCTATGTTCGTTTTTGTTTTGTGATATTGATTACTTTGTATATATTTGTCCTATACAACTTCTCAGAAGATTAAAGAGTTAGGAGAGAGTTAATTAGTCATTGTTGTTGTGGTTTATTATGCTCCTCAATTTATATCCCAAGTTTTCATCTACTGCCAAGAATAGTAGGGGCGCAACAAAATAGTTTCGCCTATGGCACCGTAATCTCTCGGGCCGGCCCTGTGCAAAAGATAATCAGGATAAAACAGTGCAGCCCAAATGGTTAGAAAGGTAAGAAAATATTTTTATTTGCAATATACTGTAAAAACCTGCTAAGCATTTCAAAGCTAATCCAGGTCTTTTGTCAGGCATATCAAACAATGGGGAACACCACAAGATTTATGGTCTATGATTATTTTTAGAGCACTATTGATTCCTTGCTGCTGTACACATGAAAAGGAGATACATACGAAATACAAGTCTAAATTACAGAGTAAAAACGAATAATGATAGACTGGTGCAGAAAAGAGAGGGCTCTGCCTTTGCGGGCTTATAGTCTAGAAGATAATGTGGAAGGAGACAGTAGGTTGGGGAGTTTCAGTAGCACTGGTGGTGATAAGGTGTCTGGCTGCGAGCTGTCTTGAAGAGAAGGGTTTTCAAGCTCCGTCTGAAAATTTCAAATTTGGTGAATAATCGGATGTGTTGGTGCATAGAATTGATAGGGGATACTCTGGAGAAGTCTTGTAGGTCAACTGGGTAACAAATGTACAATTGTGGGGGGAGAGGAGGAGGAGGAGGAGAAGTAGAGATTATGTGTGGGAACATATCGGGAGATTAATTTGGATATATACAGAAGAGAGATTATGTAAGGCTTTATTAGTACACTTATGCATTTTATGTAAACTCAGCATATACTAATTCAAAATTGATTTGGGAACACAATAATGGAAAGAACAGTCTCTCAGTAAGCTGGTTTTTCTGTTTGACCAGAATCTTCTCTTTTGCTTCAATCTGCTCACGGGTGCCAACCATTATTCTAATTTAAATGTAGTTAATTAGAGTACAGGTTTCATTGGACTTCCTTAGAAAAAATACTGCATGTGGCCAAAGATTCATAGCTCCAAAATTATATTTTACAAACACATCCCTTGAAAATAGCATCTGACCTTCCGATAATAACATTTTTGTTACAAAAAAAAAAAAAATCAGTACATTCTGTGGTGTAGTGTGATGTGAACTGAAGAAATGTGTAAAGCAGGCTTCATAAAACTTATCTGGAAAGAATTATTAGAAGCTGTCCCTAGGTTTCAAAATTCTAGCAATTCAACATATTGCAACATATCGCTTTTCTTAACTGTGAATTCCTCCCACCAGGATCCGTAAGCCTGCAATCATCCTAGATTCAGGAGAACAGTCTTTTACCGAGATTCAGAGCTTTTGTTAGGAGATGCACATAATAACAATAATAATAATAATAATAATAATAAAAAATAATCATTACTTTTTATATAGCGCCAACATATTCCACAGCACTTTACAGTTTTACACACATTATCAACGTTGTCCCCGATAGGGTTCACAATCTAAATTCTCTTTCAGTATGTTGAGAATTTTTTGGGATGGAATGTAGGAAGAAACCGGAGTACCTGGAGGAAACCCACCAAAAACGGGGAGAACATACAAACTCCTTGCAGATGTTGTCCTTGGTGGGATTTTAACCCAGGACTCCAGCGCTGCAAGGCTGCAGTGTTAACCACAGTGCTGCTCTTATAACTTGCACTAGAAATGATTTTCCTTGATGAACAGGTCGGTATATGAATGTGAAATCACAACTGCGAGTGCAATTGCAACTTTCATATTACAGTAAAAGCAGGATGAAGCTGGGCACTTTGACTACCCCAGGTAGTAGATAATATTTAGAATATATCACACACATGTAAACAGATCCGTCTGAAATATTTTTATAGCACATAAAAGAATTTGCCATTGAGGGCTTATTTCTAATAATTTAAAAGTCATTCATCCTTGCTGCTCCCAATATTGGTTTCATTTGTGAACATATTTAAAGGAATATTTAAGCTTCTGTACCTGGAACTATACAGCTCAAGCACACAAAGACACCCAGCAGCTCTATTGACTCATTCCTCCGGCTTGTAAAGAGAAAGAGATTATATGCGATTGCTCACTGCTTTGTGGAGCTCAGATGAAAAATCATCAATAAGTACATTCAAAATAGAAAACCTTGGAAGAAAAGACTGAATTATGTATGATTAGAACAATCATCTCACCCTGAGACATATCATTAACTTGTTCTTCATCCAGAACAAAATATTCTTTTACAGAAATGTTTCTTTTCCATATGTGATTGGGTCTAGAGCGTTCATTGTGCGACTATGTAAAATACTACAGAACAAGAATGTGTAGATCAAAAATGATTTAAAGAAAACAAAATCTAGGAAAATCTGAGAGTTAAAAAGTTTGAAACTATGTAAGATGCAGGTGGATAGATGACAATAAAGAAAGGATTTATTTGTAACAATGATTTACGGTAGTTGAAAATGGAAAAAAATGCAGTGAACACAGGAAATAAGGAAATAGAAGTGTAAGGTTGGAGTCTCTTTAACTGGAGGAGTTCTGAACAGGGCTAACTGGCCACAATGGCAACAACTCAATCAGTCAATACATACTTGCCTTCACAGATGATAGACCCTAGGCCTCTGGATTTTACTGCTATGGCCTCTGTGGATGTGGTCCTCTTGTCCTACACTGCAGGCTGCACATGTTCTTATTGGGAAGGTCCTGTCGCCGGATTCCTGTTGTCCTGTAAACAGTCTCTTTCTGTACCTTGTCACTTTGTCTGGCTGCCATCTCATAGGAGCAGTCACAGTGTGTTTCCAGCTCTCTGACACTGCTGGTACATCTTTCTTTGCATATTCTCTGGTCATCCGTAGATATGACTACACCCTTTAAATATTGGTAGTCAAAATAAATGACCGATTTTCAAGTTAAAGTAGACTTTTAAAAGGACTTTTCAATAGAGATGGGCGAACCTGAACAGTAAAATTTGGGGTCCGTACCGAACACCTAATGTTTGTTAGGGCCGGTTTTAGACAAAATGGGGCCATGGGCAAAATTCAAAGTGGGGCTCCAATCCTGAAATATTCCACCAACAACATTGTTCAGCACCTTCACATGTCCATATAAAACACGTACTTGTTACACAGATATCGTTGTCACTAGTATTTTCAATCAGTGTGCCATCCGTGTTTTTCAGGTATGGATACTGGAAATGAAATTGCAAAGCTTCTCATATACTTCCCATGTTAAACACAGGCGGCACACATACAACACATATAAGGCACACGTATGACATACGTATGACACACGTACAGCACACAGACGGCATGTTTACATGGACCCATAGACTTGTATTGGCTCTTGTCATCCGTGCTGCTGGAAAAACACAGATGAGTGCAGCACCGTAGGTTAAATAGGGTACATGTGGCATCCATGAAAAACATGACACATGGTTGTGTATGGGGGCCATACAGTCAAATAATAGAAAACATTAGCAGAATTGCCGTCTTTTTCTACATCCTTTCTCACAAACAGCAGAATAAAAAGTGATTAAAAAAGTCTTACTTGTAAACCCAAACTACTCTGCTAAGTCCCCTCTGGCTCCGTGGCCGATGGTTTGGGGTCCCTGACTGTGATGATTTACTTTGCAGCTATAAGGTGCAGCCACAAGACCACTGCAGCCCAGTGCCAAGACTGGCAGAGACCCCCAGAGCATCGATGCTGGAGCCGCAGGGGATTTATAATTTCATGCAAATTATTTTTACATCATCAGAAAACCCCTGTAGACACTGTTCACATACACCATTTTTGCTGCGAGTTGATCTACAGTGTTGGTAGGAAATAATCTGCGTTTTTGCAACCTTATCACTTGCATTTTTGTGTCCCATACATCTGAAAAGAGGAAAAAAACGCTTCAGAGATGCTGAAAGACGACAGCAACAGGTTTATTAAAAAAAAAAAAAAAAGTCTTCTGGCCAGTATCCACGTCTGGCTGCTGTACTGGGACAGCGAGGAATAGTATAGTTGACGGCACTATTCCACACAATAGTATATTAAAGCCCTGTTCACACTGCGCTTCTGCTGTTCATCCGGAGGCTCTGCCTGAATCCCCCCAAAATAGGATTCACATAAATCCCTGGCAGAGCCACAGACTACACTGACACAAGCAGAGTTCAAATGAATTTGTTTTTTTCTGAAATTGACAGATTTATTTTCTTATGCCAGGTACACATGATCAGGAATTGGCAGCGCTTTGGACACAGCATGTCTGTTGCGTCCAAAGCGAGTGGTGGGACAGTATAGCAGAGCTGAATGTGCTAGGAGAGGTGATAAAAAAATTTGTAATGTGACACAGCTCAACTCAGCTGCACTTTCTAATAATGCAAGAAGTTAGACCAGGATATCAAAGATTTATCACACACTGAGAAACCCAAACTATTGTGGAGGTGTGTACATTTTCTACTGTGTTGCTGTCTGCTTATAATTGCACAACTCATACAGAGAGTAGTACATGACCCCAGTGAAAGTCATCTAATAGCACCCATTAAAACTTAAACGTTAACTCATTAGGTACAAAATACTTAATTGCTAATATCTCTGCAATGGAGAGATTAAAAATATATTTGTGTGTGTTAATTTGGTGACTGGTCCTCTTTAAAAAGACGAACGACACAAATATTTAAAACATCAATAGACAAATCCACCAGATTCACTCATTTCAATATCTCTATTTTCTGGTTTATAAACAGAGCTGTATGTGAAACTCCTTTTATGATGCCCATATAGTAAGAGGCAGTGTTTACTAACTGAACTTGATATCAAATCTATTGCTTTGGCTATAATATTCATGCATATTCATGCTCAAGAACTATGCAAGATTTCACAATGAGTTATGAAATTCATGCGATGTCCACGTGATCAGACTAGTATGTGCGCAGTAATGTAAACAGAAGTCAATAGCATGCTAATAATTGCTTATATACAGTGGGTACGGAAAGTATTCAGACCCCTTTAAATTTTTCACTCTGTTTCATTGCAGCCATTTGGTAAATTCAAAAAAGTTTAATTTTTTTCTCGTTAATGTACACTCTGCACCCCATCTTGACAAAAAAATATAGAAATTTTTGCTAATTTATTAAAAAAGAAAAATGGAAATATCACATGGTCTTCTTAAGTATTCAGTCTCTTTGCTCACTCATATTTAAGTCACATGCTGTCCATTTCCTTGTGATCCTCCTTGAGATGGTTCTACTCCTTCATTGGAGTACAGCTGTGTTTAATTAAACTGATAGGACTTGAATTGTAAAGGCACACACCTGTCTATATAAGACCTCACAGCTCACAGTGCATGTCAGACCAAATGAGAATCATGAGGTCAAAGGAACTGGCCAAGGAGCTCAGAGGCAGAATTATGGCAAGGCACAGATCTGTCCAAGGTTACAAAAGAATTTATGCAGTACTCAAGGTACCTAATAGAACAGTGGCCTCCATAATCCTTACATGGAAGAAGTTTGGGACCACCAGAAGTCTTCGTAGACCTGGCCGTCCAGCCAAACTGAGCAATCGTGGGAAAAGAACCTTGAAGAGAGAGGTAAAGAAGAAACCAAGATCACTGTGGCTGAGCTCCACAGATACAGTAGGGAGATGGGAGAAAGTTCCACAAAATCAACTATCACTGCAGCCCTCCACCAGTTGGACCTTTATGGCAGAGTGGCCTGATGGAAGCCTCTCCTCAGTGCCAGACATATGAAAGCCCACATAGAGTTTGCTAAAAAAAAAAAAGCATGAAGGATTCCCAAACTATGAGAAATAAGATTCTCTGGTCTGATGAGAAGATAGAACTTTTTGGTGATAATTCTTAAAGGTATCTGTGGAGAAAACCAGGCACTGCTCATCATCTGCCCAATACAATACTAACAGTGAAATATGGTGGTGGCAGCATCATGCTATGGGGGTGTTTTTCAGTTGCAGGGACAGAAGGACTGGTTGCAATTGAAGGAAACATGAATGCAGCCAAGTACAGAGATATCCTGGATGAAAACCTCTTCCAGAGTGCTCTGGACCTCAAACTTGTCTTCAACAAGACAATGACCCTAAGCACACAGCTAAAATAACAAAGGAGTGGTATCAGAACAACACTATGACCATTCTTGACTGGCCCAGACAGAGCCCTGACCTAAACCCAATTGAGCATCTCTGGAGAGACGTGAAAAAGACTGTCCATCAATGTTCACCATCCAACCTGATGGAACTGGAGAGGATCTGCAAGGAAGAATGGCAGAGGATCCCCAAATCCAGGTGTGAAAAACTTGTTGCATCATTCCCAAGACGACTCATGACTGTACTAGCTCAAAAGGGTGCTTCTACTCAATACCGAATACTTATTGACCATGTGATATTTCAGTTTTTCATTTTTAATAAATTTGCAAAAATTTCTACATTTCTGGATTTTTTTCAGTCAAGATGGGGTGCAGAGTGTACATTAATGAGAAAAAAAATGAACTTTTTTGAATTTACCAAATGGCTGCAATGAAACAAAGAGTGAAAAATTTAAACGGATCTGAATACTTTCTGTACCTACTGTAAATCCAATAAATACTACTTCAGATCACTGATTAAAATGGGCTTTGTACATTTCTTAAAAGACTATGCAATAGCTTGCAACACAAGTGAATATTACCTTATTTGATGTCAAACTATACAGCACATTCACAGAAATGACTTAGTAGAAGATCAGATGATTAGCATTTTCGAGTGACTAAAGATTAATTTATGATAACTAGATAGAACATTGAAAAATTTGGGTTAAAATGTTAGAAATTCAGCTGCAAAAAATTGAAAGGTGTTAGAGAGGAGAGTCAAGAAGCAAGCAGTGATACGGCTTTTGTTTAAAGCCTTAATTGTGATAAATGCAATCGTGTCTCACTGAGCGTAGCCGAGTTTCTAAGTTTAGAAGCAAATTAGCAAGTATGGGTTGAGAAGAATGTCTACAGTTTTTTCAGCATAATGAAAGAGGAAAGAAATTCAAATTGTAGTCAGAGTGAATACTATTATTTGTACTTGTATGGTATAATCCTGCCTTAATAAGGAAATGGCTAAGGGGAAGATCTAAGAATCAGATTCCTGTTGTTTAGAATGTAAAGTATAAAAGTGTATCTAGGTATGGCTGGATAGACTGCAACAAGGAGTATTTTCTAGCAAGGAATGAGACTTTGGCTAAACAAGTTATTAAAAATGAAATATTGGCACATATGATCATTTTTATATAATTAGACTGAAAACAACAGTAATTCTTCATACATATGTGGTATGTAAGCAGTATGATGTATAGGTAAATGGAGAAAATGCATGAGTATTGTAAACATTTATTTTTTGACATTTCATTGCGCATGTGATCTTTAATTTCTGCATTCTAACGTATACTATGCATGTAACCAAATAACTTGGATCAAACACGTTCAGGGGCATAACGATCGCAGTTGCAGAGGATGTGCGACAGCAGCTGAACCTTTGAAGAACGAGAACCCGCTGACGCAGGCATGTATTTCAGCCGGATGTGTGTCCAACACCACATATGCAGCTGAAATGCATTGTGGCACTGAGACCCGCTGCGTCCCTCCCCAGAAATACATGCCATCGGCCAATCAAAGGCCTGTAACTGATGTCAGCATGCCAGTCACAGGTGGCGCATAGTAGTGATGTCACGCGTCACCATAGCATGCACGACAAAGACAGCTTCTGGCTCCTGCCACAAAAGAGGACACCAAGTGGCATGGCAGTAGATGAAGGTGAAAGGAATGTTTTTTTTGGTTTGTTTTTTTGTGTGTGTTTGATAAAAGTGGAGAATTATTATGGGATGGGCCCAGAAGCTGGGACCTTATTCCAGGAAGGAGCCAGGATGGGGAACATATATAACTTGATGGGGAGTGGGGACTAGACTACTGGTTGGGGAATGGAGACCTCATTACTGGCTGGGGAATGGAGATGGGGAAATATATTACTGGTAGGGGCCAAAATGAGGACATTACACCAGGAAGGGGGACATTATTACTGGAAGGGGTACAGGATAATGAACATTATTACTGGATGGTGCCAGGATGGGGGACAATATTACTGGATGGTGCCATGATGGGGGACACTATACCAAGAAGAGGCCAGGAAAGATACATTAATAGAGGATGGGGACATTATCTCAAGAAGGTGCCCAGAATATTAGACATTATTACTGGAAGTGGCCCAGACCATTCTTACTTGAAGGGACACAGGACATTGAACATTACTACAGCAAGAAACTCAGGATGGAGGATGTTATACTATGAAGGGTCGCACGATGGAGGATTTCTTAGTAGGAAGTAACGAGGATGGAGAACATTATACTATGAAGGGTCCAAGTATGGGTGACATTGGTACAGAATGGGGACATTATTATATTATGGGGGGACATGACTTTATAGAATTTAGAACACTACAAGGGCTAAAATATATCTAACCAACATACAGGTGGGGGACCCAGGTCCAAATTTTGCACCAGGATCCATCGGACTCTAGTTGAGTTATTGAACGCGTTGCATATTTTTAATAAAAGTTGGGGCATTTTTCTACTTCATTTTCAGATACCTTTTAGTTGAGGTAAGCAGAAACAGCATCTCAAGGACACGATTTTGTTGAGATTTTTCATAGTCTCCCCAATGCCTTCCAGTTGTATATGAACGTATGATTTCTACTTTGTGTGTAGCTTGTATTTTAGGAGGTGATCTAGCAAGAAGAGATGAGTTAGAGTTGTGAGTTGGAGATACTTTATTAATGCGCCAGTATCCCCATAATAGTGATAGCAGTCAATTTGTTACTTATCACCCTCTCCACAACCTTCTTATGCCATTATTGCTTTTTTCCTCTGCCTGGATCAATGTCAGAGTTTATATTTTGCTGTCAAAGGGAAAAGCGTAGTTACTTACTGTTAATGGTATTTCTCTGAGGCCATGACGGCACCACGGAGAGAGGTGATCCGCCCCACGGGGACAGGAAACCTACAGATAAAATGGCGGTACCTCTCCCGCATCAGTTGCTTTACAGAGCATTAACGGAACTTCAGGCTAATACTAACACAACTTTAAGAAAAAAATTCTATAATAATTAAACTGCGTATAGTAGACACCATGTGACTTTTTGACTAAACTGTATTTACAATAAGTGCGCAACCCACGCGTGTACGGAGGGAATACACGGGTGCCGTCATGGGCTCAGAGAAATACCGTTAACGGTAAGTAACTATGTTTTTCTCTTTCCCCCATGACGGCACCATGGAGAGAATTGCAGAGACTATTAGGGGGGGACCACTGCCTCCAGCACCCTTCTACCAAAGGTTAGATCTGAAGAGGTGGCTAGGTCCAGCCGATAGTGGTTAAAGAAAGTCAAAGGAGAGGACCAAGTGGCGACTCTACGTATCTGCTCAATGGAGGCGCCTGCTCTGCCCAGGAAGTTGACACTGCTCTTGTAGAATGGGCTGTTATTCTGTCTGGGACGTGCGCACCCTGTGACGAGTACGACAAGGTGATGATATCTCTTATCCACCTCACCAGCGTGCTCTTTGATGCCTTTCACCCCTTTCTTGGCCTCTGGAAGCAGACAAAGAGAGACCTATCCTTTCTACACTCCCTGGTGGCCACTAGGTATTCAATTAGGCATCTCCTAACATCTAATGTGTGTAGTGTTTCTTCTCCCCTGTTTTTGGGATTGGGGCAAAAGGAGGGGAGGGAGATTTCTTGAGTTCTGTGGAATCGGGATGCTACCTTCGGCAGATAGGCTTGGTCTGTCCTAAGTACCAGCCTGTCCTCCAGGATCTGTGTAAATGGAGGGAAGGCTGACAGGGACTGGATATCACTCATTCTACGGGCCGATGTCAGGGCTACCAGGAGGGAGGTCTTGAGTGATATCAGTTTTAGTGGGGCCTCTTGTAAAGGTTCAAAGGGAGGTTTGGACAGGGCTAAGAGGACCAAATTTAGATCCCAGGGGGGAGTGTTTAGGGAAGACATAGGTCTGGATCTACTGGCTGCCTTAATGAACCTGGCCACCCGACAGTTCCCTGCCAAGTCATAGTTGCAAATAGCCCCTAGGTCCGACACCTGAACTTTCAATGTGCTGGTAGCTAAACCTTGCTCTAAAGCCTTCTGCAGGAACTCTAAGATCTTTGATAGAGGTACCTCCCAGCTTGCACTGGTGTTTGATACTGAGAGGAACTTCCTCCAGATCCTCCCGTACAGTTTAGTGGTTACAGGTTTTCTACTTCGTAGCAGGGTGGACACTAAATTTTGGGAAAAGCCTCTGTTGCTTAATAGAGCCCTTCAAATTCCAGGAAATCATATGTAGGTTCTCCACCTGAGGGTGCAGTGCTGGGCCCTGAGAGAGTAGGTTCGGGACATCCAGGAGGACCCAAGGGTCAGAGATGAACATTCTCCTCAACTAAGTGAACCACATCCTTCTAGGCTAGAAGGGGGCTATTAATATTATCCTTGCTTTGTCCTCCTGGATATTACTCAGAACTGATGGAATTAAGGCTGTTGGTGGAAACATGTAAGCAAGGGGGAAGTGCCAGGAGATCATGAGGGCGTCCAGGGCTATTGGGTTCCCGGAGGGGTTTATAGAGCAGGTGGTTTTCACCTTCCGGTTCATCCTGTTGGCAAATAGATCTGTGCTGGGTTTCCCCCATAGTTTCGTTATCCAAGTGAAAATTTCCTGGTTTAACTCCCACTCTCCCTGTCTTAGCTGTGTGCAACTTAGGAAGTCTGCTGTCACATTGTCTACCCCTTTTATGTGTAGTGCGGTCAGCGAGCTTAGATTTCCCTCTGCCAACTGAAAAATTGATTTTGTCATTTACCTTAGGGAGCGGGACCATGTACCCCCCTGATGGTTCAGGTAAGCGGCTACCGTGCGGTTGTCCAAAAACACTCTCACGTGGTGGGACCTGAGGGAGCTCAGAAAATGCAGGAGGGCGAGCTTTACCACTAAGAGCTCCTTCATATTTGAGGAGGCTGCTTCTTCGTCCTCTGTCCAGATCCCTTGTGCTACCTGGTTGTCCAAGTGAGCCCTCCACCCCCTAGGGCTTGCATCTGTGGTAAGGACTCAAGATATCGGTAGTACCCAAGGGATCCCCTGGGATAGGTTGGAAGGCTCCATCCACCACTCAGTGAGTGAGCCGTTTCAGGTGAGATGTCTAACCGCCCTTCTAAATCTCCGTGAAGAGAAATCTCTGCAGCTAGTATCTCCCACTGGAGATTCCTTGTATGGACTTGAGCCCACTGCACAGCATTATACAGGTTGTCATTGAGCCAAGCAGGGACATGGCCTTCCTCAGTGTTGTTGCTGTGTGGGTTTTTGCCCCTGTCGCTATCTGTATCATGTGTATCGCTTTCCCTTCTGGGAGATGACACTCTTGTCTGAGCGAGTCTATGGTAATGCCCAGGTACTCTTGTACTTGACTCGGGACTAGAGTTGAGCGATACCGTCCGATACTTCAAAGTATCGGATCGGAATGGATCGGCCGATCTTTAAAAAAAGTATCGGTATCGCCGATTCCGATACCGGAAGTCCCATTCAAGTCTATGGGACTTCCGGTATCGGAATAAGAAAAACCCTGTTTTTGCCTTGTACAGCCTCTCTGGGGTCTGTACGGGCCTTTCGGGGGGCTGTGCCGGCCTGCCAGGGGGTCTGTGCAGGCTCCGGTGGTCTGTGCCAGCCTGCCGGGGGACTGTGCCGGCCTGCCGGTGGTCTGTGCAGGCTCCGGTGGGCTGTGCCGGCCTGCCGGGGGGCTGTGCCGGCCTGCCGGTGGTCTGTGCAGGCTCCGGGGGGCTGTGCCGGCCTGCCGGTGGTCTGTGCAGGCTTCGGGGGTCTGTGCAGGCATCGTCCGATGGGACTACAAGTCCCATCGGGCGATGCCTGCTACCATGACAGTGATTGACACATTAGCCAATGATGGGACAGTAGTAGTCCCATCATCCGGCTAATGTGTTAAATGTTAAAAAAAAAAAAAAAACACTACATACATACATACTACATGCTACATACATACTACATGCTACATACATACTACATGCTACATACATACTACATATATACTACATACATACTACATACATGCTACATACATGCTACATACATACTACATGCTACATACATACTACATGCTACATACATACTACATATATACTACATACATACTACATACATGCTACATACATGCTACATACATACTACATGCTACATACATACTACATGCTACATACATACTACATATATACTACATACATACTACATACATGCTACATACATGCTACATACATACTGCATGCTACATACATACTACATACATACTACATACATACTACATACATACTACATGCATGCTACATGCATGCTACATGCATGCTACATGCATGCTACATGCATACTACATGCTACATGCATGCTACATGCATGCTACATGCATACTACATGCTACATGCATGCTACATGCATACTACATGCTACATACCACATACATACTACATACATACTACATACATACTACATGCATACTACATACATACTACATGCATGCTACATACATACTACATACATGCTACATACATACTACATGCATGCTACATGCATGCTACATACATACTACATGCTACATACATACCACATACATACATACATACATACATACTACATGCTACATACATACTACATATATACTACATGCATGCTATATACATACTACATGCTACATACATACCACATACATGCTACATACATACTACATATATACTACATGCATGCTACATACATACTGCATGCTACATGCATGCTACATACATACTACATGCTACATGCATGCTACATACATACTACATACATACTACATGCTACATACATACCACATATATACTACATACATACAATACATTCATACAATACATACATAGACATACAGTACATATAACAGAGTAACATACTTACCAATACTTGTCACATTGTTCCCCGAAGCCATTGTCTTTTCCGGAATAAATATTAACATAACAAACCACAAAAATACTCACCCACGATCCGAAGCAGTCCACGAGTGTGTCCCACGACGATCTTGGGTAGAGAACTGCAGCATCAGATGATGCTGCCATTCTCTACGGGCTGCAGGAATCCAATGACGGAAGGTAGGTATCCTTCCGCACTGTATTCCTCCGCCACGTAAAAAAAAAAAAAGTCCCTAGTCTCACTTTATGCCATTGCTGCGTGGGAATTTCCCACACAGCAATGGCATAAAGTGAGACTAGGGACTTTTTTTTTTTTAAGTGGCGGAGGAATACAGTGCGGAAGGATACCTACCTTCCGTCATTGGATTCCTGCAGCCCGTAGAGAACGGCAGCATCATCTGATGCTGCAGTTCTCTACCCAAGATCGTCGTGGGACACACTCGTGGACTGCTTCGGATCGTGGGTGAGTATTTTTGTGGTTTGTTATGTTAATATTTATTCCGGAAAAGACAATGGCTTCGGGGAACAATGTGACAAGTATTGGTAAGTATGTTACTCTATGTTATATGTACTGTATGTCTATGTATGTATTGTATGAATGTATTGTATGTATGTAGTATATATGTGGTATGTATGTAGCATGTAGTATGTATGTAGTATGTATGTAGCATGCATGTAGCATGCAGTATGTATGTAGCATGCATGTAGTATATATGTAGTATATATGTAGTATGTATGTAGCATGTATGTAGTATGCATGTAGTATGTATGTATGTAGCATGTAGTATGTATGTGGTATGTATGTAGCATGTAGTATGTATGTAGCATGCATGTAGCATGCATGTAGTATGTATGTAGCATGCATGTAGTATGTATGTAGCATGCATGTAGTATGTATGTAGCATGCATGTAGCATGCATGTAGTATGTATGTAGTATGTATGTAGTATGTATGTAGCATGTAGCATGTATGTAGTATGTATGTGGTATGTATGTAGCATGTAGTATGTATGTAGCATGCATGTAGTATATATGTAGTATGTATGTAGCATGTAGTATGTATGTAGTATGTATGTGGTATGTATGTAGCATGTATTATGCATGTAGCATGCATGTAGCATGCATGTAGCATGCATGTAGCATGCATGTAGTATGTATGTAGTATGTATGTAGCATGCATGTAGTATGTATGTAGTATGTATGTAGCATGTAGCATGTATGTAGTATGTATGTGGTATGTATGTAGCATGTAGTATGTATGTAGCATGCATGTAGTATATATGTAGTATGTATGTAGCATGTAGTATGTATGTAGTATGTATGTAGTATGTATGTGGTATGTATGTAGCATGTAGTATGTATGTAGCATGCATGTAGCATGCATGTAGTATATATGTAGCATGCATGTAGTATATATGTAGTATGTATGTAGCATGTAGTATGTATGTAGTATGTATGTGGTATGTATGTAGCATGTAGTATGTATGTAGCATGCATGTAGCATGCATGTAGCATGCATGTATGTAGTATGTATGTAGCATGCATGTAGTATGTATGTAGTATGTATGTAGTATGTATGTAGCATGCAGTATGTATGTAGCATGTATGTAGCATGTATGTAGTATGTATGTAGTATATATGTAGTATGTATGTAGCATGTAGTATGTATGTAGCATGCATGTAGTATATATGTAGTATGTATGTAGCATGTAGTATGTATGTAGCATGCATGTAGTATATATGTAGTATGTATGTAGCATGTAGTATGTATATAGCATGCATGTAGTATATATGTAGTATGTATGTAGCATGTAGTATGTATGTAGTATTTTTTTTTTTTTTTTTAACATTTAACACATTAGCCGGATGATGGGACTACTACTGTCCCATCATTGGCTAATGTGTCAATCACTGTCATGGTAGCAGGCATCGCCAGATGGGACTTGTAGTCCCATCGGACGATGCTTGCACAGACCCCCGGACATCAGCACAGCCCCCCGGCAGGCCGGCACAGCCCCCCGGCAGGCCGGTACAGACCCCCACAGGGTGCACAGACCACCGGCAGGCCGGCACAGCCCCCCGGCAGGCCGGTACAGACCCCCACAGGGTGCACAGACCACCGGCAGGCCGGCACAGCCCCCCGGCAGGCCGGTACCGACCCCGGGCAGTCCACACAGCCCCCCGGCAGGCCGGCAGAGACCCCCGGAAGGCCCGAAATGACGGCGCATCATGATGCGCACACACCGCGCATCATGATGACGTCAGGCCGTCAATCAACTTTGAACTTCCGATTCCGATGCCGAATTCCGATATTGAAAAAATATCGGAAGTCGGTATCGGAATTCCGATACAGCAAGTATCGGCCGATACCCGATACTTGCGGTATCGGAATGCTCAACACTACTCGGGACCATCCGAGATTTTGGCAGATTTAGCAGCCAACCTAGGCTGATCAGTGTCTCCATAGTCCTGTTCAGCTGATCCCTGCAGTGAGAAGGGGAGTTGAATATCACTAGAAAATCGTCCAAGTACGGGACTATAAGTACATCCTGCTCCCTTAAATGTGCCATGACTTCCACTATAATTTTTATGAAGACTCTTGGGGTGATGGCCAGCCCGAATGGGAGAGCCTTGAATTGGTAGTGCCTTATTTCTCCCCTTACAGTGACTGCTATCCTGAGATACACGCGGACTACCGCCAGTATGGGGACGTTGTGGTACGCGTCTTTTAAGTCGAGTACCGTCATGTAAGAGGCTGGAAAAAGCATTTTTACTGCAGATTTTATTGTTTCCATTTTGAATGGATGGATTATCAGGCACTTGTTTAATCTTTTCAGGTTTATTATTGTCCTGAATGTCCCATCTGGCTTCCTCCTTAGGAAGATAGGGGAATAGAAGCCTTCTCCTTTTTCTCGGTGAGGGACCTCTTGTAGTACTAATTTCTCCACCAGGGTCTGAATCTCCTGTTGAACTGCATCTTGCTCTTCCACTGACTGCCTCTGCGGGGTCACTACAAAAGAGGGTTTGAGTGAGGTGTGGAAGCAGAATTTGAGGCCTGTTTTTATGACATTCAAGATCCAGGAACTGTTTGATATCTTTTCCCAGGTTGGGAAGAAGTGGCCCAATATTCCTCCTACCTGGGAGACACCTTCATTGGGGTTGTTTTTTGTCTGCTGGTTTCTCGAACATGAACCCTTTCCCTTTTCCTCTCCTGTCCTCCCACTTATCCTGGGAATGTTTAGGCAGCTTTCTCTGGATAAATTAGCTGCTCAGAAAATGCTTGAAGGGAAAATTGGGCTGGTTGGGGAAAGACTTCTTTTTATTCCCTGCTTTGTCAAGGATATCGTCCAGTGTGGGCCCGAAAAGGAATTCGCCTTCTCAGGGAATGGAGCAAAGTTTGGATTTCATCTGCAGGTCCCCCGTCCAGCATTTGAGCCAAAGTGCTCTCCTTGCCACGTTCAAAAATGAAGCTGCTCTAGCCGTCAGTCGGATTGAATCAGCTGATGCGTCCGCCAGAAAGGCCACCGCTCCTCTCAGCAATGGGACGGAGTCTAGAATCGCACCTCTTGGGGTTTTGTTCTTCAGTTGGTCCTCCAACTGATCTAACCACACCATCAGGGCTCTAGCTGTGCATGTGGCGGCTATGGCGGGTTTCAGTCCTCCTCCGGCTGCCTCCCAGGAACCTTTCAGGAATGTTTCCGCTTTTTTGTCCATGGGATCCTTTAATATTCCCATATCTTCAAACAGCAGAGCGAGTTTTTTCAAAGCTTTTGCTATGGCTACATCAACCTTTGGCGCTTTCTCCCAATATGAACAGCTTGGGTCTTCAAAGGGATATTTTCTTTTAGGAGCTAGGAGGCCCTTTTTCTCCGGCCTTCTCCATTCCCTCTGTATTAGCGCTTGAATTTTTTTCGTTCATGGGGACTGATCTTCTCTTTTTTTGTTCTAACCCACTGAACATGGCAACCTGAATAGTTCTTTTGGGTCTGGTGTCTACCAGCCCCATAGTGGTGCTAATTGCCTTTATTAAGTTATCCGTTTCCTCTATAGGAAAACAGCTGCAACCTCCCTCTTCAGAGGACGAGGAGTCAGATGCCGAACTGTTCGTGTCTGACGTTGAATGTTCGCTCTCCCTATCACTGTGGTCTGACTCAGGGTCCCTGCTCTTAGCCTTCCTATGCTTTTTGCTTTCCCCCTGAAGGAATTTGAAGGTGTTTTCTACCTGGTGTTTGATTAGGGCCCTACGATCGGAGGCGAAACTTGGAGTTTCTTTGCAAATCGTGGGCTCAATTCAC
Organism: Dendrobates tinctorius; assembly: GCF_039654945.1. Lineage (NCBI taxonomy): Eukaryota > Metazoa > Chordata > Amphibia > Anura > Dendrobatidae > Dendrobates > Dendrobates tinctorius. The sequence goes on along the minus strand of NW_027361789.1, from coordinate 2,893,869 downwards.
GCTTGGCAGAGCCTTTACCCCCACCCCGTGGGAAGCTCCTCTTTACAAAGTGGGCAAATCTTGTGGTTGGCCTTTGCGTGCACTTCTTCCCTGAATCTGGAGGGACCACCGGGTCTGTAGAAGCCTTGTCGTTTGGGGCCACTGCCCCACCAGACTCCTTGCTGTGCCGGGATCCAGAGCGGCTGCTGCTGCTGTGTCGCTGTGAATGGTCCTTGGGATCCTTCTTACGGCATTGCTGCTGCGGTGATTGCTGCAGTTGCCGCTGATGCCCTGTGTCAAAGGGCATGTCCAGCTGCGGTTGCTCCTATGGAGGCTCACTCATGCTTCCAGGAGATTCAGCGCCTTTTGCCTGATGCTCTTTTAATATCGTCGCTCCCCTTCTGGCCACTGCCACGTGGGGGAGCGACTTTTTTTTTCCCCCGGGTGCGCGCCGCCATTGCATCTCTCTCCCGGCTCTCCGGGCTCCGAGAGCTGCTTTGCGCAGCACCCAGCATCCACTGATGTCATCTGATGCCGCCCCTTCCCTGCACGTGCACCCTGCTGGCCCAGGGATGCTTTGCGGTGGTGGCGACATCACTGGGCTTGCGCACGCGCGCCCGCTACCGCTCCCAGGGATGCATTGCGGTGGCCGGCGCCTTCCTGCTGCGCCGCTGCCCCAAGAATGCTTTGCGGTCGGCCCACCTGGCACCCTCACGCACCTGCCGGAGCCCACGGGGAACCAGGTGCGCGCTGCTTGCCACATACTCCAGGAAGAGACGGTCTTCTGGAGTGCTTCTGCCTCCTCTCCCCCCCGCACACCCTGGAGGCCTGCTGACCTCCAGCGGTGGCACCTTGGGTCAGCACCCAAGCCGGGACAGGGGACCCCCGCTGTCATCCCCCGGACTGGTCGGCCCCGGCATCCAACGATGATCTGGTGAGTCCGTAGGTTCCCTATGGGGACAGGAAACCAACTGATGCGTGAAAGAGGTACCGCCTTTTTATCTGTAGGTTTCCTGTCACCGTGGGGTGGATCCCCTCTCTCCGTGGTGCCGTCATGGGGGAAAGAGAATAACGTGTTAACATGCATGTGTAACATAGTTTTGAAGGCTGAAGGAAGACCTTATTGTCCATCTAGTTCAGCCTATTTTTAGTGCAGCTGTTCTGCATTGTTGATCCTGGGGAAGGCAAAAAACCCACAGAGTAGAAGCCAATTTTCTCCATAGGGAAAAAAATTCCTTCCCCCTAAGCTGGGTCAACCATCTATCTATAATATTATGTTATTCGTAACCTTCTATACTGTTACTCACAAGAAAAGCATCCATTCCTTTCTTAAATTCATTCAGTGAGTTGGCCATCACCTCTTCCTCAGGAATTGAATTCCAGAGCCTCACTGCTCTTACCGTGAAGAACCCTCTTCTATGCTGTTGCAGAAATTGTCTTTCCTCCAAATGAAGAGAATGCCCCCTTGTTCTTGTCACAGTTCTTGGTACAAACAGTTCATTGGAGAGATCTCTGTATTGCCCTCTGATATACTTGTACATAAATATTAGGTCTCCCCTAAGTCTTCTCTTTTCTAGAGTAAATAGACCTAATTTTGATAACCTTTCTGGGTATTGTAGTGAACCAACTCCATTTATCAATTTAGTAGCCCACCTTTGAACCCTTTCAAGTTTAGTAATGTCTTTCTTGAGCACCGGCGTCCAAAATTGCACACAATACTCCAAGTGTGGTCTGACGAGTGATTTGTACAGAGGGAGAATTATGTTTTCATCTCGTGTCCCCAGACCTCTTCTAATGCATCCCATGAGGAGCCCAGGGTGGTAGTTGTGGCAAGGAGCTGTTGTGTCGCCACACTCTGGCACTCCACAAAGGAAACAAAGTCCTGTCTGTTGCATGTGATAGATACCAAGCAGAACACTCATATTAAATTCCAGGGTTCCTTCTGCTTCTGTCATCTCGGCACCAGATTGACAGTTCTCAGAAATATATCCAGACTCCATGTCCATACTTAACAGTTCAACTTTACTTTGCAATAGGCACTTATTACAGTTGTAGCACAATTCATACACAATGGCTTTCCTGAAGCTTTCACTGTCTCTTCTGTCAACATTCTTCCTGAAGACACCTATATTTCCGTCTCTTACGACAATCTCGGTCCCGTCTGACAATCTCGGTCCAGTCTGACAATATCTGTCTCTCTCGGCAATCTCTGCCCCATAAAAACCGCTCTCTCTTCTGCAATGCCAGTGCCTTTAGGTCCATCAACTTCCTCCCATTCCCTTTGTCCAGTTTCAATACAAAAGATAAAAAGCGTGCTCAGCTCCGTCTAATTCCGGCCATAGGCCCCAGATCTTCCTTGGAATGGTTACCGCATAAGATGGTGACCACTTGCACGCTACTCAGCCTGGGGTCACTTCTTGCCTCAGCTTCACCCCCACGGCTATCTGACTGCCTTCTCTCACTGCTGCATCACTACTCCCCACTAAACACGAAGTCTCATCACTATAAATCACTATCCCACTGCTCTGCACCACACCCATCTGTAACTCATCCCAGCCTGGAAAACCCCTTATGCGAACTAGGCTTATTCTAACATTTCCATTCTCTATCTCTAGTATGCCCCACTACTCTAGTCCCACTAGTGTATTAGACTACTGCTACCCCTCTCTTCTATCCCTAATCCTATACACAATACATGTAAAGTACATGCACATTACAATTGGCACTGTAATAATAAATAAGTGACTATCTCCCCAAAATAAATAGGCAGCTGCATGTACATTAACCAGCAGTAACAGAAAATCTGCAGCAGAAATATTAGGCTCTCAAAAATACATTTACTCTGTGTGAACATTTAATTTGAATTGAATATGTTGTTCAATACAAAATAATTAGAATTCAAAGAGCTGCCTTAAAGTCAGAAATTGCCCCACCTGCACAGAAATTAACTTGTAAGAATTACAGCATTATCACTACAGTACTTGATAAGCAGGCAGGCCAAAAAAGAAAGAGTGTATATAGCGACCGAAAGTAACTTTTGTGTTTTTCAACAAAATTGAACCATATCTTAAGCATCACTAGGCCACCTCAGACTTTTGGCTTAAAAGCAACTGCCATTTCCTTGCAATAATAATGAGCAAGAGATCAGAAATTATAACTGATCATATTAGACCTACCCAGTGAGGTACAATGGAAATTACAGCAGGGCTAGGAAATTAACATAACTTTTAATAAGTTTGCCTAAAAGGTCATCAGCCAATGTGTACACAGGACAAACAAACATCAATTTATCAAAGTGCAAGTGCTCATGTTTAACAGTGCTCTAGTTAAAAGATTGGTTTGATCTCACCAATGCAGTTTCTTATTGGTTCTCTCCAATACAGGCCCACCAATGAAGAGATGGGGGGGCAGTTGTTTCTCTGAGTAATGGGGGGATAAAAAGAAAGGGAGAAGGAAATGTCACAATCCCTTTATTGCTCCTTATCATGCCCCTGCTTTACTCCCTCCCTAACGAGGGCAGTACCCAATTGGAAACCAATTTTCCTTAGAAAGGGGCATTGACACAACTAGTCATCCAGCTGGGTATTGCCCATACCAGCTATTCTTCCCCCTCCAATGAACCCCTTAAACAGAGGGAGAAACGAGTCGGAGGCTACACTTTTGACATGGGTAACCGGTGAATAGGTTTACACTTGGGTGCTGCCTTTGCTAGAGAGGGAGTAATGCAGGGGCACGACAAGGAGCAATAAAGGGATTGGAATATTTCCTTCTCTCTTTCTCTTTATCCCCATTACTCAGAAAAATAAAAAACTACCCCCCTCTCTGAAATGGTGGACCTGCAATGGAGAGAAGGAGTTAGAAACTGCATTGGTGAGATCAAACCAATCTTTTAACTAGAGCACTGTTAAACATGAGCACTTGCACTTTGATAAATTGATGTTTGTTTGTCCTGTGTACACAACGGCTGATAACCTTTTAGGCAAACTTATTAAAAGTTATGTTTTATTTCCTAGCCCTGCTGTAATTTTCATTTCCTTGCAATAATTAAGGTTAGCAGTTTTGGAAGTTTGACAATAAATATGTGTAAAATGATGTAACAGATGTTATGAATTACCAATGCTTTTAATTTTCTGCTTTCTGAAATAATGTTGACCACTTACAAAAGGTTAAGTACAAAAATAGAAATTCTTAAGAAATCAGAAGATTAAACCAGCACCAGCAGCTTACATCTACAATATTCCCACACTCTCACAAAACGGAGCTTATTTTGCATGACCTAACTGAAGGAAATTGAGGTTAAGGAAGGCAGAATGGGTGAAAATACTGGACTCTGTGTCATTGTGTATGCCAATAAAAAGATACTATGCCTACACCATCGGCGTATATAGGGGTAAGGGAGGCAGCCAGCAGGGGGGCGCAGTTGGGCCTCCTAATGTCCGAAGTATCTCCCCCAGCAGCTGCATTCTGCCACCCCTAGACTGGGAGTCGGCATTTTTTATGTTAGGAGCATTAAAGGAGTTAGCCAAGTTTGTGATGAGTCTGTAATTATTCTGTGTGAATTCTCACAGTGTGTATTGCATGCTGTCAGCATTCTCTAGTGCTGGCATTTTGCATACATGTGGTCACATGCTGACTAGACATGCGTGGCCTCACTCAATGAAAATTAATTTAGTGAGGCCAGACAGGTCTAGTCGAAATGTGGCCAGAAGTATACAAAACTCATACTTGTGCAAGGAAAAATCCTAAAAGTGTGCAGTGCATGCACTGTGAGAATTCACAAGCCTGCAGCCACCTATAGTGACTGAAGACTTCATCTCAAACCTGGACGAGCTCTTGAATTATAAAATGAAGCCCTGTAGCCAATCCTAACAACTTTTAATATAGACTTCACTCGTATGCAATTTTCATACTTACAACCGTGTGACAATGAGCTTTTCTTCCTGCTTCTCTCAGTGAACATTGAATTAGAGCGAGCAGCTCATCGGCACGTGACTAAATGTGCAAATCGCATATGTGCTTGGGGGCACCAAACTGAATTCTTGCCCTGTGTGCCAGAAAAAGTAGATACACCTCTGGCCCATACAATGGAACACATGAAGCATCAGAAATGGAACTGGGCAATTAAAGCTACACTACATAAAGAACACATAATATACCTTGAACCTTATGCAGTACTCGAAAAAAAATTCATTCCACATAGTGTTGTTCTTGTCTATACGTTTAATACAATAATTTTTTGCTTAAATAGAGAAAGCTTAAAAAAAAATAGGTGCCATTTATAACAAAGAGAAAATGTATCCGATATACAAGTCACTGAAAATCATTGTCCTTGTTAAAGAGTAAATTGCTATGGCAGCTTGGGGCCTGACAATGGCTCGATGGCAGCTAGGTTATAGAAAAAAAAATAGCTGTTAATCATAAAATATTTAACTTGTTATTGAGGATTTATCACAATAAATGCCCTGTATCATCCCATAACATCTGCTTCCTTCCACTTTATTTCTGGTCAAGTTTTGATGCACTGTAAGGCAAGCCAGGGTTTTAGTCGTGGCCACAAGCTGTACTGTTCCCACACCCTGGCGCCTCACAGATAAAACACAAATGTGATGGTCAACGTGTGACTGGACACACCACCTCCAGCAGGGCGAATTTCTATGGCACACGTGACCCTGGATACACCACCTCCAGCAGGGCGAATTTAAATAATAAAGGGAAACACCAGGGAAACTGATACAATGGAGGGCCCTGCGATAAGGAACGGGGACGTGGAGACCTCCTGCACTCCCCTGAGTCAGTGTCTCTACACTCCTAACGATCCCTAGGCCGGTTCCGTACCGGGCGCCGATCAGGAACCTAAAAACCCTAGCTCGCTCTGCACCTAGCCCTTTCTAGTGAAATGGACGGTGCAGAAACTAATCCCACCACTGCACTGAAACACACAAAAGGAAGGTTACAAAACAGAGGTAACACCACTTAGCTTTGCTCTGTTGCTCTTGCTCCCAGTAACAGAGTCCACCACCAGAATTCAGCTTCCACCTGAAGCTACTACACCAGAGCTCTGCCTGAGCTGCCATGAACTCTCTCTAGATCCTTCTTCCACTAAGGATGGTTGAAATGAACACTATCACCAACAGTGATTGCAACCACCTGACACTCTTTTATAGGTAAGCTAGCAATCACACCTGCTTTATAATCACGTGCACTAAACTAAAGTAACCAGAGTGCAATGACCCTAATGGCCACCGGGGGCAAAACTAGAACTGAAACCACACAGTGCAATGACCCTAATGGCCACCAGAGGCAAAGCTATCTTTAAGCACACAGCTTAAGGGAAAAAAAGGTTACTAGTGCAAAATCTGTCATAATCCAACCTGGATCATGACAACAATGTCCTTTTTGCGGCATGTGCAGTGCGTGCAGCAGAACACTCACAGTTACTGTCAGAGTTATTTCCAGTTCTGGCAGTCCAGCTCCTGATTCAACAAAACCCTTCAGAGTCAGTGTCTTTTTCCAACAGTTCAACTTTACTCATCAAAAGGGCACTCATCGCCTTAGCAGCACAATCCACACAGAACTTTCCCTGCCTTCCGGGTAGACTCAATTCTTTCTGTAATCTTTCTCTCTTTCCTCCCAGCGTTCGCGACCGTACCCTAGTCAGACTCTGTTCTGTCTGTGCCTTCCTTTCCCCTGGCATCTGGGCAGTCTCTTTAGACAGTCCATGTCCCATCTGTGTCTTCCATGGCGCCAACTCACTGTCAGCCCCTCGTCCGATTCCAATTGGGAAAGGTGCTGGGAACACCATCTCAGCTGCTCCCACCCCGGTCTTAGGCCTTGGATCCTTCCTGTTGAGCTGTTGCCCGACTGCACTATTCTCCAGCCTGGAGCACCTTACTGCTGTAGCAGACTTATCCCCACAGCTAGTTCCTGTCTGCTCCACTGCTTCTCAAAAAATCTGCCATGGGCAGGCTGCTAGGGCTTCTCCTTCTAGTCAGGAAGTTCCTGTCCTATAACTCCCTTCTCTGCTCTATCTCCTCCCCACTGAATAACCCCTTGCTGCCCGTAGCTAAACACTACTATCCTTCCTATTCTCTAATGTTCCCTACTCTATTCTAACCCCGCTATTACTCTATGCTAACTTCTATCCCTAATCCTAAACATATGCACAATACATGGCAGATGCATGACATCACAATACATAAACTTTACATTTCACATTAAAGAAGAAATAGGTGCTGCTTATAATCACCAAACAGCATCCAAGGGAGAGAAGGCATGTGAGGTTCCCTGCCACCTCCTTACAGCAGCACAGTGTTCACTGTGTTAGCAATAGATTGCAGAAGTGCTTGAAGGCTGACTGCTGGTTAATTTCTCTATTCTTCTGTTAACAATTAGAACCATTAAAATATCCCAGTTTTCAACAATCACAGTGTGCCATATAAAAGCAGCCAGACTAAGGCCATATTTATACGTTCAATATTTTAATTCAGTATGTGTAAACCAAAATCGTGAGTGGAACAATGAGAGGAAAAGTATAATAGAAATACGTCACCACTTCTGTATTTATCATCTACTCTAGGAATCGAATCAAGGTGAAGAATATAAAAAAAAAGTTTTGTCATCAAAGGAATAAAAATAAATGTTTTTATTCATCTTTAAAAATGGCTTTTGGAAGGAATAATTTTTAAGGCTGTTGTTTATGGAGCAAATGAAAAATCATCTTAGTTTCATCCAGAAAACTTAGCCAATTTTAATCGATTGTCATCTTGGTGTATGTTTATGTCTGTCTATGTGACATCTGGGTGGCGTCCATTTTCATACATGACATTTTTAAAGTCTGCATGAGTGAATAAGGTTCTCAAGGTTAATAATGGCAATGTATCTTTAAGTTTTGTATGCTACACAGATGAAATCTACAAGGCCACATTTATTTTTTTGTACACCCATTAACTTGTACAGTCAAGTGACAACCAATATCCGAAAGACTAGTGTGCTGCAATTTTTGTTTTTCGTACTCTTTTCATGTGAAAAAATGGTCATCTGATTGAATTACATTGGCAGCATGCTGTCGATTTTCACTGGGACATCACACATCTGTAATATACTTGTCAGAACCAGTGTCTCCAATACTGAACAGCGCTCACATTGCGATGTTCAGGTTTTGTTATATCAGGAAGTTCGAGCAAATACAGGGTCAGCATTTTTGAAGAGAATCTGTCAGCAAAGAATGAATGTTCAAGCCCTTGGTACACCCTTGTTATGGCCAAACATTTAAGTGCATATTTCCACTTATCTATTTTCCATCAATTGTCACCCTTCTCTGGCTCTATAAACCCAGACCTGTGATTCCAAAAAGAGGTGATTGGGGGAAGGGTGAATATAAATGGAGAACAATGTAGGTGGGTGCATCATGGTGTGGCCAAACACTTAATCACACCTTCTCACCTACTTGTTTTTCCTCTATCTGCAATCCACCCGTCCTTCTGTTATTGACAGTTCTGGCTTAAAGGGAATCTGTCACCGGAAGTTGGAGGCCTATGTAAATAGCCTGTGTCCGGTTCTTTGGGTGGTGTTTCTTCTTCTTTCTCCACCCCATCCGTGGCCCCTGCCTGTGATCTTTGCCAGTATTAGAGAAGTTCAACTCCATAATCTTGCTTCGTGCACTCACCATATGCTTTGCCCAACTGCGGGCAAAGCCGAAAATCATTACTGCGCATGCGCAGTAATGATTTTCGGCTTTTCCCGCAGTTGGGCAAAATGACTCTCCACTGACCGGGATGACAGTCATCTTATTCAAATGTCACTCAGCAACCACAGGATGACATCAAGTGACCTACAAAAGGAATGGCAAATGGCAGCTGGGGTGAAGTGCACGGCAAGAACAGTTCGCAACAGGCTCCTAGAGGCAGGACTCAAGTCATGTAAAGGTAGAAAAAAAGCCTTTCATCAATGAGAAGCAAAGGAGAGCCAGGCAGAAGCTTGCCAAAGACCATAAGGATTGGAGGATAGAGGACTAGAGTAAAGGCCCCTTTACATTTAGCGATGCACCAGCGATCCCGACAACAATACGACCCGGTCAGGATCGCTGGTGCATTGCTAAATGGTCGCTAGTGAGCTGCCACACAGGCAGACCTCACAGCGATGTAGCGATGCAGCAGCAGTCGATACTTACCTTTCAGATGCGGCGATCCTGATGTCCTCCCGCCCGCATCCACGTGTCGCTCGTCGGCGCCAGCAGGAAGCCCAGCAGGAAGCACCCGACGAGAAATGGAGCTGCACGATCTCGCGCGATCAGCGATAATCAGCGGGGCAGCCGGTCGGAGGTAAGTATCACACATAGCGATATCGCTAGCAATATCGCTGCTGCGTCACAAAATCGGTGATGCTTTAGCGATATTGCTAGCGATATCGCTATGTGTAAAGGCCCCTTAAGGTAATCTTCTCTGATGAGTCTAATTTTCAGCTTTGCCCAACACCTGGTCATCTAATGGTTAGACGGAGACCTGGAGAGCGTACAAGCCACTGTGCAACCATTGTAAAATTTGGTGGAGGATGGGTGATGATCTGGGGATGCTTCTGCAAGGCTGGAATTGGCAGATTATTCTTTGTGAAGGACGTATTAATCAAGCCACATACAAGGTTATCTTGGAAAAAACCAAACCCAATCTCCAGACCTGAACCCTGTAAACAAGAGGAAGATGGATAGTCACAAGCCATCAAGCAAAGAAGAACTGCTTAAATTTTTGTACCAGGGGTGGCATATGGTCACCCAAGAACAGTGTGAAAGGCTCGCAGAAAGCATGCCAAGATGCATGAAAGCTCTGATTAAAAATCATGGTTATTCCACAAAATATTGATTTCTGAACTCCTCCCAAGAGAGAGAGAGAGATATTATATATATATATATATATATATATATATATATAGATATATATATATATATATATATATATATATATATACACACATACACATATACACACACACACACACTAGATGGTGGCCAGATTCTATCGCATCAGGTATTCTAGAGTCTCTGTTAAAATAAAAAAATAGTGATATACTCGCCTTCCTACAGCCCCCAGACTTTGTCCCTCCTCTCACCATGCTCCCGGCATCTTCCGGTGCCAGTAGTGCTTTGTGCGAAACACCGCTGATGACGTCACGCTCTCGCAAGAGTGACATCATCTCCGGCCCTTCTCGCTAATCATTACTGGGACCGGAAGATGCCAGGAGCGTGGTGAGAGGCGGGACAGAGTCCGGGGGCCGTCGAAAGGCGAGTATATAACTATTTTCTATTTTAACAGAGACTCTAAACTACCAGATGCGATAGAATCGGGCCACCATCTAGTGTATTATACTCATGTTACACCCGGAGCTGCTGTAACGGTTCTGCTTTTACCTAATGTATTGTACGCAAGTTACACCCAGAGCTGCACTGTTCTGCTCTTACCTAATGTATTGTACGCAAGTTACACCCAGAGCTGCACTGTTCTGCTCTTACCTAATGTATTGTACGCAAGTTACACCCAGAGCTGCAGTCACCGTTCTGCTCTTACCTAATGTCCTCCTGTTACACCCAGAGCTGCAGTCACTGTTCTGCTGTTACCTGATGTAGTGTACTCCAGTTACACCCAGATCTGCAGTCACTGTTCTGCTGTTACCTAATGTATTATACTCCTGTTACAGCCAGAGCTGCAGTCACTGTTCTGCTTTTACCTAATGTATTGTAGTCCAGTTACACCCAGAGCTGCAGTCACCGTTCTGCTCTTACCTAATGCATTATACTCCTGTTACAGCCAGAGCTGCAGTCACCGTTCTGCTCTTACCTAATGTATTATACTCCTGTTACAGCCAGAGCTGCAGTCACTTTTCAGATCTTACCAAATGTATTGTACTCAAGTTACACCCAGAGCTGCAGTCACTGTTCTGCTTTTACCTAATGTATTGTAGTCCAGTTACACCCAGAGCTGCAGTCACTGTTCTGCTTTTACCTAATGTATTGTAGTCCAGTTACACCCAGAGCTGCAGTCACCGTTCTGCTCTTACCTAATGTATTATACTCCTGTTACAGCCAGAGCTGCAGTCACTGTTCAGATCTTACCTAATGTATTGTACTCCAGTTACACCCAGAGCTGCAGTCACTTTTCTGCTGTTACCTAATGTATTGTAAACCTGTTACAGCCAGAGCTGCAGTCACTGTTAAGATCTTACCAAATGTATTGTACTCAAGTTACACCCAGAGCTGCAGTCACTGTTCTGCTTTTACCTAATGTATTGTAGTCCAATTACACCCAGAGCTGCAGTCACTGTTCTGCTTTTACCTAATGTATTGTACTCCAGTTACACCCAGAGCTGCAGTCACTGTTCTGCTTTTACCTAATGTATTGTAGTCCAGTTACACCCAGAGCTGCAGTCACCGTTCTGCTCTTACCTAATGTATTATACTCCTGTTACACCCAGAGCTGCAGTCACTGTTCAGATCTTACCTAATGTATTGTAGTCCAGTTACATCCAGAGCTGCAGTCACTGTTCTGCTTTTACCTAATGTATTGTAGTCCAGTTACACCCAGAGCTGCAGTCACTGTTCTGCTTTTACCTAATGTATTGCACTCCAGTTACACCCAGAGCTGCAGTCACTTTTCTGCTCTTACCTAATGTATTGCACTCCAGTTACACCCAGAGCTGCAGTCACTTTTCTGCTCTTACCTAATGTATTGTACTCCAGAATATGTACAGGACTGTGCCTGTGTAATGAGTGACACATGTTATGAATGAGTCACCGTAGGAGGCAAAAGCAGAAATACAAGCTAAGTCCAGAAAACCAGAGAAGTTGGCAACTATCAGATTGCAGACCCCTGAACCTATCAACACAACTAGCAGTAGCCGTGGGGGGTTCCTACGATGCCCTAGACCCCTCGATCACAGCCGGAGAATTACATAGGCCTAAAGAAAGAAAGGGGAAATCTAAACTGCCCCAGAGTAGACCCCAAAGCAATAGGCAGCCCCAACATATAATGACGGTGAAGCAAGATGAAAATACTAACACAGACAGAAAGATATACTGAGCAAAGACGGGGCCCAAAACTACCTAGATAGGAAAGGACAGGAAGGCTGCTGTCTGCAATCTGCCAAAACCCTATCAAAGACATAAGCCAACAAGCTGATATGAAAAAGGCCCTGAAGCAGCTAGGCTTCAAAAACTAAATCAGCACTCAGGTATTTTCAGAAGACAGAGCTAAATGAATTCAGCACACCCCAGCAGGGAATGGCAGAAATCCAGAAAAACAAAGCAAAACAAAGTCAAAGCACCAAAGCAAAATGCCGAGCAGAAACTTAGCTTTAGAGGAGCAGGAATTCAGACTGGTCTCCAAGGATCCCACAGAGAAATCACCCGCAGGGCAGAAGGGCGTCGGCAGCCTTATATCCAGTCAGTAACTCCACTCAGCCAGTCATCATCATCAGCCTCAGGTGTTTGATAATCAGGCTCACTACCTTTCTTTACCAGAAGAGGGAGTTCCTCGGGCCTCAGTAATGAAGGGGAAAATGAACTCACAACAGACACAGCAGTGATGCCTTTAACGGCTGTAATGTGCTGTACAATAAGCAATACAGCAGTGTTGCCGCGATGAATAAGCAACTGTCGCTGATTGGTCGCAGCTAACTGCCACGACCAATCAGCAAGGCAGGATTTCCATTACAGACAGACAGAATTAGACAATTATATAGTGTGTGTGTATATATATATATATTATGAATATGAGAGAGAGAGATGTGCTCCTGTAAGGTCACTGCTACCTCGACAATAACCCATGAAAGTCTATTAGCTGTCACCACGAATCAATTAAACAGGCCAGTTTGACATCTTGCAGGTAAGTGCATGGCTTTAGGGTGCAGTTTACAGAACAAAAGAAACAGAACTATTCTATTTTATATTTAATCTAGAACAATGGGCAGTGTTTATAAAAAATACACAAAATATTTTACTATGGAACAAAACAATACAACATATATAATTACATAAAATGAATTAACAGAGAAACTTACTGACATGATCTCAGTGTGGGTTGGACCCTCACGCTTGGTGTTCATGTCTGGAACCAGTGCTGGTGGACCTGCACTTCTGGGGTTAAATGTTATGATCTCAGTGCAGGCTCTTACCTGCACACATGGAGCTTATTATGGTGGCCTCTCCTTGGTTCTGGGAAAGCTTTTTATAGCCTCAGGAAGCTCCTATCCCCGTCAGTTATACTTTCACCCTTGGAAGAGTGTGTTGACCCCTGAGTGTGTTTGTGCTGTGTTCTTGTTTGCCTGATACTTTAGTTTCGACTCGGTCTGTTCTCTGGATACTGCTTATTGGATTCTGCTTGGTACCTTCCATGTCTGTTTGACTTTGACCGCTGCCTGGCCCTGACTATCCATTCTGTCTCATCCCTGGTACTTTACTGCTATATCTGTGTATGACCCCCATTTGTCTGACCTGAGCATTCCTGTAGTTGTGTTCTGCCAATCTCTGGCAGCAAGACGCTAAGCCCCGCCCCTTGCAGTCACATGACCGTAGGTCCTTCACTGCTTGCTAACTTCAGCGTCTCCAGATCCTGTTTGCCTGAGCTTCCTGGCCGTATCTGACCCCTGGCCCCCCTGCACTGTGGGGGAGTCCATGCTCAGCAGTGGCTGCATGCCAGCGCTGACAGGACCGTGACACTTACTACACTGGTCACAGAGATGGCTCAGCATAGTGGATGGAAGCAACCTGATTGAAAACATAGGTAAAAGTGGATTCTGCCTACAGAGCGATGTATCTTCTGGCATAGAACCAAGATCATAAATTGCCTTGATGTTTTATCAGCATCTAAGTTACACCCACACACCTTCCCTTGATGATTCATAACAGGGCTGGTCATGGAACGTGGCTTCAGTTTCAGAAAATTATGATATACCCAAAATTCACAATATTTTCAATCCTGATGGTCACAGGAGTTAGAGATAGCAGTCATTTTTTTATCGGGATTTTACCTTTCCATAAATGGGAAACATGGCATTGCTGTTGTCAACAACCTTCGCACTATTGATTTGTGTCACAGCTATGAAAATATATGCATATTCTTCCCCTATTCCCCTTCCCATGAAGATGAAAATGTATGTCCCATCGATATTGGATCTTCACAAACCTCAATATTCATAACGTTCCACTGGTATCCTAGTGTCTAATTGCAGATGTCCCATTTCCTCTGAAGGGAACAAAAGTTCTCTCTAACAGTGTTAGATGTGTTACTTCTCTGCCTCTTAAATCTACAAATCCTAGTCTTGGTGGCTGTACCCACAATAAATGTGATGCCTTAATTATTTGGTCCACTGCAGGCACTCCCAGCCTCAAAAGAGGATTTTAATAAGCTTTGTCACTTCCCAACCATACCTAATGTCCTCACTTCCCTATGTTAAATAAGTGGTTCTAGTTCAAGTAGGCTCTTAGATTACCATTTCTTACTCCTTGAGAGAGTCTACGTGAGGGAGAATGGCGATTAATGCCCTGTCCCTGAAGATTGTGTTATGGATTTTAATGTTTTCTATGATTGGGGGGGGGGGGGGATTCTTTTATTTTCTTTTTCTTGTTACCGACATTCCTTCCAAATGGTCACCTTAGACATTGGATCTCTGGTGCCTAATAGCAAATATAGCCCTGTGTGAAAGATAATTCAACACTTCATCTTTCTTACAATGAAATCCACTATAATTGTTGCTGATTTTGGTGCGGTTTTTCCACTTGGCAACTTACCCCTAGACCTGCAGTGCTTATGCATATACTGTGATATAGTGGAGCGCTCACCAAAATAAGTGTCAAATTTTCTTTAAAAGGTTATTGATACATTTGAATAAAACATTGTTTTTTGGTACTTTAACAAATGTTCTTCTGGAGAGAGAAGGAATGGAAAAAAAATGTTTAGTTTTCATATACAGTATTTCAATACATAATAGCATTTGGATTTGATCCAGATGAGGAGCAGTTTTTGTAAAATAATATACCACTTTTAAATTAATTCTGCAGAGGGGGATCTCAGTGAGAAAATGAATATCTTTGTGTCACACTTTTGGCAGCTGTAGAGCCATTAAGTATCACCTTAAATTAAACTGCATGATGAGAGAAAATCGCAAGTGACAAAAGGATACTGTAGCTTTCCAGAGATGACAGGGCCAACATCTGCCAAGGGCTGCTTTTATCAGAGTAAGTGCTAAATAATATCTGCAGCAATATGAAAAACATGTAATTAACAAATTATTTGTGCACAGAAAATTAATTTTCATCAGAATAATCACCACAGCATAATCATAAGTTCTCCACTCATCAACATTGTAAATGGGCATTATAAACTATGAAAACAAACCATTTCCTCTTCTAATGTATCATTGCTACTTAGCTTGCACATAGAGCCATCACTGTTGGCAATACACACAAAAATTATATTTTTCAGCTTAAATTAGTTGCCCAGCTTAGACCTAGCCTATTCTGTAGCCTACTCATAATATAGAAATACTGTGAATCATTGACCTCATTTACATGGGAGCTTGTACATTTTTTACCAATTTTTTCTATACTCATGCTGAAATATACCCATTGTCACCATGGTAACTCACACGATCTCAGCAGTGTGCTGCTCATTGCATTTGTCACTCTGCCCCTCTCCATATCACCTCACTTCGTTACCTCATACTGCTATTCCAGCTCTGCTGCATCTTCCTCTGTCTCTACCTGGCTATAGCAAGGCATGACGAGATCCTGCAGGAATTTAACCCTGCTGTGTCCTACAGGGTTTGGCTTTGCTACCCAATCCCCTGTCAGCAGGTTATATATTAGGCAGCTTCTTACCCTATTCCCTTCTTCAGCCTAATTTCCAAGTTACTGTCTCTCTACAGCAAATCAGTTTAAGTGCCATTTTGTCTCGTCACTAGAGATGGGCGAACCTGAACAGTAAAGCTAGGCACTCTCACCGAACACCTACTGTTCGTGCACGGACACCGAACACGGACTTCACCAGGAAGTCTGTGTTACTGTTGAAGTTTGGTTGCCTGAACACCGGGTGTTTGTTGTGCTGTCACTTGAATGGGGGGCCCGAACATCCAGTGTTTGCCACGCTGTCAGGGTTCATAACTGAGCTTATTGTGGGGATAAACCGCCTTGGTCCCAGATGTTTGATCTCCTGTATCTGGTGCAAAAATAAATCCTCCACTCCAATCAGGGAGAAGCAAGCCGTACCAAGCACACCACGTTAACTTGCTGAAACCATGGCGAGACAGGGATCTGGGAGAAGCACCATGCCTAGGGGCCAGTCCTGCAGCCAGGGTAGAAGAGGTCAGTGGCAAAGGCACTGTCACCGGCTCAGACACAACAGTGCCGTGAGCGGCTTCAGCAGAACTGGGACTTGTTTACAGAGCTACCAGGTTGTTTGCAGGTTGTGGAGCATGAAATCCTGACTGAACAACATGTGAGGGTGAATTAGAAGCCGTATCGGATTTCCGAAGCCTGCCGTGAGGTGATCTCCCAATAGGGGAAGAGAATGTTGAGCCTAGGCATTATCAAGGAGTCAAAGAGTGGTTGGTCCAGCCCTATTGTCCTTTTGCTGAAGCCCAGTGGAGAGTGGCGCTTCTGTAATGATTACAGGAAGCTGAATGAGGAGTCTAAATTTGATGCGTATCCAATGCCTTGGGTGGATGAGCTCATTGAGATCTTAGGGTTGGCCAGATACATCACCACCATGGACCTAATGAAGGGGTACTGGCAAATTATCCTGTCCCCAAGTGCCAATGAGAAGATAGCCTTCTCTATACCTAATGGATGCTAGAATGCCGTTTGGGCTACAAGGAGCCCCAGATACCTTCCAGAGGGCTATGGACCGGATCCCAGCCCCTCACAGGAAGTACACCGCTGTTTATTTGGACGACATCATGATTTTTAACCTGGAGTGAGGAAATCATCTGCAAAAGGTCCAGGCGGTACTGGATGCACTGAGGAAGGCAGGGATTACCATAAACCGAAAGAAGTGTGCCCCCAGGAAAGAAGAGGCAAAATACTTGCGCTACATTGTAGGAAGGGGTGAAATAAAGCCGCAAACAGACATAGTGGAGTCAATTCAAAAGTGGCCACAGCATTCCTGGGCATTGTGGGACATTAGCGCTGCTTTATCGCAAACTTCACCAATGTAGCCGCCTCTCTGACAGACCTCCTTAAAGGGACAAAATCGACAATCTTCAAATCTTCCTCTGAAGCCGAGATGGCATTCCAAGAGTTGAAGCTCATCCTGTGCAGACAGCCAGTTTTGGTAGCACCAGATTTCACTCTAGAATTTGTGCTCCAAAAAGATGCTTCCGAAGACCGGTTAAGAGCTGTGCTGCCCCAGGTAATAGGTATGGAACTGGGTGTTCGTCGCCATCTGTGTAAGAAACTCTCCTCCTGTGAGAAGAACTATGCCATCATGGAGAAAAATTGACCATCAAATGGGCGATTGACACCCTGAGGTACTTCCTGCTAGGCTGTAAGTTGAGGCCAATATCAGATCATGCACCTTTGAGATGGATGAGGGAGAGGAAGAGGAAGAATGCACGAGTGACTAGATGGTTTTTAGCACTGCAGGATTTTAATTTTCATGTCAAGCACAGGCCAGGGAAGCTGCATGGGAATGCAGATGCCCTGTCCAGACTCCCCTGCTTAACCAGTGAAGGTGCCAAAATCCCCGGCTTTGGGCAGGGAGGGGATATGTGACATGTGGTGTTCACATTTATGCAGTCAGTACACTGAAGGAGGTCAGTGATTGACCGAAACAAAATTAAAAATCATTTTGTTTCCACTTCACCCAAAGTTGAGTGCCAAGTCTTTTCTATTACTATATCGGTTTGGGTACCTTCTTGTGCACCACTATTACGGTTGTGCCACAGTTATTGCTCTCATTGATGACACAAGGATGTCATTTGTGTGTCATCAGTGTGCATGTGTGTGGGGCAATTTGCAGCCCCTGCTGCTACCGGAAACACCAACGTCTGAAAAAGCTCTTCGTGAACTCAATCCTTTACCAAAGCTTTGGCCGACTTTTGCCAATTTTTAGGAAAAAGTTCTCGGGAATCCGAATGTGTAATGTTCGTGTCGAATTTGCGATTGTGAACATTTTCCAAACAAGTTCGCTCATCTCTATTCAGTAGCGCCATAGCATGCAAAAATGAAATATATGAAATTTAAAATGTAATTTCTGCTCTACAAAATTAGAAAAATTGAGAATACTTAAGGCATAAATTGGTGAATAAGGAGATTCTTGTTGCTGGGAACCTGCCTGTGTGAATCTGCTCTTGGGCTAAAGTTTATATTTACCGTATATGGGAAGGTAGGATCCTGCTGTGATTAAAAACACCTGGGGCTGAGGGGTGGAGCGCTCAGAGAGCCTATGTATACAAATATCAAAAGACTGACCTTCAGTTCCAAACAGAAAACAGGCGAGAACAGGTGCTTACTAAGGGCCCCGTCACACATAGCGATCTCGCTAGCGTGGTCGCTGCTGAGTCACAAGTTTTGTGACGCAACAGCGATCTTACCAGCGAGATCGCTGTGACACCTATCAGCGACCAGCCCCCCTGCCGGTATCACTGATTGCTGTTGGAAAGCCCTGGACATTTCTTTGATCGATTTCTCCCGCTGGCCAGCACACATCGCTGCGTGACAGGCAAGAGACCAGCGATCAGCTGGTAACTAAGGTAAATGCAGGGTTTCTAAGCACCGGGCGATGCTTAGAAACCCGATGTGTACCTTAGTTACCAGCGCGCTGATGCAGGGAGCATGTAACTAAGGTACACATCGGGTTTCTAAGAGACGCAAGTCACTCTTCCTTTTATGTGTTGCCACTTTTTGTAATTGCAAGCTTTGTGATTGGTTTGCAACCTGTATATATTTTTCTAGGCATCTTGTTTTTATTTACCTATGACTAAGGGTGCCTTTGTGCACCAGAAACGCGTCAGGCGTTTTTTGCATTTTAATATGGCATATTAGCCTAATAAAGTTTTTTTTCCATTTATGCCGGTGTGCCGAACGAACTTTCTTCTTCTTGTGGACCCTGGGGTATAGTTTGGCCTAGGCCAAAATAAACCCACAGTATATTCTGGCCCTGAGGGGTATAAACTGGCCTAGGCCAATTTATACCCTGGGGTATAGTTTGTGCTAGGCCAGAATATACCCGGGTATATTCTGGGCGGGGGTTAATCTAGCCTGTTACATCGGGCAGCTCTCAGACATAAAGCATATTTCTAACTTATGATCATTTAAAGGGATCTTGATGGAAGAAGTTACCCTTCTTAACTAATTACAGGGCTGTATGTCTCATTAAATGCTGATTTCTAGCAACCCAATGTTAGGAGAATGTTGCTAGCTTAATTATAAAATCAAGCTTGCTGATGCAGATTCTTATTTTGTTGACTAGAAGGGCAGGCGTGCAATGCCTGGCGGTCACCCTGCATTTTGGCATGCACAGTGATCTGCCTATGTGCCACAGTTCTAATACCACATTGTGCAGGCCTGAAGTGCTTACCACTGTAGACACGCTGCATTGCTGTGTTATAGTGCTGAGTCTTGATTTATTGGCAGTTAAAAGTCACTCTACATATGTGCCATTGCTAGCTGACTGAGCTTTTCTGTGACTCTTCAAAATGATTTACCCCAGAATTCTGCAGTAATTGCTTTGATGAAATAGGGCCAAAGTTCTTGCCTTTCTCAGTAGTCAGACTTGCTAGAATATGCAGCAAAGCAAGATTAAATTGCTAATTTTAAGATTATGCTGGCAACTTTTCCTTAACATTGGGGTTGCTAGGAATCAACATTTAATGACAAATGAAGAACTGTAATTAGTTGCTGTAAAAGGGATAAATCCTACTGTAAGGATCTCTTTAATCTATAATTTTAGAAAATAATGAAAATTAACAAGTCACGATGGTTAATTTTGAAAAGTTCTAACAAAAAAAATTGGTACATGAAAATGTTTTGCTAGTGGTGGCTTTTAGCTGTGGTAGCATGATTATTACATTGTATGGATATGTAAATATATGCAGCAAGAATTTTATACTTGTAACGGGTTCTTCATTCTATACTGAAAAATGCATTTGAGCTCCAAATGAGGAAAAAAAAGGGATTTCTTTCATAACCGCATATCTAGTAAAAAAAAAAAGTGTTGACTTTCTGCATCTCATATTGAACGCTCAGACATTAGACATCATTCTCTTCCCAAGACTAGTAGAACTGGAATTTGTTGCTCACACATCTTACCTCCACACAATGCACTATTGTTGTGCAAAGACCCTCAGAGTTTTTTTTTTTTTTTTTTAAGATTCAGAATCTGACAAAAAAAAAAAAAACAATTTTGCAACTAGAAGAATAACCAGTGTAACATGGTGCCGTATAAGGACAACATACATCACCACAAGAAGTGCCTACAGCTCCATAATATAGACTGCTAGTGCTCTAGGGAAAGTTTAATGAATTGGCCAGTCACATATGGATCTTGCCATTCTAATCCATATGCATATGTCACTGATGAAGTCTATCGAGTGCTGTGTTTGGTGATCACCATTGCTTATGGTCAACGGGAGCATGTGCCAACTTTTACAGGCAAGAATCTTGCATACAGCAATTCCTTCATACTTCTTGATGGTTGAGGTCTCAATGCACACAGAGATCATCAACTGTATAGTGCACCCAAGTCAAACTATGGCCCTAGTGTATTCTATGTACAAATTCACTGTGGGGGGTAGAATATTGAATTTTGGTGACTGTTGTTGGCATCATGCTTTATTATCTGTATTATTTATTAATTCAAGGTTTTTTTTATACTGTATTACATATTTAAATAAGGTAGTTGGGCAATATTCTTTTTACTGCTCTTACATAGCATACAATATTATTCCAGTAGGCCCCATTTGTGATTATGCGTAAATGTTATTCTAAGATCTATTCATTAATATTTACTTTGTTCAGGGGACAAGCCCTTTAAGTTGGTTTCCATAGGAAAAGTTTCAGCATTATATTTAAGGAAAAACGTCCTCAATTGTTGATTTTTTAAAGAATAATTATCAAGGTTGGCCCTTGGCTTTGTCCAAGTTTTTCATTTTGGACCTCAGTGGATTTGAGTTTGACATCGCTGGCCTAGTGGATAGGCAATACTTTTTTGAAACGGAAATACCCCTTTAAAGGCTGGGTTTACACATGACATAATTTATATACAGTTGAAATATACAAGATAAGGACCAAACTGTCACGCAAAATTTCCATATATTATTTTGGAATTCCAAATTTATATAATCCAACTGCACCCAAAATTCTTCAACAAACATCGAATATGTGGACATGGATGAATGTTTGACAGGGACAGTTTTCTTCTTTTCAGAAGGATCTTGATTATGCAAATAGTTGTAGGAGATTGGAATAAAAATATATATGTTAACTTTCTAGAAACAGTTAACCCTTTCGCGCCTGAGCCTGTTTTTGCCTTCGTGACCAGGCCAATTTTTTCAATTCTGACCAGTGTCACTTTATGAGGCCATAACTCTAGAACGCTTCAACGGATCCTGCTGATTCTGACATTGTTTTCTCATGACATATTGTACTTCAGGATAGTGGTAAAATTTCTTAGATATGAACTGCACTTATATGTTAAAAAAATCGAAATTTGGCAAAAATGTTGAAAATTTTGCAATTTTCAAACTTTTAATTTTTATGCCCTTAAATCAGAGAGTGATATCACACAAAATAGTTAATAAATAACATTTCCCACATGTCTACTTTACATCTGCACAATTTTGGAAACATAATTTTTTTTTTTTTGGAAGTTATAAGGGTTAAAAGTTGACCAGCGATTTCTCATTTTTACAACAAAATTTACAACACCATTTTTTTTAGGGACCACCTCACATTTGAAGTGAGTTTGGGGGGTCAATATGACAGAAAATACCCAAAAGTGACACCATTCTAAAAACTGCACCTCTCAATGTACGCAAAACCATATTCAAGAAGTTTATTAACCCTTCAGGTGCTTCACATGAATGAATGGAATGCGGAAGGAAAAAATAAACATTTAACTTTTTTTCCACAAACATTTTACTTCAGAACCATTTTTTTTATTTTCACAAGTGTAAAAAAACAGAAAATGAACCACCAACTTTTTTGTGCAATTTCTCCCAAATACGCCGATACCCCGTATGTGGGGCTAAACCACTGTTTGAGCACACGGCAGAGCTCAGAAAGGAAGGAGTGCCGTTTGACTTTTTCAATGCAGAATTGGCTGGAATTGAGATAGGATGCCATGTCGCATTTGGAGAGCCCCTAATGTGCCTAAACAGTGGAAACCCCCACAAGTGACCCCATTTTGGAAACTAGACCCCTTAAAGAACTTATCTAGATGTGTCGTGAGCACTTTGAACCCCCAAGTGCTTCACAGAAGTTTATAACGTAGAGCCATGAAAATAAAAAATCATTTTTGTTCCACAAACATGATCTTTTAGCCCCCAATTTTTTATTTTCACAAGGGTAACAGGAGAAATTGGACCCCAAAAGTTGTTGTTGAATTTGTCCTGAGTACACTGGTACCCCATATGTGGAAGAAAACTACTGTTTGGGCACACAGTGGGGATCGGAAGGGAAGTAGTGACGTTTTGGAATGCAGACTTAGATGGAATGGTCTGCGGGTGTCATGTTGCGTTTGCAGAGCCCCTGATGTGCCTAAACAGTGGAAATCCTCCACAAGTGACCCCTTTTTGGAAACTAGACCCCCCAAGGAACTTATCTAGATGTGTGGTGAGCACTTTGAACCCCCAAGTGTTTCACTAAAGTTTATAATGTAGAGCCGTGAAAATAAAAAAATCATTTTTTTTCCACAAAAATGATCTTTTAGCTCCCAATTTTTATTTTCACAAGGGTAACAGGAGAAATTGGACCCTAAGAGTTGTTGTCCAATTTGTCCTGAGTACGCTGGTACCCCACATGTGGGGGGGACCACTGTTTGGGCACACGGTGGGGCTCGGAAGGGAAGTAGTGAAGTTCTGGAATGCAGACTTTGATGGAATGGTCTGCGGGCATCATATTGCATTTACAGAGCCCCTGATGTACCTAAACAGTGGAAACCCCCAATTCGAATTCCAACCCTAATCCCAACACACCCCTAACCCTAGCCCTAACCCTAGCCCTAACCCTAGCCCTAGCCCTAGCCCTAACCCTAGCCCTAGCCCTAGCCCTAACCCTAGCCCTAACCCTAACCCTAGCCCTAACCCTAACCCTAGCCTGCCTACCTGCTTTTTTTTTCTTTACTTTTTTTTTATTTTTGTGTTTTTTATTTTTTGTATTTTTGACTCATAGTAACGCCACTTCTCCTCTGATCTCACACTGGCAGATGATCAGAGGAGAAGCAGCGTTACTATGTGACAAGATCGCTGCCCGGCACATAGTAATGCCACTTCTCCTCTGATCTCACACTGACAGATGATCAGAGGAGAAGCAGCGTTACTTTGTGACAAGATCGCTGCCTGACACAGCTGTGCCAGGCAGCGATCAGCTGTGCCAGGCAGCGATCTAGTCACACTGTAACGCTGCTTCACCTCTGCTCATCTGTCAGCATGAGCTCAGAGGAGAAGTCGCGTTATAATGAGGGAGATCGCCGGGAAACAAGCAGCTTTCCCAGCGAGCTCTCTCATTGGCTGCTGTGACGCGACGTCATCAGGACCTGAACCAATCAGGTCTCGATGACGTCGGGGGTCCCAGCATGCATTGTGCACCGGGATCCCCGCGTTATAAGGTATGAGGGGGTCCCGGGGGGCACAAAACCGCCGACAGTAGATAAACATCGGCGCTGCACAAAGCCCAGCAAGCGCCAACGTTTATCTACTGTGGGCGGTCGGGAAGAGGTTAATGGGACTGAGCTGCAATATCAGACCTAGCACATGTAACAGAGTAGCTCTGTTTCTAGAAGAAAAAAAAACCTGACTGATGAGAAGTGAAGCATATCCCAACAGTTATTTTCGCAATTGGTGCACAGAGATTAGAAAAATGCTCTAAAATAGTACGAAGCATTCACCAGTAATTATTTTGCTTTGATTTTATTGAAAGCCTTTCTAGGAAGTAAGGTATGCAGTAAATAAAAGACCTTTGAGAATGGTGTTCATTTAAATGACTCAAGAAAATGCAAAATTGGAATGTTAGAAGAGATTCCTAAAACCTCACAGGAAACATTTAAGAGTAAAGCAATCCACTACCATTACACCAGGAGACTAGGGCAAATGAGCTGTCAGCTGTAATTTCAAATCCACAGTCTCAAACTGCACAAAGGTGCTTTAGGCCATGAGTAATGTTTGCAGATGAGACACTCACCGAACAGGCAACAACAATAATGAAGAGTCCAGTAATCTTTAGATTTTTCAAGAAACACCTTAGAGGGGAAAATAAATAAACAGTATGGAAAGTGTCAGTAATTAGAGAGAAAATAGTGATATCACCAATAGTTGTATTTTTACAAACATAAAAAGTTCTGAACTATCCATGCAGTGACTTTTACTAGAAGGGAAAAATATAGGCCATTATACCACTGAATACAGCAATAGCTTATTTAATGCATATAGCCACACATCTAGGATTATTCACACTATATGTTTGGAAGCATATTAACATACAGTTGAAACCAGCAGTTTATGTACACTATATAAAAAGACCCATATACATGTTTTTCTCAATATCTGACATGAAATCAGAATAAACCTTTGCCGTTTTAGGTTAATTAGGATTACCATAATTATGAATATTTTCCAAATGCCAGAATAATGAGAGAGAGAATGTTTTAAGGCATTTTAATTACTTACGGCAAAGTCAAAAGTTTACACACACTAAGATTACTATGCCTTTAACCCCTTCATGACCCAGCCTATTTTGACCTGGACATTTTTGGCAATTCTGACCAGTGTCCCTTTATGAGGTAATAACTCAGGAACGCTTCAATGGATCCTAGCAATTCTGAGTTTGTTTTTTCGTGACATATTGGGCTTCATGTTAGTGGTAAATTTAGGTCAATAATTTTTGCATTTATTTGTGAAAATGGAAATTTGGCAAAAATTTTGAAAATTTCGCAATTTTCACATTTTGAATTTTTATTCCGTTAAACCAGAGAGTTATGTGACACAAAATAGTTAATAAATAACATTTCCCACATGTCTACTCATCAGCACAATTTTGGAAACAAATTTTTTTTTGTTAGGAAGTTATAAGGGTTAAAAGTGGACCAGCGATTTCTCATTTTTACAACAAAATTTGCAAAATCATTTTTTTTTCTTTAAGGGACCACCTCACAATTGAAGTCACTTTGAGGGGTCTATATGGCAGAAAATAACCAAAAGTGACACCATTCTAAAAACTGCACCCCTCAAGCTACTCAAAACTACATTCAAGAAGATTATTAACCCTTCAGGTGCTTCACAGCAGCTAAAGCAATGTGGAAGGAAAAAATGGACATTTTAATTTTTCCAACAAAAATTTTCTTTTAGCATCATTTTTTTCATTTACACATGGGTAACAGGATAAATTGGATCATAAAATTTGTTGGGCAATTTCTCATGAGTACACAGATACCTCATGTGTGGTTATAAACCACTGTTTGGGCGCATGGCAGGGCCCGGAAGGGAAGGAGCACCATTTGACTTTTTGAATGGAAAAATGCTGGAATATTTAGCGGTTGCCATGTCGAGTTTGGAGAATCCCTGTGTGCCTAAACATTGGCGCCCCCCCACAAGTGACCCCATTTTGGAAACTAGACCCTCCAACAAACTTATCTAGATGTATAGTGAGCACTTTGAACCCCCAGGTGCTTCACAAATTGATCCGTAAAAAAAAGGGACTTTTTCACAAAATTTTTCTTTTAGCCTCCAATTGTTAGCGGACACCATGTAGTGTGTGACGTATGCTGTGATAACAAAATAGATTACGTCCGAGAGTGGACCCTCTGGATCACGGCACTGGAGCTCCCAGGGGTGAGTGCGCCAGGTGGTGCCGACCCCTATACAGGGGCCGCTAGGGGCAGACCCTCAGAAGACAGATACCGCGACTGCTAGAACCAAGAGGGGCGGCTCGAAGGACTGAGTGGAGGGTGCCGGACTGAGAACTGGAGTATAACACTGGGCACTGGAGTACAGGATGGAGACACGGAATGCGGGACGGAGACAAGAAGCACAGGACTGGGCAGTGGAGTGTAGGACTGGGCAAAGGAGCACAGGACGGAGGCACAGAGTACAGGAGGAAGACACGGAATACAGGAGGAAGACACGGAGTACAGGACTGGGCAGAGGAGTGTAGGACTGGGCACTGGAGCACAGGACAGAGGCACGGAGTACCGGAGGAAGGCACGGAGTACAGGAGGGGCAGAGGAGTGTAAGGAGTGAGAAGGGGAGGAACCCCTAAACACCCAGGCCAGGATACCGTACGGGAAGTCCACACGATAATCAGGCGTCTCCACCATGTTGGAGACGCCTGACATACCCTGCAGAAGTCGGCTGATTGGGCGCTCAGACCGCTGGGCGGCGCTGCAGGGTTAAAGGATCTGCAGAGCGCGCGCCCGCGGCCTAAGGCGCCCGCAGGAAGCCGGCACAAGCTGGACGGAGAAGAAGGAAGAGGAGGCGGGCACAGAGCGGCGCGGCGAGCGCAGGTAAGTAAAGGCAGCGGCGGGCCCCGCTGTTGCTGGGACGGCGGCGGCTACCGCCGCCGACGTGACAGTGTTTGGAGAGCCCCTGTGTACCTAAACATTGGAGCTCCCCCACAAATGACCCCATTTTGGAAACTAGACACCCAAAGGAGCTTATCTAGATGTGTAGAGAGCACTTTGAACCCCCAAGTGCTTCACAGAAGTTTAAAACGCAGAGCCATGAAAATAAAAAATATTTTTTCTTCCTCAAAAATGGTTTTTAGCCCGCTATTTTTTATTTTCACAAGGCTAACAGGAGAAATTGGACCACAAAAGTTATTGTGCAATTTGTCCTGAGTACTCCGATACCCCATGTGTTGGGGGGAACCACTTTTTAGGCGCATGGGAGAGCTCAGAAAGGAAGGAGCGTGATTTTGGAATGCAGACTGATGGAATGTTCTGTGGGCATCATGTTGTGTTTGCAGAGCCCCTGATGTGCCTAAACAGTGGAAACCCCCCACAAGTGACCCAGTTTTGGAAAATAGACCCCCCAAGGAGTTTATCTAGATGTGTAGTGAGCACTTTGAACCCCCAAGTGCTTCACAGAAGTTTATAACGCAGAGCCATGAAAATAAAAAAATCATTTTTTTTCCTCAAAAATTATTTTTTAGCCCGCTATTTTTTATTTTCACAAGGGTAACAGGATAAATTGGACCCCTAAAGTTGTTGTTCAGTTTGTCCTGAGTACGCTGGTACCCCATATGTGGGGGAACCACTGTTTGGGTGCACGGCAGGGCTCAGAAGGGAAGGAGCACCATTTGACTTTTTTAATGGAAAATTAGCTCCAATCGCTAGCGTACACCATGTCGTGTCTGGAGAGGCCCTGTCTGCCTACACTTTGGAGCTCCCCCACAAATGACCCCATTTTGGAAACTAGACCCCCTAAGGAACTTATCTATATGCATAGTGAGCACTTTGAACCCCCAGGTGCTTTACAGAAGTGTATAAGGCAGAGCCGTGAAAATAAAAATATTTTTTTTTAGCCCGCAATTTTTATTTTCACAAGGGTAACAGGATAAATTCGACCCCAAAAGTTGTTGTCCAGTTTGTCCTGAGTACGCTGGTACCCGATATGTGGGGGGGGACCACTGTTTGGGCACACGTTGGGCCTCGGAAGGGAAGTAGTGACTTTTGAAATTCCGACTTGATGGAATGGTCTGCGGGCGTCGTGTTACGTTTGCAGAGCCTCTGATGTGCCGGACCAGTGGAAACCCCCCACAAGTGACCCCATTTTGGAAACTAGACCGCCCAAGGAATTTATCTAGATGTGTGGTGAGCACTTTGAACCCCCAAGTGCTTCACAGAAGTTTGTAGCGCAGAACCGTGAAAATAAAAAATCTTTTCCTCAAAAAATGATTTTTTAGCCCACAATTTTTTTATTTTCACAAGGCTAACAGGATAAATTCGACCCCAAAAGTTGTTGTGCAATTTTTCCTGAGTACACAGATACCCCATATGTGGGGGTAAACCACTGTTTGGGCACACGTCTGGGCTTGGAATGGAGGGAGCGCTGTTTGACTTTTTGAATGCAAAATTGGCTGGAATAAATCGTGGCGCCATGTCGCATTCGGAGACCCCGTGATGTGCCCAACCCTAACCCCAACCGTAACCCTAATCCTAATTCCAACCCTAATTCTAACCCTATTTGTAACCCTAACCCCAACCCTAAGCCTAATTCTAACCCTAAATGAAAAAAAAAAATTTTTTATTTTATTGTTTGTGCCTGGCTATGGGGGTGATAAACGGGGGGTGTATTTACTTTTTTCTCATTTTGATCACTGTGAGAGTTTATCATAGTGATTAAAATGAAAAATGAATGGGCAGCCGGCAAATTCATGGGCGCCGCAATCTTGGACAATGGCAGGCACGCGCCCGCCATTATCCAAGATGGCGGCGCCAATGATCCGGACGGCGGGACACCGGGAGGCACAGCAGGACATCGGAGGTACCGGGGGGAATCGGAAGGTGGGGGGAGCGATAGGAAGGGGAGGGGGTGCAGATGATGACGGCGGCGACCGATCGCCGCCGTCTGTCGGTGGCAGGGGCCGATGGCCCCTGCCAGTCGGTGTGGGGGGGGGTCGGGTGTTGGTGTCCAGCCATGTCCGATGCTATTGCAGCATCGACCATGGCTGGATTGTAATATTTCACCAAATTTCATTGGTGAAATATTACAAATCGCTCTGATTGGCGGTTTCACTTTTAACAGCCAATCAGAGCGATCGTAGGCATGTGGAGGCTAAGCCACACCCCCTGAGATTAACTATAGTGTCCTCTTTGGGCGGGTCAGGTGACCTTTCCGTGACCCCGGTCACCCGACCCGCAGGAACGCTATTTATAGCATGACGCCTACATAGGCGTCATGGGTCATTTGGGCACGACTTTTCATGACGCCTATGTAGGCGTCATGGGTCGTGAAGGGGTTAAACTATTCTGGACTGCCCATAAGATGTCATGTGTTTGGAAGCTTTTGGCAACATCTGAGTTAAAAGACACCTGTGGATGTATTTTAATGCACACCTGAAGCACACTGCTTCTTTGTGTAGTGACTCGCCCCCGGAGGCCGTGGGGTACTCCGTGCCGGGCCCATTGATTTCAATGGGAGAAGTCACAGTGGCAGGGACCCAGTCCGTGGCCTCAGGCAGTCAATGTAAAAGGGGTAGAGTGATGGGGATAAAGTTATTGAGATGATTCGTGACGCCACCTGTGGTTTCTGTTCAGTTTGACCAGCGCTGCAGGGTTGCTTCTCTGGGACAGATGGTGTGGTTCAGCAATGATGATGAAGCTCCCCACAGACAGAGCTGTAGTCCCAGGGCAGTAGTAATAGGTGTTGAGGTAGATGGTGCAGTGCTAGGTACAGAGATGTAGCAGTGCTGGATCAGTGGCGCAGGAATAAGTGGAGAACACAAGGGCTTGTAGTTCCAAGGCTTTACTCAGAGTCTGTTGTGCGTACAGATGCCCACTTCATTGCCGTGTCCTCCAGGTCAGGGGCTCCGCTAACTCCCAGGCAAGATAGAGTACACCTTTCCAGCACTCCTCCAACATATGCCTTTCCTGAACATCTCCTCACTAGCGCCTAAACTGAAGTACTTGTAGTTGTGAATTAAGCTCAAGTTCCTCCTTCCAGATGTTACTTGGAATTCCACTCGTACGGCAGACAGCTGTATCCAACTTCGGGGACTTCCTACTATCAGGTCCTGGCTCACACACGTTGCTATTGTGCCCCCAAGTCTTAGGTGGGAATAAAGTGGTGACAACTTTTATTTCTCCGGTTTCTTCTGCAGGACCATCAGCATCCATACAACTTCGGATACTGGACTTCGAACCATGCGCTTTAACTTAAGGAAGGGCTCTGCTCTCACCCTTGTCCTTAGTTCTCTTCTCCCCACGTTCCGTACTAATCTATCTCCCTTCTGAAGAATCAGGCTCTCTCTTGCTCTTTCCCGTGCCAACAGCTCCGACTCAAAACAGTCTGCTGCTGCTCTTGCTTCCGCTCCATCCCTCTCCGGGGATCTTCTCTCACCAACTGACTCCTTCCTAACCTTCTTCCCTCTCTTGTGCAGTCCAAGCTCCACCCACTTACCCAGCACCCTTTGTGAACCAAAGCAGCTGACTTACAGGGTGCTCCGCTATTCTAATGTGCCTGTGCTGGGTGCAGGTGTTGGAGTGTGGTCAGGCATCTCCACCTTACCTGGATAATGGGATACCACACCTCAGGAGGAGGTGCAGTACCTCTGTGGTGACTGAACCTTCATGGGCGCCACATCTAGCATCATGGGAAAGTCAAAAAATCAGCCAAGATATCAGGAAGAGAATTGTGGACTTGCACAAGTCTGGTTCATCCTTAGGTACACTTTCGAGATACCTGAAGGTGCCTCATTCATCTGTACAAGCCATTCTACACAAGTACAAACAAGATGGGAATGTCCAACCATCATACCGCTCAAGAAGGAGATGGGTTCTGTGTCCTAGAGATGTATGTGCTTTGGCCTGACATGTGCATATCAACCCAAGGACAAAAGCAAAGACCTTGTGAAGATGATGGTGGAAGCTAGTAAGAATGTGTCAATGTCTACAGTGAAACGAATACTGTATCATCCTGGGCTGACAGGCCACTCTGCTAGGAAGAGGTCATTACTCCAAAAGAAACATAAAATAGCCAGATTAATGTTTGTAAATGCACACAGGAACAAAGACCTTAATTTTTGGAGACATATTCTGTGGTCTGACTAAACTAAAATTTAACTTTTTCAGCATAATGACCTTCATTACATTTGGAGGAGAAGAAAAAGGGAGAAGCTTGGAAGTCTAGGAACACCATCCCAACTGTGAAACATGGGAGCGGCAGCATCATGTTGCTTGGTGTTTTGCTGCAGGAGGGACTAGTACACTTCACAAAACAAAATAGATGGCATCATGAGAAAAGAAGATTATATGGTAATACTGAAGCAACATCTCAAGACATCAATCAGGAAGTTAAAGCTTGGGTGGAAACGAGTCTTCCAAAAGGATAACGACCCGAAGCATACTGCCAAAATGGTAACAAAGTGGCTTAAGGATAACAAAGTCATTGTTTTGGAGTGGCCACCACAAAACCCAGATCTCAATCCTATTGAAAATTTATGGGTAAAGCTGAAAAGGCAGATGCGAGCAAAGCGACCTACAAGTCTGGGTCAGTTACACCAGTTTTGTCCAAATCAATGGGCCAAATTCCAACCAACTATTGTGAGAATCTTGTGGAAGGCTATCCTAAACGTTTGACCCAAGTCATTCAGTTTAAGGGCAATGGTACCAAATACTAATGAAATTTATGTAAAGTTTTGATTTTGCAGGAAGTAATAAAAATGCCTTAAAACATTCTCTCTTTCATTATGGCATTTGGCAAATAATTACGGTAATCCTAACTGACCTAAAATGGGAAAGGTTTATTCTAATTTCATGTCAGATATTGAGAAAAGCATGCATATGTTTCTTTTTATATAGTGTATATAAACTTCTGGTTTCAACTATATATAGACTAACTGTAATTGTGGTGTGTAATATTTATAAATATTACAGTCATGAAATAACTTAACTCCTAGCCTCTTTCACCTTCATGACGAGGCCTAATTTTACAAATTCTACAAACTTTACAATTCTGAAAAGGGTCACTTAATGAAGTAATAACTCTGGAATGAGTCAACAGATTCCCATGATTCTGAGTCTGTTTTAGTGACATACTGTACTTCATGATAGAGTTAAAAATGCCTTCAATATCATTTGCATTTGAGAAAATATCAGAAATTTGGAATATAGTTGGAAAATTTTACATATTTTCAAACTTAATTTTTATGCCCTTAAATCAGAATTATATGTCACACAAAATGGTTAATAAATACAGTAACATTTCTCACATGTCTACTTTACATCAGCACAATATTTGAAACAATTTTTTTTTTCCTGTGGGGAAGTTATAAGGGTTAAAAGTTTGTGATTTCTCATTTTTCCAACAAAATTTGCAAAACCATTTTTTTTTTCTAAAAGGACCACATTACATTTGAAGTGACTTTGAGGGGTCTATATAACAAAGTACCAAAAGTGACACCATTCTAAAAATTGCACACCTCAAAAGGTGCTCAAAACCACATTCAAGAAGTTTATTAACCTTTCAGGTGCCTCACAGGAATTGAAGCAATGTGGGAAAAAAAATTAACATTTAACTTTTTTCACAAAAAATTTTACTTTAGACCCATTTTTTAATTTTTACAAGGGTAATAGGAGAAAGTGGACCACAAAATTTGTTGTTCAATTTTTCCTGATCATGTAGTTAGCAACATATGTCAAGGAAAACCACTATTTGGGCACACAGCAGGGCTCAGCAGGCAAAGAGCATTTTTTGAAGTTTTAAATGCAAAATTGGCTGGAATCGAGAGCTCATGCCTAGGGATGAGCCAGTATACTTGTTAGGATTCGGTACTCGGCGAGTAATGCAGTACTCGAATCCTGGCGAGTATTTCATTATTCGCGTCGCAATATTCGGCACAGCCTGCACAGTCCCCGCACAGCCCAGCACAATCCTGCATAGGCCAACACAGTCCCTGCACAGCCCAGCACTGTCCCCGCATATCCCCGCACAGTCCCGCACAGCCCAGCTCAGTCCCCGCACAGCCCAGCACAGTCCTGCACAGTCTCCGCACATTCCCCACCCAACCCAGCACACACTGCCCATTTCTCGCATTTCCCATTGACTTACATTGGACTCGCTACTCGTTACGAGTACCCGAGTATTAGGAGGTACTCGTAACGAGTACAGCGAGTCCGAGTATTTCACTACTCGCTCATCCCCACTCATGCCGTATCGCATTTGGAGAGCCCCTAAAGTGCCTAAACAGTGGAAATCTCCAACAAGTTACCCAATTTTAGAAACTAGACCTCCCCCCAAGAAATTTATCTAGATGTGTGGTGAGCACCTAGAATCCCTAAGTGCTTCACAAAAAATTATAGCATTGAGTCAGCGAAAATGTTACGTTAGCCCCAATTTTTTTTATTTTCACAAGGGTAACAGGAGAAAATGGCCCCCAAAATCGGTTGTGTAATTGCTTCTGAGTTCACTGATAGCACATATGTGGAGGAAAGCTGCTGTTTGGGTGCACAACAGTGCTCGGAAGGGTAGGAGTGACATTTTAGAAAGCATACTTTCATGAAATGGTATGAAGGAGTCATGTCATATTTAGAGAGCCCCTGATGTGCCAAAACAAATGGAAATCCCCCACAAGTGATACCATTTTGAAAATGATCTAGTACTTTATGGTATGGGAATTTTATACTGTGATGTCATACATAATTTGTGTAGGGTGCATCAGTTTGGGATTCTTGAGTAGTGTAGCGTTCATCAAGTTGGCATGTGTTAGTTGTGATCGTCAGAAATTAATTTAGTTGTCCATGGACGTGTGGTAGTTTGAAGCATTTATTTATTGGGGCAGGTGTCGCATTGATAAGTGTTGTCCTTGCGCATACCATTCTGTAACACACTTGGCACCTCTTTTATGCCCTTCCTTTCTTTGTGCTTTGAGGGACCTTCCAGGGAAATGTTAGCCTGGTACGATGCAAGCACCTTCAGTTCCGGAAGTACTGGGGCCCACTTGTCCCTGACCTCTAAAGATTAGGGTCTTCATAACTAACCCCTGGCAGTGAACGTAAGTACCGGTCTGGCCTGCACATTTTGATTGCACGTAAGCATTATACACTGCTCAAAAAAATAAAGGGAACACTTAAACAGAATTTAACTCCAAGTAAATCAAACTTCTGTGAAATCAAACTGTCCACTTAGGAAGCAAAACTGATTGACAATCAATTTCACATGCTGCTGTGCAAATGGAATAGACAACAGATGGAAATTATTGGCAATTATAAAGACACCCTCAATAAAGGAGTGGTTCTGCAGGTGGGGACCACAGACCACATCTCAGTACCAATGCTTTCTATCTGATGTTTTGGTCACTTTTGAATGTTGGTTGTGCTTTCACACTCATGGTAGCATGAGACAGACTCTACAATCCACACAAGTGGCTCAGGTAGTGCAGCTCATCCAGGATGGCACATCAAAGTGAGCGGTGGCAAGAAGGTTTGCTGTGTCTGTCAGGGTAGTGTCCAGAGGTTGGAAGTGCTACCAGGAGACAGGCCAGTACACCAGGAGATGTGGAGGGGGCCGTAGGAGGGCAACAACCCAGCAGCAGGACCGCTACCTCAGTCTTTGTGCAAGGAGGAACATGAGGAGCACTGCCAGAGCCCTGCAAAATGACCTCCAGCAGGCCATAAATGTGCTTGTGTCTGCACAAACAGTTAGAAACCGACTCCATGAGGATGGTCTGAGTCCCCAACGTCCATAGATGGGGGTTGTGCTCACAGCCCAACACCGTGCAGGACGCTTGATATTTACAACAGAACACCAGGATTGGCAAATTCACCACTGACACCCTGTGCTCTTCACAGATGAAAGCAGGTTCGCACAGAGCACATGTGACATATGTGACAAAGTCTGGAGACGCCGTGGAGAGTGCTCTGCTGCCTGCACCATCCTTCAGCATGATCAGTTTGGCAGTGGGTCAGTAATGGTGTGGGGTGGCATTTCTTTGGAGGGCCGCACAGCCCTCTATGTGCTCATCAGAGGTAGCATGACTGCCATTAGGGACCGAGATGAGATCCTCAGACCCCTTGTGAGACCATATGCTGGTGCGGTTGGCCCTGGGTTCCTCCTAATGCAGGACAATGCCAGACCTCATTTGTCAAGAGTGTGTCAGCAGTTCCAGAAAGATGAAGGCATTTAAACTATGGACTGGCCTGCCCGTTCCCCAGACTTGAATCCGACTGAGCACATGTGGGACATCATGTCTCGATCCATCCACCGTCACATTGCACCACAGACTGTCCAGGAGTTGGCGGATGCTTTAGTCGAGGTCTGGGAGGAGATCCATCATGACAACATCTGTTGACTCATCAGGAGCATTCCCAGGTGTCGTAGGGAGGTCAAACAGGCACGTGGAGGCTGCACACACTACTGAGCATCATTTTCTTGCCTTGAGGCATTTCCACTGAAGTTCATCAGCCTGTAATTTGATTTTCCACTTTGATTTTGAGTATTATTCCAAATACAGACCTCCATGGATATTAATTTTGATTTACATTGTTCATTTTTAGGTTTTCTTGTTCTCAACGCATGCCACTATGTAATGAATAAAGATTTGCAGCTGCGATATTTCATTCAGTGATATCTATGATGTGGTATCTTAGTGTTCCCTTTATTTTTTTGAGCAGTGTACATTGCCATCTGTACCATGTGCACAGCCAGTTTCTTGCACCATATCTTGGTTTTTCTCATGGCACTGTGCGACTGAAGGACTCCGTGCGACTGAAGGACTTATTCAGAGAGATCAACTCCCTCCATGATCTTGTTGTACCCTGGTACACAGTCTGGTTTGGTGACCTGTGTAGAGGTACCTTGTACAGCGGTGGGGGTGCTGTCATCACCATGTATGGTGGTCAAGAAAATGACAGCCCTCGTCCGTGTACTTGACCACCAGCATGTTGTCGCTAGATTGGGACCTTTTTCATCAACCAATGCCTGCGTTCTAAATAATGTAAAAAAAAAAAAACACAGCTTGGTTTCCCCTGTATTTTGGATTAGCGGCCAGGCAAAACTGACAATTGGGGGCTGCAACTCTCAACTGTCAACGTTAGCAAGGCTGGTTATCAAGAACAGAGGGGTCCCCATGCTGTTTTTTTTAAATTGTTTAAAGAAATAATTAGCAAAAAAAAAACACTTGGGTTCCCCCTCATTTTTGACAGCCAGCTTTGCTGAAACATACAGCTGGGGGCTGGTCTTTTCAGGCTGGTAAGGGGCCATGGATATTGACTCTAACCAACCCAAAAATAGCAGCCCACAGCCATCCAGAAAAGGCGCATCTATCAGATGTGCCAATTCTAGTGCTTTGCCCAGCTCTTCCAACTTTCCTTGTAGCGGTGGAAAGTGGGGTTCATGTTTGTGGAGCTGATGTAACCTTTGTATTGCCTGTTGACATCAATCCCATGGGTAAGTAATGGAGAGGCATCTATAAGGCACATGTCTTACTAATCCTATAGCTATATTGTAAAAAAAAAAAACACAGGCAAAATAAAGTCCTTTAATCGTAAGAATATCACAGATTCTTTTAATGATTCTAAATTAATGTAATAAAATAGAAAATAAAAAATCAACCATTTCCCTAACCTGTCAGTCATTCTGTCCCATGCTGTAATCCATGTTTGGGTATAAACAGCTTTCAATCAGGATGGTGCCAAGATTCGTACAGACTGAGAACTACCAATGAATGATATGCTGTGAGCGCAGCATCAGTGAGATGCAGCGACGTTATCGAGGCTACATTCTAAACCCTGAACTGCAGTGACCTCGGTGAGATCTCTGCTAGCACAGTGAAAAAGTCTCATAGTGTAGCACTGAGCATAGAGGCTTTTTCTCACTGAGCGAACAGTGATCTCACCGAGGTACCCGCATTTCAGGACACCGTTTGATCATAGGCCAGACGACATCTACAGTGTCTCCATCTGCCTCAATACAGGGAATCTTTTGCTGGTGGTTCCATCTGAATCCCGTATTTCAGAGATGACTGACTGCAGACTTGTGAATTCTTCCAGCACACACACTATAGATACCACAGAAGGGATAGATCGATCAATATGGGATAGAGTGATCCATATGGGTTAGATTGATAGAGAAAAAATGAAGCAGCAGAAGATGTAAAAAAACAAACATATCCTACATCCCATATAGATAGCATGTAGTACATTACACATATGACACACACTGCACACGATACTTACCTATTTGGAGGTCTTTTTCCTTCCTAGAGCTCCAGAGAGCAGGGGGGAGTTGGCAGCAGCAGCTTATGCAGCTAAAGCAGAGGAGGCATCTCACCCCCTTTTTGGTGCTGTCGACTGTGCAGACCGGATATAGAGCAGATAACAGAGGGGATGTCGCCCTCTGCATTGTTCATGCTGAAGTCTGGGCCGAGCGGGAGCAGCAAATGAAAATGACTTGCTGTGTCGCTGCGGTGCCCCCTCTGTTGTCAAGTGCCTTGTGCGACCACACTAGTCGCACATAGCTCAGGCCGGTTTGTTTTTCCCATGTAATCCAGGGATGAGAAGATGCAAGTTATACTACCCTTGTGATTTTGCAATTGGCAAAATCTCCAATGTAATAGTGCTTCACTGTTGAGGCACTGATTAAATGTTTGGAAGGGTTTATTATACTGCAGAAATGACAGCTTCCACAGCTATACATCCCTGTCAAGCCTGGATATGCAGGTCTGTTGTGGAAGATGTGTTCCAGTTGGTACCCAATTGACCTCCCTGTTCTGTATGTGATCTGGGATGGGCGTGGAAGAAAGTCACAATGGTCCTGGTAGGCGAGGAATGTACCCCAATATTTTGTGAATACTAAAGTGTTTGTTTACTTGGTCATCAAAGTCATCAGTGATTCTCATAGGGTCCTGTCCAATCTCCTGCCTAGCTCTAAATTTAAAGAAGGACCATCTGTTCCTTTCCAAATCATCCATAAAGGCACTATTCTAAAATGTCCAATGAGTACCCTTTTTCAAGGAATCCATTTCTAAGATCTCTAGATTGTACATGGAAATCATGGCTTCTTGAGTAGTTCCTCTGCTTCCTCAGGTATTGTCCCTTGGGAATGCCTCTCAAGAGGGTCAGGTGAAAACTCTCCCATTTTAATAAGCTGTTTGTAGATGTAGACTTCTTAAATGTGCAGGTTGAAAGAGTTCCCTCTGTCTTTTCTGAATAGTATATCTAGAAAATTGTAAACGTGAATCATCAATGTTATTTGTGAATCGTAGACTCAAGTTGTTAATGTCGAACTCCTCTACAAGCCACAATATGAAGAGGTCATCTACTGTATATAACTACCCAAGGTTAGGATCCTTGAAGCACATCATACTTCAAGCTGGTTTCCTCCCACCAGCCAAGGAGGAGGTTGGCATACGTCGGGGCACAGGATCTTCATTGCTGTTCCCCCAAGATGGTAGAAGTACTAGCAGTTGAAAATGAAGTAATTGTGTGTAAAAACGACACAAAGGATGCTAGAAATGAAGGAATTATGCATATTATAATGCGAGTATGTCGCTCTAGATTTGAAAAAATGTGCCACCACCTCAATGCCTTGTCATGTAAAATACAGATATATAGGGATACGGAATATGGCTATGGATGGGAGTCATAGAACAAAAGGGATTCAGAATCTTATCTAAATAGATACTGACATTTTGGCTTATGAAATTTTCACCATAAACTATGGTGCATCCTCATAAGGGGTTTAGACCCTTTTGAAACTTTGGTAGGGCATAAAAGAGCAGGGAACCCATGGGGTTTCTGTGCATCGGACATCATGATGGTCTGCCTCGCTGACCCTGCATCTGTCTATAGTGGAGCAGTTTCTATAGTGCCCGCTGTGTCTCCATTGTCCCCTGCCTACCCCATCTCGGGATCCAAAGTGTCCCTTTCAGAGGAAGAAATATCTGTCAAACTTTTGTTAGCGTTTACCACTCCAAAATTGTAGGCTCTATTGTCCATGAAGATTCTCAAGTCCCTGAGAAATTGTTTGTGTTTTCTACTGTTCATTGAGTTCTGGAAATTCTGAAATCGATGTCAGTAAGATAGCCTCTCTCCTACTTAAATGTGCCTCAGTTTTCAACTGTATGGTCTTGGTTAGGAGATCATTCAACCACTTTGTTGAATCACTAAAGTTCTTTTTTCTCTTTGTCCAGGAGAATATTCATAAAATATTATATGTTAATAGTAGCATGTTGGTCTCATATTCCTTTGATTGTGATGTGTGGACAAACAGACTGTTTCACTCATTGTAGCTGGGTGTACTTGTGCTACCATTACCATTGGCACATGGAAACTAAGCCTCTAATGTTAAATAGTCAAGTTATATTATTATTGTTAATCTTCTGCGTATATTGGACTTTGTATTTTATGACCTAGTATACTTGCTGGTGGATATATTTTTGGGATCAACAAGGGTTGATGGGGCCAATCAACGTAGAACGGGGATGCCATTTCTTGCATTGCTTGGTAGGGTGCAAACCTCTGTGGCCAGGCAGGGCCAACATCAGGGCTATCTACGGTTCTCCGCAGTGGGTTTTTTCACCTTGTTTACTCTGTTGACCATAGACATGAAGCATATTTATATAACATTATGGTTGTGACTTTTTTCTGTTTTTACACAAATAATGCATACCCATAAAAGATTTTAATATTTTTTTTATACAGGGATTTTCTCCTTTGTTAGTCAGTCATATGAACATATATACTTAGATGCTGTAGATTTACAATTGCAAATCTTTGATAAGTTAATACAAAATTTATGATAAGAGCTATCCATTTCACCAATTTAAAAGTCTAAAGAACACAATAAGTAGATTTGCAAATCTTGCTTTTAATACAAATTAATTTTAAAAGTAACATGATCAATATAAAGATAATTGGCCAATGTAAAAGAAGAATCAGATCAGTGATGATCTTCAGTTACTCAGAAAAGATAAAGTCATAATTGGTCAGTGTAGAGGTGCCTTAAGTCATTCCTTTGTAGAGGTTATGTTTTATTGGTTCAGTTTAGCTGTTAAATCAAGTATATCAACTTATAGCTTTCGTGAATATTTTTCACATCCTGTATACTACAAATTGATAAAATTATTTTATTGGCTTATTACATATGCTATTCGGACACGTTAACCAAAGCTGTTAAACATCAGCGGATCAAGCTAAAATTGACAGTAGTTTAATGGCTTGTTTAGACAAGGCAACCAGAATTCTATGAGCACAGAACAATCTTTTTTTATTTGAATTAAATTGACTAACTCCTGCAATTGGTGCTGTAGCACCAACTCTGAATCATTTTTTATTGTTCTTCTGTAGTTTTTCATTTCCAAGTAATGCCCCCTGGTAAAATTGATGCAAGTTTTTCTTTCAACAACTGACTACAGTCCAGACAAATTCTCTATGTACATGACAGTGCTTACTTGCTTTTTCTCTTGTGATGCTGACCAAAGTAGTTCTGCTGTAAATGGCCAGATAGTTTAAAAACAAAATTAGCATTATTACATCAATGGAGTTTAGGGGGCATACAATTAGAAAAGAGGCACAGAAGAAAAAAAAAAAAACAAAACTTCCAGAGTCAGGGGAGAAGTACCAATCGGAGGAGGTAATCCATTCAAAATAAAAATAAAATCCGGTGAAATGTCCATTTTAAGAAAAAACTCAATAGCTTTTTACCTGTGCATTACCTTAGTTTAGAAGAATTCAGTTTTTCTTGAATGTTGTCAAGGAGTTCATACTTTTCACATTTTTCAGATGAGGCAGATCGAGAAAGGCTACCAACCTCACTACCAAGACGACACCTTTGCTCATACTCTGAGGAACTTGTCTCCCATGATTCAGTGCCTCCGATTAAATCAAATCTAATAAAGTAATGCCAAGTGTTGAGTTAGCATGGAGGTTAAATTGGTCTTAAGTTATTAAACATTTTTTAAACAGCTGCATAGCACTAAAATAAGCAAGTATGCAATTAATTTGCTTTTTTGATCTCTTGTGATTCTAACAGCTTTCATGGTATACAAATCATTTCCATGGAGCATGACTTGTAGACCTTTTACAGAGCCTGACCAAGTGTGCACAGTAGTTACATTCCAGGACAAACGTTAACTCTTAACATCCCAGTCATTTCTCTCCTGCCCATTGATACCTATACAGCAGTTTGCTGCTCACCTCCATCCTCCTAATCTCCTAATGAGCTGTTTTTATCAATCCTGTAGAATCCCATAGTTGGGCCACTTGGTCTTGTTAATGTTTTGACTTTTTGGCAGCAATTTTTC
Organism: Dendrobates tinctorius; assembly: GCF_039654945.1. NCBI lineage: Eukaryota > Metazoa > Chordata > Amphibia > Anura > Dendrobatidae > Dendrobates > Dendrobates tinctorius. Next base: position 2,852,738 of record NW_027361789.1, on the reverse strand, counting down.
CATGAAGACCACTTCTCGTCAGAGTTATCAGGAAAGTAGATGGGTGTTGCTGGGTCCAACTGATTGCTGCCAGTTCTGAGCTAATTATACTGCTGGATATCTTTTGATTTAAATTTAAAGAAAACACAAGGCTTCTTTTATATGTTGCACAAAGTTTCTTTGACTGCCCACTGCATATACTGTCCTCAACATTACCCAATTTTTGGCACTTTGTCAAAGCAGCTTGAACAGTAAATATTAAAACCTCAGCCTGGCTTGAAATCTTTGCCTAAGAGACTTTGGTGATGCAGTATAGCTACCTTGCATCTTGTTGCCATGCTTAGTCTTGTCATAGTGTATGACATGTAACATGAACCAGTCATCCACAAGTTCACCAGAGTTTGGCTGTTCTTCACACAATTTTAAGCCTCCTACACAGTGCCTTCTGTTTATGACTGCATTTTATCTTACATATAATGTACAATACAAAATAATATTGTGGTACCGTGTTAGCCAGAAAAATAGATGTAAATACTTATGTCCCCCCCAAAAATTGAGAAAAGTATTCAAGGAGTAAGGAGTCATGAATCCAGGTGTCAAATTCAGTCCTATTGTTAGAGATTGAATTGTTTCAATCTCTAACAATAGGACTGAATTTGACACCTGGATTTATGACTCATTACATGGACACAGTTCACACCTCCATAAGAAGGTCTTCAGATCTCTAATAGAACACTTGGTCCTCATCTGCATGTGTAACAAAAACCTTAATTCGATTTCCTTGGCCTGTCTCTAGCTAGCATCACCTCATGTCCTGTTATAATTCCTATTTACATGTTGCCATCTTTTCTCAGTAAGTCACTTGTAATTAGCCACCTGAGCCCTGATAGCTTGCTTGCAAATATAATTTCTCTGGTTAGCCCATAAAAGGTATCACTCATAGAATATTTTTCTCAATTTTTTTTTGGGGGGGGACATAAGCATTTACATCTATCTTACATATAGAAATGATTAATCACAGATTTAATATAATTGGTTACTCATACAGCATACTTAGAAGAATTGATGCTGTTTTGAAAGCAAAGGATGCTCAAATAAACTATTGGTTTGATTTTAACTTGATCATTCACTTTGCATTTTGCCAATTAATAAACAAAATTATTAACCATTCTATTTTGAAAGTGTCAGCGATTGTATTGTTCTGTTGTTTGCGGAGCATGTTGACTGTGTGTAGTAAAACACTTTGTACTTTTCTTTTTTTAGAGTTACACGATAAAGTGCCCAATTTCAATGTAAATGAGAGTTTTTGATTTAGATGTTTTAAAGGTTTTTTTTCCTTTTCTTATTTCTATCCAAAATACCCATATCCTTACTCAAAACAATAAAATTAGTTGTTAATCTCCATCGCCACTGCTGATTCTGCAGCTTTTTACAGGCCGAAGTGATGTCACATTAACAGTGCTGAAGCCAATCTCTGGGCTCTGTCAATGTAGACTTCAAGAACCAGTGAGCCCAGTAATTGTTTTAAGGCTGCACTTATGATATCATAACAGCACTGTAATCAGTCACCAAAGTAGAGGTGGAGATCGAGTACTTGGCTTGGGCAGAGTGAGTAACAGTTGGTCTTGTTTTTTGTTAACACAGGAATGAGAATTTGGAGAAAAAAAAATGTTGAAAGTCAAAAACTGTTTTAAGTTTATTGATTCTTAAAAGTTCTCTCAAGAAGCATAGTAATGACAATCATTGATAAAACTGCAAATGACAAGAAAAGCAACATATAATAAGTATGACACTAAGGCTGGTTTCACATTTGCGTTTTTTAGCGCTGGAAAAAAACGCATACGTGCGCATGCGATTTTTCCCCTATATTTAACATGGGTGCGCATACCTGCGCACTTGTAAGCGCATGTATGCGATTTTCATGCGCTGCGTTTTTTTGGGTTGTGCGATGGTATTTTCCAGACGCTGCATGTTGCATTTTTTGGCCCTTGAAAAAATCGCATGCGCACGTATGCGCACGTTTTGCGCTAAAAATGGCCATTATAGCCTATGGATGCGCATACGTGCGCACTGGCATGCGCAGGTATGCGCTTTTTTAGCGCAGCGTTTTTTGGGTGGTGTCCACTTTTTATCCTAGTTAGAATCTTCTAAAGTCCAAAAAAAAAAGGCTATATAAAGGAGGTGCCTGCCAAAACTCTGCCACTACTACACTAGACAGATTGAAGAGCAGACATTCAACCAAGAACACATTATATCAGCGAAGAATGTGAGTATATTACATTATATGCCTGTCCTTTTAAATTATGTATGTACTAATGATTTTTATTATTTTTACATGCAGTATGTCTTCAGAATCGGAGTATTCCCCATCGCGGCAGGAATTGGCGCAAGCAGACCGTGAGGTGATTATTTTCGTGCATCTGGTAAGTATATCTGCTGCTTCTCCAAATCTCTTACGTTTTTTTCAACTTTCAGACATCGTCATCATCATCTGCGGACGGGAATAGTGAGGGCGAACAGCAGGAGCAGCGAAGCCAAGTCCCGGTGGTGATACGTAATGTAAGTATCAAATGATTTGTAATGTTTTTTTTTTTTTTTTATCTTCTATTTTTACTCTTTTTTTTTTTTCTTTTTTTGTAACTTTTTAGTCAATTTAAATTTGATTATTCTAATGAATGTGTTTTGTCTAGGTTCCACAACGGGATGAAGACGTCTACCTGGATAATGAGCAGCTCATCAGCCTGGTCCAGGAGCGTTCGCCGTTGTGGGACAGCCGTGACCGGCTGTACAAGGACAATGTGGTGACACGGCGGCTATGGAATGAGGTGGCCGCAGCGTTGATGGATGGCTGGGACAGCGCCACAGCATCCGCCAAAAAGGCGTTTAGTGAGTATTTCCCTGCTCTGTATTGTGCCGCAGTGACTGTTGTCCTTGACGGCACTGTTGGGTTTCGTGCTAGGCGTATTCTAGCAGGAAACCCAACAGTGTCATCGTGGTCTACAGTGACTGCTTTGAGTATTGTATTGCTACATTGTGCCGCAGTGACTGTTGTCCTTGACGGCACTGTTGGGTTTCGTGCTAGGCGTATTCTAGCAGGAAACCCAACAGTGTCATCGTGGTCTACAGTGACTGCTTTGAGTATTGTATTGCTAAATTGTGAAGCAGTGACTGTTGTACTTGACGGCACTGTTTTTTTTTATCAACAGTGGACAAAGTCCGAACACGTTGGCGTTCGATCAAGGACCGCTTCAACAGTGATGTTCGTGCTGAGGGCCAGGTTCGCAGTGGATCTGCGTCAAGGACCAGAACTAGATACCGTCACTATCACGCGTTGCAGTTCCTACGACCGGTCCTTGCCACAAGATCGTAAGTATTATACATTTTGGGTTTTTATTTTTATTAATCTGTGTTTTTCTAATCCACAGCTGATGCTTCTTGTAAAGGCATGGTAGTAATGATTTTCCTTTCTTCCACAGCACCTGGAGCAGCACCCTGCAACCTGGCCCTGGAGCGGTCCTTCGTCGGACGTCCTCTGACCCGTCCCAGCCATCCGACAGCCAGGAAGCACCTTGCAGGTCCCACACACACACAGCTGGTGACCAGGAAGCTGGGCCATCAGGTGTTCCCCTGTCCCAGGTCTCTGCCACTGGTTATGCGGGCACTACCCGCCAGCGGCAGAGGGCCTTGGAAAGGAATGTCTTGCCCGAGTTTATGCATTTGAGCGAGACATTTAATTCCAGCCTCAAGTCACTGTCCGACAGAGTTGAAAGCGGTTTTGCACTGATGGAACGTGGTTTTAACCACTTTGAACACCGCTTCAATTCTGTAGAACAGCGCCTTGACCGTCTGGAGGCCGACCTCAACAGACCAGCACACCATTTTTTTAGTAAGATTGAAAAGGGCATGGCGGAACACCTTAGTCCTGATCAACAGCTGAATGTGCTGCAGGCCTGCAACAATGCTTTCTTGCAGGCTATGCAGCATAATCGGTACGGTCAGCAGTCAGTGGTGTCCTTTCCACCTGTGCCACCATTGACTCGCTTCACCTCACTACCGACTTGTGCTGCATACCACTGCACGGACACCTCTCTTCAAAGGCTGGACACCCACCGTTACACCACCACAAGTCTGAGTGCAGCTGGTCACTTCACCGACACCACCATGGCAAGCGCTGCTCCTGTCTGGAGCACCACCGCCAATCCCATGCATGCGTGGAGCTCAGCCACCACTAGGCAAACATGGAACAGCCCTGCCGCTACAACAACATGTAGTAGCCCTGCCACCACCACTCTGCAAACCTGGGCCATCACTGCCGCCACCAGTCCTCCTGCAAGGACGAGCACTGAACAAGAAGAGCAGCATCAGCCACCTCAGCAGCAGCAGCCAACTCAGCAGACGCCACCTCAGCAGCAGCAGCCACCTCAGCAGCAGCCGCCACCTCAGCAGCAGCAGCCACCTCAGCAGCAGCCGCCACCTCAGCAGCAGCAGCAACCACCTCAGCAGCAGCCGCCACCTCAGCAGCAGCAGCAACCACCTCAGCAGCAGCTGCCACCTCAGCAGCAGCCGCCACCTCAGCAGCAGCCGCCACCTCAGCAGCAGCCGCAACCTCTGCAGCAGCAGCCGCCACCTCAGCAGCAGCAGCCATACCAGCAGACGGGGGACCTACATTCCATATTTGCCCCTACTTCAAGGCGAAATCAATCAAGGCGGGCATTGGGCCAAAGTCGGTCCAGGCACACAAGCCTACGGCGACATGCCATTACAACTAATGTAACTGAACAGATTTCCTCTCCTACAAGTGTTCCAAGTTTAATTCCCTTAACTGGACTACCTTCCCCCACAAGTTTTGTTGCCCCTTCCCCTCAAACACCGTCTTCAACTGCAAGTGTTGCATATTCCCTGCACACCCCCAAATTGAAACCATCTGCCCCCAAACGCCGTAAAAAATAATTTTTAAATTTTTTTTTTGTGATAAAAAATAAATTTACATTTGTGGTTCACCATTAATAAGTTTCATTAATGTTGTTTGCGCCGCTCACACACACTGATGGGTAAATACATGTTAAAAACCAACCCAAGGGCTAGTATAGTCATATGTGAAATAACATGGACTAGTATAGTCATTCAAAGGCCTAGTGTAATAACTCTAGTTTTACCAAATAGAATCTGTTTTCATGAAAAACAAACTGTTGAAACTTGTCTAAAAAATAAGTTTCTTTCTAGTTTCACCAGTTTGTTTTTGGTGAAACAAGATGCTAGTTGTTAAAAATCGAGTTATTACAGTAGGCCTTGGTATGACTATACTAGGCCGTGGTATTTCACATATACTACTAGCCCCAAGGCCTAGTATACTCATATTTGAAATACCACGGCCTAGTATAGTCATTCCAAGGCCTAGTGTAATAACTTTTAATGGAGCAGATTACATTCATCCACTCAATGCTGACTTGTATTCCCCATGGACTTTCATTGGGGTTGGGTTTTGAGTGTTGTGTTTTGAGAAAATCACATACTTTGTTTTAAACTATTTGCACAATTTTATCTTTAAAAAAAATTGTTTCCTGATTCATGGCCTGCAGCTTTGCTCATTCCAATATATTTCACGCAGACTAGCAATGCTGCATTTTAACTCGTATGTGTATTTACCTGCCCAGGTGTGTGAACATAACAAAATTCAGTTATACATGGGAAGTTTTTTAATTAATCGGAGTTTAAAAAATATAGTGCACTCAGTAATGGTATCAAATAAGGATTTTTATTACCATAAACAACAACATTACACCATTTCATCTTGCCAGTGCACCCGTCCTACATCAGAAATAAAGTAGGCCGCAAATTTGTCCCTCATTTGGCCAACTTCAACGGATGACCTGAGAGTGTGCTGAGTGAATTCAGGCAATGGGTTCGGAGCATCATCGTCCAGTTCAAAGGTCGGGTGCTCTTTAGCCATCACAAAGTTATGTAGAACCACACAGGCCTTCACCACCTCATCGACTGTTTCAAGTTTAAGATTAATGGCCGTGCCCAGAATTCGCCATCTGGAAACAAGAATCCCAAAAGCACACTCGACAGTTCTTCTGGCCCTGGTCAGCCTGTAATTAAAAATTTTTTTGGTGTGGTCCAAGTCCCGGCTGGAGTAGGGTTTCAGTAAGTTTCCGCACATTTGAAAAGCCTCATCGCCAACCATTACAAAGGGCAGTGGCGGAGCTTCGGTGTGAGGAAGAGGCCGTGGCATAGGGAAATTAAATTGGTTGCCATACAACCTCCGGCCCATGTCTGAGTTTTTAAAAGCCTGCGAGTCATTACCACGGCCAAATGCTCCAATGTCCACTGCTACAAACATACATCCGGCATCCGCAATTGCAATGAGTACTATTGAAAAGTACTTTTTGTAATTATAGTACTCAGATCCCGTTCTTTGGGGTTTGATGATCCGTATGTGTTTCCCATCAACAGCTCCCAAACAGTTGGGAAAATTGCATACTGTCCAGAATTTGTCAGCAATTTCCATCCACTTTTCAGCGGTGGGCAGGGGCATAAATTCTGGGCAAAGAACATTCCAGAGAGCCCGGCAGGTGTCAGCAACAATTCCAGACAAGGTAGAGATTCCAATACGGTACTGGAAGTGTAGTGAGGATAGGGTTTCTCCAGTCGCCAGGAATCTGTGAACAGACAAAGAAGTAAAATTAATATTTATGTATATTATTTTTAAAAACTATAAAAAAAATATTAGTACATTCACGAAAACTAATTACCCAAGGTTTTGAATACTAAATTTACAAAAAAAAACATCAGACCACACCCCTTTGTTTTTAAAACATACCGTAATGTCACCAGTAGCCGTTCCTCAGGAGGAATCGCACGACGGAGCTGTGTGTCCTGTCTCCGGATGGATTGTTGGACACGAGCAAGCAAATCCATGAAACTTTCGTGGGACATCCGGATATAATCTGTAAATTTCTCCGGGTTTGACTGGAGCTCGCTGTAGAGGGTATGGTATGCCCCACGGCTCTCCCGGAGTTCAACAATCGGATGTATCCACATACGCCGCCGTCTTCGCTGCCTCTCTCTCTTCCTTTGTTCATGGCAAGCAACTGCATACGCCTGAGCCATCGCGATGTCCAAATCCAAGTTGAAGTGAAAACTCTTCCAGCGCAGATCCATGGTCACGAGAAGAATCAAGCAAATGTGAAGAATACTGTAGACAGGGTGTATATATATTAACATACCACACCCACAATGAAGTCCCATTGGTCTTGTGTGTTGTTGAATGGTTGTTTTTTCTTTTTTGTGGGGTTTTTCCAAAATCTGTAAAAAAACGCAAACGCACAAAAAACGCATACAAACGCGCAAAAACGCTGCGTTTTTTTCCTGCATGCGCATTAAAATGCTGGAAAAAAACGCAGCGTTTGTATGCATTTGTATGCGTTTTTTTAATGCGTTTTTTTGCGGGAAAAACGCGCTGCAAAAAAAAGCAAGTGTGAAACTAGCCTAACAGATGTTAATTTATCTATGTAGAGTAGGCACATGTAAGGTATGCAATAATTTAAAAATGGCATTCGCATAATAAAAGCAGAAGATATTAGAAAATTGAAGGTTATTTTAGAAAATTATATTAGATAGCTGTAAGATATAACATATCATACATTAGATTTAGACACTATAACATGTAATCCATTATATGAAGCTTGACAGCATCCATTTAAAGAAAAAAGTATCGTAATGGCTTTATAAAGAAAACTCATAGAAATAATGCCCTACAGATTGGCAATATAGATTCAAAAGCAAATTGACCTCTAGCATACAATAGTACATCTAAAAATTGTGCACTCCAATAAATTAAAGTACAATATGTAATGATAGTTCAACTTCAAAGATGAAAGGTGGCACTCTGTCCCATCCCATAAAAACATCTTATTACAGAATCATTAAAAAATGCATTGTCCGTCTCTTGCACCTGCGTTCTCCTGTATCCATTTTTTAAATGATTCTAAAATGAAAGATGTTTTCATGGGACAGAGTGGCACCTTTCCTTTCTTTGAAGTTTCACCAAAACCTTGCATTTGTTTTAGCACCCGGAGCTACCAAATAATCGTGAGGTGTTTGCATTTATCCTTTCAAGTTGTCAATAGTTATTAATAGAGCAGTTTTTTTTCTCATTTTTGTACATTGTAACCATTGTAATGACAGATCAAATTAGCAATATAAAATTATTTATATCATGTCACTGGAACATATCCGGTGGAATATTGTGATTGTACACAAAACAGTTTATTGGTTCAATGGCTATTCCAGTTTTGAGCTACACTTTTGTGCATGAGGAAATGCTGTAATTTTAAAAAGGAACCAGACAGCAAGAAATACGATAGAATACTAAAAGTAGTGCAGGGTAGGTTAGGGCGGGAGAAGAGAAATGCTGAACTGCCAGGGTCAATAGAAAAGATCGGAGATGGACTGAAAAGATAGAGGGACCCGTCAATCACACCCAAGAAGTGTAACTGCAGTTCCTAAGTACAAACTAGTTTCTGTGAGTAAATGCCTCAATGGACTGGTCTTGCTTTATTTGCAAATGCTAAGAGGTTGTTTAAATACAGTGTGTTAAATAAGCATTCAAATGTCAATTTTTTTTAAAGTAAATATGATTCTAAAGGTGCTATTGATATGACATTCTCACCAGCTGTCAGTAACAAACTATCCAATCCACAAAGGCAAAAAAAATCAAGCCACAGAGGTCCTAAAATTAAATTAAGTGTAATAATGCTAAATGACTGGAGATGGGCAAACCTGAACAGTAAAGTTTGGCATCCGTACCGAACACCTACTGGTCGGGCACTGACACCGAACACAGACTTCACCAGGAAGTCAGTGTTAGGCTAGGGTCACACTGCGTTAAAGCAGTCCATTCAACGAATAGCGTTGGTGGACTGCGTTAACACTATAGCATAACTCTATTGCGTTATGCTATACTGCTAGCACAGATGCTTCATCTGCACTAGCGGTGACAGAGCCTCGGACGCTGCAGCCCGTGTCCGAGGCTCCATCACAGAATGACGGCACATTGCTAGAGCATGCAGATTATGGCATGCATTAGCGATACCCCTGATAATGGGAGGGAATGGCAGCGTTAACGGACTGCGTTACATCGCATTATGCCGTGGTGTAATGCAGTCCATCTAATGGACTGCCATAACGCAGTGTGACCCCAGCCTTACTGTTTGGGTTTGGCTGCCTGAACACTGGGTGTTTGTCATGCAGTCATGTGCACAACAGCGCGACAAACACCGCTTCTGATCTGTGGTGAAATCATCCCCGCCAATCAGAAAGTCACAGTTGCCACGCTGTCAAAAGACAGTGTGAGCGCTCAGCTGTTATCGGAGGTATAAAGTTAACTTCCAATCACTGGTGTCAGCTGCTGACGCTGACGCCTGCTGCTGTTAACAGTGAGAGCAGGAGTGAATGACGGGTGTATTCATTAGCCGGCTTCTGCGCTGTAAATTAAAAAAAAAATGGCGGGAGATCCCCTGTATTTTTGATAACCAGCCAGGCAAAACTCCCAGCTGGGGGCAACCCTCAGCTGTTAGCTTCAGCAAGGCTGGTTATCAAGAATAGAGGGGTCCCCACACCATATTTAGTAATTATTTAAATCATTAAAAAACGGAGGTTCTCTCCAATTTTTGACAGCTAGGGACTGGCATTCTCAGGCTGGTAAGGGGCCATGGATATTTGCCCCTCCAGTCACCCAGAAAAGGCATATCTATTAGATGCGACAATTCAGTCACTTTTCCTGGCTCTTCCCATTTGCCCTGTAGTGGTGGCAAGTGGGTTTAATATTTGTGTAGTTGATGTCACCTTTGCATTGTCCAGTGACATCAAGATACCCATCCATTACTAATCCTATAGTTGTATTGTAAATAAAGACACAGCAAGAATAAAGTCTTTTATTTCAAATAAAACAAAACACACTTTTACGTTTGTTTTTTTAAACCACAGTTATACTCAAGTAACACCTATTTCCACCAAAGCATTTGTGTTCCTGTAATAAGGCAAAAATAAAAAAAATATACCATACCTGTCTTTTGTTCTGTCTCACACTGTAATCCATATCATGGAGGATAAATAATTTTCAACCTTTACGGTGCCAAGATGCGACTGTCCAGGCTGAGAACCACTGGTGACTGAACTGCTGCGAGCGCAGCCTCAATTACGTCATCGAGGTTACCTCCCGGTCACTGAGGCTGCTTTCCCAGATGGGCTGAACTGCCGTGACCTTGGTGAGATCCCCGCTAGTAGCGCGAGTTTTTCTGATGGAATTTGTTACAGAATAATTTCGTAACTACTGATGGTTCCCAGTAAGCACTGTTGATGCTGTAATCTGGAAGAGGAAAGAACGTCTTTTTACCGTAAACCATCCACGAGCAGGTGCACAGCACAACATTTCAGCAGATGAATGAATAGAAATATCAGAAGAGTTGTTGAAGAGTAAAGGGCATCCTGTGGAGAGCTACAGAATCAGGATATATAATTGTTTCAAAGAAAACAAAGTAATGCACTCAACTTCCATGACCTATTTATACACTCACCATGCAAGACTTCATCGCTGAACAAAAAGCATGGCAAACACATTTAAAGTTTGCTAAACAACATTTATACAAGCCCGTGAAATACTGGGAAAATCTAGTCTGGTCCGATGACACTAAAATTGGTGTTCTCAGATGCCATCTTACCTCTGCACACCTGTCTCAAAGGTAACCTAGTTGATTATTTGATTATTTAAGCTGAAAAGCAACCCCCCACTTTCCCGTGAGGAAGCCTCGCTTTGTGGCGAAATGCGTGGGTTCCATTTACTCCACACACCATGATGTGACTGGGTGACCCTTTTCCAAATATTTCTACCAACAGGTCTTATACAGTCTCACTTAGCTGGTTCTTTGTCTATCCATTTGTGTTTTAGTATCCCCTACCTTTGGTATATGTTTACGTTTGCCTCTGCTTTTCCAACTTTCTTACAGGAATGATTTCTGTTTGAGGGGTCCAATGGTTAAGGATTTTGTACTTTCTTTTATTGTCAAGTCCATGGTATATAAACTGTATTATATTGACTTACTCTTTAAATAGCCAGTTTTCAGGTCTTTCCTCAGTGTAAAATATCACTGCACACCCCAGTGCACATAGTGGAAGAGTCTGGAGTGTTCTTATTTAGCCCTCCAGTGGTTTTTTTACTCTTAGCCTTTTGGCTTTTTTACCCATTTTTAAATGTGTTTCTTGTCTTGCTTGTTATTTTGAATCTCAATAAATTTCATTTTTGTTTATTAATGGTGATCCTCACTTCACACTTTTTTTTTTCCACAGGGGTAACACTCAAGGTTGCATCCTCCATCTCTTCCCACTAACTGCGGACAACAGAGAGTATAATTATCCTCTTCATCCTGACTGTTGCACATCCATCACCTCGTCCTCCTCCATTTGTTCCTCAGCTCCTGCACCTTCACTTACAGTTTGGTACCATGAGCCCCGTCGATCGCTGAAATCCACCCTCCCATGGCACCTGCATGTGTGACAACAGCCTGGAACTATATTGTTATCCCTTCCGCATCATCTTCTGCTTCCTCCAATTTTTCTGGGACAACTACCTCCTCCCACAAACTATCTAGGGTGCTTCAGCATGTAGATGACTAGAATAGTGATGCTGGTGACTAGAGATGAGCAAACGTGTTCGTAAAACGTTGGCCATTCTCAAATTTGGGACGAATGTTGCACATTTGGATTTGTGCTTGCTTTCACAAGCATTTTTACTCAGAGTCAACAAAAGTTGGTCACAACTAGTGTTGAGCATTCCGATACCGCAAGTATCGGGTATTGGCCGATATTCGCTGTATCGGAATTCCGATACAGAGTACCGATATTTTTTCAATATCGGATACCGGAATCGGAAGTCCCCATAATGCAATGAGCCACTGCTGTGGCTGTGATTGGCTGCTGAAATGTCATCATGATGCGCGGTCTGGGCGCATCATGATGCGCGGTCTGTGCCGGCTGCCGGTGGTCTGTACGGGCCTCTCGGGGGCCTGTGCCGGCTGCCGGTGGTCTGTACGGGCCTCTCGGGGGCCTGTGCCGGCTGTCGGTGGTCTGTGCCAGCTGCCGGTGGTCTGTATGGGCCTCTCGGGGGCCTGTGCCGGCTGCCGGGGGCCTGTGCCGGCTGCCGGTGGTCTGTGCCGGCCTGCCGGGGGTCTTGTGTGTGTAGGCATTGTCCGATGGGACTACAAGTCCCATCAGGCGATGCCTGTTACAATGACAGTGATTGACACATTAGCCAATGATGGGACAGTAGTAGTCCCATCATCCGGCTAATGTGTTGAATGTAAAAGAAAAGAAAAAACATACTACATACATATTACATATATACTACATTCATACAACATACATTCATACATACTACATACATGCTACATATATACTACATTCATACAACATACATACTACATATATACTACATACATACTACATACATGCTACATATATACTACATTCATACAACATACATACATGCTACATATATACTACATTCAAACATACATACTACATATATACTACATTCATACAACATACATACTACATACATACTACATACATGCTACATTCATACAACATACATACTACATACATGCTACATATATACTACATTCATACAACATGCATACATACTACATACATGCTACATATATACTACATTCATACAACATACATACTACATACATGCTACATATATACTACATTCATACAACATACATACATACTACATATATACTACATTCATACAACATACATACATACATGCTACATATATACAGACCCCCGAGAGGCCCGCACAGAGCCTGCCCGTACACACAGACATGCACAGTGACCGCCCACGCACTGCCCACACTCTCCCCCTCCCGAACAGGATGTGCAAGGCAAGAAAGGGTTTTTTTAATTCCGATATTTCTGTCCCATTGACTTGAATGGGACTTCCGGAAACGGCGATACCAGATACTTTTTTCATATCGGCCGATCCAATCCGATCCGATATTTTTCAATATCGGGTGGTATCGCTCAACACTAGTCACAACTCAATAAATCATCATGAATTTACTAATGCTTTTGTATGACTTTGGCTAGCATAGTGGTGCTTTCTGTCATGACTGCGGCCACTTTGTGAGTAGCTCTGGCCCTGCCCATGGGGCAGAGTAAGTTTATAAAGGAGCTGCCCCTCGGCAATTAGCTGGGGACAGCATTTCAAGTACACACACTATCCCTGATAAAAGCAGGGGACGTGTGGCCACACACGCCCTAAGCACACACAGAAACCATTGCAGCACAGTCAGTGCAGGAACTGAGGCTTAGAGCACCTGGCATCGTCTGCAAGCCTAGACACACGTGAAAAGACATGCACCAGGTGCAAATGACCTCGCAACCCACGGACAGCTTCCACAGCGCCAACCAGGGACCGCACATGCGGATGGTCAAGCAGCAGAGCAAAGACCTAGCAACACATGTGCAGCTAAGCTACGCAGCAGAGCAGGGAACTGAGCAGGCTCCATACAGGTAACAGCCAGCAGTATCCCTGCTCAATTAGGGGGAAAGGAGCAAAGGGTTAAAGCAAAGTCATGCATTGTCACGCCGACAACCAGGTACAGACAGATCGGCGTAACACTATTAGCAGGAGGAACATGTGTGATGAGGGGAGGGTATGTGGAGGGGTTAAAGGAGCGGCGCAAGCTTTCTTTCTCAACTTTGTGTGTTGATCTCGCCAACCAATGGGGGAGCAGAAACCATCCACGTCGTCATGACACAAGGTCTTCTGTGATTGGTTGCTAAAGTCACATGTTCCTGGCCATATAAAAAGGGACATCTTGTTTTGTTGGCACCAATAGCTCAGTGTCACAGTGCACGAAGGTCACCCCTGCCCTAGAGATGGTGCTGCTGAAAGTCAACTTGTCAGTGAAATAGATAGGATCCTTACCTGTGTGAAATCAATCTTCCAGCATTGACATAGATTGTACAAATACTGTGTGGTAGTCTCCAGAAGCCCCATTTGCTACTCCTAATTATTTGTGCTAAAACGGTGTTTCAGTGACAAATCATAAGGCCACATTTCCACTTAAAAATCATTAGGTATAACAATGTTGTCCAGGCACACTAAGAAAATAAATAGCGATTATTTAGTGACAGGTGACTGACAACTATGGGCCTCAGGTTATGAAACAGAAGGGTACAAGAGGGGAAGGTTACTTGCAACATGAGTGGGAAAAAGCAATGTCATGGTGAAAGGAGAAATAAGGCTAATGTTCGAGAGTTAAGTGGGTTAAGTGTTAATGTTAATGAAAGCTCAACAGAACAAACAGTTTAATCCTATCCAAAGACCACTGACAACATCCGTTACTCGCCAGCCTACTCGACTCCCTTTATTTTGCAGCCGCACAGCGGTGCGCCTTGTAGATGAGGCTCTACAGTGGATGGCAAGTGTTGCATCAAGTGGCCTCTCCCCCTCTTCTTTCACCTTAACATCACACACAGTACAATACTCAGAGGTGGCACTCCAATCACCCTTGTTTCCCCTGAATCAAAAATTTCCAAATGCCTTACTGACTATGGGGAACCTCAGATGGGCAAGTCTGAATGGCTGTTCACACATTGAAATCCATGGGCATCAGAAGTCTGTTAGAAGAATCACAGAATGCAGAGGAGGAAAGCAACTGCACTAGAGTTGAGCGAAACGGGTCAAAAAAATTCAAAAGTCGCTGACTTTCGCCAAAGTCGGGTTTCATAAAACGAAAACCGACCTTAGCGTGAGGTCATCCACGAGGTCGGCGACTTTAGCGCCAAAGTTGCATTTCAAAAGATGCTTTAGCGCCCTTTATCAGCCAATCAGGAAGAACGGACACTGTGGGCAACGTGATGACATAGGCAGCGGACACCACCATCTTGGAGAAGGGCATGCAAGTGATTGGCTTGCTTTGTGTGGCGTCACAGGGGGTATAAAAGGGCGGGGACGCCGACCGCCATGTTACTCATGCTGATCTCAGAATAGGGAGAGCTGCTGATTCTGTAGGGAGAGCGTTAGGAAGGCAAAAAGAAAAAAAAACTGCTTCTGCTGCTAGCGCTTTTCACTGTAGTTACTGTGCAGTGAAAGGTGAAGATTTTTGCTTTTGTGCAGCAGCGCTGGTGGTGATTAGCCTGCCTTTTAAGGCTAGCTGCATTGCTGTGTGCACACTGGTGTTCAAACTGCTTTTTTAAAAGCAATCTAAATTGTATTGTTTTGTCCTGGTGAGGTAGTGAGCATTCATTTTTTCACACACCGTACAGCGGTGTACGCTCCTCCCACAGTACAGTGTAACGGCTGTTATCACGGCCAAATTGAAGCTATCTACGTGTGTGACTCTGTAAGGAAAAGTCTAGGAGTTTGCCCGTTCTTACAGACCTACACCTTATAGATTTGTCCGTTTTTCAAACAGTTTAGTATATTAAATTAATAAACCGGGCATGACAGAATACAACTGTGTCCTGAAGTCTACAGAGATTCCAATTCTCCCCACTACTATATACACCTTGTACCTTGTTTTAAAGTACCATATAGTTGGTGGCTTTTTGGGTACATTTTCCCCAAAAATGAGGAAGTGTGGTGGAAGAGTCCGTGGAAGTGGGCGGGGGTTGGCAGCTGGTAATGATGGTGTTGGTGGTGGATCTGCTGGTAGTGGCAAAAGCAAATAGCACCTAATGCAGGAGGTGTTGAGCCTGCGTCATCGTCTGGCTCCACAAGGCCTCGAAGGCTCCCTTTTCTGGGAGTAGGTAAACCTGTTATGATTGAGTCACCGTAGGAGGCAAAAACAGAAATACAAGCTAAGTCCAGAAAACAAGAGAAGTTGGCAACTATCAGATTGCAGACCCCTGAACCTATCAACACAACTAGCAGTAGCCGTGGGGGGTTCCTACGATGCCCTAGACCCCTCGAACACAGCCGGAGAATTAAATAGGCCTAAAGAAAGGGGAAATCTAAACTGCCCCAGAGCAGACCCCAAAGCAATAGGCAGCCCCCAACATATAATGACGGTGAAGCAAGATGAAAACACTAACAGACAGAAAGATAGACTGAGCAAAGCGGGGCCCAAAACTACCTAGATAGGAAAGGACAGGAAGGCTGCTGTCTGCAATCTGCCAAAACCCTATCAAAGACATAAGCCAACAAGCTGATATGAAAAAGACCCTGAAGCAGCTAGGCTTCAAAAACTAAATCAGCACTCAGGTATTTTCAGAAGACAGAGCTAAAAGGAATTCAGCACACCCCAGCAGGGAATGGCAGAAATCCAGAAACACAACGCAAAACAAAGTCAAAGCACAAATGCAAAAAGCCGAGCAGCAAACTTAGCTTTAGAGGAGCAGGAATTCAGACTGGTCTCCAAGGATCCCACAGAGAAATCACCCGCAGGGCAGAAGGGCGTCGGCAGCCTTATATCCAGTCAGTAACTCCACTCAGCCAGTCATCATCATCAGACTCAGGTGTTTGATAATCAGGCTCACTACCTTTCTTTACCAGAAGAGGGAGTTCCTCGGGCCTCAGTAGTGAAGGGGAAAATGAACTCACAACATAAACCGCTTTTAAAGCCGGAGCTTCAAGAACAAGTTTTGGCTTACATTGCTGACTCAGCCTCCAGCTCTACCACCTCCTCTACTGAAGTTTTAATAAATAAAAGCACTGAGTCATCATTGGAGGCTCATGTTCATGAACCACACCTTTCCTCGTGTCCTTCACCCCAACCAAAATTGAAGGATGCGACAGGCCACACTACAGATTACTCCATGGAGCTGTTTTCACATACCAGGCCTGGGTTATCAAATCAAATCATGAATTACCCAGGCAAATATGAATCTGACATGGAGTGTACTGATGCACAGCCACTGATAGATGATTCTGCTGGTACATTCACTCAGAGCACTACATTGCCCTCTCAGTGTACTGAGCCAGAATCTGACCCAGATGAAACTCAGGTGCCCCTTCCCGCATACTATACCACCATACACGGTGACACAGAGGAAGGTGCACATGACATTGAAGAGGAGGTGATGGATGACCCAGATTGGCATCCATTGGGGGTAGAGGGTGCCACTGCCAATAGTTCAGAAGAGGAGGAGGAGCATCTGCAGCGGGCATCGACATCACAACAGCTGTTATCTGACAGGCCAGAAGCAGTCCAAAAACGGGTTACAAAAACCAAAAGAGTTACAGGACAGCTTGGCCAGACAGTCAAAATAGCACAGCGTGCAAGGCCTCAAAATGTCTTCCATAGTAGGAAGAGTGCAGTGTGGCACTTTTTTGAACAAAATCCTAATGATCAGGCAAAGGTTATCTGTAAGAAGTGCGCAAAGACCTTTAGCCGAGGGAAAAATCTGAGAAATTTGAATACCAGTTGCATGCTTAGACATTTAACCACCATGCACTTGCAAGCGTGGACGGACTACCAAAACTCACGTACCACATGTGCTACTGCTCCCAAAGAAGGTAGTCCGCAACACTACATTGTTTCCCGAACTGTAAGTCCACCGGTTAGCACACCACCAGCAGCAAATGTTGAGTTGTCGTCGCAAGGGCAAATCAGTCAGGGAATCATACTGTTATTGCAACGAAAGACTGAATCTAGGCCATCAGAAAGAACACCAACTCCATCACCATCATCAACCCTCTCTCAGTCCACCATGTCCACCGCTAGTTCCACATATGCAGCTCTCAAGTCCAGCTCACCCTACCAGAGACTATGAGTAGGACAAGAAAGTACTCATCCTCTCATCCGCGTACACTGGGCTTGAACGCCCACATTGCTAAACTAATTGACAATTATCCTTTGACTGAATAGAGCTGTTCATTTCTGATACAGTGCCATATATCTGATGTTATTTTGTGTCTATTTTGTGCAAAATTTTGAAGTTTGGTCGAAGAGGCCGTGGGCGCGGGGGGGCCAGCTGGTGATGATGGTGGTGGTGGATCTGCTGGTAGTGGCAAAAACACAATAGCAGCTAAGGCAGTAGGTGTTGAGCCTGTGTCATGGTCTGACTCCGGAACACCTGGAATGATACCTTTTCTGGGAGTAGGTTAAGCGTTTTTAAAGGCGGAGCATGAGGAACTGGTTTTGGCTTACATTGCCGGAACAGACTCCAGCAAATATGCCCTCCTCTTCTGAAGTTTCAAAGAATGCAAGCACTGAGTGGTCAAGTGCTGGCTCCTGGTCAGGAAGAACCCCTTTCCTTGTGTCCTGCACTCCCACCCAAACTGAATGAGGCAGCAGGCCACACTCCACATTAGTCCATGTAGCTCTTTCTATCATACCATGCCTGGGTTATCAAGTCAAATCGTAAATTCCCCAGTCCAAGATGAATCTGACATGAAGTGTGGGTGGCCAGCCAGGGCAGTGGGGTTAATCGGTACCAGGCCGGTGTCTCACAGGGATGTGTCACGGTGGTGGTGACCCATTCCGTGGCCCTGGGCGTCCATGCAAAGGGGTGAATTATGTTTATAGGTGAATGATACATGACGCCACCTCAGGTTTCTGATTAGATTGACCAGTGCTGCAGTGTCGCTTCTGTGGGACAGATGTTGTGGTGCAGCTAAGATGTAGAAGACCTGCACAGGTAGGGCCGTAGTTGCAGGGCAGATGAAAGAGTTGGGAGATGGTGTGCAGTGCAGGATGTAGCTGAGCCATGCGCCAGGTGCAGGAGAAAGATGACAGACAGAGTCATGCAATTCCTTTACCTGTACTTGCTAGGTGCTGTCCAGGACCCAGAGTACAGATGGAGAAGGAGTTGGTAATCCTCCAGCTCCCCTTCTCATCCTCCAGCTCCCTTTCTCACGTCCACACACTTCCCCTTCCCTGCACAGAATGGCCTAACTTACCTCCTCCCGACCACAGAGAGCAGCTCCTCAGCAGTCATGTTCAGAGGTCTCCCTGCTGGCATGGAGTGGGAAATGTGTTGTGTGTTGGTTTAACTGCTAGAGAGATCCTTCTTGCTCCCAAGCATGACATCACACTCCCTAGGAGGAATGAATGCCACTTTTTCACACAGCAATGCCAAAAGTGAGACTAGGGACTATTATTTTTACAGTGGCGGAGGAATACAGTGCGGAAGGATACCTACCTCCCGTCATTGGATTCCTGGAGCCCTACAGAGAGCGGTCGCATCAGCTGATGCTGCTGTTCTCCACGGGAAATCGGCGTGGGACACTCGTGGATTTCTGCGGATCAGGGAGTATATGGCTTGTTTGTTATTTTCATATTTTTTCATAGATGACACTGGCTTCGGGGAACAATGTGACAAGTAATGGTGAGTATGTACTGTATGTCTATATGTATGTATTGTATGAATGTATTGTATGTAGTATGTATGAATGTATGTATGTTGTATGTAGTATGTTGTATGTCTGTAGCATGTTATATGTATGTTGTATGCATGTAGTATGTATGTATGTTGTATGAATGTAGCATAAATGTAGTATAAATGTAGTATATATGTAGTATAAATGTAGTATGTATGTTGTATGTATGTAGCATGTTATATGAATGTAGTATATATGTATGTTGCATGAATGTAGTATATATGTAGTATGAATGTAGTATGTATGTTGCATGTATGTTGTACGTCTGTAGCAGGTTGTATGTATGTTGTACGAATGTAGTATGTATGTTGTATATATGTTGTGTATATATATATATTTTATTTTTCTTACATTCAACACATTAGCCGGATGATGGGACTACTACTGTCCCATCATTGGCTAATGTGTCAATCACTGTCATTGGACTTGTAGTCGCATCGGACAATGCCTGCGCACACACACAATGCCCCCTAGCAGGCCCGCACAGACCCCCGGCAGCCGGCACAAGCCACCGGCAGGCCCGTACAGACCCCTGGCAGCCAGCACAAGCCCCCGGCAGGCCCGTACAGACCCCCAGCAGCCGGCACAAGCCCCCGGCAGGCCCGTACAGACTCCTACCAGCCGGCACAAGCCCCCAGCAGGCCCGTACAGACCCCCAGCAGCCAGCACAAGCCCCCGGCAGGCCCGTACAGACCCCCGGCAGCCGGGACAAGCCCCCGGCAGGTCCGTACAGACCCCCGGCAGCCGGCACAAGCCCCCGGCAGGCCCGTACAGACCCCCGGCAGGCCCGCACAGACCCCGCCCGCACACACTGACGCGCACAGTGTCCGCCCACACACCGCCCACACTCTTCCCCCCTCCCGAACTGGATGTGCAAGTAAAGAAAGGGTTTTTTTTTCAATCCGATATTTCTGTCCCATTGACTTGAATGGGACTTCAGGTATCTGAATCGGCGATACCGGATACTTTTTTTGTATCGGGCCGATCCAATCCGATCCGATATTTCTCTATATCGGATGGTATCGCTCAACACTAATAATAATAAATAATATACTGTAAAACACTGTGTCCTCTTTATCAGTATTGCAGTCACAAAGGAGTTATTCTAATTAGATATAAGGGTTATTTTGAATGGACTTTATTTTAATTTTATTGGGCTCTAATATTGACAGTTTTGATACTGGCTATTTGTCAACCATTGTACTTCAAAACGAACATCAATAAACTGCAACATGTATACCACGTGTAAATGTGATCTTATCCTGTCTCCATCAAACACCAGGAAGTGCTAATTTTATACGTTATATGTTAGATGGGCCCTTGAGCAAATGCTAAAGCCTAGCAATTCATGAATATGCACCTTTCATTTAACTTCAAAATTGTGATATCTTTTTTTAAACATCCTCTCTTTACACTCCACTGAAACTGCCCTCACTCAAGTCTCTAATGATCTGCTAACAGCTAAATCAAATGGTCATTACTCCATGCTAATTCTCTTGGATCTCTCTGCAGCATTCGACACGGTGGATCATCAGCTCCTCCTCACTATGCTCCGTTCCATTGGCCTCAAGGATACCGTTCTCTCCTGGTTCTCCTCCTATCTCTCCGACCGCTCCTTTACTGTATCTTTTGCCGGTTCCTCCTCCTCTCACCTTCCCCTTACTGTTGGGGTCCCCCAAGGATCGGTTCTAGGCCCCCTCCTCTTCTCCTTGTACACTGCCCCTATTGGTCAAACAATCAGTAGATTTGGTTTCCAGTACCATCTCTATGCTGATGACACCCAATTATACGCTTCTTCTCCTGACATCACGCCAGCCTTTCTAGAAAACACCGGCAATTGTCTAAACGCTGTGTCTAATATCATGTCCTCACTATATCTGAAACTGAACCTGTCAAAGACTGAACTCCTGGTGTTTCCTCCCTCTACTAATGTACCTATACCCGACATTGCTATTTCTGTGTGTGGCTCCACTATTACTCCCCAGCAACAGGCCCGCTGTCTTGGGGTCATACTTGATTCTGAGCTTTCCTTTGCCCCCCACATTCGATCACTGGCTCGCTCTTGTCATCTGCACCTCAAAAACATTTCTAGAATTCGACCTTTTCTTACTTTTGACTCTGCAAAAACTCTTACTGTTTCTCTTATTCATTCTCGTCTGGACTATTGTAACTCTCTTCTAATCGGTCTCCCTCTTACCAAACTCTCCCCTCTCCAATCTGTCTTGAATGCTGCAGCCAGGATCATATTCCTCACCAATCGCTACACCGATGCCTCTACCTTGTGCCAGTCATTACACTGGCTACCCAACCACTCCAGAATTCAGTATAAACTTATTACCCTCACCCACAAAGCCCTCCATGGCTCAGCACCACCCTACATCTCCTCCCTTGTTTCAGTATACCACCCTACCCGCGCCCTCCGTTCTGCTGATGACCTGAGGTTAGTATCCTCAATAGTCAGAACCTCCCACTCCCGTCTCCAAGACTTTACACGTGCCGCGCCAATTCTTTGGAATGCACTTCCCAGGTCAATACGATTAGTCGCCAATCCCCACAATTTTAAGCGTGCCCTGAAAACGCATTTATTCAGACTGGCCTATCGCCTCAACACATTAACCTAATCTATCCCTGTGTGGCACAGCCAAAAGTTTTACCATAACCAGATTTCCTGCATCATGTTCCCACATGCTTTATGCATCCATTAGCCCTCTGTGTCTGTACTGTCACACACTTTATGGCTGGTTCATACAATCAGGGCAACTGTTACCACCCACCTTTCATGTCTACCTCTTTCCTCATAGACTGTAAGCTTGCGAGCAGGGCCCTCATTCCTCTTGGTATTTGTTATAATCTACTGTATGTGATTATTGTTATGCTGTAATGTCTATTGTCTGTACAAATCCCCTCTGAAATGTAAAGTGCTGCGGAATATGTCGGCGCTATAAAAATAAAATTTATTATTATTATTACTGTGGTCTTGACTCACTATTAGGGTAAAAAAAGGACTTTGGTCAGCAGGAACTATACCGTTAACATGTAGAAAATATCGCTTGATTTAAGCATCAAGAAGTTTCAAATAATGGCCGCCTGTGAGATTTCTCACCATGGAGCCGAATCCGCCTGGGTTTCCTAGGAAACAGTTTTCCTGACACTTATGGTTTTTTGATGCACTCTTATCTGAGCAGCAATCCATGCATTTGACACAGACATTCCTCATTTCCCACTGCAAATGAGAACAAACTGTCTAGCATTATAAAGGCATCACCATTGTGAAGATAGATCTGTAGCCTTTGGAGCAGATCATATGAATGTAAACACTATTGTTCTGTCTCCAGAAGAAAGTTCTCATTTAATCTGCAACTTTTTTTGTGCCAGAAAGAAACTGTCTTTTAAACTCCTGCTCTGTGTGCGGAAAAGAGCAGAATCTGTTACCGTACATAACAGACACTTTGTCTCCATTGTATCTTCACAGTTGGTTAACAGACATTGTCTAAACAATGCATTTAAAACTCATTGAATACGGTTTCTTAACTTTGCTTTCCATTAAGAGACCAAAGATGGAAAATAAAATTCATGGAACAAAACTAGTTCTTACATTTTGCTTCTTACAGGATACGTGCATAATGCTGATGGCACAACTTCCAATCCCAGACCACTTTCCAGAGCACTGAAAGGGTCCCCCACCAGTCTCTTTCACTTCTGGCAAATAAGATCTGGACAACCTCGTTAAGGTTTACCCCACATTGAGAGAGTACAGTGGGAAAACCATTGGAGGTGTCAGAAGACTAAAGACATCCAATTAAGTTGAAGGCTATGTGACAAATCTGCTACTACCTTTCATCACAAATCTACCACCTCTGAGGAACCTTAATCATAAAACATAACTGACAGGTTATGATCCCATATAAGTATCTTGAATTCGCTCATCCCATCTAGCCTGTGATGATACCATGAAGCAAGGCGAGAATGTTTATTCACGTGCAGCCACATTTTATCGCAACTATTTGTAGGGGATAATGATACAATTACTATTACACTGTAAATTGCTACGATATTCCTATATAAATTCTACATAAACAGAACTTACATTTTATTGTGGAAACTTTAAAGGATTTGTCCAGGATTGAAAAATTTGACTGCCTTCTCCCACATCTTTATGACATACCGGGCTCACCTTTCAACTTCTGTACAATTTTACAGCTTAATTTCATTGACGTGAATAGAATTGAGGCACATTACTTCACACAACCTGTGCACAGGGGTGGCTCTATTTTAGGGAGAAGTCAAGCAAGGTTTAGGTAAACCTGGACAACCCAAAAAAGTAGTAATGGAAAAAAAACAGCCCAACACATTTGGACTAATACACCACTGAAAAATCACTGACTGAGGTAGAATAACCCAATAAAATATAATTTTTAATAATATTAACTTAATGGTGGTGGTAATTGATTGTTACAGAACCAGGGTGTTATAATGGACACTAATATACATAAAAATAGGACACCGGGATATCAAGGATAATATTAGTGTCCATTAGAACACCCTGGTTCTGTAACCTTCAGGGAATAGTGGATAGACTGCACACAAGCACGGTGGATCGGTTATCATTATTTTTATTAAGATAATATAATTGAGAGTTATATTTTATTAGTTATTCCACCCCAGTCAACGATTTTGCTTAATCGATGGTGCAGTTAATTTGAGTTTATAGGGTCCTCAAATACACCACTGACCTAAACACATACAGGAGTCTCAAAAAAAATATAACACTTGGTACCAGGAGACAGTCTTTTAGATATAGGTGTATCAAAGAGTTTTGCAAAGTGAAGAAATCAGTGTTTTTCCCTGAAGCATCATGTTTAGCATTTTTTTGTCATTTTTGAAGTAGCTCCACCCAACACTCTTTTTGTTTAATTTTTTTGTGATTTAACCCCTTCACGACATGCGCCGTACTAGTACTGCTCTGCAGGAGGTGTGATTGTGCCCAGAGCTGTGCTAGTATGGCGGCAATCACGTTCAGGTGTCAGCTGTTTTTGACAGCAGACAGCCCGCAGCAACGCGCACGAGTGGTGCTAGCACCGATCATGGGCATTTAACCCCTCTGATGTCGCTGTCAGCAGTGCCTTCCTGCGTGCTTCCCTCAGAACAATGCGATGCAATCGCATTGTTCTGGAGGTCTTCATGGAAACACCCATCACCAAGATGGCTATGGGGTCCTTCCGGGTTTTGGAGGGGAGGTGGCGCATGCCTTCTTCCCTGCCTGTGAGATCCTGATTTGATACTCTGCTGTGTAGTGTCAGATCAGAGCTCTGACATTATATAGTGATGTCCCATACTGAGACAATGTAATAAACTAAAAATAAAATCACAAACTGTAAAAAAAAAATTTAAAAATCCCCAAAGAAAAAGATATTTTACCAATAAATACATGTAAATTTAAAAAAAAAAAAAAGTACACATTTGGTATTGCCGCATCTGCAACGACCCGATCTATAAAACAGTCCCACTAGTTAACCCCTTCAGTGAACATCTTAAAAAAACAGGCAAAAAACAATGCTTTATCATAATGCCAAACAAAAAGTGCAATAAAACACACTTCCTGAATTGCAGGTTTTTGTTCATTTTGTTTCCCAAAAATCGGAATAGAAAGCGATCAAAAAATGTCATGTGCCCGAAAATGGTACCAATAAAAAAAAGAGTCAGCTCGTCCTGCAAAAAACAAGCTCTCACATAACTGTTGGCTGAAATATGAAAAAATTATAGCTCTCAAAATATGGTGATACAAAAACTAGCTTTCGCAATAAAAAGAGTCTTTTAGTGTGTGACAGCAGCCAAACATGAAACCCGATATATATTTGGCATCATTGTAATCACACCAACCCGAAGAATAAAGTTGAGTAATCACATATACCACACAAGGGACGGCTTAAAAAATAAAACCAATTCTTAACATGATGTTGATTTTTTCATTCTCCCTCCCAAAGACCACAGTTACGTTCAGTGCACATTTATCCTGCATTCTACGTGGAGAGCTTACATCGGGGTTTCCATGTAAATCTCTGAAATATGCAATTCAGACAGAACCCATGCAGAAAATTCCCTATAATGAGGCAGATGGAGGCACTGTGGATGCCATAGCATCTGTGATCCAGGGGGTGTTTGTCTTTTTAGGATTGCATAAAAGTGCCATCAGCCACAGTTTTGTGCACTTCTGAAAAGATGGACACCGGGAAACAGAGGCCATACGGAGTCCAGAGCAACTCTGCTGCCTCACTATTGTGAATGGATCCATTGGGATTTCATCTGAATCATGTCACTCAGAGATTTAGATGGAAACCCCAAAGCAAGTGGTCAGCGTAGAGAGTCGGATAACTGTGATCCCAAACGTTTTGCAAAATGTTTCCAATAAAAACTTCCACTCAATCCACAAAAAAGCAAGTGTCCATTCAGATCGGTCATCTGTTAAGGGAAATATAGGGGGCTTCCACCCTACCCGTAGCACAAAGGCTCTGGAAAAGCAAAATGGCTCTTCACCTGCCAAAAGAAATTCCGCAAATTCTCCGCTCCCAAATCCAAATGCCCCCCCCTCCCTTCTGAGCCCCAGTGTGCCTAAACAACATTTAGCGCCCACATGTTTGTCATTTATGTAGTGTTGAGAGCCCGCCTAATTTACAGGTGCGTGTCTCCAGAAGCAAGAGCTGGGCATAATATACTGGTCACTACAGCATACTGGTCACTACAACGGCGGTTTGTAATTTTCACTCAGCAACATCCACTGCTGCCTGTTTCTGAAAAGCACCCATGGAGTCAAAATTATCACTACATTTGTAGATAAGTTCCAAAAAGGGTTATAATTTCCAAAATGGGGTCACTGAAGGGGGGATTCTGCTTTTCTAGCACTTAGGGGCTCTATAATTGAAATCCACAAATTAGTCTAGGAAAATCTGTGCTCCAGAAGGCAAATAGTGCACTGTCCCTCCATTTGGCAAAGTAGTACTGTACAGTCACATATGGGGTATTTCTACATTCAGCATAAATTGTGGGACAAATTCTGGTGCCATTTTTACTCGTTTCCCAGTGTGAAAATGTAAAACTTGGGGCTAACACAATATTGGTAAAAATTAAAATTATTTTTTCTTCACTGCCCAAAGGTATAAAAGTTTGTGACACCTGCGGTATCAATATAATCAAAGCACCCCTAGATGAATTCATTGAGAGGTTTAATTTGTAAAATGGGGTCACTTATGGGGGTTCTGCTGTTCTGGCACCTCAGGGGCTCTGTCAATATAACATGGTACCTGTTATGAATGAGTCACTGAGGAGGATAGCAGGCCCAGGCTAAGCCACAGAAAACGAAAGAGGTTGGTAACTAAGTGGATTGCAGACCCCTGATCCTGTCCACACAACTAGCAGTAGCCGTGGAGCGTACCTATGATGATCCTAGATGCCTCGGCACAGCCGGAGAGCTAACTAAGCCTAAAGCAAGAAAGGGGAAATCTACACTGCCCCGGAGCAGACCCCAAAGGAATAGATAGCCCCCAAACATATATTGTCAGTGAGACAAGATGAAAACACAAACGCAGGCAGAAAAATAGACTGAGCAAACGATGGGGCCCACACTGACTAGACAGGACAGGAAAGGAAAGACACTGTCTGCAATCACGCAAAAAACCCTGCAAAAGTCCAACACATCTGATGCACAAAAAACACTGAAGTCGCACGACTTCGCCCCCACTATATAAGCACTCTGGTATATTCTGAAAACAAAGCAAAAAGAGACTAATATAACAGAGGACAAAACAAACTGGCACGAGCAGTAACATATGGGCGGTGATTCAGCACAGCCCCAGACGGAGCTGACTGACCGGCACAAAGCAGAGATAGACAAAACCAGATCAAATGCAAACCGAGTAGCAAATGAACCACTTAGCTGAACATGCAGGGACAGAGCAGGAGGCATCAGACGTCAGGAGGCACAGGAAGAAAATCACCAGCAGGGATAGAGGGAGTCGGCTGTCTTAAATCCCAATCTGAAACCCCAGATCTCCAATCGTCTTCCTCATTAGCAAACCAAAAAGGCTAATATATCATAGCTCACAACGAGAAATGACACCCAAAAAAGAAAAAATGGAATAAAGAGCAATAGAATAAAAATATAATTTTATTATTTTCTACCAAAATGAATTGTAAAATACCAATAATGAATCGATCAAATGTTACAATATATAAGGGAGTCAGCGATACTAATCAGTAAGTCTGGGTCTTGGCTTACTATTTCTATACATATTTATTTTTGCACTTGTTTGATTCTGGCTCTATTACAACTGGTAGCCCTATATTATATTATTGGCATATGATTAAGTCCTCTGTTATAAGATGTCTATATGGCAGATCTGTCTTTAGGATCACTTTATTATTAGTTGTAGACCTATGGATTTATTAGGACAAATTGTCTTTATGCACTATTGCACTTTAATCTCCTATTGGAGATGAAAAAAAAAAACTTTCTTTTTTTGTACACATATATCTGTTAAAATTTGCAACTTTGCACTATCATATATTTCAGTATATATATGCACATACTATATGAAGCCAATTCTTGTGCAATTGTTTATATATTTGCCAACTAGATACCCTCGCTTACCTATATGTGGATACTAAATGTCGCTGACTCCCTTATATATTGTAACATTTGATCGATTCATTATTGGTATTTTTCTATTCATTTTGGAAGAAAATAATAAAATTATATTTTTATTCTATTGCTCTTTATTCCATTTTTTCTTTTTTGGGTGTCGTCTTCCTCATTATTAGGTGGCAAGCCTCTGTCAATTAGATCAGCTCCACTACCTTCAGTAATCACCAGAGGGAAGCCAGAGAGAGAATTCACAACAGGTACCCTCAAAACAAGTGCAGCAAAATCTGCACTGTAATAAGGCGCTACTTCCCTTCTGAGCTTTGCACTGAACCTTTGCATACATATGGGGTATCGGTGAACTCAGGAGAAATTGCACAACTAACTTTGGGGTCCATTTTCTCCTTTTCCCATTGTGAAAACACAATTTGCAGCTAAAAAGAATTTTTGTGGGAAAAATGTGATTTTGTTATTTTCACGGCTTAACAACAAACTTCTGTGAAGCACCTGGAGGTTCAAGGTGCTCAATACACATCTAGATAAGGTCCCAAAGGGGTCCAGTTTCAAAAATGGTGTCAATTGTGGGGGGGTTTACTGCTTAGTGAAATCAGGGGCTCTTAAAACGTGACATAGCATCAAATTCTGCATTCAAAAAGTCAAATAGCACGCCATCCCTTCAAAGCCCTGCCGTGCGCCCAAACAGTAGTATTCCTCCACATATAGGGTATCAATGTACTCAGGAGAAATTTCACAACAAATTGATACATTTTCTCCAGTTCCCCTTGCAAAAGTAAAAAAATTAGGTCTAAATGAAAATTTTTGTGAAAGAAAAGTAAATGTTTATTTTTTCCTTCTACATTCCAAATACCGTATATACTTGAGTATAAGCCGACCCCCTAATTTTGCCACAAAAAACTGGGAAAACTTATTGACTCGAGTATTAGCCTAGGGTGGAAAATGCATCAGCTACTGGTGAATTTAAAAAATAAAAATGGATACCAATTAAAGTAAAATTAATTGAGACATCAGTAGGTTAAATGTTTTTGAATATCCATCTTGAATCAGGAGCCCCACATAATGTTCCATACAGTTCATGATAGCCCCATAAGATGCTCCCTACAAAATACACCCCATATAATGCTCCTCCATAAAGGTTTTGGCCCCATAAGATGTTCCATAGATTTAGATAATGCCCCCATATCCTGCCCCCATAAGATGCTCCATAAATTATTCCCCCATATGCTGCCCTCATAAGATGCTCCATAGATTATTCCCCCATATGCTGCCCCCATAAGATGCCCCATAGATTATTCCCCCATATGCTGCCCCCATAAGATGCCCCATAGATTATTCCCCCATATGCTGCCCCCATAAGATGCTACATAGATTCCCCCATATGCTGCCCCCATAAGATGCTCCATAGATTATTCCCCCATATGTTGCCCCCATAAGATGCTCCATAGATTATTCCCCCATAAGATGCTCCATAGATTATGTCCTCATAAGATGCTCCATAGATTATGCCCTCATAAGATGCTCCATAGATTATTCCCCCATATGCTGCCCCATAAGATGCTCCATAGATTCCCCCATATGCTGCCCCCATAAGATGCTCCATAGATTATTCCCCCATAAGATGCTCCATAGATTATTCCCCCATAAGATGCTCCATAGATTATTCCCCCATCTGCTGCCCCCATAAGATGCTCCATAGATTATTCCCCCATCTGCTGCCCCCATAAGATGCTCCATAGATTATGCCCCCATAAGATGCTCCATAGATTATGCCCCTATATGCTGCCCCCATAAGATGCTCCATAGATTCCCCCATATGCTGCCCCCATAAGATGCTCCATAGATTATGCCCCCATCTGCTGCCCCCATAAGATGCTCCATAGATTATGCCCCCATATGCTGCCCCCATAAGATGCTCCATAGATTATGCCCCTATATGCTGCCCCCATAAGATGCTCCATAGATTATGGCCCCATGTCCTGCCGCATTTAAAAATTAAAAAAAATGACATACTCACCTCTCTGTCACTGGGGGCCAGGTGCTGGTGTCACTGCTGGCACCTGAGATATTCACCTATTCCCCGGTCCATCGCTGCTTGCTGCTGTCTGGCACATCATCTGTCAGTGGCATTCAGACTGCAGGGGGCGCGGTGCGTACTAACCACGTCACCGTGCCCTCTGCTGTCTGAACGTCACTGACAGATGATGTGCCAGACAGCAGCAAGCAGCGATGGACGCAGGACAGGTGAGTATCGCTATACTTACCCGTCCTGGCGCTGTCTCTTCAGCCCCCAGCTTCTCCACGATCTCCCTTCTGCCTTCAGCGGTCACATGGTACTGCTCATTAAAACTCATTAATATGCGCATATTCATGAGTTTAATGAGCGGTACCATGTGACCCCGGAAGAAGCAGGTGGCGAAACCCGCGTCTGGGTGAGGGGACGCCAGAACACACTCATTACGTTCAGGTAATTATACCTTGCTTATCCTATTTTGAGTGCATATTTTGGTATATCATTGCATTTTTTGGCATACTTAATTAAGTGTCCGTGTTACTTCACACTGTTCCATAGCCTATATTCCATTGGCTTTTTTTTGATTTTGCATATATATCCATCTGGGTGGAGGGGTTTTTTGGTAATGCGTAGTCCATGGCATAGCATAAGGAATTTATTGCCAGTGCATGTTAGGATGTGTACATTCACACTATAACTCTTCATGAGTATTGATCTATGTTTAATATGTTGAGCAAACCTATATTGTGATGTGATTGTTATATTCATACTTTTGTCTTTTGGACCAATACGCTGTATCATTCCACAGGATTGTTTGTGATATCTTGGCATCCCCTATACGGCATTATGCTTTTGCCATTTTAAGAATTTTCCAATAAAATTGTTTTTACCATATCTGGGATCTCCTCTTTGTTCCATATGATTTCTATGGGATTTGTGTATATAGTTGAGTGATGTGCCCCCCTTCACTATAGTTTTGGACCTTGTTTGATTGAGGTTAATAAACTTCTTGAATGTGGTTTGGAGTATCTTGAGGGGTTCCGTTTTTAGAATGGTGTTATTTTTGGGTATTTTCTGTCATATAGTCCCCTCAAAGTGTTAGGTGGTTCTTAAAAAAAAAAAAAAAAATGGTTTTGCAAATATTGTTGTAAAAATGAGAAGTTGCAGGTCAACTTTTAATCCTCATAACTTCCTAGCAAAACAAAATGTGGTGATTAGAGTTGAGCGAAACGGGTCGGTCAAATTCATAAGTCGCCGACCTTCGCTGAAGTCGGGTTTCATGAAACGAAACCCGACCATAGCGTGAGGTCGGCCACGAGGTCGGCGACCAAAGCGCCAAAGTTGCATTTCAAATGATGCTTCCAGCACCCTTTTTCAGCCAATGATGGAGGACGCACACTGTGGGCAACGCGATGACATGGGCATCGGTCACCATCATCATTGAGAAGGGCATGCAAGTGATTGGCTTGCTTTGTATTTGCGTCACAGGGGCTATAAAAGGGCGTACATGCTGACCGCCATCTTAATTCTGCCGATATTAGCATTAGGAAGAGGTTGCAGCTGCTGATTCTGAAAAAGGCCTCTTTCACACGTGTGTAAAAAAACGGATCCGTTTTTTTTACCGCTGGATGCGTTTGTCATTGAGAAGCACATGCGCCGGATCGCGCTGCATGTTTGTTTGTTTGTTCCGGTTTTTACCAGATCCGGCTGAATTCCTCTGTCCGGCGGCCGGACAGGACGGGTGCTGCAGCGTTTTTTTGTCCGGCAAAAAAAGCCAGACATGGACGCATGCGGCCCTTCCGGCTCTGCGGGACAATGTTTCTCAATGGCACATTCCGGCCACCGGATCAGGCTTCTACCTGATCCAGCCACCGCATGCACGGTTTTACCCTGTGCGCATGCCCGGATATCTCTCTCTCTTTCATACCCCGGTCTCTCTCTCTTTCATACCCCGGTCTCTCTCTCTTTCATACCCCGTTCACCGGCTCGTGGATCCTTTTCTTCCCTGGCTACTCCTTTGCAACATAGCCGTGTCAAGCGCCGTAAGATGCGCCGCATATACTTCTGGTCCCGGCACTCCACCTTTCTGCCGCACGGCGCTGGAATGCCACCGACGTACATGTGAAAGTAGCCTAAGGGAGAGCATTAGGCAAGGAAGAAGAACAAAAAAAAACACTTCTGCTGTTAGCGATTTCCACTGTACAACACAACAGTTTGTGTGCAGTGACAGGGGAGGCTATATTTTTTGTGCATCAGCTCTGTTGGTTATTAGGCTGCCTTATAAGGCTCCCTGATAGCTGCATTGCTGTTTGCACACTGCTGTGCAAACTGCTTTTTTAAAAGCAAAAATACTTTTCTTCCTCTTTTCTGCACAGTTACCAAGCGTTCATTTTTCCACCCTTTTGTGTGCAGCAGTCCTGCTTATTAGGCTGCCTGCTGCCATACTTGGACTGAGAGCATTATTGTCAGCCTCCTAAAATCTCTAGGAGAGATTTATCATACACCAGTCATTTTCAGCCTGTTAAATTGAGGTGTAATCTATATTGGGCCTGAGATAATAGTTCAGCCTCCTAAAATCTCTAGGGAGATTCAAATTCTCCACAATACTATATACACCTTGTACCTTGCTTACAGTACCATATAGCTGGTGGTATTTTGGGTACATTTTTCAAAAAATGAGGAAGTATGGTGGAAGAGGCCATGGAAATGGGCGGGGTTGCCAGCTGGTACTGATGGTGGTGGGGGTGGTCGTGCATCTGCTGGTAGTGGCAAAAGCACAATAGCACTTAAGGCAGAAGGTGTTGAGCCTGCATCAGCATCTGGCTCCACAAGGCATCGAAGGCTCTCTTTTCTGGGAGTATTTAAACCGCTTTTAAAGCCGGAGTTTCATTAACAAGTTTTGGCTTACATTGCTGACACAGTCTCCAGCTCTATCGCATCCTCTTCTGAAGTTTCAAAAAATAAAAGCACTGAGTCGTCAGTGGAGGCTCCTGGTCAGGAACAACACCTTTCCTTGCGTCCTTCACTACAGATTACTCCATGGAGCTCTTTTCACATACCATGCCTGGGTTATCAAGTCAAATCGTGAATTCCCCAGTCCAAGATGAATCTGACATGGAGTGCACTGATGCACAGCCACTGCTAGATTTTTCTGCTGGTACATTAACTCAGAGCACTACATTGTCCTCGCAGTGTACTGAGCCAGAATCTGACCGTGATGAAACTCAGGTGCCCCTTCCCGCATACTATACCACCTTACACGGTGACACAGAGGAAGGTGCACATGAAATTGAAGAGGAGTTGATGGATGACCCAGTTGTTGACCCAGATTGGCATCCATTGGGGGAAGAGGGCACCGCTGCCAATAGCTCAGAAGGGGAGAAGGAGGATCCGCAGCAGGCATCGACATCACAACAGCTGTTATCTGGCAGGCCCGTAGCAGTCCAAAAACGGTTTACAAAAACCCAGGAGTTGCAGGACAGCTTGGCCAGATGGTCAAATTAGCACAGCGTGCAAGGCCTCAAAATGTCTTCCATAGTAGGAAGAGTGCAGTGTGGCACTTTTTTGAACAAAATCCTAATGATCAGGTAAAGGTCATCTGTAAGAAGTGCGTAAAGACCTTTAGCCGAGGGAAAAATCTGAGAAATTTGAATACCAGTTGCATGCTTAGACATTTAACCACCATGCACTTGCAAGCATGGACAGACTACCAAACCTCACATACCACATGTGCACCTGTTCTGAATGAAGGTAGTCAGTAACGCTACATCGCTTCCCCCACTGTAAGCCCACTGGTTAGCACACCACCAGCAGCAAATGTTGAGGTGTCGTCGCAAGGCCAAAGCAGTCAGGGAATCACAATGTTATTGCTAAGAAAGACTGAATCTAGGCCATCAGCAAGACCACCAACACCATCACCAACCCTCTCTCAGTCCGCCATGTCCACCGCTAGTTCCACCATATGCAACTCTCAAGTCCAGCTTACCCTACCAGAGACTCTCAGTAGGACAAGAAAGTACTCATCCTCTCATCCACGTATACAGTGTTTGAACGCCCACATTGCCAAACTAATCTCGTTAGAGATGATGCCCTACCGGTTGGTTGAAAGCGAAGCTTTCCACGAGCTCATGGCCTATGCAGTACCACGCTATGACCTACCCAGTCGGCACTTTTCTCGAAAAGCCATCCCAGCCCTCCACCTGCATGTGAAAGACCGTATTGTCCATGCACTCAAGCAATCAGTGAGTGGAAAGGTGCACCTCACAACAGATGCATGGTCCAGTAGGCATGTCCAGGGCCGTTATGTGCCCATCACTGCGCACTGGGTTAATGTGGTGTATTGCAGGGTCCGCAGGGGACAGCGGCGATGGGACAGTGCTGCCTAGCCCACGATATAGGAAACAGTTGGCTGTAGGCGTTCGACCCTACTCCTCAAGAAGTGAAAGTTCGTCCACAGAGTGCAGTCGCACGAGCACTCCATCCACAGCTGCCAGTGTTGCACACGAGGTGTCCCATTATCGAACAGCTAGTGGTAAGCGTCAGCAGGCTGTGTTGAAGATGATGTGTTTGGGCGACAGACACCGCGGAGGTACTGGCCGACTACTTGCAGCGACAAACTGAGTCATAGCTGGGCAGTCTATATCTTGAGGCAGGCAAGGTGGTTAGTGATAACAGCCGGAATTTTGGGGCAGCCATAGATATTTCAAAGCTCAGACACATACCTTGCCTGGCTCACACCTTGAACCTGGTGGTGCAAGTGCTTCTTCAATAATTATCTGGAGTTAACACCCCTGCTCCATGAGGTGCGAAGACTGTGCTCGCACATACGCCGGTCGCCCGTACACTCCAGTCGTATGCAGAAGCTGCAGCGATTGCTCCACCTTCCCAAGCACCGCCTAATTATCGACATTGCAGCAAGGTGGAACTCCACCCTGCACATGGTTCAGAGGCTGTGCAAGCAGAGGCAGGCTGTAATGCATTTGTGGGAGGATACACAGGCAGGCAGTTTGAGGGCAGACATGGAGTTGTCTGGTGTGCAGTGGTCGAAGCTGAAAGACCTCTGTAAAGTCCTTCAGTGTTTTGAGGAATGCACACGGCTGGTAAGCGCAGACGACGCCATCATAAGTGTCACGTGGACCCGTCCTGTGTGACGCGACCAGCAGGGCGGTAACAAGACGCGGCACGTGATACTGTCCTGTGTGACACGGCTCACAGGCTGGTAACTAAAATGACAAGACAAGGGGTAGGGAAACAGTTACAACGGTGGGCCCTGCAATAGGGAAAGGGGACGTGGAGACCTCCAGCACTCCCCTGAATCAGTGTCCCTAACGCTCCTAATGTTTCCTATGCCGGTTCCGCACCGGGCGCCGATCAGGAACCTGTCGCCCTAGCGCACCCTACATCTATCCCTTGCTAGGGAGCAGGGTGGTGCAGGCACTGGCCCCACCACTGTACTAATACACACTGTTGTGAGTTCATTTTTCCCTTCACCATTGAGGTCTGATGAACTTCCTCCTCTGGTGAAGGAAGGTAGTGAGGCTGATTACCAAACACCTGGGCAGCTAGATGATGACTGGGTGGCTGGAATTGAGGACTGGATATAAGGCAGCCGACGCCCTTCTGCCTTGCTGGTGATCCTGCTGGATTCTTGGAGACCAGTCTGATTCCTGCGTCTCAAAGCTAAATTTTTCTGCTCTGCTTTGTACTCTTCAGTTTTGTTTTTGTTTTGCCTTGTTTTTGGGAGTTCTGCCATCCCCGGCCGGGGGTGAGCTGAATTCCATATTTGTCTCTGATCTGTTGATCTTTTGCTCTGTCTTCAGAATATACCTGAGTGCCGATATAGTCTTTTGAAGCCTAGCGACTTGAGGGCCTGTTTTTCCTATCAGTCAGTTGGCTCATTTTGGATAGGGTTTTTGCGGATGGCAGACAGCAGCTTTCCTATCCTGTCCTATTTAGTTAGCTTGGGCCCCATCATTTGGTCAACCTATCTGTGTTAGTGTTTTCATCTTGCTTCACCGTCATTATATGTTGGGGGCTGCCTATTGCTTTGGAGTCTGCTCTGGGGCAGTTTAGTTTTTCCCCTTTCTGTCTTTAGGCTATGTAGTTCTCCGGCTGTGATCGAGGGGTCTAGGGCACCGTAGGAACCCCCCACGGCTACTGCTAGTTGTTGTGGATAGGTTCAGGGGTCTGCAATCCGATAGCTGCCAACCTCTCTGGTTTTTCTGGACTTGGCTAGTATTTTGTTTTTTCCTCCTTCGGTGACTCATCATAACACACTAAGGAAAAACACAAACGGGGAAACACAACTTAGCTTGTTGCACTTGCTCCTGGCATCAGAGTCCACCACCAGAATGCAGCTCTCCTCCTGAATCGCTGCCACCAAGCAGCATGCCAATCCCCTATGATTCCTTTCACACCAGGGCTAAGACAGTGCTGCAAGGAATGCTCTCCAGCTCCTTCCTCCACCAAGGATGGTTGAAATTAACACTATCACCAACACTGATTGCAACACCTGTGACTCTTTTATAGCAGAGCCAGCAATCACACCTGCATAATAATCATGTGCACTTAACTAAAGAAACTAGAGTGCAATGACGCTCACCACCACCGGGGGCAAACTTAGAACAAACCACACCACAGTGCAATAATCCTAATGGCCACCGGGGGCAAAAACCAACCTTAAGCACAGCTTAGGAAAAAAAGGTTACTTGTGCTTTTTATCTGTCATGATCCAGCATGGATCATGACAATAAGCATGAGCATCCCACTTATGCATCTGCTCATGCAAACTTTGACGCACATTAAGGAGCAGGTGTCTGCAGCCGAGGTGGAAGAGGAGGAGGGAAGCCTTGATGATAGTCAGCCATTGTCTGCTCAGGGAACTCTCCTGGACGAGGTGGAGGAAGAGAAGGAAGAGGAGGAGGAGGAGGATGGGGATGATTATTTAGGGGAGGAGGATGCTTCTCAGGGGGCAAGAGAAAATGTTGGCATGGCAAGGTCAGGTACAGGGTTTGTGCGTGACTGGAGGGATGTTGATTTGCCAGAAAGTGCTCCTCCACCCAGCACTCACAGTGCATCATTGAAACCTGGAACATTGGCCCACATGTGTGATTATGCCTTGCAGATCCTAAAAAGGGACCCCCGCATTGCCAAAATGATGAACGATGATGACTACTGGTTGGCCAGCATCCTGTATCCACACTATAAAGGCAAATTCTAAAACATCATGCCACAGGAGAACCTAGAGCTAATATTGGCTAACAAGCAACTCTGGTAAACCGTTTGTTTGAGGCATTCCCAGCACACAGCGGTGGTGATGGTTCTTGCACGAGCCGTAGAGGCAACATGGAAGAGGTGTTCGTGGTGCACACAGCCGAAGTGGCGTTGGACACAGGGGTTTCATGACCATGTTGTGGACTGATTTTTCAAGTACCGCTCACACGACTGGTAATACTGCATCGATTGAAAGTGACAGGAGACAGCAGTTGTCAACTATGATTACAAACTACTTCTCCTCCCATATCGATGTTCTCCCTCACAGGTCATTCCCCTTTGACTATTGGGCGTTTAGGCACAATATGTCTTACAGGAGCTCGCTTGCCCTGCTGCTAGTGTGCTATCCGAAAGAGTCTTCAGTGCTGCTGGATCAATCCTGACAGAAAAAAGGACCCATCTGTCGACCCAAAATGTTGATGATCTAACCATCATTAAAATGAACCATGCATGGGTTTCAAAGGATTTTGTCCCACCTTCCCCTGCTGACACGTAGGTTGCCAGAAAAATGGCTCTCTTTTGTCCTCCTCTTCCTCTGACTTTTCCAATTCCTCCATTTTCAGCTGCTGAATGTCCAACATCAACATATGCCATTTTTTCAACCTCCCTAACTGGGCTACCTCCCCCCCAGGGCCGGGGTAACCACCTGGCGCATGCACCCGTGCGAGTGCCGTTGCCCTGGACAGGTGGGTGGGCCCACTCTTGGGCGACGGCACTGGCACAGGGTCCCTCATATTACAATCACGCGTCTCTGATGGTGGGGGTGCACACCCGCCGTCAGACACACCGGCGTACTATGAGGGGCCCTGTGCCAGTACCGCCGCCCATGAGTGGGCCCCCCCTGCTTGCTCAGGATCACAACACTTGCAAAGTTGAAATACTTACCTCTCCCTGCTCCACCGCCGTGACGTTTTCCGTGTTTCCTGACAGTGACATTCTGGTCAGAGCGCGATGACATCACGTCTGTATGCCCTCTGCCTAAACAGTCCAAGTGCAGAGAGATGGAAGATGGGGATGACGAGGAGTCCAGACTAGTACAGGGATTCCCTAGCGAGGAGACTTATTTAATTGTTTTAAAGGTTGGGCGCAATTTTTGGGGAGCACTATACTCTGGAGAATGATATATGGGGCCCACCATACACTGGAGCATTCCAAAGGTGGACATCAGACACTGGAGCAGCATTTACAGGGCCCATTATACACGGGAGCATTATAAATGGGGCCCATTATATATGGAGCATTATTTGGGCCCATAAGACAGTGGAGCTTCATCCACTGGGACCAACATATACTGTAGCATTGTGTGGAGCTCATCATATACTGTATCGAACATTATATGGGACCAATGATTCTGTATGGAGAAATATATGGGCCTCATTACTCTGTATAGTGCACTATGCAGTGGCCATAATACTGTATGGAGTAATATACTGTCCGTTTTTGGAGCTATTGGAGAATTTAAAATGGATATCAGTCATGTGATGTAAGAAGTGAAGTATTTTTCATTGTACTATACCGCTATTTCTCTGCCGTATCAGAGGATCATGAATTGCGGCATGTGTTAAAGGAGCCCATTGACACTCTTTGGCCCTGGGCCCACAAAAATCTGGAGCCAGCCCTAGCCCCCGACAACTTTAGCCAAATAACCCCCAGTTTTCAGTGCATAACTATTATTATAAATTAAATTAAGGTTGACAAGCTTAAGTAATAAGAATTGATGTTTTTGGCATTAAAATGGGCACTGTAGGTGTTTCCTGTCCTCCACTCACTGACGACTTTTCATCGTCATTGACTTGCATTGGGTTTCGGGTTTCAGTCGGCCTTCGACTTTTCACGATAATCGGCCGATTTCGTTCGACCAGACTTTTGCGAAACCCGACTCAACCCGAAAAAAGGCAAAGTCGCTCATCTCTAGTGGTGATGTAAAGTAGACATGTGGGAAATGTTATTTATTAACTATTTTGTGCAATATGACTCTCTGATTTAAGGGCATAAAAATTAAAAATTTGAATATTGTGAAGTTTTCAACATTTTCACAAAAATTTTAGTTTTTTTCCCACAAATAATTAAAAGTCATATCAAATAAAGTTTTCCACTATCATAAAGTACAATATGTCATGAGAAAATCTCAATCACCAGGATCCGTTGAAGTGTTCTGGAGTTACCTCATAAAGTGACAGTGGTCAGAATTGTAAAAATTGGCCAGGTCATCAAGGTGAAAAGAGGCTTTGTCTCAAAGGGGTTAAAACTTCAAATCACAAGTGGCTTCTAAACAAAAGCCTCTCAAGGAATATGCATCTTTTTACACTTTCCGACTCTGAGACTTAAGCTGTCATAAGAAGTGACTTCGGATGGAACATATGCACAGAAAGTTGGTTTAACAGTGCTACGTCTGTTCCTGAAAAAGACATAGCATGCACATAACCTTACTTGGGCGTTTACTTTTTCTTATTGACTAAGGCTAGTTTCACACTAGCGTTTATGAGCGCAGCGACGGCCTGCGCACGGCCGCTAAGCCCCGCCCCCTGCCTTGCCTCTGCCGGTAGCTCCGCCCACCGGCGCATGACGCTGCATGCGCCCTGCGTCCCCTATCTTTATCACTGGGGGCGCAGGCCGTGCGCAGTATGCGTTTGGCGGCGCATGCGTCCTTTTGACGGTGCGCCGACCTGTGCCAAACGCAACCTGCTGCAGTTTGGTTGCGTCGGCGCACCGTCAAAAAGGCGCTTGCACCGCCAAACGCATACTGCGCACGGCCTGCGCCCCCAGTGATAAAGATAGGGGACGCAGGGCGCATGCTGCGTCATGCGCCGGTGGGCGGAGCTACCGGCGGGGGCGCGGCAGGGGGCGTGGCTTAGCGGCGGCCGTGCGCAGGCCGTCGCTGCGCTCATAAACGCTAGTGTGAAACTAGCCTTACAGCTAAAGAGGTAGCAAACATTAAAATGACTGACTTACAATACCACGATGCATCAAACCATATGTGAACATTTACAATGGCTTGCGCAAGGTTAGTGCATGTCTAAATTAAAAACCTCTTCATAATATGCTTCATGGTGATTTCAAGAGAAAACATGCAATGCTGTTCATTTAGATTTTTTTGTTCAGCTCTAAGGTTTTTAAAACCTTGCTGAAAAAAAAAAAAAAAAAAAACACCAAGGTTACATGCCAGTAGACGTTTTTTCGGAACCCATGACAGCACACCTGAGAGAGGGATCCGCCCAGCCAGGACACCTACTGAAAATAAAAGGGCGGTACCACTCCCTCGCTTCAGTTGGGTTACAGAGCATGAGAGGCCCCTCAGTTAGCTTCACATGGCAAACCAACACCACATTATATCAACAAAAAAGGCACCCAAACTATAGTGCACACCAAAGGAGTGAAAAGGGGAGAACATACAGGTGTTGCCATGCGTTTCGGAAAAAACAGCTACCGGTAAGTAACCTTGGTGTTTTCCCTTCACCCATGAAAGCACACCTGAGAGATTTTTGGAGAAATGAAAAACACCTTAGGGAGGGACCACCGCTTGCAGCACCCTTCTACCAAAGGTTAGATCAGTCGAGGAGGATAGGTTCAGTCGGTAGTGTTTAAAGACAGTAGAAGGTGAGTACCAGGTAGCGGCCTTACTGATCTGATCATTCGATACCTTTGCCTTCTCTGCCCAGGAAGTACACCTGGTTCTGGTGGAGTGCGCATTGATGCCTTCAGGAGCTAGAGCACCACGCGTTGCAGATCACTCACCATCCGCTGTCAATCAAGGGTACCGGATTTGGAGGCTGATAAAGGGTATGAACCACACCCCTCCTGGATACTGAGGAGTCCCTTGACCTCTGGTCAGGATGACTGCCACTCCTATTAGTATGCCCCAGCTAGTGACCAGGCACAGAACCTGATGAAAGCTCCTGCTGCAAGGGCTGCCTGTTATGAATGAGTCACCGTAGGAGGCAAAAACAGAAATGCTAGCCAAGTCCAGAAAACCAGATAAGTTGGCAGCTATCGGATTGCAGACCTCTGAACCTATCAACAACAACTAGCAGTAGCCGTGGGGGAGTTCCTATGATGCCCTAGACCCCTCGATCACAGCCGGAGAACTGCCTAGCCTAAAGACAGAAAGGGAAATCTAAACTGCCCCAGAGCAGACCCCAAAGCAATAGGCAGCCCAGCCCCCAACATATAATGACGGTGAAGCAAGATGAAAAAACACTAACACAGATAGAAAG
This sequence comes from Dendrobates tinctorius, assembly GCF_039654945.1. Classification (NCBI taxonomy): domain Eukaryota; kingdom Metazoa; phylum Chordata; class Amphibia; order Anura; family Dendrobatidae; genus Dendrobates; species Dendrobates tinctorius. The sequence continues at coordinate 2,811,210 of NW_027361789.1, read as the reverse complement.
ATAGACTGAGCAAATGATGGGGCCCAAGCTCACTAGATAGGACAGGATAGGAAAGCTGCTGTCTGCAATCCGTGAAAAACCCTATCAAAATAAGAGCCAACAAACTGACAGGGAAAAAGGCCCTGAAGACGCTAGGCTTCAAAAAGACTATGTCAGTACTCAGGTATTTTCTGAAGACAGAGCAAACCGACAAAAAAGGAATTCAGCTCACCCCAGCAGGGAATGGCAGAATCCAGAAAAGCAAGGCAAACTAAAACCAAAACACAAATGCAAAAAGGCAAAGCAGAAAACTTAGCTTTTGAGGAGCAGGAATCAGACTGGTCTCCTAGAATTCCACAGAGAAATCACCAGCGAGGCAGAAGGGCGTCGGCTGCCTTATATCCAGTCAGAGATCCCCGTCGCCCAGTCATCCTCTCCCAGCTCAGGTGTTTGGTAATCAGCCTCACTACCTTCCTTCACCAGAAGAGGGAGTTCATCAGACCTCAATGGTGAAGGGGAAAATGAACTCATAACAGCTGCCTGTCCACCGTGATCCTCCATAATGGGGATTTTCAGATACAAACGCCTCTTCTGTGGTCATTCTTCTATATAAGAAGGATCCACTGTGCTCCCCCTCCCTCCTCCAGTTTCCGTTCTATGCCCCTATCCCCGCCGCCCCACCGTGATGTGCCCAGAATCCACTCTCCCCAGCCGGCATTCTCGCACTGGGCTCTGTCATCTTGGTTCCGGCGTACACCTCCTGACGACACGAAGGCACATCCATTCCCAGCGTGCCTCCTGTGTGACATCAGTGGCACATTCCACAAAAGTCTGGCTCACTCATGGAGCAGCGGTCAGCAGGCAGAGAAGGGAGAGCTGTGCAGCAGTCACAGAAGAGTCGCTGGAACCATGACTGCGCCACCCCATGCCTGTACGTATGTCGAGGCCCCACAGGATCCACGGATGATGCTTCCACTACCTGAAGGCTGGCAAAAAGGTGCCAATGCCTGTTCTTTCAGTGCGGGGACAGGCGTGGGTGAGTTGGATAATGAAAAAAAAAAAAAGTCTTCCAACCGCCAGTTTTCAGCACGAGGATCCCCATCAGGACAGGAAACCCAGCTGAAGTGAGGGAGAGGTACCGCCCTTTTATTTTCAGTAGGTTTCCTGTCCTGGATGGGCGAATCCCTGTGTTAGGTGTGCTGTCATGGGTGAAGTGAAAAATTTAAATGTCATGCAACTTCCTTGCTTTTGATTATCATGTAATTGCTTCAAATTTGCTTCCACCCCACCAAAAAAAAATAAAGAGGCTTAACCACTACACTCCCTAGGCTCTTTTAACCATCCTGAACAGGCCAATTTTTCCAATTCTGACCAGTGTCACTTTATGAAGTGATAAGTCTGGAACATATTCTAGTGATGCGGAGACTGTTTTTCGTGGCATGTATTTCATGTAGGTGGTAGATTTTGATACATTCATAAATGAAAATAATATCTATCAAAAATGTGATAAATATTTTAAAAAATTTGCAATTTTCAAACTTCCAATTTTTGTGCCTTAAACCAGATAGTTATACCACACAAAACATTTTAGAAAAAATGAAATTACTACCTTTTCCAACAAAAAGCATTTTCAAAAGCACAACAGGAGAAAATGGACCACGCATTTTGTTGTGCAGTTTCTACTGAGGGCACAGATAACCCATATGTGGTGGAAAACTATGGTTTGGGCATACAGCAAGGCTCAGAAGGAAAGAAGCATCATTTGACTTTTGGAGCGCAAAGTTGGCTGTAATAAATGGCAGACATGTCGCATTTGGAGAGCCCCTAATGTGCCTAAACAGTGGAAAATGACCCCATTTTGGAGCTACACTATTCAAGGAATGTATCTAAATATGTGGTGAGCACCTTGAACCCATATGTGCTTCACAAAATTTTATAATGTTGAGCCATGAAAAAATACATTTTTCACTCAAAAATTGTGTTTTTATCCATTTACCCATCAAGTAAAAAATTTGGGCTAATTGACCCCTAAATTTGTTGTGCGATTTCTGGCGAGTATGTCAAATGCTCCATATGTCATGAAAAACTGTTTTTTAGGTGCAATTTAAGTCTGAAGAGCAATTTTAGCTAGAATAGGTTGTGGACGTAATGTCACATTTGAAGAGCCCGTGACATGTCAAAACAGTAGAAATCCCCACAAAGGACCTCATTTTGGAAACTACACCACTTAAGAAATTCATCTAGGGGGTAGTGATCATTTTCAATTTTCAAGAGATTCACAGAATTCTATGACATTTGGCTGAGCCAGTGGAAAATTACCATTTTATCAGTTTTCAAAAAAATACGCCATATGTGGTCGAAAACTCTGAAAAGAAAAAGCCATATTGGAGCTAATATTTTGCTGGAAAGGTTTGTGGGTGCCATAACCCACTGGAAGGGTCCCTGAAATGCTAGAACAGCGAAACCCTCCATTAGTGACCGCATTTTACAAACTACACCTCTTCTCATGTACAGCACCATGGAATCAATGGTGCTATATAAATAAATAATAATAATAATAATAATAATAATTGAATTCATATAAGTGTGTAGTGATTATATTGATACCAAGACTGTCACAGAATTTTATACCACTGGGCAGTTAACAAAAAAAATGCACTTTCACCACAAAAAAGTGTGCATTAGCACCAGATTTTACATTTTTATACAAGGAAATGGGTTAAAATGGTACCAAATTTTGTCATACAATTTCTGCTGCATGTGGGTATACCTCATATGTGACTGTAGATTACTGTGTAGCCACACAGCTAGACTCTAGAGGAACAAAGCGTTGACTTTTTAATAACAAATTATCATAGAATAGTTTGCAGACTCCATATACAGAGATATCTAGTACCAAAAGAGAAAAATCCCCCCTCAAGTGACCACATTTTGGAAATTACATCCCTCTGGGAATTTATCTACAGATGTATTGATGATTTTGACTTTATGGATGTTTTCCTGAAGCAAGCAGCCGTGAATGTCGAAGTGAAAATTAAAAATCTGCCAGGCTGGCTGGCAAGGCTGAGACACAGAGCAGACTGGTGTGGTGTTAGAAGGAACAGGTAGGAACCTGTTCACACAGCAGGTGCGGGTACTGGCTGGCTGGAAGGAATGGTGTATGGAGGAACAAAGTAGGGTCCTGTTCACACAGCAGGTGCGGGCACTGGCTGGCTGGAAGGAATGGTGTATGGAGGAACAAAGTAGGGTCCTGTTCACACAGCAGGTGCGGGCACTGGCTGGAAGGAATGGAGTATGGAGAAACAGATAGGGTCATATTCACACAGCGGGTACAGGTACGGACAAGAAAGGATGGTATGTGAAGGAAGAGGTAGAGACCTGTTCACACAGCAGGTGAACCACAAGACTGCGGAGAGGAGCTGCAGTTGCAGCCAGAGATTCCACAGCAGCAGAAGCGGCGTACAGGCAGTACGCTGCAGGAGTGCGGCGTACAGGCAGTGCACCACAAGAGTGCGGTGTACAGGCAGTGCGCCACACAGGCAGTGCACTGCAAGAGTGCAGCATACAGGCAGTGCGCCGCAAGAGTGTGGCGTACAGGCAGAGAAAAGGAACACAAGGAAAGACACAGCAGGGAAAGAAGCAAGAGACAAGGAGACTGACAAAGGTAGGACAGAGTTCAGACAGGGAAACAGTACAAGACTAAGGACACAGGCAGCGTCGGACTGGAGCACCTTGGGCCCACCAGAGAAAATCATTCTTGGGGCCCACTATGTAGCTACATAGAAATAAATACAAGACCACCAATTGTGTGGTAAAACACACCAATATCAGGGTATAATATAAAGTAGTACAAATCTTAATTATGTAGCAGGAGTTGGGGTAGCCTCCCTCATAGAATATAAAGCAGCCACCTCATAGTATAATGCAGCCCCCTCATAGAATATAATGCAGCCATCTCATAGAATATAGCCCTCTCATAGGGTATAATGCTGCCCCCTCATAGGGTATAATGCTATATAGATATAGAGTTAGATAGATATAGATAGAAAGATAGATGTAGAAATAGATAGATATAGAGGTAGATAGAGATCGATAGAGATAGATATAAAGATAGATATAGATGGAAATATAGATATAGAGATAGATTGATAGATATAGAGATAGATAATAGATAGAGATAGATAATAGATAGAAATAGAGATATAGTAATAATAATAATAATAATAATAATAATAATAATAATAATAATATAGAGCTATATAGATAGATATAGAGATAGATAGCTACAGATATATATAGATAGATAGAGATAGATAGATATAGAGATAATAGATATAGAGATAGATATAGAGATATAGAGTTAGATAGAAATAGAGTTAGATAGATATAGATGGAGCGATAGATAGAGATATAGAGATAATAGATAGATATAAAGATAGATATAGAGATAGATATAGAGATAGATAGATAGATAGATATAGAGATAGATATAGATAGAGAGATAAATATAGAGATAAATAATGGATAGATAGATAGATAGATATAGAGACAGATAGATAGATAGATAATAGATAGAGATAGATAGATAGATATAGATAATAGAGAAAGATATATATAGAGAGATATATAGAGATAGATATAGAGATAGATATCTAGATAGATAGAGAGAGACAGATAGAGAGAGAGATAGAGATCTAAAAAAAGAAACCACGATACTCACCTCTCCTCCTCGCTCCCACGCTGATCCCGGCTTCAGTGTCAGGAGCTGCCCCCTCTGCCAGACACACAGCGGGTGCGCGATGTAGTGACGTCATCATGCACTGGCTGTGAGTCAGGAGCAGAGGGGACTGAGGGCGGCGCTGGCCCTGATTTACAGATGCAGAGCGGCTTACTGGGCTGGGGGCGGGGCCTCTGGGGGTGGAGACTGTGAAATGATATTCACTGCTTTGCAGTGAATATATTCATTTCTCTTTAGCAGCGGGGACAGGGACTTCTGCCTCCTGTCACCTGCTGCTGCTCCACTGGCAGGGGCCCCCATAGCAGCTGCATGGTGTGCGACACACCACTGGCTGGGGGCCCCTGGAGCAGCAGGGGCCCTAGGCAACTGCTGGTCCTGCATGCCAGCAGGTGCCAGAGCCCACCAGATGCCAGGGCCCACCGGAGAATCCACCGGTTCTCCGGTGGGCCAGTCCGACGCTGGACACAGGGACCAGGGTAAACACAGATACTAAGCAAGGCTAGGGGCTACAGCAGAGGGACCAGGAAATACTTCCTCCTGGAGGGCGGTCAAACAGGTACAAGATAAAGCTAGGACACAGACCAGGATAATCTGCCTCCTGGAGGGCAGATTGAGAGAACCAAGCAAGGCAAAGCATAAGATCTCCAGGAGAGGAGATACACAGAGATAGACCTGGCAGCTCAGTAGCAAGACACTAACTGAGACAACACATTGCACAGGCCAGGTTCCAGTGGGTGGAGCAGCCCTATATACTAGACGGCTCTAGGTAATTTGTCAGGGACACACTAGGCAGGGGGCACCCTGACTCCATTATAACCAGAGAGTTCTGGCTCCACCCCCCTATAAACAAAGCCAGGAAACATGCAGAGAGCAAACAGGAGACAGAGCATGGAGCTGGCAGCAGACAGAAATCACAGCATGGCCTGGAGAAGTGAGAAAGTTGGTGAATGGGGAATGGGAGGCCATGCAGCGATGCCAGCAGAGTGGTTACATAACCCCTGATGGAACATTCCCTATGGTAAGGCAGATGGAGACAATGTGGATTGTCTGGCCTATGATCCAGCGATGTCCACCATTTTAAGCGTACATAAAAGCGCTGTCAGCTACATTTCTGTTCACCTCTAGAAAAAATAACTCTGCTGAGCAGAGGCCATATGGAAGTCTTTAGTAACTCTACTGCCTCATTATAGTGATTAGATCCTCCTGGGGTTTCATTTGAATCACGTCGTTTGTAGATTTATATGCAAAGCCCCATGTGAATGCTCAGCATAAACCACAGCATAAATGTGTTCCACAATGTTATGTAATATGTTCCCAATATATGTTCGCCTGCCAGTGTCTCAAGCCGTGCCCACCTGCCAGTGTCTGTCATGCCATAGTCTCCCCAAGTGGAATCGGCAGCCACAGCCAGACACCACCCTGGAGTGGCACCTGGCAGCTGCCTGCCGCACAAGCCTGACCTCACCATCGGAGGCTCCAGTGAAGACCAGGGCAGCTGTCAGTCACGCCCCTTCCAGGGTAGTCTGGTTTGTGGCACAGAGGGGCCACAATCCCCTGGCTCACGCCCACCAGTCAGTGCATGAGCGTGACAGGTTCTATATGAATCAGGCATTTCAAAGATTTACACGGAAACCCTGGTGTAAGTGGTCAGCATAGAGTGCAGGATGAATGTGAGCTGAGCCTTACTGAGATCCTTGGGAGGCAGAATGAAAAAATACAACAGCAAGTCTAGAATTGGTTTTGTTACTTTGTTTCTCATGTGGTGTTTGTATAAAATTATTAGATGACTTTATTCTTCGGGTCGCTGCAATTACATTGATACCAGATTTATATGGATTGCTTATATGTGGCTGTTTTCACTAGAAATGAGCGAACTTGTTCAGAAAACATTTGCCAATCTCAAATTCAGCATGAATGTTGCACATTCGGATTTGGATTCCAGAGTAATTTTCCTAAAAATTGGCAAAAGTCGGCTACAATTCGGGAAATGACCGAGTTCACTAAGGGCTCTTTTAGACGTCCGTGTTTATGGTAGCAGCACAGGCTGCAAAATATCCTGTGCACGTGCACACTGATGATACATGAATGACATCCCTGCGTCAGTGTGACAGGTACAAGCGCCTGGGAATCATCGGTACTGTTCGCCGGTGCCGGATGCTGAAGCGAAGACAGCTCAAATCACTGTACCCTGCTTGCACTGTGATGCAAATAGATCACCTGTGAGGTGCAATCGTCGGAAATAAGCACACAGCAACTGAGCATCACAGTTCTAAACTTCAAACCCTGGGAACGTCATCATCAAAAAACATTACCAGTAGCAGTTTAAGTAGCATTACCTAATTTTTTAGACCAGCCCTTACACTCATACACCAGCAGTACAGAGTCCAAGTCTGACACATTGTGAGTGATTGGAGAGGATAGTGCAGGAGTAGCTTGTGCTCAATATAAATGCCATTAGGGGTAATTTGGACCCTTTTGCATTTTGGCCTTCAAAAATGGAACAGTGGCCCAAGCTCACCTTTCATGCCTTGGAGGTTTTATCATGCCCTGCAGCCAGCCTTCTCTCAGAACATGTCTTCAGCGCTGCTGGTGGTGTCCTGACAGTTAAGTCCATCAAGCTGTCCCCTGAAAGTGTAGACTGCCTAACTTTCATCAAAATGAACAAGTCATGGATCTACAAAGACACTTAACTCCCCAGTCACAGACTGGGCAGACTAGGTGACTGTTGTTTTTAGTATCATTCATTGATCTCGCATTATTGCGAGTCTGACACCTTTGTCGTGGCTTCTGTGCCTGCTGTTCCTACAATTTTTTGAAATGTGGAGACTCAAAGCTAAGTCTCCATCTGGTAGGTTGCCTATAGTGGAAGGTGTGTCAGAGACCTATTATACTGTTTCTACTCTGTGGAAATTGATGTAACTTTAGTGGTGTGTGACAATTTTTTGAAATGTGGAGAATCCAAGTTGGGTTTCTTTCATGTGTTGCCTTTAGCAGTAGGGCTCCCAGACAGGCAAGCCTTCACTTTCACTCAACTATCTGTGTTACTATCCTGTTTAATTAGGTATAGGGGCTCCCAGCAGGAAAGGTTTACACTGCTCCCTTACCCACCGCATCTTAAACTTCAGTTCAAAGCTTTAAATGCTGACCCAGACACCTCAAGCATGGCCCATGGCTGACTGCTGCTGTGCCATTAGCAAATTTCTACTGTGAGTCAATTGATACCACTTTTTATGGTGTCTGCTCCTAATTTGAGCTGTTTGGGTAGCTTTTTGCCACCCCTTAAGCTGTTGTGTATTTGTTTGATTTTGTCTCATTTAATGAGGTTCGGGTATGTTCGTCGAACATGTTCAGCGAGCACTGACATTCGACAAGTCGAAAAAAAAACCTTGGAAAATTCACTCATCTCTTCTTGTGATTATCTAATTCACAAAAGTAAAGATTTAATATTTGTAATCATTTATTGATATTGTCTTTTTCAAACAAATATCAGTAGTCAATTCCAGAAAGTGAAAAAGTTGGAGAATTTGAGGCGGAGATTTAATACTTTCATTTTTTCCAGAAAACTGGAGTACTGTAGTTAAATTGCAATATATCACTATAAAAGGATATGGCAAAAAAAGCTTCTGCTCAATGTTTAGAGGACATTTTGGTATACAAAACAGTAGTTTTAATGAATACTCCCCTAAGCATATAACCCATTTCCTTTACTACGAGTGTACTTTTTTTCCTGCTCCTTGCTTTGGCCACAAAAAAATCATAATGTATCAGGGACTAAGAGGAATTTAAAAGGGTATTCACACATCCAAAATAATTTCCCTATATGTAGTACAGTAGGCTTTATATTAATATTAGCAAACATTTCCAATTAGAAATGTAGTATAATTCTTTTGATTCACTAGTTTACTTACCCCATGTGTAGGACACTGCAGTAGTTGGGCATCTATGGTTGCGACCACATAGTGAGTAAGTTAGCTGTTAGTGGTCATAATCATGGATAATTAAGCTACTGCGATGCCATGCACATGGAGTAAGTGACATACAGAATCAGAAGAAATCTACTACATTTATAATTGGAGGCATTTGCTAATATTACACTCACTGCAAATTGGGATAGGATCTTGGGGACAGGAATACCCCTTTAGCCTAAGGTTAAGGAATCATTTTTTCCATACTTGGCTGAAATATTGCTGCGATTTCTAATTTTTTTACATTTGATAGTCCAATGGTGAAAAGCCAGAGTGGGTTTTTCAATTGTATAGGAGTGTATACCAAAAATCTAGTAACAAAATGCATGCAATGTAAGAGTTGTAGTCAAGTGCTCCTTCAAATGCAACAGATTCAAATAAAACCGTTTCAAATATTACAAAAACAAATTCCAGTTTCCAGAAATCTGATTAAAAGAGTAAAATTAATAGCTTAAAATTCTAACACCAAAATATTAGTCATCAAATGCTCATCAAGAGAGGCCAGTTTTCCATTTTATTTGTCTGGCTAATGTAGAATTTTCTGTCAGCTTTCATTAATCAAAATATGCGGCTTTGATAGCACAGCCAGCAAATCACATATCATGTCTTACATTAATAATTATATGCTCCGGAGAGTTCTGAATGGAGCTGGCCTAAAAATAGGATCCTAAGAATCCGAAGGCACATTTTAAAAAGCTTGGCTTTAAGGACACAAAGTATAATTTTCCCAGAAAATAAAGTAAAGGCACTTATAAGTTTTCTGAAAATAGGCATAAAATTATTTTTTAGACAAATCTTTCACCGTTCAGCATTTGTAAACGGGTCTTCTGGTTGTGAATTGCGCTCTAATAATTTTTCTTGACAATGCAATATTAGTAATGTAGGGAAATTATTGGCATTTTCTTACACTGCAAACCTTAGTTGCAAAGGCCGTTATTAAGACATTCTACTATAACAATCCCAGGGCTTCACAAATGGAATGGAGGAAAAAATCCACATCCAGCACATGCAAGTAGATAAAATTAATGTTTATTCCAAAATCGGCATCAGTGTATATTCCATAATTAGATAAGAGTCTAGAAGTCATGAAAGCTTCTTAAGGGGGTTTTACACATAGCGATATCGCTAGCAATATCGCTAAAGCATCACCGATTTGGTGACGCAGCAGCGATATCGCTTTGTGTGATACTTACCTCCGACCGGCTCCCCCGCTGTCTGTTGTTGATCGCGCAGCTCCATTTCTCGTCGGGCGCTTCCTGCTGGCGCCGAAAAGTGACGCGTGGATGCGGGCGGGAGGACGTCAGGATTGCCACGTCTGAAAGGTAAGTAATGACCGCTGTATCGCTGTGAGATCTGCCTGTGTGGCAGCTCACTAGCGACCATTTAGTGATGCACCAGCGATCCTGACCAGGTCGTATCATTGTTGGGATCGCTGGTGCATCGCTAAATGTAAAGGGGCCTTTATAAACCTTTGCCTAATCTCGTTATGGATAAAGAGTTTTACAGATTTTAGAATAAACATTGCATTTTATATACTCCCTTGTACTGGATCCCCCACTATCTTGAAACCTTCTGAGTGTGAATGACTCTCCCAATTGTTGCTGTCCACAGAGTTTCCTGTGATTGCTGGTTAATAAGAGGGTAAGTGGAATCATTTTTCTCATCTTTTTAATGATTTGTTACCATATGTGCAACTATACAGGAGTCTTTTAGACTAGAAAGGCTCGCCACCACCTTATACTTCATGCAATCTACAAGGTTGCATACATGGCACAGAGGGATTTTAATGCTTATTAAATCAGAGTAATATAGTACTTCTATACACCAACTGCTCTCACATGACCACTCTATGCCTGTCTATATTAATTCCCATGAGATTGCATTAAGCTACGGAGTACTAGAGTAAAGATATCCAACTTGTCAATTTAACCACTTCATAACCTAATGTATTTTTTATTTTTACGGTTTCATTTTTTGCTCCCCTTTTTCCCCAGAGCCATAAACTTTTTTAATTTTAGTCAATATGGCCATGTGAGGGCTTATTTTTTGCAGGATGAGATGTAGTTTTGAAGAACATTAATCGGTTCTAACATATTGTGTACTGAAAAATGGGGAAAAAATCCAAGTGTGGTGAAATTACAAAAAAAAGCACACTTCCAAAATTGTTTTTTTGTTTTGCTTTTTTACAAGGTTTACTAAATGCTAAAATTGAGATATATATAGAGATATATATATATATATATATATATATATATATATATATATTTTTATATTAATCGTCTTTGTTGCTGCCCTGAATATCCTTAGTGAAGATAAAATAGCAAAATAGACTGAATAGGGCAAAGGGTTGGATGGTGTTATTAATGAAGCAAATAGCTAAAATTCAATTCACTGTTAACACTGAATGCTACTATCCTATTAATATAGAGAAACAGGGCTGATGAAAATGAAAATACCGGTATGAGAGCACAGTGTACCAGCAGTATGAGCTATTAGGTTAATAAGTCCCCATATAAATAGTGCGGTTCAACCTGTAGTTAATTGCCAATCTAAAATAAGTCAATAAATATATGCAGTGATTACAGGTGGAATACTTTGAACTAACCGCTAGATGAGCTTTGGACTTGATCAGCGCTACCGTGGAGGAACACCGACTTGTGGGCATAGAGTGGTAATGGAAGCGGAGTTCACAAGGTGCAAGCAGTGAGATTGGCTGTCAAATCTGAACTGCAGAGCCAGAAGCGCTCCGGCCGGTAGCGCTTCCAGATACAGAACAAAAAATGGCCGCTTCTGTCTGGAGACAGCATGTAATGTCACAGTGGGTACGGAGGCCTGTGAGGGCCAAAAAACCTAACCAACGCATTTCTAGGAGATCACAGCTCCTCTTCCTCAGGGTATCTGCATCTCTCAGTGCAGATTGTGGTTCTATAGGTGATTGATCTGCCCCTATGCGCAAAACACTTTGCAATATGATCTTCTCATCTCACTGACACTCTACTTAAATCACTAGAATAGGTGCTGGCCATTACCATACGATCTGAGCAATCAAAACAGTTGACATGTGCCAGGAAAGATGGGAGCTCAGCGTCGGAGCCCACATCACAGGGAGGGTGGGTGTCTGACATCAGCTTATTATTACACCCGATGTCGGAAAGGGGGTAAATAGATTATGAAACATAATAAAAATTGTTATTGTCACTTTTGGTCAGCTTTATTGTCAAACTTAAATATTCTGACAAGATAAGTAGAAGAGGTAGTTCTTCAGTTGACTATTTATTCAAAGATCTCAAAGTATTCATCTCACTGTCCAATAACCCGAAACGTCTCTTTGACACTTTTCATTCTCTACTCAATCCAAGAGTACAGGCCCCAACCACTGAGCTCCGAGCTGACGATCTGGCCAATTACTTCAAAGAAAAAATTGACCAGATCCGACAGGAAATTATCTCCAAATCCCCTCATACCATGCACTGTCCTCCCTCCCCCACTGCATCTAACTCACTCTCTGATTTTGAACCAGTCACAGAAGAAGAAGTAAGCAGGCTCCTTGCATCTTCTCGCCCAACTACTTGCACCAGTGACCCATTTCCGTCACATCTCCTCCAGTCCCTTTCCCCTGCTGTCACCCCTCACCTAACTAAAATATTTAACCTCTCTCTCTCTTCTGGTATTTTTCCCTCCTCATTTAAGCATGCCATCATACATCCACTACTTAAAAAACCATCCCTCGACCAAAACTGTGCCGCTAACTATAGACCTGTCTCTAATCTTCCCTTCATCTCTAAACTCCTGGAACGCCTGGTCCACTCCCGTCTTATCCGCTATCTCTCAGAAAACTCTGTTCTCGACCCTCTCCAATCCAGTTTCCGCTCTTTACACTCCACTGAAACTGCCCTCACTAAAGTCTCTAATGATCTGCTAACAGCTAAATCAAATGGTCATTACTCCATGCTAATTCTCTTGGATCTCTCTGCAGCATTCGACACTGTGGATCATCAGCTCCTCCTCACTATGCTCCATTCCATTGGCCTCAAGGACACCGTTCTCTCCTGGTTCTCCTCCTATCTCTCCGACCGCTCCTTTACTGTTTCTTTTGCCGGTTCCTCCTCCTCTCACCTTCCCCTTACTGTTGGGGTTCCTCAAGGATCGGTTCTAGGCCCCCTCCTCTTCTCCTTGTACACTGCCCCTATTGGTCAAACAATCAGTAGATTTGGTTTCCAGTACCATCTCTATGCTGATGACACCCAATTATACGCTTCTTCTCCTGACATCACCCCAGCCTTTCTAGAAAACACTGGCGATTGTCTAAACGCTGTGTCTAATATCATGTCCTCACTATATCTGAAACTGAACCTGTCAAAGACTGAACTCCTTGTGTTTCCTCCCGCTACTAATGTACCTACACCCGACATTGCCATTTCCGTCTGTGGTTCCACTATTACTCCCCAGCAACATGCCCGCTGTCTTGGGGTCATACTTGATTCCGAGCTTTCCTTTGCCCCCCACATTCGATCACTGGCTCGCTCTTGTCATCTGCACCTCAAAAACATTTCTAGAATTCGATCTTTTCTTACTTTTGACTCTGCAAAAACTCTTACTGTTTCTCTTCTCAATAGTCAGAACCTCCCACTCCCGTCTCCAAGACTTTACACGTGCCGCGCCAATTCTTTGGAATGCACTTCCCAGGTCAATACGATTAGTCCCCAATCCCCACAATTTTAAGCGTGTCCTGAAAACGCATTTATTCAGACTGGCCTATCGCCTCAACACATTAACCTAACCTATCCCTGTGTGGCAGAGCCAAAAATTTTACCATAACCAGGTTCCCAGCATCATGTTCCCACATGCTTTATGCATCCATTAGCCCTCTGTGTCTGTACTGTTACACACTTAACATTATGGCTGGTCCATACAATCAGGGCAATTGTTACCACCCACCTTTCGTGTCTACCTCTTTCCTCATAGACTGTAAGCTTGCGAGCAGGGCCCTCACTCCTCTTGGTATTTGTTATAATCTACTGTATGTGATTATTGTTATGCTGTAATGTCTATTGTCTGTACAAATCCCCTCCGAAATGTAAAGTGCTGCGGAATATGTCGGCGCTATAAAAATAAAATTTATTATTATTAAAGATCACAGTTCAGATTTCCAGATTTTGTAGTTTTTATACCAACATCAAAGTTTGATCACAGCACGAGAAAAGGATTACAATAAATCTACTTTGCAATAAATTGTCCACTAGATACCATTATAAGTGGTTTTGTTCGCTTTTACACCATTTGGTGTTTCTTCAGAAATCTTAGTACTATAAAAGAGTGTGGCAGTAAAATAAATACTCCCTGAAGGGTTACTAGTGATATGATGTAATTGATGTTTAACAGTAACACTGAAGCCTGCTTTCCACCTCCTTAGTAAAATTTTTCAAATCTGACTAGTGTCACTTAACTGCAATGCTTCAACGAATCCCCTGTGATTCGGAGATTGTTTTTCTTGACACATTGAACTTCTTGGAAGTAGTCTATTTAGGTCCATATGACTCGTGTTTATTTATGAAAATTTCAAACATGTGACAAATTGAGTACAATTTTTTACATTTTTAATTTTAACACCCTTAAAACAGATAGCTACACCACACAAAACAGTTACAGAAAAACAAGCATCATTCTTGAAAAAAAAAAAAAAAAAAAACTTTTTTGGTTAGGATGTTACAAAGGTTGAAAGTTTAGCATCAGTTTTCCTATTACAAATGATCCTATTTTTGAAATGCCACCATTCAAGGAATTCATAGAATATGTGATCACTATCTTGAACCTACAGGTGCTTCACATAATTTTATAATATTGTATCATGATTTTTCATTTTTTCCATGAAAATGTTGCTATAATCCCAAATTTCTCATTTTATTTGCAGAAGAGTAACAAGACAAACTGCACAATAGAATCCTTGGGCCATATTCTTAACATATACCAATATCTCATATGTGGTTAGAATCTGCTGTTTGGGCACCTCACAGGCATCAAATGGAAAGAATACCATTTTAGTTTTTGAGTGTAAGGGGTATGTGCACAAATTGCGGATTAGCCTGCGGAATCTTCCGCACAGAATCCGCACCTCTTGGCAGAAAAGACAGGTAAAAATCTGCACATTTTTCATGCGGATTTTCACACCCACACTCCATTGCACACACAGATAGACAGACAGAAAGATAGAAGGAAGGAGATAGATAGACAGACACGGACAGATAGATCTATAGATAATATCTATCAATCTATAGATCTATCAATTTATCTCATTCCTTCTATCCATCTAATTCCTTCTATCTATCCTATATCTATCTATAGATAGAAGGAATGAGAGAGATAGTTATATAGATAGAAGGAATGAGATAGATATGTGATACACACTTGCGGATTTATAGCGGATCCGAAGCGGATTTGCCATTTATAACATTTTATAACAACATTCTGTGAGGGACATGTGGTGACAATATGATCACTGCACCCCAAAATGAATTCATTGGGTGGTGTAGTTTGTAAAATGAAGTCATTTATGTGAGGCTTCTGCTGTTCTGGCATCTCAGGGGCTCTGCCAATGAGACATGGCACCCTCAACCCAGTCCATTAAAATCTGAACTCCAATATTGCTCTTCTTGTCTTCTGAACTTTGCACTGTGCCTGAAAAGTACTTTTGACTATATATTGGGCATCGATGTACTTAGGAGAAATTGTGCAACAAATTTGGGGGGCCATTTTATCCTTGTCTACTTAACTTTTTTGTGTGACATAACTCTGGTTAAAAGGGCATAACAGACAAGTATGAAAATTGCTAAAATTTCTCCAAATTTCCAATTTTTCACACAATAGTCATATCAAAAAAATTTTTATCACTAACTTGAAGTACAATATCATGTAAAAACAGCCTCAGAATCAGTAGGATCCATTGAAGTGTTTAATGGTTTTTGTCACATTGAGTGACACTGTTCAGAATTGTAAAATTTGGCATGGTCATGAAGGTGAAAACAGGCTTGGTGTAAAGGGGTTAATACACTTGAAAAGCTCATGGATGTATAAAAGTTTATTTAATTAACAAGCTTTAATTCCTCACCATCACCATAACCTGGTTCACCCCCTCTGACACAGCTTCTGCAGCTGCACTTTTGTATGGTGAATTCCACCTTTCCCACACCCCCTGCTCCAGAAGCAAGAATGGCGGAAGAGCTTATTTTCTCCTGTCAAATAACTGCTCCTTCACCCAAATCCCATTGCCACCCTCAGTTACTTTCCCTTCTTTTGAAGTTCATTGTGTGTGCTTCTACTCTCACTCCAACTAGCTGTTATTTACCGCCCCCCAGGGCTATCCACCACCTTTTTTTACCACTTCACTAACTGGCTACTTCATTTCTTTTCTGCTGATTTTCCCATTATATATCCTCTTTATATAACACCACAACAGCTGCAGCTCTCAAATCAGTCACCCCCTGACATACCAAAGGTTGCACAATACAACAGGCAACCCTGGCACACCAGTCTGACTAAAGAATTGAGGTGGTCTTCCAGGGTTGCCAAGTAGATATCGAAAAGTTCCCACTCCAATGAACACTTCATCACATTCAAACAGGCTCTCATTACTTTCAAGTCATCGCACACTGCAGCAAAACAAACATACTTCTCATTCTTCAAGCAGAAGACTGATAACATCAGAGAAAGCTTTGGCATACAGCCCCCACAGTCCCTATCCTCCAAAACCAGTTTTCCATCATTACAGAAGATCAACTTTCCTCTCTAAATCACATTTCACACCTGTGATCTTGACCCAATCCTGTCCCACCACATCCCAAACCTCACCCATCTCTTCAAACTATCACTAACAACTGATGTATTTCCTTCATGCTTCAAACATGCCTCGATCACACCCATTCTAAAAAAGCCCTCCCTTGACCCATGCTCTCTGTCTAGCTACCACCCCATATCACTTCTACCCTATGCCTCAAAACTAATGGAACAACATGTCCCTTTTGAACGGTCCTCCCACCTCTCCTCCTGCTCCCTCATTGACCACTTACAATCTGGCTTCTGACTGCATCATTGCCCTGAAACTGCCCTGACTAAAAATAACAAGTGACTTACTAACAGCCAAATCCAAGTGACACTACTGCCTTCATCCTCCTCCTTGACTTTTTAAAGAGTGGACCATTCCCGCTTACTTTAGATTCTCTCATCTCTTGGCATCACAGACTTGGCCCTATATTGGATCTCCTCATACCTAACAGAGACCGGACATTCAGCATCTCCCACTCACACACCACCTCTTCACCTCTGTGTCCCCAAAGTTCAGTTCTAGGACCCCCTGCTTGTCTCCATCTACACCTTCGGCCTGAGGCAGCTCAGTCCCATGACTTTTAGTACCACCTCTATGCTGATGACACATAGATCTACCTCTGTGGACCAGATATTACCTCCTTACTAACCAGAGTCCCGCAATGTCTGTCCATCATTTCATCTTTTTTCTCTGCTAGATTTCTAAAACTTAATATTGATAAAACAGAATTCATCATCTTTCCATCATCTCATTAAACCCCCCCAACTGGCCTAGTCATCAAAGTCAATGGCTGCTCACTCACCCCAACCCTGCAAGCTCACTGTCTTAGGGTAACACTGAACTCTGATCCCTCCTTCAAACCACATAACCAAGCCCTTTCCAGTTCCTACTGTCTCCAACTCAAAAGTATTTCCCTGATCCGCATGTTCCTAAACCAAGAATCTGAAAATGCACTAGTGCATGCCCTCATCTCCAGCCTTGACTACTGCAACCTATTGCTTTGTGGTCTCCCCTCTAACACTTTTGCACCTCTCCAACTTATCGTAAACTTTGCTGCCTGACTAACGAACCTATTCCGCCACTATTCCCAGGCCTTTCCTCTCTGTCAATCCCTTCACTGGCTTCCCATCACCCAGAGACTTTAGTTCAAAACCATTACCTTGACATGCAAAGCCATCCACAACTTATATCCTCCAAACAACTGTGACCTAGACTCCCGGAACATACCTGCTCGCAACCTCCAATTCTCACAAGATCTCCTTCTCTACTTCCCTCTAATGTCCTCTCCTTACAATCATACAAGATTTTTCTGTGTACCCCCTACTCTGGTACGCTCTACCGTAACATATCAGACTCTCGCGTACTGTGGAAGTCTTCAAAAGGAGCCTGAAGACCTACATCTTCCAACAAGCCTACAACCTGCAGTAACCCTCATTCCACCAAACCTCTGCATGACCACCTCTATCATCACCTACTCTATCCTCCCCCATCCCTTGTAGATTGAGAGCCCATGTGGGCAAGGTCCTCTCTGCTCCTGTACCAGTGGGCGATTCATTTTGTTCAAGATAATTGAACTTGTTTTTTGTTATGTACACCCCCTTTTCACATGAAAAGTGCCATGGAATAAGTGGCGCTATAATAAATAATATGCACGTGTAGCTAAAAATTACCTTTTGTTTTCTGTGTGCACTTTTAACAAAGGAGTCTTCTCTGTATAAATATGGTCTTTCACTGGACTGAACAGTTTAGGCAGGTTAAAGGGATACCTACAAAATTAAGAAGGCACATGAAAAAAATAAGTATAGACAGCAGTGTAAAAATCTCACAGTAAATAATGTATAAGGCTGGGTTAACATTGCGTTTGTGGGCAGCATTTAACGCATCTGTTACATAGTGGCCTTAACGCTTAAACCATAGACTGCAATAGACGAGCGCATCGCCAACGCATGTCATA
The DNA here is from genome assembly GCF_039654945.1 of Dendrobates tinctorius. Taxonomy (NCBI): domain Eukaryota; kingdom Metazoa; phylum Chordata; class Amphibia; order Anura; family Dendrobatidae; genus Dendrobates; species Dendrobates tinctorius. The sequence goes on along the minus strand of NW_027361789.1, from coordinate 2,792,755 downwards.
ATCGGCATGCGTTCGTGATGTGCCGTCATTCTATGATGGTTCCTCGGATGCTGTCTGCAGCGTTCGGGGGTCCTTCACCACTAGCACAGATAGGGAAGCTGCATTAGCGTGATCGTTAAACGCGATCACAATATGACAGTAGCGTTAATGCAGTCTGTCAACGCTATGCGTTGAACGGACTGCATTAACACAATGTGAACCTAGCCTAATTCTGTTTTTAAAAAAATTTAACCTTGTTATTGCATGGTGTTATCTTTTCATTCAGTGAGAATCTGGAATTCCCTGCCTGAGGAGGGGGTGATGGAGAACTCAGTAGAAGCGTTCAAGAGAGGCCTGGATGTCTTCCTGGAGCGTAACAATATTGTCTTACAGTTATTGTTAGGTTCTTTAGAAGGACGTAGATCTGGGGATTTATTCTGACAGAATTTTATAGGCTGAACTGGATGGACTAATGTCTTTTTTCGGCCTAACTGTGTTACTATGTTACTATCATGGTATTAAAACATGGAATGGAGCATCTTTTATGAGGGAAGCCATGCATGAACAGTGGTGAAGGGAATCTATCATAATGATACTGCCGTTTAATCTGCCAATACCAAAAAACCTTTTGATATATAATTTTTTTCATTTTTTGGAAGAAAAAGATCAAGTATAACTTGTTTTTTTTGTCTGAAATTCATGCGCTCTTTGCTTCCAAGTTCAGTTGTTGCGGTCATTGACAGCATTTCCTATACGAGCAGACAGAGGGCTGATTAATATATACGACCACACACGACTCCTAAGGCCAGGCAGAGCAGTAACATTTAATTAATAGAATTACAGTTCTACTAAATCTTTTCTACAAACCAATGAGAATCAATTCAGCATCTCCTGCTCTACAAGATGCTGCTAGCAGATTAAATTGTATATGGAGATTGCATATGTTTAAAGTGATTAAAACCCCTTCAAATGTTTTTCTGCATCATTTTAAAATTTTGCAATATCTTAGATTTCAGTGCAGTCTTCATAAATCCTTCCTCAAACATCTGTTTTTGTCACATGTGCTACCAGCATTCTCCACTGACAGCATACTTACACGTTCTATCCTATGAAGCTATTGACATGGCAGTTTGCTGACCAATAATATATATAGTTAAGTAAAAAAAGCCACTTGTCGTACAAAAAAAATTCAGGAGTACAATTGCCAAAACAGCTTGCAAAACAAAAAAAAACATTTGGCAATAGAGCCAAGAAACAGGTTTTTGAAAAGAGCATTGCCTATATAGCTTCAAATTTAATTTGGTGGTGTGACGGCCAGAAATATAAAGGCATATACTGTAGAATACATTGTGCTTTTTAGATCATTCTTTGCTAAATTGCAACATACAGTATGTGATGAAGGGCGCTTAAGAAGTCACAATGACAAGCTCTTTGAGAGGCTGTGTAATTTACAGCAATCTTCCATTGCCCATGATTTTCATCTTAGACATAAGTAGTTTCTGTTCGTATAGAGAGCTTGTCTCCTGAAGCATTTGTGCCTTATAAAAAACATTGCACAAAACAGAACAGCTTGTTGCAACATTTCTGATAATTCGACTCATTGTGTTTCTAGACATTTTTCCTAGCATCTTCCCATCATGAAGCATTTTGTTTGTTTGTTAAAATATCCCGCCAGATTTGTAAACTTTACCTTGGGGGTGGCATTTAAGCTTGTTACCCTGCTTTGGCTGAACAGATTATTGAAAAACACAGAAAGTTCGCCAAACCAGAGAGAAGACAAACTCAGAGTTGGTGCTCCTAATTAGATGGGAGGAGATACAGAAGAAAATGTATGTGACCTATTCACTAAATATGGATCGGCCTCGCACCCAGGGCAGCGGGGTACTTGGTACCGGGCCCGTGGAGTTCAATGGGAGATGTCACAGTAGCTGTGACCCAGTCCGTGGCCCTGGGCGTCCATTGTAAAAGGGGAATGTTGAGCGTGTGGATGATGATGATTAAAGTTTATTAGTGAATGATTCGTGACGCCACCTGTGGTGTTCGACAATGAAGATGTTAAGCTGACGCTGCAGACAGATCCTCTGGAACAGATGGTGTGGTGCAGCAATGATGTTGTGGCCCTCCTCAGGTAGGGCTGTAGTCCCAGGGCAGTGTAGATGGAGAGGTAGTGAGGAGAGGAGAACGGTGTAGTGTTAAGCACAGAGATGTAGCAGTGCTGAGTGGGTTAGCGCAGGAATAAGTGGAGGACACCAGGGCATGTAGTTCCACAGCTTTACTCACAGTCTGTTGTGCATACAGGTGCCCGCCTCGGAGCGGTGTCCTCCGGGTCAGGGGCTCAGCCAACCTCCAGGCAAGATGAAGTACTCCGTTCCACCACTCCGCCAACATATGTGGCTTTTCTGAAAGTCTCCCTCCTTAGCGCTCGTAGTGAAGTACTCACAGTACTGAGATACACTGGAGTTCCTCCTTTCAGATGTTCTTAGAACTCTACTTGTACGGCAGACAGCTGTAGCCTGCTTCAGGGACTCCTTGCTACTAAGTCCCGGCTCACTCTCATTGCTGTTGTGCCCCCAAGTCTTGTGTGGGAATAAAGTGGTGACAACGTCTATTCCTCCAGTGTCTGTCGCAGGACCATTAGTATCCATACAACCTCGGGGACCGGACCCCGGCCTTGCGCTTAGAACTTTGGGAAGGGCTCTGCTCTAACCCTAATCCTTAGTGCTCTTCTTCTCCTTATGTTCCGTACAAATCAATCTTTCTTATGGAGAATTAGGCTTTCTAAATATCTCTTTCCAGTGCTAGCAGACTCAGGTCACTGAAGTCTGCTGCAGCACTTCCTTCCATCCATCCCACTCAGGGGATCTTCTGTCACAGATTGACCTAGTCAGACTGACCTAGTCCTTAAGAACTCTCGCTCTCTAGTGCAGACTAAGCTCCACCCACCTCCCAGCACTTTTTGTGTTCCAAACAGGGAGCCACCAAAGGTGCTTTGCTACACTACTATGTTGTGTGGGATGCAGGTGTTTGAGTGTGGTCAGGTGTCTCCACCTTACCTGAATAGTGGGGCAACACACCTCAGGAGGAGGTGCAGTACCTCTGTGGCGACTGAACCCTCAGGGGCGCCAGAAATACTCTGCTCAAAAAAAATAAAGGGAACACTAAAATACCACATCCTAGATATCTCTGAAAGAAATATTCCAGTTGCAAATTTTGATTCATTGCATAGTGGAATGTGTTCAGAGCAATAATGCAATTACCAATGTAAATCAAAATGAATATCCCATGGAGGTCTGGATTGGGAGGATACTCAAAATCAAAGCGGAAAATCAAGTTACAGGCTGATCCAACTTCAGTGGAAATGCCTCATGACAAGGAAAAGCTGCTCAGTATTGTGTGTGGCCTCCATGTGCCTGTATGACATCCCTACTGTACAACGCCTGGGCATGCTCCTGATCAGGCGGCGGATGGTCTCCTGAAGGATCTCCTCCCAGACCTGGACTAAAGCATCCACCTACTCCTGGACAGTCTGTGGTGCAATGTTGGTGGATGGAGTGAGACATGATGTCCCAGATGTGCTTAATCAGATTCAGGTCTTGAAAACAGGGGGGCCAGGTCATAGCATCAATGCCTTCATCTTGCAGGAACTGCTGACATACTAAAGCTACATGATGTCTGGCATTGTCCTGCATTAGGAGGAACCCAGGGCCAACCGCACCAGCATATGGTCTCAAAAGGGGTCTGCCACCCCACAGCATTACTGACCCACTGCCAAACCAGTCATGCTGAAGGATGTTGCAGGCAGAAGATCGCTCTCCACGGTGTCTCCAGACTGTCACGTCTGTCACATGTGCTCAGTGTGAACCTGTTTTCATCTGTGAAAAGCACAGGGTGTCAGTGGCGAATTTACCAATCCTGGTGTTCTGTGGCAAATGCCAAGCATCCTGCACGGTGTTGGGCTGTGAGTACAACCTCCATCTGTGGATGTCAGGCCCTCAGACCATCCTCATGGAGTCGGCTTATAACAGTTTGTGCAGACACATGCACATTTGTGGCCTGCTGGAGATGATTTTGTAGGGCTCTGGCAGTGCTCCTCCTGTTCCTCCTTGCACAAAGGCAGAGATAGTAGTCCTGCTGCTGGGTTGTTGCCCTCCTATGGCCCCCTCCTCATCTCCTGGTGTACTTGTTATGGAAATATATATGTATATGTATTTCATCTAGATCTCACGTGCCTGCTATAGGCTATATACTGCTATATACTCATACAGTCATATGTAAAAGTTTGGGCACCCCTATTAATGTTAACCTTTTTTCTTTATAACAATTTTGGTTTTTGGCAACAGGTATTTCAGTTTCATATATCTAATAACTGATGGACTCAGTTATATTTCTGGATTCAAATGAGGTTTATTGTACTAACAGAAAATGTGCAATCTGCATTTAAACAAAATTTGACCGGTGCAAAAGTATGGGCACCCTTATCATTTTCTTGATTTGAACACTCCTAACTACTTTTTACTGACTTCCTGAAGCACTAAATTGGTTTTGTAACCTCATTGAGCTTTGAACTTCATAGCCAGGGGTATCAAATCATGAGAAAAGGTATTTAAAGTGGCCACTTGCAAGTAGTTCTCCTATTTGATTCTCCTATGAAGAGTGGCATCATGGGATCCTCAAAACAACTCTCAAATGATCTGAAAACAAAGATTATTCAACATAGCTTTTCAGGGGAAGGATACAAAAAGTTGTCTCAGAGATTTAACCAGTTAGTTTCCACTGTGAGGAACATAGTAAGGAAATGGAAGAACACAGGTACAGTTCTTGTTAAGCCCAGAAGTGGCAGGCCAAGAAAAATATCAGAAAGGCAGAGAAGAAGAATGGTGAGAACAGTAAAGGACAATCCACAGACCACCTCCAAAGACCTGCAGCATCATCTTGCTGCAGATGGTGTCACTGTGCATCGGTCAACAATACAGCGCATGCATAACGCCTTTTTGTATGACCAAACAACTCAATCTTTGTTTCATCAGTTCACAGGACCTTCTTCCAAAATGTAACTGGCTTGTCCAAATGTGCTTTTGCATACCTCAGGCGACTCTGTTTGTGGCGTGCTTGCAGAAACGGCTTCTTTCGCATCACTCTCCCATACAGCTTCTCCTTGTGCAAAGTGCGCTGTATTGTTGACCGATGCACAGTGACACCATCTGCAGCAAGATGATGCTGCAGGTCTTTGGAGGTGGTCTGTGGATTGTCCTTGACTGTTCTCACCATTCTTCTTTTCTGCCTTTCTGATATTTTTCTTGGCCTGCCACTTCTGGGCTTAACAAGAACTGTACCTGTGTTCTTCCATTTCCTTACTATGTTCCTCACAGTGGAAACTGACTGGTTAAATCTCTGAGACAACTTTTTGTATCCTTCCCCTGAAGAGCTATGTTGAATAATCTTTGTTTTCAGATCATTTGAGAGTTGTTTTGAGGAGCCCATGATGCCACTCTTCATAGGAGAATCAAATAGGAGAACTACTTGCAAGTGGCCACTTTAAATACCTTTTCTCATGATTTGATACACCTGGCTATGAAGTTCAAAGCTCAATGAGGTTACAAAACCAATTTAGTGCTTCAGGAAGTCAGTAAAAAGTAGTTAGGAGTGTTCAAATCAAGAAAATGATAAGGGTGCCCATACTTTTGCACCGGTCAAATTTTGTTTAAATGCAGATTGCACATTTTCTGTTAGTACAATAAACCTCATTTGAATCCAGAAATATAACTGAGTCCATCAGTTATTAGATATATGAAACTGAAATACCTGTTGCAAAAACCAAAATTGTTATAAAGAAAAAAGGTTAACATTAATAGGGGTGCCCAAACTTTTACATATGACTGTATATACTGCACACAAATACATATTCACAGTTTGAACCTTATAACTATTTGGTGGAAATAACCTGCTACCCAGTCATCTCATTGTCTTGTGACTTGAGAAATATCTAGCAGACATAGGGAATGAGGAAGCAAGGCCAGATGGTCCAGCCGATATTGGAGACTTGCTTACGAGTGCAAGACTCCAGACAGTAAATCATGTGGTGTCTAAGTAACCCCAGGTCGGACACCCATATATGTTCATGTATTCAAACTGACCAATTAGATAAGAAGTAAAGCCTTTATGTTAATGAGTAACCACTCCTTTATACGAACTGATAAAAGACCATGAATAAAGCTTCCAGAGTTCTGCTGGAATGAGTTGTTGCTAACCCAGTGTAGCTTCCTCTTTTCCTTTGAGCGCTCAATAAGACTCTGTCTAATTTGGGTAGGACACAGCATGCACAGAGATATATATCTATATCAATCAAATTTCCATGTCACTGACCTGTCTCCTGGTAGCGCCTCCAGCCTCTGGACACTACCCTGACAGACACAGCAAACCTTCTTGCTACAGCTTGCTTTGATGTGCCATCCTGGATGAGCTGCACTACCTGAGCCACATGTGTGGGTGGTAGAGTCCACCTCCTGCTACCACGAGCGTGAAAGCACAACCAACATTCAAAAGTGACCAAAACATCAGCCAGAAAGCATTGGTAATGAGATGTGGTATGTGGTCCCCACCTGCAGGAACACTCCTTTATTGAGGGTGTCTTGATAATTGCCAATAATTTCCATCTGTTGTCTATTTCATTTGCACAATAGCATTTGAAATGGATTGCCAATCAGTGTTGCTTCCTAAGTGGACAGCTTGATTTCACAGAAGTTTGATTTACTTGGAGTTATATTTTGTTGTTTAAGTGTTCCCTTTATTTTTTTGAGCAGTGTATATCAGATGACACCAGTTAGATAGTGTAGCACAGGGGAGAAGCACACTACAAAGATGTCAGAATAAGGAAGTTTCCTGTGGCGAGATGCAAATTTAAGACAAAGCATGACTGTATCCTCGTTCCGACAGCCCTGTAGTCTGTTTCTACCAAGTGTTTAGCTGGGTCATGTCTAGAAAGGAGTTGCAGCTATGAGCGATGCTATCACAGGACAGAGGCACAGCCTTGTAGGTTACACTTATGAGCAGGGTTGCCAGCTTGACTTCTTTATTCTGGAAAACTTAGCATAAAAACAAACAGCCAAACAATACTTTTATGGACACATTGGAAAATCAGTAGGAATCATTCTGATGAGAGATGGACAAATCCCTGGATGTTCGGGTCCAGTGGGTTCAATGAACAGTTAAAAAAAAAAACATTGGTTGAGGTACCAGAACCCGGACCCCATTTACTTGAATGGGGGGGCCAAAACATCCAGTGTTTGCTATGCTGTCATGTGCAGGACAGCACGGAAAACACAACCTCTGTCGTTAAAATAATTACCACCGGTCAGAGAGCTGTGGTTCCCATGCTGTCAAATGGCAGCATAAGCCTGCAGCTGTGACCGAGCTAAAAAGTTTACTACTTCCATTAGCCTAATGCTGGTGCTGCTAATAAAAGTGAGAGCAGATGGCGCCTGATGGGAGTACTCATCAGCCAACACCTGCACTCTAAATGATTTTAAAAACAAAGCTGGTGGGGGTTCCTTTGTATTTTTGATAACCAGCCAGGAAAAATTGACAACCCTCAGTTGGTAGCGTTTGCAAGGCTAGTTATTAAAAATAGATGAGTCCCCATGCTGTTTAATTATTTAAATAATTATAAAAAAAAAAAAAAACAGCTTGGGTTCCCCCCATTTTTGACAACCAGCCAAGTTAAAGCTGGGGCTGGTATCCTCAGGCTGGTAATGGCTATAGACATAGGACCTCAGCCTAAAAATAGCAGCCCACTGCCCAGAAAAAGTGCATCTATTAGATGCACCAATTCTAGCGTTTTGCCCAACTCTTACTTATGGCCCTGTGGCAGTGGGAAGTGTGGTTCATATTTGTGAGGTTGCCACCTTTGTATTGTCTGGTGACTTCAAACCCATGGCTTAGTAAGAAAGAGGCATCTATAAGAAGCCTCTCCTTTAATAATTACATAGTTATATTGTAAGTAAACACAGCAAGACTAAAGTCCTTAATTTGAAACAAAAAACACTTGTACTTTATTTAAAACTAATAAAACACAGTTATACTTGCTTAACACACATTCCACTGAAGCCAACGTATCCCATAAAACAACCATATCCCTCACCTTCATTATGTCCCATGCCATAATACAGGTCTGGGGATAAACAGTTTTCAACCTGGACAATGCCAAGATGTGACCTTCCAGGATGAAATCCACTTGGTAATGAGCTGCTGCAAGCACAGCCTCAGTGATTAGTGGTGATGTCATTGAGGTTATCTAGGTCACTGAGCTGCATTCCCAGCCGGGCTCCTTTACTTGGGTGACCTCCGTAAGATCACTGCTAGCATAGTGAGAAAAAGTCTCACGGTGAAAGCGGTGATCTCACCAAGGTATCCACAATTCGGAGACCTTCCTGGGAATGCGGGCTCAGTGACCTGTCAAATAACAACATGGGAACCGCGGCTCTGACAGGTGGTAATGATTTTACCGATCAGATGCAATGTTTGCAGTGCTGCCATGCACATGACAGCTTAAGAAACACCCTTGTGTAACAGTAACACGGACTTCGTGTTAATCCAGGTTAGGATTATAAATTATTTTTGTCTACAGCCCATATGGATAATTGAGCTTCATTCACTGTAAATTTGGTAATTACAAAGTAATCTGTATAAGTTTCTTGAGCTTCAAAAAAATCATAGACGCTTTTTTTTAACTGACTGTGCAAAAAAGTGCCCTATTTTTACTGACTTTCCTGGAACTTCTGGATGGTTGGCAACCCTGTTTATAAGCTCTGTGAGGCAGAGGCTTGTTTAAAATGCGAGGGTCACCATGTGTCCCCCAGGATGGGCTCAGAAGCATATTAGATCCGCTGGAGTGCCTTGTGGTCACAGCAGGACGCCTGTGAGTCACAAGGCAGAATAAAAGTAAGCATGAACCTTGTCAGGTTGTGTGGCCAAGGAACTGTTCAGGAAAACCCAGTATGTGCTTTTATTTTTTAAATGGACTGCAGGAAGATAGTGGTGCTGGTCTGTTTCCTCGAGGTCAGATCTTATAAGTGGCCCATGGCCACAGATTCCAGAGGAGAGAGAAAAAACCTTGCAGGAAGAGTTTTGGTGTGTTAGTGTTGGTCTTGGAAGCTGACCAAGGAGGAGGTTTTGCAGAGCTTTTCTTGTGTGAGGCAACACAGGGCCAAGCAGAGCCAAAAGCCTGGCACCCCAGCGTACACAGTAGTGCAGTTGCCCACATTAACAGGTCACAGACTGTCTGTTTTCCCGGTTACAATCCAGAGGATCCATTTTACATTCTGTTTGTGAGTACACTGTTCATTAAATGAGACTTTATTTTGAACTGTTGCTGGGTCACTGCATTCTCACTGCACAGCGAGGACACTGAAGTGCTACAGCTCATATAAAGAAGCAATGGTAGTTCACTTTATGCTGGTAAACTGATTGAAGTGAGGTATTGCAGAATGAGGCTGTACAAAAATAATGAATATACTGCAGTATGGATTTCTATGTAAAAGGACAGAGGAGTAATGAAGTGCAGGATAGGACAGTGCATAAATGAGATAAATGATGCAGGGCTGGGACTTAAGCAGGTCACCCTGGTTTGATTCAATTGGAGCAATCTCTGTAAGACTGATACTAGTGAAGATATCTGCAGGTTGCTGCTGCTAGGACATAGGAAACTGGAGCTAATTAGAACTCATGTATAACATTTTCTAGTGATGCAGTGGTATGAGGTGGTCATGGCATGATGCTGCTGGCATTATGCCACCAGGGCCTGGAGTTCAGAAACATTACTGGGCAAGAAAGTAGAAAACTAAATGGTAAAAAAAAAATCAAACTATGTAGAGAGGGGACATCGCAGAGAGTAAACAGTGGAGTGGGGGGACATAGTGATTTGGGATAGCGTCCAGGCCATTGTTCATAAATGAGGGATGGCGCAGAGGCAATATTTTACAGGACAGGACAGGATAGAGGTCATGTATCATAGGGGACAGTGTGGTAGTCATTCTATGCAGGATGCACAGTGATGGGCAATCATTTATTCAGTGCACAGCATGGGTGGATATTTTTGCTCAAGGGTTCCATGAGGACATTTATTTAAAAGCAAGGTGTCATGATGTGTTTCAGAAGGAGGAGAAAAAAAGAGAAAAGTCTGTAGAGACTAGTTGTGAGTGTAAAAAGTCACCATAGTACTTGGATCAGATGGAGAAGAAAAGATGGAAAATGCCATTGAGAAAATATAGCATCTATAAGTTTATTTGTGATACTGACTGCATCAACTTTGTACTTTGGTTCCTGTATGAACTGCAGTCTGATGGTTGATAAACAACAAGCATATCCTTACTATAGTTAAGGTGATACTGAAAGTTGCAGGTTCGTGAGATATAAATATAAACATATATGACACGGGGTTGACTTGACATTGTTGTCAATCCCTGTAATAAGCTTGGAGCTGTATTCATGTACAAAATTATAGTTCTGGTGCTAAATTCCTTCACCATTAATGGTTCTTTAGCTATATTCAAACAATAATGGTTCTTATGCTATACAAAAGGTAGTAATTAGTGATGAGAGAGCATGCTCGAATAAAGTGTTATCCGAGCATGCTCGTGTGCAAATAGAGTATCTTCGGTGTGCTCGAATACTATATTTGAGTTGCTGTGGTTGCACGTCTTGTGGCTGATCGACAGCCACAACACATTCAGGTATTACCTGTTTGTTAGGCAATCCCAGTCTTTCTTTATGAACAGTGCAATAATAACTAGATGTGTATTTCCTGAAGGAAGTACAGATAGTGCTTTGAAATGGTGCTCGGGCTGCCCCTTTAAGACTTTCAACTCAGGATCCATTTTAAATGTGGGTGCCTCTCAGGGGCCACTTTTGCCTCAGGGTCTGATTTGGTGGTTGGGGCTTCTCAGGGCTTGAATTGGAGGGCGGGGCCCCTCTGGGTCCGATTCGGTGGGCGGGGTGGCTCAGCCTCCGATTTGTAGGCCAGGGTCGATCAGTCTCCGATTTGGAGGCCGGGGAGGCTCAGCCTCCAATTTGGAGCCTGGGGACACTCAGCTTTCGATTTGGTGCGCCGGCCCTTTAAGACTCATTTTGGTGCACCGGCCCTTTAAGAGCTAGTTTGGCGCACTGGGCTTCTAAATCCACAAAAGTTCATCTCAATATTTTGTTATATGTCCTTTGTAGGCAATGACAGAGGTCAAATGTTTTCTGTAAGTCTTCACAAGGTTGGCACACACTGTTGGTGGTATGTTGGCCCATTCCTCCATGCAGATCTCCTAGAGCAGTGATGTTTTGGGCCTGTCTCTTGGCAACATGGACTTTCAAATCCATCCAAAGGTTTTCTATGGGGTTGAGATCTGGAGACTGGCTAGGCCACTCCAGGACCTTCATATGCTTCTTACGAAGCCACTCCTTAGTTGCCATGGCAGTGTGCTTGGGATCATTATCATGTTGAAAGACCCATCCATGTTTCATTTTCAATGCCCTTGCTGATGGAAGGAGGTTTGCACTCAAAATCTCACAATACATGGCCCCATTTATTCTTTCATGTACATGAATAAGTCGTCCTGGTCCCTTTGCAGAGAAACAGCCCCAAACCATGATGTTGCCACCCCCATGCTTTACAGTAGGTATTGTGTTCTTTGGATGCAATTCGGCATTTTGTCTCCTCCAAACACGAGTTTTGTTTCTACCAAACAGTTCTACTTTGGTTTCATCAGAGCACGCTAACCTACATGAGTTGATAATTTTACATAGTTATCTTATCTATTCTAGAGCTTTTGTTAAAGTAGTTTTTGAAACGTCAGAATATAATGCTCGGCATTTGCTTACAACTTGCAGGACATATTGCTTTTGTTCTTCATCTTTTGTCAGAAGGTCGTTAAAGTCGGTTACTTCCTACCTCTTTTAATTTTTCTTTCCTAACTTTTGGATTTACAACCCTAGCGTGCTCTGATGGTTCATCTGTGCTACTGAGCAATTTATTAGCCATTAACAACTTTTCATTGTCTGTAATGGTGGGATCAAAAAACGATAATCCCACCAACTCTGCATTCAAATACCACAAATGGTTCGAAAATTTGGTCAGGGCTATTTCTGCAATGTTGTTGTCACATTCTTTATAGTCTAACAGACTATGCAAAATACCTAAATCTTAAAATACCTCAATTTGGATTTTTTCAAACTTTGAGCAACGAGCGGCACGGGTTAACGTCGTTTGATCGAGCTCAAATTTTGGCTATCTCAATATCTGGAAAGGGGAATCGTTTCGTGGGGTCCAGACGGACAAAAATCCGACATCGATTTTTTTGCGGTCACCCTAATGTGCATACACAATCTAAAACACATTGAAATTGCAACACCAAGAAAGAAAAGTAGGGACTTCTGAAAATCACAGCAGTTTAAAAATATGCAAATAATAATAAAAATATATTTGTAGTGAAACCTCCACCAGGGGGAGCTGGTGAGGGAAGAGAGGTTATACACTAAGAGCAGCAACCCTGAGCAACAGCACAGGTGCCACAGGTAACGAGAGAGAATAGTCAGACGAACAGAGTCAGAAACTAACAGGAGCAGACGTACCAGAAGGAGCAGCAATACACAGTCAAAATACCAAAGCCGAGAGTCAGAAAGCCAGAACATGAGCACAGGGTCCAAAACGTGAGACGAAATACGTGGTCGGGGTACAAGCCACGGAGTCAGATGCCAGAGAGGGAACGTAACAGCAGAAACAAATACCAAGAAACGGGGTCAGAAATCAGTCCGGGTCATACACGTGAATATCAGTCCAAGGCAGGAGGATCACCAGGGTACAAGGGTCAGCGGCTCTAAACTGCAAGCTTGAGCCATCACTAACACTGGTCAGCAGGCTGTGAGGGATTGAAATAGCCCAGCTAGCTCCAGAACGAGGCTGAGGAGATTAACCCCCGCATGACCAGTCCGGAGTGAAGACAGCAGAAGATAAACTCCAGACTGGACCATGACAATATTGATTTATTCAGCACCATTGTTCAGCATTTCTGCACATGGCACTCATACTGAATAAATTAAGACCTTCTGAAAATTGTTTCCATTTACTTATCATTAACACGGCCGTCCATCCTGTGATTTTTATCACTCCACAACTTCTTGGTGTTCAATGTTGAGCAGTGTATAAATATTTTATGTGCACTCACAAATGCGTAGCTTACTTTAGGCAGAAATGCAAACGTGTCATTTCTCCAGGGGTTCCCAGGACCGAATCTCGGTGAAACTGTATTAATGAAAAGGCTGCTGTACATGTATAAGCGTTACTTCCATATTGCTTTATTCCCATGTGTAAGTACAGTATTGCTCGGCCGGGAACTACATTGACACCGCTACCTAAAAATACAGTACTTTAAAAGGCAATATATAACAAACTCCCACAAATATTCGCATAAATTATTAGTCACTTAAAACCCTAATTTAAATATCTAATCTATGTAGTGATTAATCTCAATTTTTTAGGATAAAATGGAAGGGTTTACTGCAAACAATAAAGGAAGAGCAGCAAAAATACAAACTATCTGTAAGTGGAATCCTTCCAGCCAATTTGTCCTCAAGTGTTCAAACTGGTGCTATGTTTTGCTCAGCAATACAAGCCAGTATGTTCATCTATATACAGAGGGGGCCCAGGAGAAAGAACACATTTACAAAAACCATCTACAGCAGAATCGTTCAGGAAGGTAAGTAATGCTAAACCTCAGTGCAAGGAGCCTAGTCTTTCCCTGTCAAAAGAAAAATGAGACAATTGACACTTGGAGCTGGAGACTGCTAACCATTTTCAGAGAATTGACAGTACAATACAATGGGTTTTCTGCTCAGCTTGCAATGTGTGAGCACCTATATAACGTTTGAAATGTAGATTTCATATATCCTAGCACAGAAGAAAAGCCTTTTCCCTTTGTTACTGTTGTAGGCATTCACATGACAAATACATTTCTCAGCTTGAAAGAGGTATACATTATTCTTTAAAAAGCTGTATAGAATGTGAAGGATGTTTATATAGTTTATATTCTAGATTACATAATACGAGTCATGATTGGTCTCATATTTTTTGTTTAACCCCTTAGTGACAGCCAGTTGGCAGCTTAATGACCAGGCCAATTTTTACAATTCTGACCACTGTCACTTTATGAGGTTATAACTCTGGAACACTCCATGGATCCCGCTGATTCTGAGAATGTTTTTTCGTGACATATTGTACTTCATGTTAGTGGTAAAAATTTCTTCAATATGTCTTGTGTTTTTGGAAAAAATAGAAATATGGTGAAAATTTTGAAAATGTTGCAATCTTAAAACTTTAAAAATTTTTATGCCCTTAAATCAGAGAGATGTGTCACCCAAATTACTTAATTAATAACATTTTGCACATGTCTACTTTACATCAGCACAATTTTGGAAGCAAAAATTTTTTTTGTTAGGAACTTATAAGGGTTAAAAGTTGACTAGCGATTTCTCATTTTTACAACAAAATTTACAAAACCATTGTTTTAGGGACCACATCATATTTAAAGTCATTTTGAGGGGTGTACATGGAAGAAAATACCCAAAAGTGACACAGTTCTAAAAACTAGACGCCTCAAGGTGCTCAAAACCACATGCAAGAAGTTTATTAACCCTTTACGTGCTTCACAGGAACTAAAGCAATGTGGAAGGAAAAAAATAATATTTTTATTTTCACAAGTGTTAAAAGAGAAAATGAACTATAAAATTTGTTGTGCAATTTCTCCTGAATATGCGGATACCCCATATGTTGGGGTAAACCACTTTTTCAGTGCACGGCAGAGCTCGCAAGGGAAGGAGCACCGTTTGACTTTTTCAACGCAGAATTGGCTGGAATTGAGATCGGATAACATGTTATGTTTGGAGAGCCCCTAATGTTCCTAAACAGTGGAAACCCCCCAACAAGTGACCCCATTTTGGAAACTAGACCCATTAGAGAACTTATCTAGGTGTGTGGTGAGCACTTTGAACCTTCAAGTTCTTCACAGAAGTTTATAACGTAGAGCCGTGAAAATTAAAAATGATTTTTTTTTTCCCTCAAAAATGATTTTTTAGCCCGCTATTTTTTATTTTCCTAAGGGTAACAGGAGAAATTGGACCACAAAAGTTTTTACCCCATATGTGGGGGGGGAACCACTGTTTGGGTGCGTGGGAGAGCTTGGAAGGGAAGGAGTGCCATTTTGGAATGCAGACTGATGGAATGGTCTGCGGGCATCTTGTTGCATTTGCAGAGCCCCTGATGTGACTAAACAGTAGAAACCCCCTACAAGTGACCCCATCTTGGAAGCTAGACCCCCGAAGGAGCTTATCTACATATGTGGTGAGCACTTTGAACCCCCAAGTGCTTCACAGAAGTTTATAAACGCAGAGCTGTGAAAATAAATCATTTTGTTTCCTCAAAAATGATTTTTTAGCCCGCTATTTTTTATTTTCCTAAGGGTAACAGGAGAAATTGGACCACAAAAGTTGCTGTGCAATTTGTCCTGAGTACGCTCATACCCCATATGTGGGGGGGAATCACTGTTTGGGCGCATGGGAGAGCTCGGAAGGGAAGGAGTGCCATTTTGGAATGCAGACTTTGATGGAATGGTCTTGCGGGAGTCATGTTGCGTTTAAACAGTGGAAACCCCCACAAGTGACCCCATTTTGGAAACTATACCCCCCAAGGAGTTTATCTAGATGTGTGGTGAGCACTTTGAACCCCCAAGTGCTTCACAGAAGTTTATAACTCAGAGCCGTGAAAATAAAAAGTCTTTTATTTCCACAAAAGTGATTTTTTAGCCCCCAATTTTTAGACCCCCAAAGTTGGTAAACAGTGGAAACCTCAATTCTTGCTCCAACCCTAACCCCAACACACCCCTAACCCTAACCCTAACCCCACCCTAATCCTAATGGAAAAATGAAAAAAAAAATATTTTCTTTATTTCATTATGTTTGCCTAACTAAGGGGGTGATAAACAAGGGGTTATTTACCATTTTTTTTTATTTTGATCACTGTGATAGTTTATCATAGTGATCAAAATGAATGAATGGAATCTGCCAGCCGGAGCCTGCAGATACCCGGCGGGCGCACTGTGCATGCGCCCACCATTTTCTCCGGATCCAAGATGGCGGCGCCCACCGGAGGATGCCGGCGGGACGCAGGACCACCGGGAGGGGACCCTGGATCACGGAGAGGTACCGGGGGGATCGGGGATCCTATTTCTCTCTCCTCTGATGTGCGATCACATCAGAGGAAAGAGAAATTAAATGCAAAATCGCGGCTCTTTTGCGGTCGCCGTTATAGGGTTAATAACGGCTATCGCAAAAGCGGTGTTGGCAAAAACTGACCCGATTCATGTTCTCTGGGGTCTCGGCTACCCCTGCAGCTGAGACCCAGGAGAAAATCCGGCACTGGGGGACGCTATTTACTTACTCCACAGCGCCGTGAATTCACAGCGCTGTGGTTTAAGTACCCTTAATTACCGCCGTTAAAAGACGTATCAGCGGTCGTAAAGGGGTTAAATAACTGATGGTTTTGTGATGATTTTCTATACACACGATAAATAAGAAATCATTACTGACCTCTAAACTAAGGAACTTGTAATGCTTAAAATGATATCCAATTTACAGTCAGGATGTTATTGGAGCTGATAAGGTTGACATTAGTGATGAACAAGCATTGCTCTGGTAGAGCAAATTGGAATACTCTGGTGCTCGACCCAAGCAATGAGCCCAATGTAAGTCTAAGGGAAAACCGAGTATTTTTACTCCGACCCCCCCGTAGGTCCTTTTAATGGTCTAAAAATGTCTGAAAATAATGGAAACAGTGCTCAAATGCCAAGGGAACCTCATGGGGAATGCCCCTGGAAACATTTCTGACTCCCAGGTCACAGCTGTGAATAATGTGGTCAGAGTGTGATACCACTTTTACAGGCGCATAGTAAAACATACAAATTACCCTGGAAAGTATATCCCTTAACATATTTCCCTGTAAAATCCATTTTGGTTTCATTTTTGTATGCAAGGCAAAAGAAATAACCCCCCAAAAAATGCTCGTCCTCCACTTTGGCTATGTTCACACGTAGCATTTTTTCAACTTTACCTTTGCTTTCAACCAATACAAATGCATTTACTGGGAAATCTCATTGTAGCATTTAAAAACCTTAGCTGGCCACGTGGTGTGTGACACATCATCAGACATCTTATTTAATTTATGAAGGAGTGACTCAGTCACAAAGCCTATTTTTAGAGGGGCATCAGTCGGCATTACGATTCTTAAAGGGCCATTTTAAAACAGTGGGTCTCCTATACTGTTATTGCCTATGTATTGAGTGGCTATGCTGCCAAAAATTAGGACGCACCCCAATACCTTTTTCACGAGACGTACAGGAGGGCATCCTGAAAAAATGTTCCCATTATAAGAAAGTGGATCTCCCTTGCCCCAAAGTTACACACCCCAATAACCCTTTGAAATGATGTACTGGATGGCCACAGGAAAACCAAGTTCACATTATTCATTTGGTTCTGCCATACTGTTATAGCCTATGCATTGAATGCAAGGCCCACCTTGCCACAAAGTTACACGCACCCCAATAACCCTTTGAAACAACGTACTGGATGGACACATGAAACAAAAGTTCCCATTAATTTTTTTTTTACTACCATAAAGTATGCCCATGAAGTAAATGCAAGGACTTATCCAAATTTGCATGCACCCCAATCCTGCTTGGAAGAAACGTGGAGGAGGGCCTCATAAAAAAGGTTCCCATTACAAAGGTGTGGGTCTCCTATACTTGAAATGCCCATACACTAAGTGTATGGGCTGACAAACATTTCCCTCTGGGGGCTACACATCAACATAGTGTGTAAACATTTTTTTTTATGGGCATCATCAACACCCTGGAAAACAATAACATGGTTTCCTACACAGTTGTTGCTGGGAAGGTGCAGTTTTTTAGCAAAAATATGGTGGACGAGTCGTTGGATGAAATGATCAGGAAAAGGGACAAGGTGACGGCAGGAATGGGAATGTTCAGGATTAATAATAGCAGTGGCTATGGAGGTATGAGATCGAGGATACAGCCTACAATGATTAGTCGTTTAGCCACCATCAATTACAAGAATGCATTTCATGCCTGTCAGAAGAACGGTGTAACAGATGCGTGTCTGAAGCTCGGCATAGAAGATGCCCAAGAGAAATATGTTGCCCAAGATGCATGTGTCCATATAAAGAGGAAAGTGCTACATGCTCTTGAAATGCTTAATTCTAGAAAGCAGATCAGTATTAGAGGAAAACCAAACAAACTGATAGATGCTCGTGAAAAACTAAGTTTAAAGAAGAGTGCACCCGCCGTAATGATCAACACACCCGTGGCACAAGGTTCTTCATCTTCACCCAAACATATTACCAATAATATCCAAATGTCACAGCCAAAAACTATTTGCTCTAGTGTAACGAACACTGTTAAAGGAATGCCAATAAACGTAGTTAACCACTAACCTGGGAAACAACAGATTTCCTCTTTACAAGATATGAATGATGATGGTATTGATGACAACTTGGAACTGTACCACAACCCCACCAAGAAGATGAAGATCACAGCTGCAAACAATGTGCAAAAAAGGCCATGAACGTCTGGAAATTCATTTTCTCTTGGGTAAACTTTACCTCTTACTTAAGTGGTATAGAATGATGCATACACAGCACCCATGTCTACTCAGCATAACACTTCGCCAATCGCCACCTTTATTGCACACAAAGGCTCTAACCAATGTGTCATGGACACTTGTCATAAAAGAGGCCAGTTCATCAGTAGGGCCCACTCAAAGAGCCTGTCTTTACCTCTTTAGAAGGCACAAAAATGACCATTAATAATTTGCATCCAAGAATCACAGAGGAAGATATCGTGGAGTTTTTCTGTGTATGCGGTGCCTTGAAGTGCACCTGCTTGTTGAGTTCTGGAGTTGCAGAGGTTGTATTTGTAAGAAAAGAAGATGCAAGAAATACAACAGATGCCTAGATGAACAACCAATGAAATGCAATCTTCCTTTGAATGGCAGTGTGATAACAGCAAAACAGGCCATACATCTAAGATTAAGTGACACCCCATCAAAGAAGGAAGGTTAATGTCGAAGAAACACAAACTCCTCCTCCTCCAGTGTTGCTTAAAATCCTCCAGCTGAACTTGATCCTGATACTATCTTAAAAGCACTCTTTAAATCCTCAGGGTCATCAGCAGTCATCCAACCAACTGTATTTAAGATTAAGCTCTGATGACACCAACACAACTTGGAGACAGTAATAACAGATTCACAATTCACATTTTTAGAGGGCCCAGAGACTCCTCTAAGAAAAAAAAAAAAATATATTTTTGTTTTTTGTTTAACGCTGGTGATGAACACCAGCAGGTAGTTGATGTTTGAGGGAGTCTGGCATCAGACATTGGACAATTTATCCTGTTCACAGCATTGTAGTACAGTTCACCTTTGTTGTGGGGCAGTTGCATTATTGCATCAAGAATTTCGGTTTTCCCCTTGCTCTAATATTGTGATACAGCACGATTATGGTTCTAATGTTTCGTCAATGGAACATAACTAAATGTTGAACAACTTGTTTAAAATGTCTTGAATAATCTTTTTCAACTTAAAAAAAATAATATTTGTTGTTTGGTAGCTTTATTATCTGTATTCCTACAAATGGATCTCAAGACTAGAGATGAGCGACTTTGCCTTTTTTAGGGTCGAGTCGGGTTTCATGAAAACCGACTTTCTCAAAAGTAGAGTCGAATGAAATCGGCCAACTATCGTGAAAAGTCGGACGTCCGACTGAAACATGAAACCCAATGCAAGTCAATGGGGAAGCAAAGTCGTCACGGAGTGGAGGACAGTAAACACACCTACAGCGCCTATTTCAATGCCAATGACATCAATTCTTATTACTTAAGCTTGTCAACCTTAATTTACTCTATAATAATAGTTATGCACTGAAAACTGGGGGTTATTTGGCTAAAGTTGTGGGGGGGTAGGGCTGGCTCCAGGTTTTCGTGTGCCCCTGGCGAAAGTGTGTCAGTGGCCCCTTTAACACATACCACAATTCATGATGCTCCAATACGGCAGAGAAATATTGGTATAGTGCAATGACAAATACTTCACTTCTTACATTACATGACTGATATCCATTTTAAGTTCTACAATAGCTCAAAAACTGGACAGTATATTCCTCCATACAGTATTATGACCACCACATAGTGCGCCATACAGAATAATGAGCCCCATATATTGCTCAATACAGAATAATTGGTCCCATATAATGTTCCATACAGTATATGATGAGCACCACATAATGCAACAGTATATGATGGTCCCCATATAATGTGCCATACAGTATAGGATGGTCCCCATAGAGTAGAATGAGACCCACATATTGCTCCATACAGTATAATGAGTCACATATAAAGCTCCATACAGTATATGATGGGCCCATATATTGCTCCATACAGAATGAGCGCCATATAATGCTCCATACAGAATAGGCCCCATATGTGCTCCATATAATGCTCCATATCCTATATAATGACCCATAAATAATGAACCCCATATGATGCTCCAGTATATGATGGGCCCCATGGATGATGCTCCATTGTATGATGGGCCTATATTATGCTCCATATATAATGGGCCCCATATGATGCTGCAGTATATGATGGGCCCCATGGATGATGCTCCAGCGTATGATGGGCCTATACACTGTGTGCAGAATTCTAAGGCAAATTTGTATTTTGATTACATCATCCTTTTCATACATGCTATCCTACTCCAAGCTGTATGGGCTTGAAATCCAACTGC
This sequence comes from Dendrobates tinctorius, assembly GCF_039654945.1. Taxonomy (NCBI): domain Eukaryota; kingdom Metazoa; phylum Chordata; class Amphibia; order Anura; family Dendrobatidae; genus Dendrobates; species Dendrobates tinctorius. Next base: position 2,771,893 of record NW_027361789.1, on the reverse strand, counting down.
AAATTATGTAAATCAGGTGATTTGCATCTCTGTAATGAGGAGGGGTGTGGTCTAATGACATCAACACCCTATATAAGGTGTGATTAATTATTAGGCAACTTCCTTTTCTTTGGCAAAATGGGTCCAGAAGAGAGATTTGATGGACTCTGAAAAGTCCAAAAATTGTGATATGTCTTGCAGAGGGATGCAGCAGTCCTGAAATTGCCAAACTTTTGAAGCGTGACTGTTCACTGAACAATCAAGCGTTTCATGGCAAATAGCCAACAGGGTCGCAAGAAGCGTGTTGATAAAAGGCTCGAAATTACTGCCCATGAATTGATGAAAATCAAGCGTGAAGCTGCCAAGATGCCTTTTAACACCAGTTTTGCCATATTTCAGAACTGCAACGTTACTGGAGTATCAAAAAGCACAAGGTGTGCCATACTCAGGGACATGGCCAAGGTAAGGAAGGCTGGAAAACGACCACCTTTGAACAAGAAACATAAGATACAACATCAAGCCTGGGCCAAGAAATATGTTAAGACAGATTTTTGTAACGTTTTATGGACTGATGAAATGAGAGTGACTCTTGATGGGCTAGATGAATGGGCTCGCGGCTGGATCAGTAAAGGCCAGAGAGTTCCACTCTGACTCAGACACCAGCAAGGTGGAGTGTACTGGTATGGGCTGGTATCATCAAAGATGAACTTGTGTGACCTTTTCAGGTTGAGGATGGAGTGAAGTTCAACTCCCAGACCTACTTGCAGTTTCTGGAAGACACCTTCAACCAGTGGTACAGGAAGAAGTCGGTATCGTTCAAGAAAAACATGATTTTCATGCAGGCCAATGCTCCATCACATGCATCCAAATACTCTACAGCGTGGCTGCCCAGTAAAGGTCTAAAAGAAGAAAAAATAATAACATGGCCCCCTTGTTCACCTGATCTGAACCCCATAGAGAATCTGTGGTCCCTCATAAAATGTGAGATCTACATGGAGTCACTGGAGTTACAACTAAGTCTAGAGAATATGAGGAACTTTTACAGAAGGAAGCTATCTCTGCAGAATTGCAATATTTGAAAACTCCGTCGGATATACATTTTAACGCGTTAAAAGATGCGGAACAACGATCAGCCCAACATAAGCTTTCAAAAGCTGCAGATAAACGATACTTCTGGTGGCAGGTCTATTTCGGGGAGGGGGAGGGAACTGGACATCTACTAGCTACCCTGATCAAGACTCAATCTGGCCCTGCATTGGTACCGGAGATAAACAAAAATGGGGAACTTGAAAAATCTTCTGGGGCAATTCTAGCAACTTTTACCGAGTTTTTTGAGACATTATATAATTCGCAGGGCGGGTTCTATGAAGAGTTGCTCAGTAGCTTTATGGGGACTGCTGGTGTGCCTACTCTGCTGGAATCGGAAGCTGTTGGGCTGGAGGCACCAATTAGTATGGAGGAATTAGAGGAGGCTCTAGATTCTATGGCAGGGAATAAGACACCGGGGTCTGATGGGCTGCCTGTGGAGGTATATAAACAGTACTCAAATATAATGCTTCCACAGCTGTTGAAGGTGTTTGAGGCAGATAGGGACGATGGGCACTTGTCCCGGTCCTTGAATGAAGCAATCATAGTGGTGATCCCCAAGGCTGATAAGGATCCTCGTCTTCCAGAGTCATACAGGCCTATCTCCCTTTTAAACGTTAATGTCAAGATTTTTGCAAAGATTTTGGCGATGCGGCTGTCTAGAGTAATATCTAGTTTCATCCAGATCAAACTGGTTTTATGCCAGAGAAATCAGCTGCAATTAATATCCAGCGGTTGTATCTAAATTTACAGATCCCATCAAAGGGAAAGGAACCTAGGGCTGTTGCATCTTTGTATAATGCTAAAGCATTTGACAGCGTCGAATGGCCATATCTGTGGGCTATATTAGCCAAGATGGGTTCCCGTAAAAATTTTATTGCCTGGTACAGCTGCTGTATTCGAGTCCAGAGGCCAAAAGTAGAATTAATGGGGAGATCTCAAATACAAGTAACTTACACAGAGGGACCAGACAGGGGTGCCCCTGCCTCCCCTACTGTTTGCTCTGGCAAATGAGCCCTTGGCAGTAGTAATTCGGGCGACACCTGAAATTAAGGGGTTTGGGTATGAGTCTTTGCAAGAAAAAAAATAGCGTTGTATGCTGATGACATGCACTTGTTGTTGGGAGAGTGGCAATGGAAGTCTTTGGATCCTTCGCAGTGATCTCTGGTTTATGTTTTAACTTTTAGAAATCTTCAATTATGCGGGTGGGAGATGCTCCCGAGAACTCCTTTGAATTGGCCGGACGATTACATGTAGTCAAAGAGTTTAAATACTTGGGAATTCATATTGGGTATAATATACAAGATTTTGAGCATTTAAATATTACCCCGCTACTTGCTAAATTTCATCCAAAAATAAAGGAGTGGTTAAAGTTACCACCGAGCATGGTGGCAAGGGCAAACATGGTAAAAATGGTTAACATGCCACAAGCTTTGTATGCCCTCCACAATGCGCCCATTTGGTTTCCTGGTCGAATCTTTTATCAGATAAACAGAATATTTAGAGAGCTTATCTGGAAGAGAAGTGTTCCTAGAATTCGGTTGGAGGTTTTGCGTACAACTAAATAACTGGGGGGATTAGCGAATCCTGACCAGTTTCTGTATTATCTTGCAGCACAGTTGCAGCATTTCAGAGGATGGGGGAGGAGGATTCCTTCATGCGAACTTCCTCGGGATGTATGCTTACATGCGTAGTGGGAAAGGACTTACTGGTGCAGGTGCTAGACTCATGGCGGTTCCGTCAGGGTCAAGCCATCAATATTCCGATAATGAAGTGCATGGATAAGGTATGGAACACGGCCAAAGAAATATTGGGTATACAGGGAGTCACGGCGCATTCCCTGATCTGGAGAAGCTTAACATGTACAGAGCTAAATAAATTAGAGGGTTTTGAGCTATGGGAGAGGAGAGGGCTTAAACTAGTATCACAGTTTTATTCTGAAGGGGAGTTTCGATCTTTTGAGGATCTCAAACAGACATTTTCCACCCCTAATAAAAGATTTTTTCAATATCTCCAGCTGAGACATGCTTGTGAAGCACAACAGCGACTCGCTCCACTAGGTAATCCAGCTAAAACTCCGCTGTTGGATAGAGTAGTGATGGGAGGAGAATCAAGAGGTATTATATCCATGATATATGCAACCATGTTGGAAAAGAGAGTGGCAAGTTTGGAGACACTGAAGAATAAGTGGCAAGTTGATGTAGGTGATTTAACAGATGATGAATGAGAGGATGCATTGCAAGAAGTCACGAAAGTCTCGGTTAGCGAGGCGCAGAGAGTGTTGCATCTTTATTTGCCTCATCGAGTTTATCGAACCCCTGTACGGCTGTTGAAAATTGGCTATGCTACATAGGCAGATAGTTGGAAATATGGAACGCCCAATGCAGATCTGATACACATGACCTGGAACTGTCCTCGGTTATGTAGCTTTTGGGGAAGTGTGAATGATTTACTTAATACTGTCTATCAATGTCAAATGGTACTACACCCCAAATTGGCTCTTCTGTGGCGGGTGGAGACTTTGCTGCTTTCGGAGGAGCACCAGCTGGCAGTCTCACGAATATTATATCAAGCTCGCAAAAGGGTGGCGGCTCACTGGAAGGGATCTTCTGTACCCACAATCACGGAAGTTACCGCTGCAGTTAATAATAATATAGATATGGAAAAATATGTATCAAAAGAGAACAACTAAGAAATGGGAAGATATGTGGGCACCTTGGTTGGACACACCCGGGTTGGCGCCTCCTAGATTAACATGGATGAGAGTGTTGAGGAGGTTATTACCCAAAAACTTTAGCTGTGAGAGACCAAATGCATCGGGAGAGACGAGAGGTGTTTTTTCGGGTGAGAGTGGGGGGTGAGTTGGGAGGGATTTCTGTGGTGTTCTATTGTGTTTAGGTAATACACTATTTGGGAAATGTCCTGTATATGACTACCTGTTTTTTCAATTTTGGAAAATGTTTACTAAAAAATTACCTGACATAAAAAAATATTAAATATGCAAACAGTGTATAATGCTCCATATATAATAGGCCCATTTATAATGCACAGGTGTATGATGGGCCCCATGGATGATGCTCCAGTGTATGATGGGCCCTATGTATAATGCTCCAGTGTATGATAGACCCATATAATGCTCCATATATAATGGGCCCCATATGATGCTCCAATGTAAAATGGGCCCTATGATGCTAAAGTGTATGATGGGTTCCATATAGAATTCTCCAGTGTATAATGCTCCCCCCATACATAGCTCCAAACATTAAAAAAAATGAAACACCTCTCCTTGCTGGGCACTGCTCGACTCTAGACTCCTCAGCGTCGCCGTATTCCAGCTCTCTGCACTTGGACTGTTCAGCCAGAGGGTGTACAGACGTGATGTCATCGCGCTCTCTGATCTGAATGTCACTGTCAGGAAACGCAGAAGAGGTCACAGCAGTGGAGCAGGGAGAGGTAAGTATTGCAAGTGCTGGTGCCCTGAGCAAGCAGGGGTGGCCCACTCATGGGCGACGGCAGTGGCACAGGGCCCCTCATAGTATGAAGGTGTCTGAGACAGCGAGTGGGCCCCCCACCACCAGACTTTTGCGTACTGTGAGGGGCCCTGTGCCAGTGCCTTCGCCCATGAGTGGGCCCCCCTTACCTGCTCAGGGCCCCGGCACTTAAGCAGGTGCGCCAGGTGCCGATGTCGGCCCTGGGGGGGTACAGCCCAGATAGGGAGGTGGAAAAACTGGCATATGTTGAGGTGTAGGCTGGACGTTCAGCAGCTGCAAATGGAGGAATTGCAGAAGTCGGAGGAAGAGGAGGACAAAGCGAGCCATTTTGCTGTCAACCTATATGTCATCAGGGGAAGGTGGTACAAAATCCTTTGAAACCCAGGTATGATTCATTTTAATGAAGGTGAGATAACCAACATTTTGGGTCAACAGCTGGGTCCTTCTTTCTGATAGCACGCTACCAGCAGGGCAAGCGAGCTCCTGTAAGGCATATTGTGCCAATTCAGGCCAGGTGTCCAGTTTAGAGGCCCAGTAGTCAAAGGGGAATGAACTGTGAAGGAGAATACCGATAGGGGAGGAGAGGTAATTTTGAACCATAGTGGACAACTGCTGTCTCCTGTCTGTTGCAATCGATTCAGTATTAACAGTCGTGTGAGCGGTCCTCGAGAGATCAGTCCACAACCTACTCATAAAAACCCCTGTCTCCAACGCCAGTTCGGCTGTGTGCACCACGAACACCTCTTCCATTTGGCCCACTATGGCTCGTGGTAGAACCTGCCCCACTGCTGTGTGCTGGGAATGCTTCTAACAAATGGTTTACCAGAGAGTTGCTTGTTTGTTTGCCAATATTAACTCTAGGTTCTCCTGTGGCATGATGTTCTGTAATTTGCCTTTATGGCGTGGATTGAGGATGCTGGCCAACCAGTAGTCATAGTAACATAGTAACATAGTTATTAAGGTTGAAGGAAGACTTTAAGTCCATCTAGTTCAACCCATATCCTATCCTAACTTGCCCTAACATGTTGATCCAGAGGAAGGCAAAAAGAACCCAAACAGTGGCAAACAGTAAGCTTCACATTGGGGAAAAAAATTCCTTCCCGACTCCACATACGGCAATCAGACTAGCTCCCTGGATCAACGCAATATTAAGGAAACTAGTGTATATACCCTCTAATATTATACTTTTCAAGAAAGGCATCCAGTCCCTTCTTAAATTTTAGTAGGGAATCACTCATTACAACATCATATGGCAGAGAGTTCAATAGTCTCACTGCTCTTACAGTAAAGAATCCGTGTCTGTGAATATGCTTAAACCTTCTTTTCGCCAGACGTAGAGGATGCCACCTTGTCCCTGTCACAGTTCTAAGAGTAAAAAGATCATTAGAAAGGTCTTTGTATTGTCCCCGCATATATTTATACATTGTAATAAGATCACCCCTAAGCTTTCAATTTTCCAAACTAAATAACCCCAAGTGTAATAACCCGTCTTGGTATTGTAGACCACCCAGTCCCCTAATAACCTTGATAGCTATGTCTTTCTTATACACCGAAGACCAGAACTGTACACAGTATTCTAAGTGTGGTCGCACTAGTGACTTATATAGAGGTAAAATTATGTTCTCCTCATGAGCATCTATGCCTCTTTTAATGCATCCCATTATTTTATTTGCCTTTGCAGCAGCTGCCTGACACTAGCCACTAAATGCGAGTTTGTCGTCTACCCATACACCCAGGTCTTTTTCAGTGACAGTTTTACCTAGTGTTTTACAATTAAGCACATAATTATACATCTTGTTCGTTCTACCCAAGTGCATGACCTCACATTTATCCCCATTGATGCTCATTTGCCATTTATCAGCCCAAGCTTCTAGTTTACATAAATCCTCCTGTAATATAAAATTGTCCTCCTCTGTATTGATTACCCTGTAGAGTATAGTGTCATCTGCAAATATTGAAATTCTATTCTCTATGCCCCCTACAAGGTCATTAATAAATATGTTAAAAAGAAGCGGGCCCAAAACTAACACCTGTGGTACTCCACTGCTAACCATGACCCAGTCTGAGTGTGCTCTATTAATAACCATGCTTTGTTTCCTATCCCTAAGCCAGCTCTTAACCCACCTACACATTTTCCCCTATCCCCGTTGTTCTCATTTTATGTATCAACCTTTTGTGTGGCACCGTATCAAAAGCTGTTGAAAAGTCCATGTACACCACGTCTACCGCATTCCCTTGGTCCAGTCTGGAACTTACCTCTTCATAAAAGCTTATCTGATTAGCCTGACAGAAACGGTCCCTAATAAAACCCATGTTGATGTTGGGTCATGAGGTTATTCTTCTCCGGATACTCCAGTATAGTATCTCTTAGAAAACCCTCCAGGATTTTACCCACAGTTGAGGTTAAACTTACTGGCCTATAATTTCCAAGATCAGTTTTTGGCCCCTTTTTGAATATTGGCACCACATTTGCCATACACCAGTCCTGTGGTACAGACCCTGTTATTATGGAATCTTTAAAGATTAAAAATAATGGTCTATGACTGTGCTTAATTCCTGCAGTACTCGGGGGTGTATCCCATCCGGGCCCGGGATTTGTCAATTTTAGTGATTTTTAGATGCCGCCGTACTTCCTGCTGGGTTGAGCAGGTGACATTTAATGGAGAATTTTTATCCCTGATCATGTTATCCGTCATGGAATTTTCTGGTGTAAATACTGTTGACAAAAGTTATTTAGCACATTGGCTTTTTCCTCATCCTCATCCACCATTTCACCCAGACTATTGTTAAGGGGGGGACTAACACTATCATTTTTTAGCTTTTTACTATTTATGTAGTTAAAGATTATTTTGGGATTATTTTTGCTTTCGCTGGCAATGAGTCTCTCTGTCTCAATCTTTGCTATTTTGATTTGTTTTTTTTACAGAATTTATTTAATTTTCTTTATTTATTTAATGCCTCACTAATACCTACTTGCTTTAATTCTCTAAATGCTGTATTTTTGTCACTTATTGCTCCCCTTACAGCTCTATTTAACCCTAGTGATCTCCTCCTGTTTCTAGCATGTTTTTTCCCCATGCGGTATATATTGTGCACAGGTCCTATTCAGGATGCAAATAAACGTCTCCCATTTTCTTTGTGTATTTTTATGTCTCAAGATATCATCCCAGTTAATTGCACCAAGATCATCTCTCATCCGTTGGAAATTTGCCTTCCTGAAGTTTTGTGTCCTTGTAACCCCTCAACTACACATCTTATTAAAGGATACATGAAAACTTATTAATTTGTGATCACTATTACCCAAGTGACCCTCAACCCTTATATTTGATATGTGGTCTGGCCTGTTGGTTAAAATTAGGTCTAGCAGTGCCCCCCCCTCTTGTTGGGTCCTGAACCAGTTGTGAAAGGTAATTGTCTCATAGTTGTCAAAAACCTATTACCTTTGCTGGAACTGCAGGTTTCGGTTCCTGAATGTATTTCAGGGTAGTTTAAGTCCTCCATAATAATGACTTCTCCTTGAGTTGCAGCTTTATCTATTTGCTTTATGAGGATATTCTCTGTTGCTCCCATTATTTTTGGAGACTTATAACAAACCCCTATCAGTAATGTATTTTTCCCCCTTCCTCTTATCTCTACCCACAGGGACTCTACATTTTCATTAGATTCATATATATTATCACGCAGGATGGGTTTTAAGTAGAGATGAGCGACTTTGCCTTTTTTCGGGTCGAGTCGGGTTTCATGAAATCCGACTCTCAAAAGTTGGGTCGAACGCAATCAGCCGATTATCGTGTAAAGTCGAAGGCCGACTGAAACACGAAACCCCATGTAAGTCAATGGGGAACAAAGGTCGGCAGTGAGTGGAGGACAGGAAACAGACCTACAATGACCATTTTAATGCCAAAAACATCAATTCTTATTACGTAAGCTTGTCAACCTTAATTTACAATAATAGTTATGCACTGAAATCTGGGGGTTATTTGGCTAAAGTAGTGGGGGGGTAGGGCTGGTTCCAGATGTTCGTGGGCCCTGGGCCAAAGAGTGTCAATGGGCTCCTTTAACACATGCCACAATTCATGATCCTTTGATACAGCAGAGAAATAGCGGTATAGTACAATGAAAAATACTTCACTTCTTATATCTCATGACTGATATCCATTTTAAATTCTCCAAGAGCTCCAAAAACGGACAGTATATTACTCCATACAGTATTATGGCCACCGCATAGTGCACTATACAGAGCAATGAGGCCCATATATTTCTCCACACAGAATCATTGGTCCCATATAATGTTCCATACAGTATAGGATGAGCTCCACATAATGCTACAGTATATGTTGGTCCCCATGGATGAAGCTCCACTGTCTTATGGGCTCAAATAATGCTCCATATATAATGGGTCCCATTTCTAATGCTCCATTGTATAATGGGCCCTGTAAATGCTGCTCCAGTGTCTGATGTCCACCTTTGGAATGCTCCAGTCCAGTGTATGGTGGGCCTCATATCATTCTCCAGAGTATAGTGCTCCCCAAAAATTGCTGTCCCAACATTGAAAGCAATTAAATAAGTCTCATCGCTAGGGAATCCCTGTACTAGTCTGGACTCCTCGTCGTCCCCATCTTCCATCTCACTGCACTTGGACTGTTTAGACAGAGGGCGTACAGACGTGATGTCATTGCACTCTCTGACCAGAATGTCACTGTCAGGAAACGCAGAAGACGTCACGGCGGTGGAGCAGGGAGAGGTAAGTATTTCAACTTTGCAAGTGCTGCGATCCTGAGCAAGCAGGGAGGGCCCACTCGTTGGCGACGGCATTGGCACAGGGCCCCTCATAGTACGGCGGTGTGTCTGACGGCGGGTGGTGGCGGGTGGGCCCTCCCACCGGCAGAGAGACTTTTGCGTACTATGAGGGTCCCTGTGCCAGTGCCGTCACCCATCAGTATGCCCCCCCACCTGCTCAAGGACCCTGCACTTTCATCTGCACCTTCCTCTTGGTCACCGTGTAAGGTGGTATAGTATGCGGGAAGGGGAACCTGAGTTTCATCAGGGTCAGATTCTGGCTGTATAGAGTGGGAGGGGAATGTAGTGGTCTGGGTCAATGTACTAGCAGAATCATCTAGCAGTGGCTGGGCATCAGTGCACTTGTGGCGCTCCCAGGAGTACGGTCGCCACAGTGGCATTACCTTCCTCTTAGGGAGTGTGATGTCATGCTTGGGAGCAACGAAGCATCTCTCTAGCAGTTAAACCAACACAACACAGTTCCCACTCCAGGCCAGCAGGGAGATCTCTGAACCTGACTGCTGAGGAGCTGCTCTCTGTTGTCGGGAGGAGGTAAGTTAGGGCAATCTGTGAAGGGAAGGGGAAGTGTGTGGACATGAGAAGGGGAGCTGGAGGATGAGCAGAGTTAAGGCTCACTCCTAGCTGGAGCGCATGGTCCGGATTCCGGTCTCCTAGTTTGTAGGGACACTGACGGTCCTGCAGCAGAAACCGGAGGAAGTAGCAGCTGTAAATGCTCTGTTCCCAACTAATACTCGGAGTCCCCAGCAACGACGTTTGTGAGCCAGAAGGAAAAGGCTATGGTTGCCTGCCATACGAGAAAGTTCCAAAAGAGAGTCAACAGGGGGAACTTCAGTGTACTCAGTACTGTGAGTACCTCAGATAAGCGCTAGAATGGAGGCCACACTACCTATCTGCAGAGAGAGAATTTCAAATTTGCTTCCAGGCTGACCAACTCCTTGTCCATCTGTATGCTAGGTCCTGGACGGCACTTACCAAGTACAGGTAAAGGAACTGCATGACTGTGTATGTCATCTTTCTCCTGCGCCTGGCGCACGGCTCTGCTACATCCTGCACTGCACACCATCTACTAACTCTTTCATCTGCCCTGCGAATACGGCCCTACCTGTGCAGGGCTTCTACATCTTAGCTGCACCACAACATCTGTCCTAGAGAAGCGACACTGCAGCACGGGTCAATGTGATCAGAAACCACAGGTGGCATCATGTATCATTCACCTATAAACGTTATTCACCCCTTTGCATGGACGCCCAGGGCCACGGAACGGGTCATCACCACCAACGTGACACATCCCTCTGAGACACTGGCCTGGTACCGATTAACCCCACTGCCCTGGCTGGCCACCCACACCCCATGTCAGATTCATCTTGGACTGGGGAATTCACGATTTGACTTGATAACCCAGGCATTTTATGTGAAAAGAGCTCCATGCAGTAATCTGTAGTGTGGCCTACCACATCCTTCACTTTTGGTAGGGGTGAAGGACACAAGGAAAGGAGTTGTTCCTGACCAGGAGCCTCCACTGACGACTCAGTGCTTTTATTTTTTGAAACTTCAGAAGAGGAGGCGAGAGAGCTGGAGGCTGTGTCAGCAATGTAAGCCAAAACTTGTTCCTGAAGCTCTGGCTTTAAAAGCGGTTTACCTACTCCCAGAAAAGGGAGCCTTCGAGGCCTTGTGGAGCCAGACGATGACAGAGGCTTAACACCTCCTGCCTTAGGTGCTATTGTGCTTTTGCCACTACAACAGATGCACCACCAACACCATCAAGACCAGATGGCAACCCCCACCCACTTCCACAGCCTCTTCCACCATACTTCCTCATTTTTGTGAAAATGTACCCAAAATACCACCAGCTATATGGTACTGTAAAACAAGGTAGAAGGTGTATATAGTATTGGTGAGAATTTGAATCTCACTAGAGATTTGAGGATGCTGAACTATTGTCTCAGGCCCAGTAGAGATTACACCTCAATGTAACAGGCTGAAATTGGACGGTGTATGACAAGGTGGAGGGTGTATATAGTATTGGTGAGAATTTGGATCTCACTAGAGATTTTAGGAGGCTGACAATGATGTTCTCAGTCCAAGTATGGACGCATTCAGCCTAATAAGCAGGACTGCTGCACACAAAAGGGTGGGAAAATGAACGCTTGGTAACTGTGCAGAAAAGAGGAAGAAAAGTATTTTTGCTTTTAAAAAAGCAGTTTGCACAGCAGTGTGCAAACAGCAATGCAGCTATCAGGGAGCCTTATAAGGCAGCCTAATAACCAACAGAGCTGATGCACAATAATATAGCCTCCCCTGTCACTGCACACAAACTGTTGTGTTGTACAGTGGAAATCGCTAACAGCAGTTTTTTGGTTCTTCTTCCCTGCCTAACACGCTCCCTTATTCTGAATCAGCAGCAGCAACCTCTCCCTAATGCTAAGATCGGCAGAAGTAAGACGGCGGTCGGTGTGCAAGCCCTTTTATAGCCCCTGTGACGCCACACAAAGCCAGCCAATCACTAGCATGCCCTTCTCAAAGATGGTGGTGACCGATGCCTATGTCATCGCGTTGCCCACAGTGTGAGTCCTCCATCATTGGCTGAAAAAGGGCACTGGAAGCATCATTTGAAACGCGACTTTGGCGCTCGGGTCACAGACCTCACGCTATGGTCGGGTTTCGTTTCATGAGACCCGACTTCAGCGAAAGTCGCCGACTTTTGAATTTGACCGACCCGTTTCGCTCAACTCTAGTTTTAAGGATGATTTTACAAATAAACACACCCCTCCCCCTCGCTTTTTTGTACGGTCATTTCTGAACAGACTATAACTCTGTAAATTAACCGCCCAGTCATGTCTCAGATATCCCCACCATGTCATAATTATGTTCCAACAACATTAACTCCAATTCCTCCATTTTGTTGGCGAGGCTTCTGGCATTAGTACACATGCACTTTATGTATCTCTCTGTACCTCTATTCTTTCTTAAATTAACTGTTCTAACCCCACCCCCAATTTCATTATTTGTGCCCATGTCTCTATCTGCACTGTCTTCCCCTCTTATAAAAGGAATACCCTCCCCCATCCCTAGTTTAAACACTCCTCCAACCTTCTAGCCATTTTCTCCCCCAGCACAGCTGCACCCTCCCCATTGAGGTGCAGCCCCCATCCCTAGCGTAGAACCTGTAGCCAACTGAGAAGTCGGCCCAGTTCTTCAGGAACCCAAACTCCTCCTTCCTACACCAATTCCTTGGCCACTTATTAACCTCCCTAATCTCCCGTTGCCTCTCTGGCGTGGCGCGTGGTACAGGAAGTATTTCCAAAAATACCACCTTGGAGGTCCTTGCTTTAAGCTGGCAGCCTAATTCCCAGAAATCATCTTTAAAAGGACCTTTCACCTACCTCTAACTTTGCAAAAAAAACCCTGTTTGGGAGAGAAGAACAGACAATTCGCGGCGCCCTAAGTGTGTAAACACAATATTGTAGTCTTTAAAGGGTGCACAATTTTATGCACTCACCTGATAGAAGACTAATATAGCTTTGGATTATATATCCTCAAAAATCCTTCCTTTTGGGATACTTCTCAGAAGACAGGGCTTGTAGCTTGCCTCGGGTGGATCCAAGTGAAAGAGCCAGGCTCAGGCTCACACAGGATGAGTAAATCAAGATAAAGACATCCAGCCCATAAACGGCAGCGCTTCCCAGGACTCAAATCCAAAGATGATATTCCATTTTTTTGTATTTCATAGGTTAAAAAAGAGATACAGTGCATTTCGGATACAGTGTATATCCTTCATCAGGTATCATAAAAACACAGTACAAATCCTAGTAGTATAAAATTCAGTTACACTTATATATAGTAGCAAAAAGGTTGCTACTATATATAAGTGTAACTGAATTTTATACTATTAGGATTTGTACTGTGTTTTTATGATACCTGATGAAGGATATACACTGTATCCGAAACACGTTGTATCTCTTTTTTAACCTATGAAAAAAAAATGGAATATCATCTTTGGATGTGAGTCCTGGGAAGCGCTGCCATTTATGGGCTGGATGTCTTTATCTTGATCTACCTCTAACTTTGTTATTTGTGCCAATGTGCACCATGACCGCTGGATCCTCACCAGCCCCTTCCAGTAATCTGTCAACCCTATCAGCAATGTGTCAGACTCAAGCGCCAGGTAGGTAGCACCCTGTTTGACGATCCCTGTCTTTGTGACAGATTGCCCTGTTCCCCTAATAATTGAGTCAACCACTACCAGAACCTGTATGGCCTGCCCTGCTCTCCTATTTCCCCCCTTACTGGAGCAGACACTCCTCCAGCTTTCAGAGGACATGCCTTGCTGCAGCAGTGCTACTCCTGCACTAACACTCCCCTCATCTGCAAACTTAGCAAACTTATTGGGGTGTGCCACATCAGGACTAGCCTTCCTGGTGCACTTACCTCTACCCCGCCTTCTGTCACCCAGCTTGCTGCTTCATTGTCCTGCAGCTCCAACCTAGCATCCCCCCCTCATCTATCCCATTGACCGTCTGCTCAGTGAGCAGAATACTCCTTTCCATATTGTTTATGGATCTCAGTGTTGCCAGCTGCACATTTAGATCCAGTAGCTGGGCTTCCAAATGCACAACGTGCTCACATCTCGCACAGCAGTATGCACCCTCGACCGGCTGTTCAAGGATTTCATACATGCAGCAAGACATGCACTGGATGGCATTGGCAATAGTGGAGCACATCCTAAAAGGGATTGCACCAGACAGAAAAGATAAGCAAAAATAAATAAAAAGTATTAATAAAATATAACAGCAATTCAGTAATACCTGCCTTGGAAACTCCCTGAATCCAAAGTCACTGAATCGCAAGTCACACACTTACCACAGTTCGCACTTACGCTCAGGTCACACTCCGCTCGTTCACACTCACTCTGGCAGAAGATTTAAGAGAGAGTTTTCCCCTTTTACCAGCACACCACCCTGCTGCTCAATGCACTTCCAAAAAAAAAAAGTCGTCATCCTTCATAATTTTGACAATGCGGGGGTCCCTTTTTAGGATCCGCAAGACAATCACACATGTGGGCCAATGTTCCAGGTGTCAATGATGCACTGACAGTGGCAGGTGGAGGAGCACTTTCTGGCAAATCCACATCCCTCCAGTCATGCACAGACCCTGTACCTGACCTTGGAAAGCCAACATTTTCTCTCGCCCCCACCAGAAGCATCCTCCTCTTATTCCTCCTCCACCTCGTCCAGGACAGTTCCCTGAGCAGACAATGGATGACTGTCAACAAGGCTTCCCTCCTCCTCCTGTTCCTCCTCCGCTGCAGGCGCCTGATCTTTAATGTGCATCAAAGTTTGCATGAGCAGACGCATAAGTGGTATTCTCATGATGGCGTCATCTGCGCTTACCAGCCGTGTGCATTCCTCAAAACACTGAAGGACTTTACAGAGGTCTTTCAGCTTTGACCACTGCACACCCAACAACTCCATGTCTGCCCTCAAACTGCCTGCCCGTGTATCCTCCCACAAATGCATTACAGCCTGCCTCTTTTCGCACAGCCTCTCAACCATGTGCATGGTGGAGTTCCACCTTGTTGCAACGTCTATGACTAGGTGGTGCTTGGGGAGGTGGAGCGATCGCTGCAGCCTCTGCATACGACTGGAGTCTACGGGCGAGCGACGGACGTGCGAGCACAGTCTTCGCGCCTTATGGAGCAGGCCCGTTAACTCCGGATAATTATTTAGGAAGCACTGCTCCACCAGGTTCAAGGTGTGAGCCAGGCAAGGTATGTGTGTGAGTTTTGCAAGGGCTATGGCCGCCACAAAATTATGGCCGTTATCACCGACTACCTTGCTTGGCTCAAGCTCTAGACTGCCCCGCCATGACTCACTGCAAGTAGTCGGCCAGTACCTCCGCAGTGTGTCTGTTGTCACTTACAGCCTGCTGACGCTTACCACTAGCTGTTCGATAGTGGGACACCTTGGGTGCAACACTGGCAGCTGCGGATTGAGTGGTCGTGCAACTGCGCTGTCGATGAGCTTTCACTTCTGGAGAAGGAGGAGGGTCAAACGCCTACAGCCAACTGTTTCCTATACCTTGGGCTAGGCAGCACTGTCCCACTGTCGCTGTCCCCTGTGGACCCTGCATCCACCACAATAATCCAGTGCGCAGTGATGAACACATAAAGGCCATGGCAATGCCTACTGGACCATGCATCTGTTGTGAGGTGCATCTTTCCACTCACTGATTGTTTGAGTGCATGGACAATGCGGTCTTTCACATGCAGGTGGAGGGCAGGGATGGCTTTTCTAGAACAGAAGTGGTATTCAAATTTTGGAGATTTTTCCCTCGGCTAAAGGTCATTCCGCACTTCTTACAGATAACCTTTGCCTCAACACTAGGATTTTGGTCAAATAAGTGCCACACTGCACTCTTCCTACTATGGTATAAATTTTCAGGCCTTGCACGCTATGTGCTAATTTGACCGTCTGGCCAAGCTGTCCTGCAACTCTTTTCATTTGTTTAACACGTTTTTGGACAGCTACGGGCCTTCCGGATAACCGCTGCTGCGATGATGATGCCTGCTGCGGATCCTTCTCTTCTGACCTATTGCCAGTGGCACCCTCTTCCCCCAATGGATGCCAATCCGGGTCAACAACTGGGTCATCCATCACCTCCTCTTCAATGTCATGTGCACCTTCCTCTGTGTTACCGTGTAAGGTGGTATAGTATGCGGGAAGTGGCACCTGAGTTTCATCAGGGTCAGATTCCGTCTCAGTAGACTGCGAGGGCAATGTAGTGCTCTGGGTCAATATACCAGCAGAATCATCTAGCAGTGGCTGTGCATCAGTGCACTCCATGTCAGATTCATCTTGGACTGGGGAATTCAGGATTTGACTTGATAACCCAGGCATGGTATGTGAAAAGAGCTCCATGGAGTAATCTGAAGTGTGGCCTGCCGCATCTTTCACTTTTGGTGGGGGTGAAGGACACAAGGAAAGGTGTTGTTCATGACCAGAAGCCTACACTGACGACTCATGCCTTGCAGTTTTTGAAACTTCAGAAGAGGAGGCAATAGAGCTGGAGGCTGTTTCGGCAATGTAAGCCAAAACCTGTTCCTGATGCTCCAGCTTTAAAAGCGGTTTATCTACATAGTAACAGTTATTAAGGTTGAAGGGAGACTTTAAGTCCATCTAGTTCAACCCATATCCTGTCCTAACTTGCGTTAACATGTTGATCCAGAGGAAGGCAAAAAAAACCCATGTGGCAAACCGTAAGCGTCACATTGGGGAAAAAAATTCCTTCCCGACTCCACATACGGCAATCAGACTAGCTCCCTGGATCAACGCAATATTAAGGAAACTAGTGTATATGCCCTCTAATATTATACTTTTCAAGAAAGGCATCCAGTCCCTTCTTAAATTTTAGCAGGGAATCACTCATTACATCATATGGCAGAGAGTTCCATAGTCTCACTGCTCTTACAGTAAAGAATCCGCGTCTGTGAGTATGCTTAAACTTTCTTTTCTCCAGACGTAGAGGATGCCACCTTGTCCCCGTCACAGGTCTAAGAGTAAAAAGATCATTAGAAAGGTCTTTGTACTGTCCCCGCATATATTTATACATTCTAATAAGATCACCCCTAAGCCTTCGATTCTCCAAACTAAATACCCCAAGTGTAATAACCTGTCTTGGTATTGCAGACCCCCTAGTTCCCTAATAACCTTGGTCGCTCTTCTCTGCACCAGCTCCAGCTCAGCTATGTCTTTCTTATACACCGGAGACCAGAACTGTACACCGTATTCTAAGTGTGGTCGCACTAGTAACTTATATAGAAGTAAAATTATGTTCTCCTCATGAGCATCTATGCCTCTTAATGCATCCCATTATTTTATTTGCCTTTGCAGCAGCTGCCTGACACTGGCCACTAAATGCCAGTTTGTCGTCCACCCATACACCCAGGTCCTTTTCAGTGACAGTTTTGCCTAGTGTTTTACAATTAAGCACATAATTATACATCTTATTCGCTCTACCCAAGTGCATTACCTTACATTTATCCCCATTAAAGCTCATTTGCCATTTATCAGCCCAAGCTTCTAGTTTACATAAATCCTCCTGTAATATAAAATTGTCCTCCTCTCTATTGATTACCCTGCAGAGTTTAGTGTCATCTGCAAATATTGAAATTCTACTCTCTATGCCCCCTACAAGGTCATTAATAAATATGTTAAAAAGAAGCGGGCCCAAAACTGACCCCTGTGGTACCCCACTGCTAACCGTGACCCAGTCAGAGTGTGCTCCATTAATAACCACCCTTTGTTTCCTATCCCTGAGCCAGCTCTTAACCCACCTACACATATTTTCCCCTATCCCCATTGTTCTCATTTTATATATCAACCTTTTGTGTGGCACCATATCAAAAGCTGTTGAAAAGTCCATGTACACCATGTCTACTGCATTCCCTTGGTCCAGTCCAGAACTTACCTCTTCATAAAAGCTTATCAGATTAGTCTCACAGGAACGGTCCCTTGTAAACCCATGTTGATATTGGGTCATGAGGTTATTCTTCTCCAGATACTCCAGTATAGTATCTCTTAGAAAACCCTCCAGGATTTTACCCACAGTTGAGGTTAAACTTACTGGCCTATAATGTCCAAGTTCAGTTTTTGTCCCCTTTTTGAATATTGGCACCACATTTGCTATACGCCAGTCTTGTGGTACAGACCCTGTTATTATGGAATCCTTAAAGATTAAAAATAATGGTCTATCTATGACTGTGCTTAATTCCTGCAGTACTCGGGGGTGTATCCCATCCGGGCCCAGGGATTTGTCAATTTTAGTGATTTTTCGACGACGCCGTACTTCCTGCTGGGTTAAGCAGGTGACATTTAATGGAGAATTTTTATCCCTGATCATGTTATCCGTCATTGGATTTTCTTGTGTAAATAATGTTGAAAAAAAAGTTATTTAGCATATTGGCTATTTCCTCATCCACCATTTCACCCAGACTCTTTTTAAGGGGACCAACACTATCATTTTTTAGTTTATTACTATTTATGTAGTTAAAGAATATTTTGGGATTATTTTTACTTTCTCTGGCAATGAGTCTCTCTGTCTCAATCTTTGCTGTCTTGATTTGCTTTTTACAGAATTTATTTAATTTTCTGTGTAAAAGTAGGAGTGCTGTGTAAAAAGCAGTCTGAACAGCAGTGTGCACACAGCAATGCAGCTATCAGGTAGCCTAAAAAGGCAGCCTAGTAACCAGTGAGGCTGCACACACAAAAATCCTCCCCTGTCACTGCACACTAACTGTACAGCACAATTGCTATCAGCAGAAGCACAGAGTCTTTTTTCTTCCCTGCCTATCTGTTTTCTTTCCTGCCTAACACTCTCCCTATTGAGAAGCAGTGGCAGCCAGCAACCTCTCCCTATGCTAAGATCGACAGAAGTAAGATGTTGGTCAGCGGTCAGGGCTTTTATAGCCACTGTGACGCCACACAAAGCAAGCCAATCACTGAAATGCCCTTCTCTAAGATGGTGGTGGCCGCTGCACATGTCATCGCATTGCCCACAGTGTGCGTCCTTGCTCATTGGCTGAGCAAAGGAGCTTGTAAGCATTATGGGAAACGCAACTTTGGCGCTCGGGTCGGCGACCGCATGGCCGACATCACGCTATGGTCGGGTTTCGCTCGGCGGAAACCCAACTTTTAACGAAAGTCGGCGACTTGAATTTGACCGACCCGTTTTGCTCAACTCTACTCAAGACCTTCATATTCCAGTAAATATGTGTGGGGGGGGGTTAATAAGTGTCCTCCGACTGTGTTCTAGAGAAATAATTTCTTATGACCAATGTTTCACACTGTAGAAATGTCACCCAGAACTGTTCAATCAAAGACCATACTCGTTGACCTGCGGCTAAAGCATGTTGTGATCTGAAGACAGAGAAATGTTAAAGGGAAATAGATCACGCCTATAGTGATCTAAATATGGAGATGTGTACAGAGGAATGCTGGGAGGACATAGATTGTGGTTTTCTATCAACTTCATCTGAATTTTAAAATTTTTATCTAATGCTGGTAATTAAAAATGTACTCTAGTGTTGACAGGGCACAGTGCCATACCAAGAATAATTGTTCTTCCTGTACAACCTAATATTTTTTTAATAATTGATATTTATTTGTACTCCTCATTGGGAGGGGGGAGACAAGAAACGATAGGTTAACTCTGCTGAGACCACAAACATCCCTTTGCAAAAAATAATGTGGCTGTTGCATCACGGAACACGTTCACCCTGGTGTTCTAGTGGTGGTGTCTGAAGAGATGTGGAGGATGTGTAGTTTGCCACTAAGAATCCATTTCTATGGGATACCGTATATATTGTGCATTTTCATATAAATGCTCGCTATTTTTATGTGGACTGGGCATTTTAAATAAATACATTGTGAGACCTGCTGACAGGCAGCACAAAAAGAGTTAATCTTCTCCTTCCAGGCTTGATCAGGTGACCCAGCTCAGTTTTAACATGCATAAGGTATCAGGCCTCCATTGATTTTTTTTTTTGGTTCTGTCTTAGCCTACTTATTCACACAATTTTTCTGACCCCCAAAAACAAAAACGCCTTATCTATCTGTGGGCTACAAATTGTGGCATTTGAGTCCTCCATTTAACTCTTTTTCCTGTCTCTTACTTAAGTTATTGACACCAGTTTGATGAAAAAAAATTTTTTACCTACAGGTAGTGTTGAGCATTCCGATACCGCAAGTATCGGGTATCGGCCGATACTTGCTGTATCGGAATTCCGATACCGACTTCCGATATTTTTTCAATATCGGAATTCGGCATCGGAATCGGAAGTTCAGTTGATTGACGGCCTGACGTCATCATGATGCGCGGTGTGTGCGCATCATGATGCGCCGTCATTTCGGGCCTTCCGGGGGTCTCTGCCGGCCTGCCGGGGGGCTGTGCCGGCCTGCCGGGGGGCTGTGTGGACTGCCCGGGGTCTGTACCGGCCTGCCGGGGGGCTGTGCCGGCCTGCCGGTGGTCTGTGCACCCTGTGGGGGTCTGTACCGGCCTGCCGGGGGGCTGTGCCGGCCTGCCGGGGGGCTGTGCTGATGTCCGGGGGTCTGTGCAAGCATCGTCCGATGGGACTACAAGTCCCATCTGGCGATGCCTGCTACCATGACAGTGATTGACACATTAGCCAATGATGGGACAGTAGTAGTCCCATCATCCGGCTAATGTGTTAAATGTTAAAAAAAAAAAAAAAAAAAAAAAAAAAAAAAAAAAAACTACATACATACTACATGCATGCTACATACATACTACATGCTACATACATACTACATATATACTACATACATACTACATACATGCTACATACATACTACATGCATGCTACATACATACTACATATATACTACATACATGCTACATACATACTGCATGCTACATACATACTACATACATACTACATACATACTACATATATACTACATGCATGCTACATACATACTACATACATACTACATGCATGCTACATACATACTACATACATACCACATACCACATACATACTACATACATACCACATACCACATACATACTACATACATACTACATATATACTACATGCATGCTACATACATACTACATGCTACATACATACCACATATATACTACATACATACAATACATACTACATACATACTACATGCTACATACATACTACATATATACTACATGCATGCTACATACATACTACATGCTACATACATACTACATGCTACATACATACCACATACATACTACATACATACTACATACATACTACATGCTACATACATACTACATGCTACATACATACTACATATATACTACATGCATGCTACATACATACTACATATATACTACATGCATGCTACATACATACTACATACATACTACATGCTACATACATACCACATATATACTACATACATACAATACATTCATACAATACATACATAGACATACAGTACATATAACATAGAGTAACATACTTACCAATACTTGTCACATTGTTCCCCGAAGCCATTGTCGTCTACGGAATAAATATTAACATAACAAACCACAAAAATACTCACCCACGATCCGAAGCAGTCCACGAGTGTGTCCCACGACGATCTTGGGTAGAGAACTGCAGCATCAGATGATGCTGCCGTTCTCTACGGGCTGCAGGAATCCAATGACGGAAGGTAGGTATCCTTCCGCACTGTATTCCTCCGCCACTTAAAAAAAAAAAAGTCCCTAGTCTCACTTTATGCCATTGCTGCGTGGGAATTTCCCACACAGCAATGGCATAAAGTGAGACTAGGGACTTTTTTTTTTTTAAGTGGCGGAGGAATACAGTGCGGAAGGATACCTACCTTCCGTCATTGGATTCCTGCAGCCCGTAGAGAACGGCAGCAACAGCTGATGCTGCAGTTCTCTACCCAAGATCGTCGTGGGACACACTCGTGGACTGCTTCGGATCGTGGGTGAGTATTTTTGTGGTTTGTTATGTTAATATTTATTCCGTAGACGACAATGGCTTCGGGGAACAATGTGACAAGTATTGGTAAGTATGTTACTCTATGTTATATGTACTGTATGTCTATGTATGTATTGTATGAATGTATTGTATGTATGTAGTATATATGTGGTATGTATGTAGCATGTAGTATGTATGTAGTATGTATGTAGCATGCAGTATGTATGTAGCATGCATGTAGTATATATGTAGTATGTATGTAGCATGCATGTAGCATATATGTAGCATGTATGTGGTATGTATGTAGCATGTAGTATGTATGTAGTATGTATGTGGTATGTATGTAGCATGCAGTATGTATGTAGCATGCATGTAGTATATATGTAGTATGTATATAGCATGTATGTAGTATGAATGTAGCATGTATGTAGTATGCATGTTGTATGTATGTAGCATGTAATTTTTTTTTTTTTTTACATTTAACACATTAGCCGGATGATGGGACTACTACTGTCCCATCATTGGCTAATGTGTCAATCACTGTCATGGTAGCAGGCATCGCCCGATGGGACTTGTAGTCCCATCGGACGATGCCTGCACAGACCCCCGGAGCCTGCACAGCCCCCCGGCAGGCCGGCACAGCCCCCCGGCAGGCCGGCACAGCCCCCCGGCAGGCCGGCACAGACCACCGGCAGGCCGGCACAGACCACCGGAGCCTGCACAGACCCCTTGGCAGGCCGGCACAGCCCCCCGAAAGGCCCGTACAGACCCCAGAGAGGCTGTACAAGGGCAGGAAAGGGTTTTTCTTATTCCGATACCGGAAGTCCCATAGACTTGAATGGGACTTCCGGTATCGGAATCGGCGATACTGATACTTTTTTTAAAGATCGGCCGATACCATCCGATACGATACTTTGAAGTATCGGACGGTATCGCTCAACTCTACCTACAGGCCAGATATTTTAAACTGTGGGTTTCCCAGACACTGATAACATAAATTTGCTCCAAAATCAGCCATTTGGAGTGAACGTGGAAAATAATGTAGTACATTTGAAAAAGGGGCAAGACGGGTGGCAAGGGACGGGGAAGTGGACGTGATGGTGATGGTACATGGAGAGGCTGATGCTGTGGGCAAGCTGAAATTGGGCCACACCAAAAACCCACATTCTTGCTGGAACTTCCTGTCCCAATTACTTGGGGAATGCATCAGCACACCATGTATTGAACCCTCAGCAGTAAGGAAAAGTATATTACATCAATGGTTACACTCAAATGTTCCATCAAAATCGTTAATATTGACAAAAATTCATTTTCTGTTTAAAATGGACTGGTTGGAAACCTTGACCAACAAAGAAAAATTAACAGAGAAGTTCTTCACCAGATGGTCGTTTTTTGTTCCATCCTTGGATACAGAATCTAGGACCAGACTTAAGAAGCAATTTGAGAGCACCAGATGGTACCTGCTACAAAGCATCAGTGGATACGCACCAATTTAAGGAATCCTTTCAAATGATGACGATTGTAGGAAGGGGAGGGGGGGGAGGAAAAGGTGGGATTCTGGCTTAATGTCATATACTTTAACTGTCTGTACCTTTTCATTGTTGTTAAAATTGTTAAATTAATAAAAATAGTTTAAAAAAAAAAAAAAAAAAAATTGTTGGTTGGATAGCGGATATTGCTTCCAGTCACTTTGCCACCACCAACAGCACCCTGTCTTCCACACGGTCAAGTCTGAGTTGCTGTGAGTCTGGATCGCATTTTCTTCACCCTCATCCTCCTTCCTCCCACCATGCCGATTGCCTGTAGACAACTGATCCCACACTTGGACACTCCCAAGAGCTGTTCACTTTACCAGTCATAGATTCGAGCCTCTCGCATGATACACTTGAAGCGGGGCAAGATGATATTGCATGTATTGCTGCCCAAATATTTGAGCAGCCATGGTCACACAAAGGTGACGGTGGAAACATGTCACAAGAGGTGGACAATGATGAGACAATTGCCAGAAAGTCAGGAGGAGGACCAGGGTGCAGAAGTGGAAGACGAGGTGGTTGATGAAATTAGTAATTTTTATAGCTTCATTTATGCCATGACGCTTTACATGTGAAAAAGGGCATACATAGACAAGTACACTAAACATTAGCAATACAAGGCACACGCAAGTACAGAAGGATAGAGGACCCTTCCCGTGAGGGCTCAATCTACAGGGGATGGGTGTGGATACAATAGAGGGTAGAGCTGGTCGTGCGGTTCAGTAGACTGAGGATCAGTGCGGGTTGTAGGCTTGTTGGGAGAGGTTATTCTTCAGGTTTGTTTTGACCATTTCCATAGTAGGCAGTAGTCCGATGTGTTTGGGTAGAGAGTTACAGACTATGGGTGAAGCACGGGAGAAGTTTTGTATGCGGTTGGGGAAAAAGATAAGAGGAGAGTAGAGAAGATGTTGAGAGGATTGAAGGTTGCGTGTAGGTAAAGGCCACATCAAACACAGCGATCTCGCTAGCGAGATCGCTGATTTTGTGATGCCACAGTGATCTTGCCAGCGAGATCGCTGTGTGTGATGGGGATCAGCAACCAGCCCCCCTGCCGGTTATCGCTGATCGTGCTCGAACGGCATGGGCCGTTTTTCGATCGCTGGTCTCCCGCTGGCCAACGTGCATCGCTGCATGTGGCAGCGAGAGACCAGTGATCAGCGACGCTGGACACTGGTTTCCAAGGTAAACATCGGGTATCTAAGAGCCGCGGCTCCAGGATACCTGATGTTTACATTAGAAACCAGCGTCGCTGGTCCTGATCGCTGGAGGGGCTGTCTTGTGACAGCTCACCAGCGATCAACCTAACGATGTCCCAGCGATCCCATCATGTCGGATCGTTGGTGGGATCACAGGGACATCGTTCTGTGTAACTGGGCCTTTAGTCCAGGGAGACCATGTCACAGATTTATGGAGGAGACAGGTTGTGGATGGCTTTGTAGATCATAGTTTTAGGGTTTACAGAGGAGAGGCTGGGGAAAAATGGGGAGACAGGTGGATTAGTTGGGCAGCATAGTGCCATACCAAGACTATTTGATCTTCCTGTACAACCCAATAATTTTTTAACAATTGATATTTATTTGTACTCATTGGGGGGGCACAAGAAACGATAGGTGAACTCTGCTGAGACCACAAACATCCCTTTACAAACAATGACGTGGCTGTTGCATCACGGAACACGTGAGAGGAGACGAGAAAGTGGAAAATTGCAATAGTCGAGGCAGGAGATGATGAAGGCGTACAAAATCGTTCTTTGCAGATTCTTGGTCAAGGAATGTAAGGATCCGGGAAATGTTTTTGAGTTGGAGTCGGCAGGAGGAGGCAAGGGCTTGGATATGTGGCTTGAAAGAGAGGGCAGAGTTGAGGATCACCACAAGGCATTGATCATGCGGAATTGGGACAGTGATCAGCCAGATGGTTGAAAGATGATGAATTCTGTTTTGTCCATGTTCACTTTTAGAAAGTGAACAGAAAAAAAAAGGATGAAATAGTAGACATTGTGTGATTTTGGTCAGTAAGGAAGTGATGTCAGGTCGAGATAGGTAGATCTGCGTTTCATTGGCGTAGAGAAGATACTGCAAACCTTAGGATTCTATGAGCTGTCCCAGGCCGAAGGTGTAGATGGAGAAGAGCAGGGGTCCTAGAGCTAAGCCTTGGGGAACACCGAAACAGGGGGCAAGGTGAGGATGTGGTGTGGGAGAGGGAGACACTGACTGTCCCCATAACACCAACACGACGGAAGTTGCCAGTACAACGGTTAGGTCTTCCCGAGCCTGGTTGTTTTTTAAAGACTCTGCTGATAACCCAAAACAGGCCATTTACACCACCGGCCACGCCAGCATCAGTAGGGCTAGCAAAAATACCAGCCTGTCCACCACCAGCATAATCAGGCACATGACAGCAAAGCATCAACTGTGGGCTGAACACCAGGCTCCAGGAATAGTGTCTGTGAGTGATACCAAGGTTTATTCCGCTGTTGTGCGTGCAAGCAAATCCCCTGTCCATGGTGCATGCAAATATGCCTCCTGGCCTGCATCTGTCATTTCATACAAACTAAAATAGCACCATCAACAAGCATGTCCACTTCCTTGTCCCAGCACAGCGTTCATTTGTCCATACTCCAAGTCCTTGGAACGCAAGCAGAAATATCCAGTCAACACCGCAAAGACCACAGTATTAAATTCACAATTTGTCTGCTTGCACTGGAAATGTTGCCTTTTAGGCTCATGGAGATGCAAGCTTTCTGCAACCTGATTTCGGCATCCGTCCCAAAGTACTCTGTCCTCAGCCGCTACTTTCTCCCGGTGTGCCATCACGGCATTACACAAGCACGTGTCCCACTACATTACCTGGGCCCTCAACCATGCTGTTACTGGGAAAATCCACTTAACCACGGATACGTGGACAAGTGCTTGTGGACCGGGATGGTACATCTCGCTGATGGCACATTGGGTTAACATAATGGAAGCCGGGACCCAGTCAGACATTGTGATGGAACACGTCCTCCCGATACCGAGGATTGCAGGCCCTAGATAAATCATGCTTGCCCCCAGGCTACAGTTCCTGCACCACCACCTCCTCTTCAGCCTCCATCTCCAAAATGAACACATCAGTCACAAGTTGGAGGCACTGCCTCAGCCAAGCGTCAACAGGCTGTGCTGAAGTTAATATGCTTAGGTGACAAACCGCAAAATGCTGAAGAGTTGTGGACAGCTCTGAAAGAGCAGGCAGATCTGTGGCTGACACCACTGAACCTACAGCCAGGCATGGTCATGTGTCACAATAGCCGGAACCTGGTGGCAGCTCTGAGGTAAGGCGAGCTCACACACGTATCATGCCTGGCCCATGTGCTTAACCTCGTTGTTTAACAGTTACTCAAAAGTGACCCGGAGCTGCCGGATCTGCTTGTGAAAGTACGCCACTCTACATGCCTATTTTAGAAAGTCAGGTACAGCTTCAGCTGCCCTTGCCATGCTTCAGCAGCATTTGCAACTTATGGATCACCAACTGGTGTGTGATGTCCCCACACGTTGGAACTCTACACTGCACAAGTTGGAAAGGATTTGTGAGCAGAAGAGGGCAGTTGTTGACTGCCAGCATCAACAAGGCCGTCGGTATTCAGTTCAGACTTTACACATAAGATCTCAGGAGTGGACATGGATGTCAAACATATGTACCATCCTCCCAAACTTTGAGGAATCCACAAAAGATGATGAGCGGCGATGATGCCACAATTAGCATCACCTTCCCGCTTCACTGTGTTCTAATAATACTAATAATCGTTATTTGCATAGCGCCAACATATTTACACACACACAACAGTCCTAAGTAACAACATTAACAATAATACAATAATTAAAGCAAAAGAAAACGACACTGCTCGTGAGCGCTTGCAATCTACAATGAGGTGGGGGAGATACAAAGCACAGGGGTGTACTTACAATGATGTACTTACAATGATGATGCAGAGGTTAGTGGAAATTCTTGGGTGCTCTGAGGACATCGAGGAGGAGGAAAGCATGGTCAGTCCTCCTCTCGGTGAGGACATGGCAGTCTAGCCTGTTAGCAGTCTGGCACGCATTGGGTGAGTTTATGTTACACTGCCTTTCCTGCGTGTTCTCCAAATTTTGGCTGACAGGCAATACTGAATGGAGACACTTCTAGACCCACGCTAAAAGGAGAACTTGATATCTCTTATTCCAGAAGCAGACAGGCAGGCTAAAATGTTGGAGTACCAGAGGGCTCTTCAAGTGTGTAACGTCCGTCTGTTGTGAGTTTGAGCTGCAAGCAAGATAGCACCCGAGAAACCCCGAGCCCCTTTACCCCCATACAGGGATCAGGAAATCCAGTGGAGCCCAAGGGGTTGGTGCCTATGAGAGCAGCGGACCGGAGCAGGACGGTCTCCAGCAAGGAACTAATAAATGGGACCGAAAGCGTAGTCAGGAGTCCAAGTCAAAACTGGGCGAGAAGCAGAGGTACAAAATCGGCAGGCTGTGAAAGGGTCAAAAATTCCTGGCTAAGGTCAGAGTCAAAATAGTAATTAAACACTAGCTCACTGGGGAAACCAAGACTAAATCTGGCAGCCTGCAGGACAGGCTCCAAAGTATTTGAAGGACATGGCTACCTCTCACAAGCTCACAGCCTGATGACCTAATCAGGACCATCCCCAGAACTAGACTAGATGGCGATGCATGACTGGCACCAACCACTTCACCTCTGACAGAAGAGTGAAGCCTGCGCCCACCAGACGCCTGCGCAGGGAACCCTTCTCTGTCACCAACACCACCCACAGGAGAAACACAGCGATGCCCAATGACAGAGGCATGCGTCAAAGGAGCAGGATCATATAAGGATATAGCCCTCCTATCACTGGCACCACCAGTCGAAGGAGTCCGGCGCCTCCCAGTGGTCAAGGCAGGAGCACCAGCCAACGAGTCCAACAGCGATGTGACAGTGTGGGATTATTAAAAAAAAATTCCATCTCAAAACACTGGTGGCAGAGGTCACAGTTCGTTGGACAGCCAAGGAGTACAGGTGAGAGAGACAACTCCAATCCAGCAGAGGCAGTGGAACACTGGCAAAGTTTTGGGAGAGTTTTCTCAGACCCTCCCATTACCCTGGCCCTGAGGTGTGGGGTACTCTCATAAGCAGTGCAAAGTTTGGGAAGATGCTGAGGGAGTATCTTGCTGACCGTACCAACGTCCACTGTCATTCCTTTGTGCCTTATAAATTATTGGTTATCCAAGCTGGACACGTGGCATAAACTGACTTTCTCTATTGAACACGTGCGCTGTACTCACAGTCACGGAGTGCACGGCGCCTTGCTCTCTGGCAGTACTTGTTTTAGCGGCGGGAGCCAACGGGAACAGTCCTTCGCAGTGCCAGTGCTCTAAGGACAGAGCATGCTGCTCAGCCTCCTATGCGCTGCTTGTCCCCGCCAAAAAGCTCTGCTGTTGTGGCTGCTTTCTCTTAGGCTCACCCCCTGCCTCTAGGACACTAGGTCTGTCTGCTGCAGTCTGTCGCAGTGCCGGCGCTTCGGGTGCACAATGCACTTCCCCCTTGCTGCTCACATGCTGAGAGCAGGGGACTCACTCCTACTTTGCATGTTTTTCACTCAGCTTCAGGTCAGGTTCCCTGTCTAAACACATCCCCTCTTCCTGGGTAATGGGCCCTGTCCATTCCCTATTCCTTTCCCCCGGGAAACAGGGGACGCAGCCTTGACAGTTTCGTACCCGGCGCAGCACAGGTACCCACAGCCGGGTCTTTCTGAGTCCATACATATCTGGCCAATCAGTTCTTTAATGCAAGCATCATAGAAGGCATGTTCTAATATTATAGAGCAAATTGTACTTTACAACCAGAACAATTTCACTTTGAAGCACTTTGTGGCTCACATCAATCCACAAGATGATACTAGTCTCATACTTCAAAATTATGGTGGTAAATCAGTGCCACACAGATAGCTTGTGTATGTTCTGACTTCTGTAACATCATTTGGTTGATTATTCATACCTATTTGCTTCATAATATATTCATAATCTTCTTCAAAGCTTCAGAATGTAATGTAAAAGTGAAAGCAAGTTGGTGAAGTGTGTGGTGAAAGTAATGGTAATCTTTACTATTTCTCCATTGCGTGTGTGGCTAACCACCTCATTGATCTTATTTTTTTTGGACAGAAAAGAACAGCTCCATCAAAACCATGTGCTTTTCCTATTAATTCATCATGCTGGTAAAGTAGAGGTGAGATTAGGGATCTAGATAACATCTGTGGACTGTAGTCAACATAGCATTGTGACAAAACCCACTGGAGTCTAGCTATCAATTTGACAGTTTGTGCAGAGCTGAATAGAGTTGTGAGAAAAAACAGATTTTGAAACAATAACATGGAATGTCTAGTGGAAACATCCATATAATAGAAGTCACATCTACGACCACCACGCTCTCCAATTGACACATCTTGAAATCCAGCCGAAATATCAAACTCTAGCTTCTGTTCTAGAAACTGCAAGGGCTCCTTTTTGACATTTTCATCCAACAAGTTCAGTACTAGTAGGTGATGGATTGTCAGAATCCGGCCCAGGAACACCAGGCTTCGGTAGTTGCGAGTCCTGGCCCCATGCTCTTCTACATGCTCTTGCTCTTCCAGTCATTAATTTAATCTTGAAGATTTTGCCGTCATAATCCAGAGACAAAGAACAACACCGCCCAAGCGTTCACCCTCTACTCCTCAGACGTTCTATCTGCACAGCAACTGCCACTAGGCAGAAGATGATGATAGTGGTAGTAGTTGGTGAATTAAAGACAGTCATAAAGCAATCAATAATTTGATTATGTTGTATCTGTACCAACAATGTTGTTACCTATAAGGTTTGTCTTTGAGCCACATTGGAATTATTGCTATGCTTTGAGGGAACTTTCTGTGGGTTGTCATTGTCTCAATATGAAGGCATGACCAGTACATGTATTTTTTGTGGCTTTTAAATGTTTTTATCTGTTGCTGTGTCCTCTTCAATTGCTCACTTTTTGTATTTAATAAAGTACCGTATATACTCGCATATAAGCCGACATTTTCAGCCCAATTTTTTAGGCTGAAAGTCCCCCCTCTTGGCTTATACGCGAGTCATATACTGGGGGTCAGCAAGGGAGGGGGAGTGGGTGTACAAGAGATCATACTGACCCCCCCCGGCATGTCTCTGCACCCCTTGCTTCCCCCATGGTATCGGCGCCCCAGCTGTTACTGCATTCAGCGGTGCACATATTCATGACTTTAATGAGCAGTACCACGTCACCGCTGAATGCAGAACAGCTGGGGTGCTGAGACCATGGGTGAAGCAGGGTCTAAAGAGCCTGTGCACCAGGAGGGGGCGAGTATGACGGGGAGGACGGGTGGCAGCATTCCACCACCATGCATCGCTCTGTCCTCCGCTTCCTCTGACTGTGACATTCAGGTCAGAGGGCGTGATGATGTAGTCAGTGCACACCCTCTGCTGAACGCCACTGCAGAGACCCAGGATACAGAGCGGCATTCAGCAATGGAGCGGGGACCAGTAAATATCGCCAGTGCCGGGGGCCTGAGCCAGCAGTGACACCGGCATCTGGCCCACAGCGACGGAGAGGTGAGTGTCTTTTTTTTTTTTTTTTTTTTTTTTTTTTTTAATTGCAGCAGCATATGGGGGATATTTATTTATGGAGTATCTTGTTGGGCCACCATTAACCCTTGTGCAGCATTTCATGGGGGATATTTACTTATGGAGTATCTTGTTGGACCACCATTAACCCTTGTGCAGCACCACCCTCGGGTTATACAGGAGTCAGTAAGTTTTCCCAGTTTTTTGTGGCAAAATTAGGGGGGGGTCAGCTTATACACGAGTATATACGGCAATTTGTTTACTTGTTGTGGTTGTTCCCATTCATGTGGACATGATCTTTTTCTCTTCATTCTGTAGTGGTTTCCTACATGCCTATGGAGAACAGCACAAACCCAGTAGATAATAACGGCAAAAACTCAAGATAGAATCCATAAACAACAAAAATAAGTATAAATTGCCCAAAATTACCAATTTTATTAAATACAAAAATAAAATTACACACATGGGTAACTGCTATCCAAAGCAGGAGCCATATTGCACTAGTGCCCGAATAACCAAATGCACATACAAATGTGAAGCAATTACAATTAATAATCAAGGAATGGCATGTAGTTTATTACACATAACCTGATGGCCAAAAGAGAACAGCGCAAGTGCTACTGAACTCACAGTGCTTTCCACAATGGATGTATACATGGCCACTCCGTGATCACATATTAGTTACTGAAAGAGCCAAGAACATGAGCGCTAAATTGTAAAGCAAATGCACAAACATGCTAACGATACGGTAAGGGCACTTACAAGATGTGAGTAAAGGCGCTGGCTTCCCACTCGCCCCAACGCGCGTTTCGCTTCTTCGTCAGGAGGCGTGTGCCTATGGAGAACCCCGGTAACATTGTCTAGTGGTGCCCTCCACTTTCTCTTTGAATTTCTAAAATGGGCACACTTTGACAAGCACCTCTGGGTAGCTTTTGAGAAACAGTTTAACAATGAGGTTAAGAGCATGGGCCAGGTATGGTACGCGTGTGAGCTCACCTCAGAGCTGCCACCACGTTCCGTCCATTGTCACACACGACCATGCCTGGCTGTAGGTTCAGCGGTGTCAGTCACACATCTGCCTGCTCTTTCAGATCTGTTCACAACTCTTCAACATTGTGCGGTTTGTCACCTAAGTATATTAGCTTCAGTACAGCCTGTTGACACTTGGCTGAAGCAGGTGGTACAGGACTGTGGGGGCAACCCTGATTGACAGAGGGCCCTCAATCCTCGGCATCGGGAGGACATGTTCCATCCCAAGGTCCATCTGGATCCCGGCTTCCACTATGATTAACCCAGTGTGCCATCAGTGAGATGTAGCATCCCTGTCACAAGCACTTGTCCAAGTATCCGTGGTTAGGTGGACTTTCCCAGTAACAGCATTGTTCAGGGCACGGGTAATGTTGAGGGACATGTGCTTGTGTAATGCCGGGACAGCACACCGGGATAAATAGTGGCGGCTGGAGACAGAGTACCTTGGGACGGCTGCCACCATCAGGTTGTGGAAAGCTTCCATCTCCACAAGCCTAAAAGGCAACATTTCGACCACAAGCAAACGAGAAATGTGTGAATTTAGTACTGTGGCCTGTGGGGTGTTGGCTGCATATTTACGCTTACATTCCAATGACTGGGGTATGGACACCTGAAGGCTGCACTGGGACAAGGACGTGGACATGCTTGATGACGAGGAAGCCCACGAGAAACGCGCGTTGGGGCTGCTTTGCGTGTGGCATATCTGGACTCATTTGGGTAAGAACTCTCCTTTGTGATCGTATCATGGCACCTTAATAATTTGGAGCTAATAATTCTGTTTATAGGTGATCACCAATAACTCACAAATTTATATAGGTTAGTCTCCTATTTTAAGTGGCCATATATGAACTGGGACAAAATTTTGTGCAATATTTATAAACAATCTAACTTGGATTTTTCTATACCCAGTCCCTATATGAACTATCTATACCACATTGTCACTGTTCATGTCCTTTTTATTTTTTATTTTTGAACAATGTGTTATTTTTGAACAATGTGTTGTCCCAATATATTTTTTATGATGTAATATTAATAAAATTTGGTATTTTTTGATATTCTATACAGGTCTTTGTAATTTTTTTTGTGGTTTTGATGCGATCTCCTCTTGCCCCGATTCAAGAGGACCGGGCGAGAGGCCTGAATCTATAAATTCAAAAGTGAACAGCTCTTTGGAGTGTCCGAGTGTGGGATCAGTTGTCTCCGGGCACTCGGCATGGTGGGAGGAAGGAGGATGAGGGTGAGGATTATGCGGTCCAGACTCACGGCTTCTCAGACTTGACTATGTGGAAGACAGGGTGCTGGTGGTTGTGGAAAAGGGAGTGGAAACATTATCTGCTATCCAGTCAACAACCTTTTCACACTGCTGAGGTTTCAATAGTGCTGTTCTGCGGTCCCCTATGAATTCAGCCAGGAAGGTCATGCTTGAAGATGTGGGTGTTTGTGCCACAATTTCAGCTTGCCCATGGCCTCGGCATGCACCATCACATCCACTTCCCCATCCCCTGCCATGTGCCTTGCCCATTTTAAATGGACTACAATATTTTCCACCTTCACTACAAATGGCTGAATTGGTAGCAAACTTGTATGTGATCCGTGTGTGGGAAAACCAAACTTAAAATATCTGGACTGTAGGTAAAAATTTATTTTTTGGTATCAAACTGGTGTTAATAACTAGGGTAAGACAGAGCCAAAACACTTGAATGGAGGCCTGAAATGCCACAATTTGTAGCTCACAGATAGATCAAGCATCTGACAGATGCCAGACTGTTCAATATGTCTCATATATATTTTTTTTTTTTTGCCCAGCTAAATTGTGTCAACAAGTAGGCTAAGACACAACAAAAAAATTCTATGGAGGCTTGCAATGGCTCAATTTTGAGCGCAATGATATGCAACCTGTGTGGCTGACAAAATCCAGTGTAAAATATCTGCCCTGTAGCTAAATTTTTTTTGGCAGCAAAATGGTATCAAGAAATTGTACAAGGCAATCCAAACCAAAAAAATTTAACAGTACCACAAAAATGCCAGAATTTTCTTCACACTCAGATGTGATGGCTGGGATGGGCAACCCCATTTAAAATAGCTGGATTTTCATGCTGTACTGCAAAAAAGATCTGGCTGTATTCTGCAGTGTTAACAAGCAAATGGAGAAAAAAAAAAAAAAGGAGCTCTGGATTGCTTTGAATAAAATAAAAAAATTAAGTTGCCAAAAAAATTATTCCTGGCCACTGACACCTGGGGCTAGGTGTATACGGTGAATATACGTAATAGGCAGCAGCAGACAGTAATGGAATGGACCCTCTTGATGTATGCAATCAAGTATGGCACATACAATGCCTGCCTGCTGCTGATATCTATATAGCCACATACAGTGCCTGCATGCCTTGCACTGATGTGTATATAGCCACATACACTCCCTGCCTACCTAGCACCGCAATCTATATACCCTGCAATTAGTCCTTAGAAGGACTGTTGGTTAGCTGGATATGTGGATTCAACAATGGTATACCCACACTAACTAATAAAACCACAAATCTCTCCCTATCTCAGCAGCAACTCTCCCTACATTCCGATTCTGGAGGTGACTGCGCCAAGCAGGGCGGCGTCAGGTCTGAGATATACCTGATAATGCTGTGCGGCCAGCCAATCACTGTAATACCACAACAAAGATGGCTGTGGCATTACAATGTGTGGCAGACAATCCCTGCATGTTGATTGGTGCTCTAAAGTGTGTCAAACTTGCAGGGCGGAGACCCGAGCTCCCGACGAATAATCCCGGAAATGCTCAGGCTATGTGCCCACGTAGTGTTTTAAAACGCTCACTAAAAACCGGACTCCTTCCCAGAAATTGCGCGGCTTTTTCCGCGCGATTTCACCGCGATTTTACCGCCATTATGATCGCGATTTTGCCGCGATTTTCGCGTGCGATATTCAAGCACTTTCCAAGCGATTTGAAGCATCGCTTGGAAAGTGATTGACAGGTTGGTCACACTCGTCAAACATAGTGTTTGACAAGTGTGACCAGGTTTTTACTATTGAGTCCGCCTATGCGGCCTCAATAGTAAAAGATGGGATGTTAAAATGCTAAAAAAAATTTAAAAAAAAAAAAATAAAAAAAAAATAAAAAAATCGGGGTATATTTACCTTCCGGCATCCCGCGCTGCCATCCCGGGCCACAGCGTTCCCAGTAATGCCTTGCGAGACCTGTGATGACGTAGTCTCGCGTTGCTATAGCGATCTCGCGAGACCGCTAGAGTCACGCGAGACTACATCATTACAGGGCCTTGCCGCAAGGCATTACTGGGAACGCTTAGGCCGGGAATGCAACGCGAGCCGCCGGAAGGTAAATATACCCCGATTTTTTATTCTTTTTTTTTACAGGGGTATGGTACCCAGGGCCTGGAGGACAGTCTCCTCTCCTCCACACCGTGGGTACCAGCCGCACATGAGACGCTTAACTTTCCGCATGGTGGGCATAGCCACATGCGGTAAGTCAGCGATTCTCATGCATTCCTATGGGTGCGGAATCGCGGCAATTCTTTGCAATTCTGCACAAAAGAATGAGCATGCTGCGATTTTTTCCGCGATGCGATTCCGCTGCGGAAAAAAGTGCAGCATTAGCACAGCATGTGCGGAATGCCATAGGAATGCATGGGGGGCGTTCTGTACACGATTTTTCAACGTTTTCGCAGCGCTTTCACTCCGAAAATCGTGGCAAAAACGCTTAAAAATCGCTACGTGGGCACACAGCCTCAGTGCTCACTGAGTACTGCGATTACAGCGATACTTGTGTGAGTACCGAGTAGTGGCGAGCATGTTCGCTCATCACTAGTTGACATACATTATTTTAAGGAAAAAGGACAGAAAACTTGCATTTTATCCATTGAAATCCCTGGTATTTGTAGTCCATAGAGCTTGTCCTATTCGGTGACTTTGTCTCCTCTGTAGGACTGCATGCACAGACAGCTGTCAATCTCTATAGACTGGAGTCCAGTGGGCACTCCTACTGAAACACCAAGGATGAATAAAATACAGGTTGTGCTGATTTTTTTCCTACCAACCTATATATCATTCTGCATAGCTTCTCCTGCTCTATACCATGCTGTCCACTAAAGATGATCAAATCAATTGGACATGGATCAGTTATTAGATTTCCATAAACTTGTAGGTGCCGGTGAATTTGTCCAATGATGCTCAAAGACATTGGTCATCATTTTATACAGGGTAGTGGATTGTACCAGTTCGACTACATGAGCTTTCCCCAAAATACCTTGCAGATGTGACAGATCTTTCATCTCCCTCTTCTGTGATAAGCAACAGTTAATAGAAAGAAGCAAAATTC
Source organism: Dendrobates tinctorius (assembly GCF_039654945.1). Taxonomy (NCBI): domain Eukaryota; kingdom Metazoa; phylum Chordata; class Amphibia; order Anura; family Dendrobatidae; genus Dendrobates; species Dendrobates tinctorius. Next base: position 2,735,519 of record NW_027361789.1, on the reverse strand, counting down.
CACTCATCTTGCTGATAATCGCCTGCCAATAAATGCGTAAGGTGGCTCAGAATGCCCTGAGCACAGACCACTGAACACCAACATCTTTTCTTTCAAACAATAGCTTGCGTTTCTTCCTGTTGTCTACTTGACCCATTTGATCATGGCCACTTCACACTTCTTATTCCTCTTACAACCATTTTTAAATTATATATAAAAAGCCTGCAGTGAACGGACAAAGGTCATATGTGGATATGGGGCAATATGACTGCCGCTGATTATCCTGAACATTCCAGTCGCTCACTAGGATTTCACTTCCAAAATTACTGAAGCCCTTAAACACATTAAAAGCAGCAGCATACACTGTCATAATCTCAGTCACATATTTTCAGGACAATTGGATAACTCGTGTCAACTATTGGGAATAGCAATCCTAAAAGTCAATATCGACAGTTTAATGAGCCTTGCTATATGACTTGGGAAAGAAGCCAAATCACACACTTATGTGGAAAGGCTCATTAAAATGTCTGTATTGACTTTTTGACTTGAACTCTAGTGCCACCTATTAGAAGTAGCAAGTCCTCTTCCTCTCTGAAGAGACAATTTACCTATTTATTTTCCAGGGGGGACATTGCATGGCCTGTAAAAGTCTCCTTATGATTGCGTGGCAAACTAAACAATGAAAAATGCGAACTCTCAGGAACTCCTATGACAATTAGATTAACTGCAATTGGGAAAAAATTGCCAATCCTGGTGAATTAAAATTTTAACAGTTTCTATCATCATCACTATGGTCCACAGATGTACATACATACAATGCTAAGTGGCTAAATAAATGAGGTTCTCATTTAATACGTTACGCTAATAAATGCCTGCTTCAATATTTAAACATTAGTATTTGTAATCCAGCATACAAAATTACTACTACTTAACCCCTTTCTGCCATCAGACGTAATAATCCGTTCATGTGACTTGGGTCTATCTGACCAGGGATGGATTATTATATCTGAGCAATCACCCTCACTCATGGGTGGTGCACGGAAGATCGCCACCGGGTGTGAGCTGATTCTGACAGCTGACACCTGCACTAAGTGCCAGGAAAGTGCCAGCATCTGTCATGCATCACTCCCGGCACTTTAACCCCTGAAATCCTGCAATTGAACAAGATCGCAGCATTCAAGGAGCTGGCAGAAGGCTGACAGCCCCCCCTGCCTTTGGATCAGAGACCTCGCGGCATGCTACGGGGTCCCAATCGTTGCCATGATGACATCGGGTCACCAGAGCTAGGAAATTTGCTGATCATGAGCAGTGCTTGATCAGCAAGTCTCTGTCAGCACAGAGCTGATATTTTCTATAGAATGCAGATGCTGCTGCATCACCATGCTGTACAAGCAATCAGCCAGAAAAAAAATGATTGTCCCATAGTGGGACAAAGTAAGAAAAGTTAAAAAAAATAAAAAAAAAGTGTAAAAAAAAAATAAATTGTAAAAATATATATAAAAAAAATAAAAAGATAATGTATCTATTAATAAATATTTCAATGGGAAAAATAAACAATAAAAGTACACACATTTGGTATCGCCATGTCCACAACGACCCGACCTATATGTCCCAATAGTTAACCCCTTTAGAGAACACCATAAAAATAATAAAGGCAAAAAATCAATGCTTTATCATATCTTCGAACAGAAAGTGGAATAAAACGTGATCAAAAAGACGGATATAGATAAATATTGTACCTCTGAAAATGCCATCTTGTCCTGCAAAAAACAAGCCACCATACAGCTCCATCGGCGAAAAAAAAAAGTTTTAGCTCTTAGAATAAAGCGATGCAAAATTAATTTTGTCTATAAAATTTTATTGTGTAAAAGCGCCAAAACATTAAAAAAAAAAAAAAAAAAAACTATAAATGAGGCATCACTGTGATCATACTGATTCAAAGAATAAGACTAATTTTACCACACATGGATCGGCATAAACCCCCCTCCCCGACAAAAAGAAATAAATCCTGAATTGTTGGTTTTTGCTCATTCTCCCTCCCAAAGATCGGAATAGAAAGCGATCAAGAAAGTCATGCGCATGAAAATGGTACAAAAAAAAATGTCAACTCGTCCCACAAAAAACAAGCCCTCATTTGACTCTGTGGACCAAAATATTGAAAAATAATAGCTCTCAAAATATGGTGACGCAAAAGCTATTTTTTGCAATAAAAAGTCTTTTAGTGTGTGACAGCAGCCAAGCATAAAAACCCCAAATAAATCTGTTATTGCTGTAATTGCACCGACCCAAAGAATAAATTTGCCTAATCACTTATACCACATTAGGAACTGAGTAAGAGATAAATAAAACCAATTCTTCACCTGCTATTGCTTTTTTCATTCTGCCTCCCAAAGATTGCAGTAAGGCTCAGTGCACATTTATCCTGTGCTCTGCGCTGAGAGCTTGCATCGGGATTTCCATGTAAATCTCTGAAATACATGATTCAGACGGAACCCTCGATGGAATATTTCCTATAAGAAAGATGGAGGCACTGTGGATCCCGTCTGACCCGTGATCCGGCAGTGACTGTCTTTTTAGGTTTGCATTAAAGTGCCATCGGCTACAGTTTTGTGCACTTCTGAAAAGAAGGACACTGCTAAACAGAGGCCAGACGGAGTCCAGACTAACTCTAGTGCCTCATTATAGTGAATGAATCCCCCAGGAGTTTCATCTGAATCACATCACTCAGATTTAGATGGAAACCCCAAAGTAAGTGCTCAGCATAGAGCGCAAGATAACACTGATCCAAAACCTTATGTAAAGTGTTCCCAATGAAAGCTTCAACTCAATCCACTCAGATCTGTCATCTGTTAATGCAGATATAGGGGCTTCCATGTTACTGGTAGTACAAAGGCTCTGGAAAAGTGAAATGGCTCCTCACCCGCCAAGAGAAATTCAGCAAATTCTCTGCTCTCAAATCCAAATGTCTCCTCCTCCCTTATGAGACCCACAGTGTACCTAAACTACATATTGCATCCAGGTTTAGCATTTTTGAAGTGAAGAGAGTTCACCTAACTTACAGGTGCATGCCTCCAGAAACATGGGCTGGGCATAACGTACTGGTGACTACAACAGCTGGTTGCAATTTTCACTCAGCAACATTCATTGCTGCTTGTTTCTGAGAAATACCAATCAAGTCAAAATCATCACTATACCTGTAGATAAATTCGCTGAGGGGTATAGTTTCCAAATTGGGGTCACTTGAGAGGAGATTCTACTCTTCTAGCAATTAGGGGCTCTGCATATGGAGTCTGCAAACTGTTCTAAGAAAATCTGCGCTCCATGAGGTAAATAGGGTTCTGTTCCTCCCGAGTTTCTCCATATGACTAAGTAGTATTGTAAAGCCACATATGGGATATTGCCACAATCAGTAGAAAATGTGGGATAAATTGTGGTGCCATTTTTACCCACTTGTGTGAAAATATAAAATCTGAGGCAAATACATAATTTTGGTGGTAAAAAAGTAGCTATTTTTTCTTCACTGCCCAATGGTATAAAATTTTGTGACACACCCGTGGTGTCAATATGATCACTGTACCCCTAGATGAATTCATTGATAGTGGAGTTTGTAAAGTGGGGTTACTTATGGGGAGTTCTGCTGTTCTGGTACCTCATGGACTCTACCAGTGGGTCATGACATCTTCAAACCATAACAGTTAAATCTGGTGCTCCTTGCCTTCTGAGCTTTGCGCTGTGCCTGAAAAATATTTCCTGATTACAAGTCGGATATTGGCAAACTCAGGAAAAAATGGACATCAGTTTGTAGTAAAAAAAAAATCCTATTAGCCCTTAGAAAAATTAAAGACGTAGGGCTAAAACAACATTTTAGTGATAAAAATATAATTTATTCTTTCTTCACCACTCAGTGTTAAAAAAAAGTCTATGAGGCACATGTGGTGTCAATATAATCACTGCACCAAGAGACCTTTTAATGGCTAACTGAAAAGATAGTAACAAATTGCAAGCTCTCAAGACTACTCAGGTCTCTTCCCTAGGCATTGACTAATACAACATCTGAAGAATCACATATTTATGCACAAAACAGCACAGAAAAAATGCAATAGATAAGACAAGTGACAGTGAAGCAGAATTATCATTATGGGAGAGGGATAGACATAAATATTGGAACAGTTCATAGATAAGAAGTCTGGATGTTTTATTGTCCTCTGATTGGGATCTGGTTCTGTGTTATAATGCCCCCACAAGGTCTTAGGAGCAAATTCCTTAATTGATGTAAAAAGACATAAATCCATGCGACACATTCATTCCAGCATTGAGAGTGTCAAAGAATTTGTACTCAGACTCGTCTGTCTCTCTGAGATTTGAAGATACCTTTCAATACCAGTAATTGCATGCCCATGGTGCTGTGATCAGGCATACGAAAATGTTATGCCACAGGTAGATCCATCCTTTTTTCTATGAATATTTTTCTATTTACTGGTTAACATGCTACAAAGATATACACCTTTCCTGCACCAAGAGAGGAATTCAGTGGGGAGTGTAGATTGCAAAATCAGTTCACATATATGGGATTTTTATTGTTCTAGCACCTCAGGGGCTCTGCCAATGTAACATGGCACCCTCAAACCATTCCAGCAAAATCTCAACTCCAATATGGCATCTCTTCCCTTCTGAGCTTTGCACTGTGCCTCATATTGTAGTGTTCCCCCACATATGGGGTATCGGAAAACTAAGGAGAAATTGCACAACAAAGTATGGGGCAATTTCTCCTGTTATCCTCATAAAAATGCAAAATTTAAAGCTAAAATATATTTGTGAGGAAAATTATTTTTTATTTTCACAGCTCATTGTTATAAAATTCTGTGAAGCACCTGAGGGTTCAATGTGCTCACCACACATCTAGATTAGTTCCCTGAGGTGTCTAGTTTCCAAAATGGTGTATGATTTTCATTGTTTAGGCACATCAGGGCTCTCCAAATGTGACATGGCATCCACCAACTGTTCCAGCAATCCAGCAAATTTTGCATTCAAAAAGTCAAATGTCGCTCCTTCCCTTCAGAGCTCTGACGTGTGCCCAAACAGTAGTTTTCTCCCTCATATGGGATATCAGCATGCTAAGGAGAAATTACACAACAAATTTGGACTTGAAGTTAATTTTTGAGGAAAAAAAAGTTAAATGTTCATTTTATTTTTTCAAAAAATTCCTGTGAAGTACCTAAAGGGTTAATAAACTTCTTGAATGTGGTTTTGAGCACCTTGAGGGGGTGCAGTTTTTAGAATGGTGTCACGTTTGGGTATCTTCTTTCATATAGACCCCTCAAAAGAGACTTCAATTGTGATGTGGTCCCTAAAAAATGTTTTGTAAATTTTGCTGGAAAAATAAAAATTGCTTGTCAACTTTTAAAACTTAAACTTCCTGACATAATAAAATTTGATTCAGAAAATGTGCTGATGTAAATTAAACATGGTAGAAATGCTACATATTAACTATTTAGTGTGATATATCTCTGTGATTAAAGGGCATGAAAATTCAAAGTTGGAAAATTACGAAATTTTCCAACTTTTTGCTAAATTTCCATTTTTTTTCCACAAATAAATGCAAGTTATATCGAAGAAATTTTACCACTATCATGAATTGCAATATGTCATGAAAAAACACTTTCAAAATCATTGGAATCCATTGAAGTGTTCCAGATTTATTACCTCATAAAGTGACAGTGGTCAGAATTGTAAAAATGGGCATACCACCTTTGGGGGTAAAGGGTACTTATACAAAAAGAAACACGATCTACATGTAGTGACAATAGAGATGGGAGAATTGATTTGCAAGACTCCATTACATCAGCCAAGTCAGTAATCCACATATAGTTAACCTGTCTGACAAACATTTTCCTGTGCATGTGGTTGGTGCCACAAGGAAAGCATAGCCTGCCGGATGTTTCTCCCAGGCTGCAGGTTGTGTACCCCTGCTTTGGTCTTTTATCAGCTCTTTTCTGCCCTTCCTATAAATGTTGGAATACAGCCTTTGAGCTACACAACACTGAATCATGAGGTCATTTATCAGCCTATGGAAACATTCGCATCTCCTCCCGTTAGTTGGCAAACTAAATATTCTTGTTGCTGACCACAGAGACAAGGCACAACAGTTCTGCCAGCTCAAGCAATGCATCATCTTTAGATACACAGAGCCTAGTGAAAAATATTAAATGATCAGTTCCCAGTCCCAAAAAAAATAAATTCCAACATCAGACCTTTCAGAGCTCAGGAGCTAGGTAGAGGGTATAGGTGGAGAAAGTAGTTGGGGGAACTGAAGGAAGTGACAGGGAGAATGGGAGTGCAAATTGTGCAGGAGACTTGAGCAGTGAGGAGCTCAGCCCTGGACCAGCAGACAGTGAAAAGAGAGAAAGGAAAGACAGAAGAACAGAAATATAAGCTTCAGTGGAAGAGAAAAAGAAGGGGTCCTAGGGGCACGGGTAGAGAGGAATCCACCAGTGGAGCCTGCATCCATGACGACCGTAGTCGGGTGGAGGGACCAGGTCACAGTTAGGGGACTGGCCCCAGTCTAGTGGAGAAACTAAGGTTGCAGTATATGCATGTGCTGCAGTCACGTCCAAAACATTTGCTTAAAAGGCAGCCAGATAGGATCCAGGGGACCTAGAGTAAATCGCCTAACAGATCCGAGGCTGCTGGCTTGGGAGAGGTGGGAGCCAGTGCAGCGAGATGGCCAGGAAACGAACATCTGAAGGGGGTCCTGACACAGTGTACCCCAAATTACCTGAGAGCTGGCTGGACCACCGACCCTGAGGACACAGCACCCCGGCTGGGGATTATAACATCAGAACTGTGAGTAAAACCTGTGAAGACTGCACACTGCTGTGTCCTCCAATTTATTTACTACGTCACTTGTCCTGCACTACAACCACCTTCATTACCATTGTATCACACTACAACTGCCCTCGGGTATAGCTCTACCGGTGGAGAGCTGTAACAACTCTGCTACATCATCAACCCCAGCGGTCTCCTCAAGCAGCATCGGCCAACATCTCCTATTTGCTGAGCACCACAGGTGGTGTCACGAAAGTCTTAGTTACTCACCGGTTAACGGTATTTTTCGGAGTCCATGACAGCACCACCTGAGAGAGGGAATCCGCCCTTTAGGAACAGGAAACCTACAGATACAAAAGGGTGGCACCTCTCCCACGCATCAGTTGGATTACAGAGCACAAGAGGACTTTCAAGGTTAATGCATGGTTTATGTACAGTATTCTTTACAATTATAAACTTTTATCACCAGTGAGCATATACAAGAGAAAGGCGTGCACACCCAAATTAAACTAAAGGGAGGGAATATACGGGTGCTGTCATGGACTCCGAAAAATACCGTTAACCGGTGAGTAACTAAGACTTTATTCGGTCGTCCATGACAGCACCACCTGAGAGATTTACAGAGAGTAATATCAGTTTTAGGGAGGGACTACAGCCTGCAGCACCCTTATACCAAAAGAGAGGTCTGTAGAAGCACCCAGGTCTAGCCTATAATGACTAAAAAAGGTGTTCGGAGAGGACCAAGTAGCCGCCTTACATATCTGGTCAATGGAGACTTCCGATCTTTCGGCCCATGAGGTCGCCATGGCCCTGGTGGAATGCGCCCTCAGCTTCCCGGGTGGCGACCTGCCCTTTGAGGTGTATGATATTGAAATCGCCTCTCTAATCCATCTGGCTAGTGTATTTTTTGATGCCCTACAACCTTTCCTGGGACCTTGGTGAGAGATAAATAGGGCATTATCTTTCTTCCAGGGATCAGTGACTGTCAGATATTCTATGAGGCCTCTCCTGACATCCAGGGTGTGTAGTTTCTTTTCCTTCTCGTTAGTTGGATTAGGAAGGAAGGATGGGAGAACTATTTCCTGTGTCCTATGGAAACTAGAAACTACCTTCGGCAAGTACGCTGGATCAGGTCTAAGTATCACCCTGTCCTCTTTGAACTGTAAATAAGGAGGACGCCTAGATAAAGCCTGGATATCGCTTATTCTGCGGGCTGATGTTAGAGCTACCAGGAAGGCTACTTTGAGGGACAGGTTTTTTAGGGAAGCCGACGAGATAGAAACCCCATTCGAACCTGTCATAGCAGTGAGGACTAGGTTCAAGTCCCACGGCATGAATCTATCCTTCATTATTGGCCTGGATCTACCTGCCGCCTTAATGAACCTGCTTACCCAATAATTACCAGCGATGTTACAGCTGAAAAGGGCCCCCAAGGCTGACACTTGTACCTTAAGGGTACTGGTAGAGAGCCCCATGTCCAGACCTTTTTGTAGGAACTCTAATATCTGCATTATAGGTGCTGAATCCCCAGCGACTACTCCTGAGTTTTGAAGGAATTTTTTCCAAATTCTAACAAATTTTTGTGGTAATGATTTTTCTACTCTTAAGTAGGGTGTTAATTAGGTCTGAGGAGAAGCCCTTCTCTTCTAATAATGACCAGTCAAACTTCACGCCGTCAGATGTAGGCCAGCCACCTGAGGATGGAAGACTGGGCCCTGGGACAGGAGATCCGGGATGTCCGGCAGAACCCAAGGATTGGACACCGACATGGTCCAGAGGCATGAGAACCATGCTCTCCTGGGCCAAAATGGAGCGATAACTATAACCCTCGCTCTGTCTTTCCTGATTTTCCTCATCACCAGGGGTAGAAGAGATAGGGGAGGGAAGGCGTAGGCTAGTCTGAAGTCCCATTTTATCAGGAAGGCATCTACCGCCAGAGGATTCTCTCTGGGATTTAGGGAGCAGAATTGTTTCAATTGCCTGTTGTCTCTGGTGGCGAAGAGGTCTACCTCTGGATATCCCCACTTTTGTACGATCAGATTGAATATGGAGGTGTTTAGGGGCCATTCCCCTTGCTTTAGCTGATTGCGGCTTAAAAAGTCTGCCGTGGTGTTGTCTCTTCCTTTTATATGCAACGCTGTTAAAGATAGAAAGTATTGTTCTGCTAGTTGGAACAACCGCTCTGCTACAATCATCAGGGGTCTGGAACAGGTCCCGCCTTGGTGATTGATATATGCCACGGTGACCTGATTGTCGGAGAACACTTGCACGTGATGGCCCTGTAGATACACAAGGAGCTTTTTAGCCGCCTGTTCTACTGCTGTCAATTCTTTTAGGTTAGATGACATTCCTAACTGATGATGTTGCCATTGGTCCTGGACTACTATTTCACCCATATGAGCTCCCCAACCGTAAGGACTAGCATCCGTGGTGACTATGCGGGTTACGTTATACTCCCAGGGCACCCCTTTAGACAAATTATCCATTTCTAACCACCACTTTAGGGACTCCCTTGTGTTACGGGACAAGGTTAGCTGACCCTCCAAGTAACCCCCAAGGACTTTTTGATGTAATAAGACCTCGCTCTCAGTTTTTTGGGGTCTAAACCCCCGAACATTATGTCCTGTGCTGAGAGTTCCCGTTTTTTGTCCGCTACCCCCATGGTGGACCGTATTGCTTTCACTAATCTGTCCATCTGGTCTAAGGGGAAGCAGAACCGGCTAGAGTCTTCATCCGAGGAAGACGACGAGGAGGCCGAGGAGTCCGAGGAGTTGTCACCTTTCCTAGGGGCGACTGAGGCCTCCGAGCCTGAACCACTGGCCTCTCTTCTCCTAGAAGGTTCACTTTGAGGTAAGGCTTTCATTTCTGCCCTGATCATCTCTCTCAGGTTTGAAGTGAAGTCAGGTGTCTCTTCCGCTACCTGCATAAACGGGGGAGAGTATAAGGGCCTGACAATCTACCCCTGGACTCCCTGTCTTTATTAACCCCTACCGTCTGCCGTATGCATGGCTGGCATAATTTTTTAGGGTGGCCATCTGGTAGGGGGGAACTACAGAGGGCACATTCCCTGTGCTTCTATTTTCCCGTAGCCTTCTTCCCCTACAAAAAAACATAAGGGAAACACTGCATCAGGGTACATTCACGGAGATCTCTTACCCATGCAGATGAAGCAGGTACCGGATCACGGAGGGAGGCAGGGGGATCCTTCCTGGAGGAACTTTCGCGGCTTTGGTTGCTAGTTCGTCTCTGCTTCTTCTGCTGGCCACTCGTATGCGGTTTTGTCGTGGCCTGTTTTTGCGGGCGCTCCTGCGCCTCATCCTGCTGGTCTAAGGGGGCTTCCGTCGTATCCATCGCTGGGGCCTTCGGAAGCACCCCAGCGGCGTCCCCATCTGCCTTAAATGGCCTCCTGGTGTCCGGGTCAGCAGGTATCCAGCCATAGCACCACCCACCCGGGATCCTTTCGGGCACTCCCTCCCCCATGATTTGGCCCCCCCGCCTTACCCAGGCCGCCGCGCGACCCCCGGACAGGCGTGCACCCGCGGCGTGCGTCGGAGGCCGGCACCCGACTTCCGGTATCGGCGCTTTCGGCTCCGCCCCTTCCGCCGCGTCACTTCCGCCGCTCACCAGAGCCCTGCGGAAGCACGCGCGAAGGAGCTGCGCAGCGCCCCTGCCCGGAATGCCTCCCAGCGCCACGCGCACGCCGCTATGACCGCCGCCAGGGGCCAGCATCGACTGGAAGGACCGGCCTGGGGGAGCGCAGGCCGGAAACCCGGGGCATACATACCAGGTGCTGGCGTTCCGGAGACGGCATCCACCGGACCCCTGCTCCACCTGCTTCGTCCACTGCCGTGGTGACCTACCCGGCCCCACCGTGGCGCTTCCAGGGACCCCGCACTGACCGAGGTAGGAGACCCCCTCGCTACCTGGGTCGGTCAGCCGGCCTGGGTATTCAATGACGAGTCCATGACGGACAATCTGTAGAGAGTCCTGTCCTCTAGGAACAGGAAACCAACTGATGCGTGGGAGAGGTGCCACCCTTTTGTATCTGTAGGTTTCCTGTTCCTAAAGGGCGGATTCCCTCTCTCAGGTGGTGCTGTCATGGACGACCGAATAAATATAAGTTTTATAAACTTTATTTCCCCTTTCATAATCATTTGCATTGGACGCCCAGGGCCATGGACCAGTTCACTGCTGCCGTGACATATCCCCTTAAGAACCGGCCCGGTACAGAGTATCCCCACGGCCCTGGCAGGCAAGCTATACACACATACAGTATATATATCTATACCCCTCTATCTATACCTCTATCGCTATCTAGATCTATAGTGGAGGGTGTGTGTGTGCACGCAACAAGCCACACCCACTCCACATAGCCCTCCGACTGGCTGATGGAAAACAGGGTTACAGAGGGAAAGTGCGGGACGCGGGTGGAGAGCAGAGCTGCAAAGAAGGGAGCTGGACACGGATGGAGAGTGAGGCTGCAGAGGGATAGAATGGAACGGCATATGTAGAGCGGGACTGCAGAGGGAGAGAGCGGGATGGAGGGTGGAGAGTGGGGCTGCGGAAGGAGAGAGAGTGATGGTGGATGGAGAGCTAGGCTGCTGAGAGAGAGAACGGGACAGCCAGTGGAGAGCAGGACAGCCAGTTTAGAGCAGGGCTTCAGAGGGAGAGTGCCGGATGGCCAGTGGAAACAGGGGCTGCGGAGGGAGAGAGCAGGGCGGTATATATCCCCTGTGGCTTATGGAGCGCCCTCACTCACCAGGGCCGTGGGGTACTCGGTACTGGGCAGGTTGATCTTCTCAACGGGGGTTGTCACGGCTGCAGTGACCCTGTCCATGGCCCTGGGGCTCCATTACAAAAGGGGTTGTTTCAGTGTGCTTATGTTGGTGAAAGTTTATAAGTGATTCGTGACGCCACCTGTGGTGTTTGGCAATAGAGATGTAAGTCGACGCTGCAGACAGATCCTCTGGGACAGATGGTGTGGTGCAGCAGTGATGTTATAGCCCTCCACAGGCAGGGCTGTAGTCCCAGGGCAGTGCAGGTGAAGTGACACTTAGATGGTTTAGTGTCAGGTGCGGGTTGTAGCAGTGCTGGACAGGTTGGCGCAGGAATAAGTGAAGGACACTAGGGCATGTAGTTCCAAAGCTTTACTCACAGTCTGTTGCAGGTACAGGTGCCTGCATCCGTGCCGTTTCCCCTGGGTCAGGAGCTCAGCCAACTTCCAGGCAAGATGAAGTCCTCCTTTCCAACACTCCGCCAACATGTGCCTTTTCTGAACGTCTCCTCTTATAGCACCTTTGAGTGAAGTACTCCTAGTACTGAGTTACACTGGAGTTCCTCCTGTCAGATGTTCCTATGAACTCTACTTGTACGGCAGACAGCTGTAGCCTGCTTCGGGGGACTCCTTGCTACTAAGTCCCGGCTCACTAATATGTTGCTGTTGTGCCCCCAAGACTTGGGTGGGAATAAAGTGGTCACTACTTCTATTCCTCCGGTGTTTGCTGCAGGACCATTAGTATCCATACAACCTCGGGGACCGGACACCAGCCTTGCGCTTAGAACTTGAAAAAGGTTCTCCTCTAACCCTGGTCCTTGTTCTCTTATTCTCCTCACATTCCGTGCTAATCCTTCTTCCCAATGGAGATTCAAGCTTCCTTTCTCTGTCTCTTTCCTGTGCCAGCAGACCCAGATCACTGTGGCCTGCTGCAGCACTTCCTTCTTCCATCCTTCTCCCAGGGATCTTCTCTTTCTCACTCTGTCCTTCTACATCCTCACTCACTGACTGAATGAAAGACTGACTGACTCAACTCTTCCCGCTCTTTTATGTGAACTCAACTCCACCCATCTCTCAGCACGTTTCGTGTTCCAAGCAGGGAGCCACCAAGGGGTGCTTTGCTATACTCCAAGCAGGGAGCTGCCGAAGGTGCTTTGCTACACTACTTTGTGGTGTGGGGTGCAGGTGTTGGAGTGTGGTCAGGTGTCTCCACCTTACCTGGATGGTGGGGTACCACACCTCAGGAGGAGGTGCAGTACCTCTGTGGCAACTGAATCCTCAGGGGTGCCACACTTATACTACTATACTATATATCTCCTGTGGCAGATACTAAAAGAAGGAGCGTGAGGTGCAGGAGAAGACTGTGTAAAAAACAGAAGCATGAGGTGTATCAATATTTGGGTAAGCATTTAGTTAATCTGTGTGGCAAATCTGTAGTGTTGAATATATCATGTGAAATATTTTTATGTGCAATATAATCATTATAATTTGTTATAACTAACCACAGTTCTTTACCATGCCCAGGCAACACCAGGCTCTTCAGCTAATTTTATAAATACATACTTTTTCGGAATATGAATGCCCTCTGTGGGAAAGACAAGATTATCTTGTAGTTATGAGGATACCCTTTAAATGACTAATAAATAAAAAATAATGATGTTGCAAAGCAAGCTTTCTGGATTTCTTAGGTCCCTTCCTCAGGCATGGTATAACAAAGTATCTGAAGAAACACAAATATACACACACGAAAAAACCCAGAGGCATGCCATAATAAATAGACATTTAAATAAAGTGTTTGGAGAGTTAATCCTTCATTGGATTTGATTAGTGGTGTGAAAGTTTTATGTCCCAATATCCAAGTAAGATCAGAAGCATAATGCCATCACTGTTTCTGTAGCAGATTGCTCAAATTTTGTAGGTGGTCATATACAGTGAGTACGGAAAGTATTAAGACCCCTTTAAATTTTTCACTGTTTCATTGCATCCATTTGGTAAACCCAAAAAAGTTCATTTTTTTCTCATTAATGTACACACTGCACCCCATCTTGACTGAAAAAAAAACAGAGGTGTATGGAGAATTTCTCTTAACAAAGATAATGGTTTCTTACTTAATCCACATTTATGTATTCATATTCAAGACCTCTGTATAACCCCATCACTAATTGGTAGATTTATGTGTACAATGTGTTACGCTCACACTCTGACTTAAGTGACGCACGGATCGTGAGCATCGTGAACCTACTGTGCCATGTACCAGACTTACGCTGTAGGGGCGTGACTCAGTAGCTATCTTGGTGTTCACTTGAGCCTCTAGTGGCGAGATCAGGCTTGCAAGAAGCTGTAACAACAGATGCTGGCAGGAACAGCAGGGATAGTGGCAGGCATGGCAGATGTAGTCCGGATGCAGTAGGTATATTGAACGGCACAAACATTTGACAGGCAGGCAAGCGCCAGCGGGCACGGCCGACACACAGGCAGGTGGGTGCAGGAATGGTCGACATAGGAAAAGTTAGGACCCAGTTCAGATTTGATGGACAGGAACAGCTTTAGGAAGAACTGAGTCACTGGCAGGTATGACTGGAATACAGGAATAGGTAGAACCTGGTTCAGACTGGGAAGCTCAGGTGCGGACAAACAGGGGACCGCATATTCCCACAGGAGACACAGGACTCTGTTCCCATGGAAAAGACAGGGTTAGGTTTACAAGGACAAATAGATACAGGAGAGAGAGGACAGGACCAAGTGCACAAAAGACCGATACAAGGACAGGTACACACTGCGCAGACAGGGTCAAGATTACAGTGTACTTATAATGAAGTAGCAAGCGAACACATTAAATCACTAACATTGTACAGCGACAGATTAGAGATAGGTACTGATTCAAACTCTGCCGGCTTAGGAAAGGGTTAAGGAAAGGTACAGAGTCAGACATAGTAGATTAGAAAAGGAGGCTGCTACAGCAAGTATAGGGTAGTGACTAATTCAGACAACATGTGTGGAGGAAGGATCAGACACATCTGGTGTTTAAACAGACACATTCAGATACTGTCACAGAAGATACAGGGAAAGATACAGAATAGACACAAACAGAATAAGAGTCAGGTACTAATTCAGAAAGAGGTTCAGGATTCAGGCCTTGGCATACAGAACCAGGAAAAGCTTCGGACAAGAAGTGGACCTGTCAACAGACTTAGCAGCTTACAGACAAGTTAGACACCAAAGTCACTAAACATGATGTTGAACAGGCACCTCCTAATGGTTGAAGGTGCCTTAAGTATCAGATGCCTTGCAGGTATTAGCTGGGGACATCTTCATTGTACATGCACTGTCTCTTTAAGAACCAGAATGTTCCCACACGTGGACCCCAAGCATGCTGCCAGGAAACCAGCACAGCAAGCAGAGAATTCAGAGCTTACAGCATGGTGAGGAGTGGGGAGTACACTGGCTAATCATTGGCGTGGGCAGAGTTATACAGGGTTCAACATTCAGAAAACTGGTAGATCTGTGTGAAAGTAGTAGATGGGGACCCACTGCAGAAATGGTTGAGCTTTCCCTGGAGGGGAATGACTAAGTGCCCACCTGTTCTTCACTAGAGCCTCCAGTGGTGAGGATAGTCTTGCACCTAGTTGCTACCCTAAAGGCCCAATTTCAGGGCAGTCAGCAAATCTGCAGCAGCTGACCAACAAGTCAAAGCAGGAATACGAGTCACAGAGGGCATAGGCAGAGATGTAGTCAAACAGTCCAATGTTATGAATGGGTCACCAAGGAGAAAAAACACCACAAGCCAAGTCTCAGAAAACCAGAGAGGTTGGTAACTATGCAGATCCCTGATCCTAACCACACAACTAGCAGCAGTCGTGGACGTACCTATGATGAATCTAGACGCCTCGTCTCAATCGGAGGACTACATAAGCCTAAAGCAAGAAAAGGGGAAAACTAACTGCCCCAGAGCAGACACCAAAGGAAAGACAGCCCCCATACATGTATTGACGATGAAACAAGATGAAAACACAAACACAGGCAGGAAAATAGGCTGAGCAAACGATGGCGCCAAACTAACTAGAAAGGACAGGAAAGGAATCTATCTGCAATCTGCCAAAAACCCTACAAAAATAATGTCCAAAACTTCTGATAGCAAAATTAACCCTGAAGTCACTAGACTTCTCCCTCTATATCAGCACTCTGAAATATTCTGAGACAGAGCAAAAAGAGGCCAATCTAATAAGGGACAAAAAAGGCAAATTGGCAAATACAGATAAATAAGAGTGGAAATTCAGCACAGCCCCAGCCGGGGCTGGCTGACCACACAAAAAACTGAATAAACCAACAAAAGCAAGTGTGAACATTAGCAAAAATACTTAGCTTGAGAAGACTGGAACAGAGCTAAAGTCCAAGACCTGAGAAGCAGACTGAATCACCAGCACAGGATAGGGCGTTGGCTGTCTTATATCCAGTCTGATACTCCAGAGATCCAATCATTATCCTACCAATTAAACCAACCTCACTACCTCCTGTTACCACCAGAGGGAGAGCAGAAAATGAGTTCACAACAGTCCAAGGTCAGGGCAGGCCTCACAATACAAAGCTGGGGTCAGGAGCAGAGAGCAGAAAAAACAGGTAAAACAGGGTCAAAATACACAGTCACCAAAAGCTCATCGTGGGAACGTAGCATGAGGCTGGTTTCACATTTGCGGTTTTTTTCGCGGTAATTTAGCGCTAAATAGCGCATGCGTTTTTTTTTCCTATACTTTGCATGGGATGCGCTTATGTGCGCATACACATGCGTTTGTACGCGTTTTACCGCGCATGCGTTTTTTTGCGGTATGCGCTCGGGCGCACAAAATGCAACTTGTTGCATTTTTTGTGCGTCCGATTTGCCTCAAAAAAACGCATGCGCGCGCAATGCGTTTTTTTACAGCAAGACACCCATTATAAGTCTATGGTGAGCATATGTGCGCATTGGCATGCTTATGTATGCGTTTTTTTGCACATGCGTTTTTTTTTTACCATTAGTTTAGACAATGGAATTTAGGGGTTTGGGTAAAGTTAGGGTTAGTTAAGGGGGGTTAGGGTTAGGGTTAGGGTTAGGGTTAGGGTCAAGTATAGTTTGGTTAAGGGTTAGGGTCAGGGTTAGGGTCAGGGTCAGGGTTAGGGTCAGGGTTAGGGTTAACTATGGTTTGGTTAAGGGTTAGGGTTAGGGTTAGGTATGGTTTGGTTAAGGGTTAGGGTCAGGGTTAGGGTTAGGGTCAGGGTCAGGGTCAGGGTTAGGGTCAGGGTTAGGGTTAAGTATGGTTTGGTTAAGGGTTAGGGTCAGGGTTAGGGTCAGGGTCAGGGTTAGGGTTAAGTATGGTTTGGTTAAGGGTTAGGGTCAGGGTTAGGGTTAAGGTTAAGTATGGTTTGGTTAAGGGTTAGGGTCAGGGTTAGGGTCAAGTATGGTTTGGTTAAGGGTTAGGGTCAGGGTTAGGGTTAAGTATGGTTTGGTTAAGGGTTAGGGTCAGGGTTAGGGTTAGGGTTAGGGTTAAGGTTAGTTAGGGTTTGGGTTAGGGTTAAGTATGGTTTGGTTAAGGGTTAGGGTCAGGGTTAGGGTTAGGGTCAGGGTTAGGGTTAGTTAGGGTTTGGGTTAGGGTTAAGTATGGTTTGGTTAAGGGTTAGGGTCAGGGTTAGGGTTAAGTATGGTTTGGTTAAGGGTTAGGGTTAGGGTCAGGGTTAGGGTTAGGGTTAGTAAAGTCATGGTTTGGGTTAGTGTGAGGGGCCACCTAATGTTGGAAAAAAACGCAAACGCGGTAAAAACGCACTAAAAACGCATACAAACGCTGCGTTTTTTTCATGCATGCTCATAAAAATGCTTGAAAAAAACGCAGCAGTTGTATGCTTTTGTATGCGTTTTTCAATGCGTTTTTTTGCGGGAAAAACGCGCTGCAAAAAAAAGCAAGTGTGAAACAGGCCTAAGCAGTTGAATATTTTATGTTCCACGTTATACCCATATTTTACTGTTCTGTCTTGCATAAACAATGTTTTGGCTAGGATTTTATTTGGCATGAGCATTGAAGTAACATTAAATTATAAGTAGAAAATTGCACTAATTGTAAGATCTATTATGGGTGTATTAGTGATTAGCTAATCTGTAGTGATGAGTATTTGGGTGCTCGTATATGCTCGGCACTCGTCGAGCATTGGCTAGTGCTCGGATTGAAAGCTCAAATGCCCACGTTTGGCGCCTGTTACACAACCAAGAAACATGCATGGATTACATTCCAGTCACTATGATGCCATACCTTTCTGGTTAGTGGCTTTACCGTGATTGGCCAGCAGCATTACCTCAGAGGTTATATAGGAACTGGTGCCACACTCAGCTCACTAACGCCATTGCACAGCTCATGGTCAGTTTTGATTGGAGGAAGAGCGCAATTGTCCAAGTTTGTGTATGCACAGTTTTATTAATCAGAGTCCTCTAGTGGTGCTACTTTTGCTGATGCTGAACCTTCATACTAAAAGTCCTTCTAAGGTCTAATCTTGTTATTTTTATGTTGCTATGCAATACTTTCAGAATGTAGCCTAGAGACAACTCCTGGAGCAAAGAGAGTGGCTGAATACAACCTCTAGGGAGGGCTTAGGGCTTTTCAGCTTATCACTAAACATATACTTACTGCAGGTGACCACTTTTTTTTTGGGGGGGGGGGGTGAAAAAAGCCGGATTACTTACCGGTAATGCTCTTTTAATGAGTCCACGACAGCACCCACTTGGAGAGAGGGATCCGCCCATAGGAACAGGAAACCTACAGAGATAAAAGAGGGCGGTCCGCCTCTCCTCCTCAGTTGGATTTCAGAGTACCAGGAGGACCGCCAATTATTAGGCCATTATGTTATCCAATATTCTAAATTTATTAACTTTACAACTAAGAAGGTGTATATACATTATGTTAACTTCTAGGGAGGGTTAGTGAATGGGTGCTGTCGTGGACTCATTAAAAGAGCATTACCGGTAAGTAATCCGGCTTTTTACTCTTCGCCACGACAGCACTCACTTGGAGAGACTTTCAGAGACTTTCACCTGGGAGGGCCACCGTGCTGAGGACCGCTCTACCAAAGGCTAGGTCGGATGAGCCTGATAAATCAAGGCTATATTGATTATAAAAGGTAGAGGGTGTAGACCAGATTGCCGCCTTACATATAGACTCGATTGCGACGTCTCCCCTCTCTGCCCAGGAGGAAGCCATAGCTCTGGCGGAATGTGCTCCGATACCCTCCGGAGGATTTTCATTGCTTTCGGAGTATGCCAGCCCAATTGCGTCTCTGATCCACCGAGACAAAGTACCCTTTGTGACTTCATGTCCTTTCTTTTGGCCCTGGAAGGAAATAAACAGAGCCCTACTCTTCCTCCAGCTGCTAGACCTCTCGATGTATTGTAATACCGCTCTTCTAACGTCTAGTGTATGGAACTTTTCTTCCTCTGGAGTAGAAGGCTTACTAAAAAATGACGGGAGGTGGATCTCTTGTGATCTATGAAATTTCCCTGCTACCTTTGGTAGGTATGAGGGGTCTGGTTTTAATATTAACTGATCCTGAAATATCAACAGAAA
Organism: Dendrobates tinctorius; assembly: GCF_039654945.1. Lineage (NCBI taxonomy): Eukaryota > Metazoa > Chordata > Amphibia > Anura > Dendrobatidae > Dendrobates > Dendrobates tinctorius. The sequence continues at coordinate 2,716,361 of NW_027361789.1, read as the reverse complement.
AGGGGGTTCTATTGAAAGGGCTTGTATGTCACTAACTCTTCTGGCTGAGGTTAGTGCAACTAGTAGTACTGTTTTGAAGGATAGGTGTTTAAGGGATATTGAATCTAAGGGTTCAAAGGGCGGACGTGTTAGAGCCTCCAGAACTAGGTTTAAGTCCCACGGAGGAACTCTAGGTATGTGCACCGGCTCACTCCGCTCACAGGCCGAGATGAATCTGCTTACCCATCTATTGCCTGCCACGTTATAACTATAGAGGGCCCCTAGCGCCGACACCTGCACTTTTAATGTATTAACAGCTAACCCTAATTCCTTCCCTTTCTGTAAGAACTCTAGGATCGCTGTAATCGGAATTTGTCCGAAATCCGGCTCTGCGTGGGACTCTAGGAATTTTCTCCATACTCTGGTGTAAATTTTGTCGTTGTCACTTTCCGACTTTGAAGGAGTGTATTGACTAATCCCTCCGAGAAACCTCTTGATCTCAACATTTCCCTTTCAAGTTCCAAGCCGTCAAGTGGAGATTGTCCACTTGAGGATGGAAGAATGGCCCCTGTGAGAGGAGCCTGGGGGTTGAGGGAAGCACCCACGGGTCTGTCACTGACATTGCTTGCAGGCAAGAAAACCAAGGCCTCCTGGGCCAGAATGGTGCTACTAAGATTACTCGTGCTTTCTCTGCTCTGATTTTCCTGATCACCTGCGGTAGAAGTATGATTGGGGGAAACGCATATGCCAGTTTGAATTGCCACGGGGCCTGGAGGGCATCCAGAATTTCCGGATTGTCTGTCATATTTAGAGAGGCGAATCTTCGCACCTGTCTGTTCTCTCTGATGGCGAAGAGATCTATTTGGGGACGACCCCATAGTGCCACGATGCGTGTGAATATCTCCCGGCTTAGACACCACTCTCCTTGTCGCAGTGTATGGCGACTTAGAAAATCTGCCTCCCAATTGTCTCTTCCCCTTATGTGGAGGGCTGAGAGAGACAAAAATTGTTTGTTTTTCTGCTAGGGATAAAATTCTTCTTGCGGAAGACATTAAGATGACTGAACGAGTTCCGCCTTGTCTGTTCAGATATGCGACTACTGTGGTGTTGTCCGAAAGGATTCTCACGTTTTCCCCTTGTAACTGCGGAAGAAAATGACAGAATGCATGATAGACTGCTTTTAGTTCCTTTAAATTTGACGAATCCTGATGTTCGCCTATATCCCATAGGCCTTGGGCAAACCTATTTCCCATATGGGCTCCCCATCCTGTGGGGCTAGCGTCCGTGATAATTATACGGGAGGGTGTTATAACCCAAGGTACTCCTCCCGCTAAGTTATCATCCCTTAGCCACCATGTAAGGGAGGTTAGGACCTCCTGGGATAGCGTGATTTTCTTTGTCAGATTACCCCGATCCCGAGATTCCTCTAAGAGAATTTGGTGTTGTAGTTCCCTTGTATGGAACTGGGCCCAGCGAACTGCAGGGATGCAGGCAGTAAGGGATCCCAGGAGGGACATTGCTTCCCTTAAAGATATGTGTGGCCGATCTATTGCTGTCCTCACTTTCTTTTTAATTGCTGAAATTTTTACCTGACATAGTAGACATTTTTGATGTATGGAGTCTAGCTCGAGACCTAGGAAGGACTGAACCGACTGCGGTCGATTCTGGACTTCTTGAAGTTTATTATCCACCCTAGGGCCTGTAGGGACAAGATTGTATCAGCAACCCGTTCATTACATTGCCAAATTGAATTCCCTACAATCAAAAAATCATCCAGATAGGGTACTATTAGTGTGTCCTTCTGACATAAAAAGGCCATCACTTCCAACATCACCTTTGTAAATACTCGTGGTGCGATGGAAATGCCGAATGGCATGGCTGCGAACTGGAGATGCTGTATGGTGCCATCGAGGAGGACCGCCACTCTGAGGTATCTTTGATATCTGCAATGGATGGGAATATGATAATAAGCATCCTTCAGATCCAAGCCTGCCATCATACAATTAGGGAAGAGGAGCTTAATCGTGGATCTTATGGATTCCATCTTAAATTTATGATTTATTATAAAGGAATTTAATTTCTTCAAGTTAATTATCGTCCGGAATGACCCGTCTGGTTTAGGTATCAGAAAGAGAGGGGAGTAAAATCCTCTCCCTTCCTGCCCTTTAGGTACATGGACCAGAACTTTTTTGTCTAGAAGGCTCCAAATCTCAGCCTCCAGGGCCTGCTGTTGAATTGGCGAGCTGAAGGATGTTATAATTAGTGAATTATGGGGTACTTGATGAAATTCTATCTTTAACCCTTCTTTAATAATGCCCAGGACCCAAGGGCTAAGCGTAATTTTCTCCCATTCTCGAAAAAAGTTTTTTAGCCTCCCCCCTACTGGAGGGACTGGCTCCTCAGTTCCTGTCCCTGCGGAAGGAGGATCCCCTAAACATGGCACCTTTGCCCTTTCCTTCCTTTGTGGACCAGCGGTTTTGATTTTCTGCTGGTCTTCCTCGGCCAAAAGGTCTTCTCCTAAACGCCCTCCTATAAAATGGGAGACGAGGGTTAGGGAATCCTTTTTTCCTTTCTTTTGCCTTCGTAAGGATTTCATCTAAGGCTTTCCCAAATAAGAACTCACCCTCGCAGGGAATGGTACAAAGCTTTGCTTTAGACTGGGTGTCCCCTCTCCAGCTTTTTAGCCATAGGCTACGTCTAGCGTTATTAGCCAACCCTGCTGTTCTGGCTGCCAAACGCAAGGAATCAGCCGAAGCATCAGCTATATATGCCGCTGCACCGCGGATTAGAGGTATGGCGGCCCGTAACTTGTCTCTGGAGATCTTCTGGTCTATTTGTTGGTCTAGTTGGTCGATCCAGACCAGCATAGAGCGAGCTGTGAAAGTGCTAGCTATTGCCGGTTTAAACGTGCCGGTAGCTGCCTCCCATGCCCTCTTTAATGAGGCTTCAGCTTTACGGTCCAGAGCGTCTTTTAGCACGCCCGAGTCCTCCACTGGTAAGATTGTTTGCTTTGAGGCGGAGGCCACTGCCGCATCTACCTTCGGGACTTTAACCCATGTCGACAAGTCTTCGTCGTTAAAGGGGTACCTTCTCTTTGAAGTTGAGGGAAGATACCCTCTCTGGTCCTGTCTCACCCACTCCTTCTTAACCAGAGCTTTTATTGCTGGAATAACTGGAAAAACTTTCCTCTGTCTGTTAGACCTGCAAACATAATTTCCTGAGCTGTTTGCAGCTCTTTTGTATCTGTGCAACCCATTGTATTTCTTACGGATTTAACTAAATTATCCATATGATCTAATGGAAAACAGCAACGGCCCTCCATCTCTGAGGAGGATGCCGGTGTAGACGCATTAGAACTATCCGAGGCTATTTCGCCCTCATCAGTGTCTACGGCGTCTGCTGGCCTAGTTGTTTCGATATTAGTAGGCCTGCTAGACTGACTTAGGGCCTGTAGTTCTTCTCTAATTATAGCCCTTATATCTGCGGCTGAAGTTGACGCCTGCTTTGCCGTTTCGTTTATGCATGCTTTGCAGAGTCTTTTTGTGTACGAGTCCGGTAGCGGACGTGTGCACAGGGCACATTCTTTAATTTTTGATTTTTCCTTCCTCTTAGTCTGAGATAGAGACATCATGACGGAGGGGAGAGGGAGAGAGAGAGAAGAGAGAGAGAGAGACATTTTAACAGCTTGATAGGCAGAGCGTCGTCCACTCACCCAGAGAAGCTGTAGGTACCGGCTCAGGAGGCTGAGGAGGCGGCTTGTTGGCATGGCTTCTGTGGCTACGATCCGAGGATTCCCGTCTTGCGCGGTCCTTGGCTGCTGCTGCGTCGCCTGCCTGGGGATGCGTGTCCTGCCTTGGTGAAGACATGATTGCACGCCATATTTCTGTGCCCCAGGCCTTTTATAAGCCCCTTCATGCCTGGTACCTCCCCCTCCAGGTGCGCCCATCTGCGGCTCCTTGTTACAGCGCCGGGACTAGCCGCCTGCTCTCTGCAGATTGAATCTTTTTTTATCTCTTCTGGAGGGGGCGGGGAGCGCCTCCTGCTTGCAGCGCCGCCCAGCGCGCGCGTGCGCTCTGAGCTGAGGAACCTCCGGTAACCCGGAAGTTCCTCCTTACCACTTCCTGTCGCGCTGTCTGTACGTCCTCATGGACGCTGAAGCCCTTTGGGAACGCCGGAGGCTCCGTTTTCTCCGGTTCCTGCGCCCCCACATGGACCGGAATGGATCCTCCCACCCGGTGTCATGTTGTTCACAGAAGAACCCCAGTCGGCGCCACCCGGTACCGGGGTTTCTGCCCGTCATCCATACCAGCCGAGGAGGGAGCCGGATTCCAGCACTCCCCCGTCGCTGTTTCTGGACCGGAACCCCTGCCGTTCTCGCAGACACTGCACAGGCGGTTCCTTGTACCAGGTAAGACTATAGTGTATCCTGCGGTTACCCTTCGGAACAGGAAACCAACTGAGGAGGAGAGGCGGACCGCCCTCTTTTATCTCTGTAGGTTTCCTGTTCCTATGGGCGGATCCCTCTCTCCAAGTGGGTGCTGTCGTGGCGAAGAGTAAAAAAGAATATATTATCATCAATACAGTTTAAAGTGTTTTGTGTAAAATTATGGTTGTTTGAAATATTTAAGACCGCTTGGCCTGCAACGGGTGAATTTTTTTTTTTTTTTTAATTAAAAAGTGGTTTTATTTAATCAAGGAAACAACAAGTGCTGATGATTGTGCACACAGATGGCGAGGACATGGGGCAGGTGCAACTACAGCTGTTGCTTAAGCACAAGCAACACGCCCATTCATGATACAAAGCTTCCATTCCACTTTGCAGGGAGGCACAGGACACCACTTCTTAAGACACACTAGTGCAAACAGGTGGTCATTTGGATAGCAAATAAGCATTCCAGCATGTTTGCCAGCATCACCCAGTCTTCCACAAAGTCCATTCTCACTTCTCAGGAGTCTAGATCACTTAATCCACACCCTGATCCTCCTTCCTCCCACGATGTCAGATCACAAGATACCAGTGCTTCTACACTAGGATACACCGATGAGCTTTCTACATCATTTCTTCATTGTGCTCTCTCACTGTGAATGCTCCAAAGAGGACAGGAGGACAAGCTATTTAGTAATGCACAAAACTTGATGCAGCTATGGTCACAATAAGATAACAGTGGGGAATGGCAAATTTTGTCTGAGGGGGTAGATCATGATTAGGAGACACAGTTGCCAACAAGTCAGATTGTTGTTAAGTCACCAAGTCAGGAGGACCAGGGTGTGGCAGTGGATGATCAAGTCACTGACCAAACCTTGGAAACTGGCATTCAGAGCTAGGCCAGTATCACTGAGGGGGAGGGATTGGCAGCACTGAAACAGGCAGGAAGAGGCAGAGGGTTGACTAGAATGAGAAGGCAGGCAACTGTTCCGTAGAGCAGACACTCATGAATTTCTCCATCAAAGAGTTAAAGTTCTGATTAGTTGTAAATTACCATTTTGTTCTTTTGTCATGCCAAGATCAGCAGAGGCCTGACCACCAAGTGCCTAACCACCACCAGGATGATCAGGCACATGTCATCTAAGCACCTGACTCAGTGGGCCGAACACTTGGGTCCATAACTGGTTCCAGATGGTGATACCACTCGCTCTTCCCCTGTGCTAGGTGCTTCCCACTCTTCTGTCCATGACAATTGCACAGATGCCTATCACTCTGCACCTGTCCTTTCACATTCTGAATCATCATCATTGGGCATTTTCAAAATGTTTATCCCCGCACAGCTGTCCTTAACCCAGGCCTTGGAAGGAAAGAGAATGTTCTCAGCCACCCACGCACAGGCTCAAGTGCTAAATGTGCACATTTCTGTTACATGGCTGCTTGCCATTTAAATGTTGCCATTTAGGCTAGTAGACATGGAGGCTTTCCGCCGATTCATGGGGACAGCCGTCCCTCGGTACATGAAACCCAGCCGCCACCATTTCAACTGATGTAATTCCACTGCCTTGTACGAGTACGTGTCCAGGATCATCATCTGTGCCTTTACCAACACACTTACTGGGACTGTGCACTTAACGACAGACAGGTGGAAAAGCGCTTGTGGCCAGGGATGCTACATTTCCTTGACTGCACACTGGATGGACATTGTGGAGGCAGAGTTCCACCCTGGCACTGCACATGTGATACTGATGCAGAGGATTGCTGCTCCTAATTCTATCAGGGTTTCCTCCACCAGTTCTTCACCCCTTCTGCCCCTCCACATCCTCCATCTCTGATTTGTTATCTCAGAGCACGTCATCCACATCAGCCGGAAGCTTGAAGCTCAGCAGCACTACTTCAGCAAAGCTGCAACAGGCTCTAGTGAAGCTGATTTGTCTAGGAGACAAACTGCATGCCATGGCAAAGATATTGAAATGAATAACAGATGAAAAAGATGCGACTCTCGCAGCTGAATCTCCAAGCAAGCATTGTTGTGTGTGATAATGGTGGTATCTTGGTGGCAGCTGTGAAGCTTGGCAAACACACATTCCAAAATTGGCCCACAAGTTGAATTTGGTAGTTCAGCAGTTTCTGAAAACCTAACCAAGATTTGCCAGAGCTTCTGGTCAAGGTACGCCGCATGAGAGCCCATTTCCGCAAGTCAGCTACAGCTGACACCGCTCTGGAAGTGCTACTGCAGCATATGCAATTGTGAACTCACTCACTGGTGGCAAGATTTTGTGAGCATCAGAGGCCAGTTGTGGAATACCAGCTCCAATATGCCTTTCTGTATTGTGCTGAACTTCTGCACATAACTGAAGCGTGGCCATGAATGTCTGACACTTGGGCAATTTTTCCAAGACTGAGGACTCCACAAAGATGGTGAACATCAATGAAATCATAATCAACGCAACCACCCCGCTTCTGTGCCTACTTAAATAGTCACAATTGACAATTAAACATGATGCTTTGCATGTGGACCAGGTAGAGATGGAGGACGATATGAGACAGAGATACTACCAAGCCCAGCCTCATCTCATATGCTCGGAGCAGATTAGGCAACAATGAGAAGGTGGAGGCTGAATAGTAGAAGGAGGACCAGGAGCGCAACAGAGGTTAGTACCCACACAAGTTTTGCCACATATCTCCTACATTGATGGGCTGAAGAGAAGAATGAGTTGGAAGAGAAGGGAAAGAGGAAGAGAGTGAGGAGAGAGGAGGAGGAGAGTCATCATCATGGTGGAAACAAGAAAGTGCTGGCTGTAGGAACCTTGGCATATATAGCCAACTTTATGTACTGCTGCATTTCCTGTGACCCACGCATTACATTCATCTTGGCCAAAAAAAAAAGGAAAAAAAAAAAAAAAAAGAAGTACTGGTTGTACACCCTGCTAGACCCATGCTACAAGGAGAACTTTGCATTTCTTCTAAGGTGAAGACGTCTACTAAAATGGTGCCATCACCAGATGGCCATTCTGGAAAATATGTTGAAAAAATTCCCCTCAGACAATGCTAGCGACAGTGAGCAAACTTCCTTGCCCAACTGAGGAGGAGAGGCAAAGGAGACACACAGAAGGTACAGCAGAGATACACTATCAAAGGCCTGAGCCAATTTCATAATTTCATGACATCGTCCAGGCCATGATGACTGGGTATTTTTGACAACGAGGTAGAAGTTTTTAAAGATGGTCAATATCTGGGTTACAAAACCAGCAAACTCCCAAATTCCTCTGCGAACTTCAACTATTGGGTCTCAATTCTGGATACTTGGCATGAGTTGTCACTCTATGCCTTGGAGGTATTGTGCTGCCCTGAGCGGGTTTTAGTGCCAACGGTAGGGCGTCATAACAGACAGGTGCTTTCTGCTGTCAACAGAAAATGTTGACAGGCTCACTCACTAAAATTAACAAAACCTGGATTAGCTTGACTTTTCCATACCACCAGATGACAGCAGTACATAAAGTGTATTTAATCTACAATATTTGAATGAGGCACTCCAGTTGGTGCCTTCAAGGGTGTATGGATGACCTTGCTTGTAATTTTTTGAGGGCTTTGCACTTAGTGCATAGACTTTATGAGTCTAGGAGTACGACTACACGACAATTTAAATAGAATGTGTATGATGCCCTCCTTTAATGTCTAATACAGGGTGTATCCAAGTCCCTCTGCCATCTAATTTTGGCAGTTCTTGCTTCCTTCGTAAATTAAAATGAAACTTCCAATTTTATAATAAAAATTTCAATTTTCTTTTTACTTAATTTTTTTTTTAAATTTTGCCATATATATACACACACACACGTCATTAAGCAGAAAAGACTTTCTTAACTATTTTCCTGTAAACTCCAATTTCTCGCCGATTTTGAATGTCTTATTGTCAGTTCTTTAAGTGGAGTAAAAGTGTGATACCATCATGCTAGGCAGCAATCTGGGAGTTAGAGATGCTTCCAGGAGACTTCCCCATGCTGTGCTCCTTTCATTCAGCAATTTTTCTATCCATTTCAACATTTTCACTGCCCCCCAGACCTCTTCGTAGGGTTTGCTGGAAAAACGCGCTGATTTCCCATTGACTCCCATTATTGTAGTTACTTGAAACGAGCATCCGGGCATTAGGAATTGCTCGGTTCGAGTAACGAGCCCCTTTAGTGTATTTATTTTAAAGAAAAGGTGCAATGCACGAAAAAAAAAACAAAAAAAAAAAAAACTACAAACCCGAGCTTGGAGCAACCTTGAATTAGATATAAGCCACAGTACATCCTAGTGAAATGACATTGAGGTTAATGCTTAAAGCTTTAGCACAGCAGTTTCCCTGGCTCATTTTTCTTGGCATTGGGGTAGAATACATTGAAAACCATTAATGCAGGTGCTACCGCTGCTAACACCTCACAACGCAGCATTGCTTGCAGTAGCAACAATGATTCTTCAGGGTATTATAACTGATCTACAAATTACTCTCAAAGGCTTAGAAGACTCTTCTCATTCTTGGCAATGGCTCAAACTGATCCAAGATGAATAATTCATGTTTCACCTCAGTAGAAAATGCATTTAATCTCCACTTCTTGTTCCAACAAAAGATATTCCCTGATTGCTATTGACCTCTCACTTCATGTAGTGTATGACCTCCTTTGATTTAATTTTTCTTTAAGTATGGGTCAAAAATGAGAACATGGAGAAGTAAACATCTGCGACAGTAGAATTCAAGTATTAGGTGATTTGCATTCTTGCGTGTATTAAGCAATATTCATGGAGATAATCAATACTTCAGTTACACAAACAGAATTTTTTTTAAATGTAAGAACATCACACTTGAATATATAGCTTTCACAGACTCATTAAAGCAATTCTGTTTGCACAGAATAACTGCAGCTTTAATGTGGTCAAACATTTAAATGCACCTTCCCACCTACTTGTTTCCCCATCTGTCTCCGGTCTTCTCTGGCTGTACCATGCAAGAGCTGTCAAAGATCAGCAGTGGGGTATGAGAATGAGGGAAAACAACTGTGTGGAAAGGTATGCTTGCAGTGGCATGTATAAGTATGAGCACCCCTGGTCAATATTACTATTAATTTTAACAGTTAAGCAAGTTGAAGTTGAAAGAATCTCTAAAAAGGCTAAAGATAAAAATGACAATTCCTTTGTATTTTTGGAAAATAAGGCATTTTTTACATTTTAAAAAGTTACAAAAAAATAGGCCAATGTAAAAGTTTGTGCATCCTTGGGGATGTGTGTGCTCAGAAGACTTTGACCAAGGTTTCAGACCTTAATTAGCGTGTTAGGCTTATGGCTTGTGCACCATCATCGTTAGGAAAGACCAGGTGATGCAAATTTCCCAGCTTTATAAAAAAAAAAAAAAAACAACCTTAACTAGAGATGAGCAAACATGTTTGGAAAACGTTTGCCAATCTCTAATTCGTCAAGAACGTAGCATATTCGGATTCTTGTTCGCTTTCATGAGCATTTTTGCTCAAAAGTCTGCAAAATTAATTATATCATCGCGTTTCCACCAATGCTTTTGTTATTACCTTGTCTAGGATAGTGGTGCTGTATGATGAGTGGGTGGGACGTGTTTGATGAGGGTAGGGGAAAGTGGAGATTTTAGAGGAGCGTGTGAAGATGGCCATTCTGGAAAATATGTTGAAAAAATTACAGGAGTGGCACGCGCTTTTTTCCCCTTAAGTTTGTGTGTGTTGATTCCGGCAACTAATTAGGGTGCAGAAACCATCCACAACGCCATGACACAAGGTCTTTGTGATTGGCTGCTGAAGTCACATGTCCCTGACCATATAAAAAGGCGGACATCTTGTTTTCCTGCCGCAATTTGCTCAGTGCCACAGTGCAGAGAGGTTGCTTCTGTGCTAGTGCTGAAAGTGAAATAGACAGATCGGATACGATTCTGTATGAAATTGATCTTCCAGCATCTAAGTAGATTGTACAAAAACTGTTTCTGTGGCAAGTCATAAGGCCAGATTTCCAGTTAAAAATAGTTAGGCTTAACAATATTGTTAAGGCAATTAAGCAAATATTGATTGTTCATTTAGTGACGGGTGACTGACAGCTGTGGGCCTAAGGTTTTGAAACAGCAGGTTACAAGAGGGCAAGGCTACTTACAACATACCGTATATACTCGAGTATAAGCCGACCCCTAATTTTGCCACAAAAAACTGGGAAAACTTGACTATCTTCAAAAAGGGGAAGAAGGTAGACCCAGGCAACTATAGGCCGGTGAGTCTGACTTCTATACCAGGAAAGATCTTTGAGCAAATTATTAAACAACATGTATGTCAGTACCTGGATAAGAATGAAGTGATTAAACAGAGTCAGCATGGGTTTGTAACTAATAAGTCATGTCAGACTAACTTAATTTCCTTCTATAACGGAATCACTGATTGGGTGGATCAAGGAAATGCTGTAGATATAGTATATCTTGACTTCAGCAAAGCATTTGACAAAGTATCTCATACAATCCTTATTGAAAAAATGACTAAGTATGGAATGGACAAGGCAACTGTTAGGTGGATTCATAACTGGCTTAGTGATCGGACCCAAAGAGTGGTCGTAAATGGCTGCACATCCAGCTGGAAGAATGTCTCAAGTGGGGTACCACAGGGCTCTGTCCTGGGCCCTGTATTGTTCAACATCTTTATCAACGATTTAGATGAAGGAATTGAGGGTAAACTGATTAAATTTGCAGATGACACAAAGCTAGGAGGGATAGCTAATACTAGAGAAGAGAGAGGATTCAAAAATATATAAATAAACTGGAGAAGTGGGCAGCAACTAACAGAATGGTTTTTGACAGGGAATAATGCAAAGTACTACATCTGGGCAATAAAAATGAAAAAAGCATATACAGAATGGGAGGAAGAGGGCTAAGCAACAGCACATGTGAAAAAGACTTGGGTATACTAATTGATCACAGACTGAATATGAGTCAACAGTGTGATGCAGCAGCAAAAAAGGCAAATGCAATTCTAGGATGTATTATCAGAAGCATACAGTCTAGATCACGTGAAGTCATTATTTCCCCTCTACTCCTCTTTCGTGAGACCTCATCTGGAATATTGTGTCCAGTTTTGGGCACCACATTTTAAAAAAGACATCAACAAACTGGAGCAAGTTCAGAAAAGAGCAACCAGAATGGTGACCGGTTCTGCAAACCTTGTCTTATGAGGAAAGGTTGCAGGATTTGGGAATGTTTAGTTTGCAAAAGAGAAGACTGAGAGGAGACTTAATAGCTGTCTACAAATATCTAAAGGGCTGTCACATTGTAGAAGGATCAACTTTATTCTCATTTGCACAAGGAAAGACTAGAAGCAATGGGATGAAACTGAATGGGAGGAGACACAGATTAGATATTAGAAAAAACTTTGACACTTAGAGTGATCAATGAGTGGAACAAGCTGCCACGAGAAGTGGTGAGTTCTCCTTCAATGGATGTCTTCAAACAGAGGTTGGACAGACATCTGACTGGGATCATTTAGCGAATCCTGATTTGAGCAGGGGGTTGGACCAGATGGCCCAGGAGGTCCCTTCCAACTCTGCGATTCTATGATTCTTGGACTCAAGTATAAGCCTAGGGTGAGAAATGCTCCATAGATTATTCCCCCATATGCTGCCCTCATAAGATGCTCCATAGATTATTCCCCCATATGCTAACCCCATAAGAAGCTCCTTCGATTATTCCCCCATATGCTGACCCCATAAGAAACTTCTTAGATTATTCCCCCATGTGCTGCCGCTGCATGTAAAAATAAAAAAATGATATACTCACCTCTCCATCGCTGGGTGTCAGATACTCACCTGTCCTGCGTCCATGGCTGCTCACCGCTATCTGCCACGTCATCGATCAGTGACATTCAGACTGCAGGGGGTGCGGCGTGCACTAATCACGTCACCGCGCCCTCTGCTGTCTGAAGTCACTGACCGATGACAGACAGCAGCAAGCAGCCATGGACGCAGGACAGGTGAGTATCGCTATACTTACCTGTCCTGACGCTGTCTGAGCCCCAGCTTCTTCGCGCTCTCTTCCTGCGTTCAGTGGTCATGTGATACCGCTCATTAAAACTCATGAATATGCACATATTCATGAGTTTTAATGAGCGGTACCACGTGACCGCTGAAGGCAGGAAGAGAGAGCATGGAGAAGCTGGGGGCTCAAGAGGCAGCATCAGGACGGGTAAGTATGACCTGACACCCCCGCCCCCCGGTGTATATGACTCGACTATAAGCCGAGAGGGGGACTTTCAGCCCAAAAAAGGGCTGAAAATCTCGGCTTATATTCAAGTATATACGGTAAGTGGGAAAAAGCAAGTTTATGGTGGAAGGGGGAAAAGGTTTTATGTTCGATGTGTACGTGAGTTAGGTGTTAATGTTAATGAAAGCTCAACTGAACAAACAGTCTCGTCCTATCCAAAGACCACCGACATCTGTTGCTGGCCAGCTGTTGCTGGCTACTCGACTCCCTTTTTGTGTAGCCGCCCAGCGGCATGCGTTCTAGATGAGGCTCAGAAAGAGCATTTGTTACAGTGGATGGTAAGCACTGCATCAAGAGGCCTCTCCTCCTCTTCCTCAACCTTAACATCACACAAAGTGCAATCTTCAGAGGTGGCACCCCAATCACCCTTGTTTCTCCTCGCATCAAAAATTTCCAAACTCCCAGCTGACTATGGGGAACCACAGATGAGCCATTCTGAAGAGCTGTTCACTTTGTATTCCATGTTCATCAGAGGTCTGCTCTGAAGAATCACAGAATCCAGAAGAGGAAAGCATTTGCACTGATGCACAAAATATTCTTATGTTGGATCTGGGGCTGGAAAAAGTAGGGTCCAAGCAGAATCCAGATGTCACCAGATGTTAACCATCAAGGGTGGAGATTATCCTGATGAGGCGCAAATACCAGAGGCACATGCAGACTGTATTGTGATATCAAGGCAGGAAGAGGAGGGTGACTCTCAGAGTGAGGAATGTGAGAACAAAGGGGATGATAAGGTTGTAGATGGCACTGGGCGTGAACCCAGAAGAATGCAGCTGAGTAGCTCAGCAGAGAAGGTGGAGAAGCAAATTACATTGTGGCTTCCCACACAGACATGAAGTGATGCAACCATGACAAGCACTGCATCCTCAGCCCCAACTCTGACTGTGGCGAGCACTGGTCGTGAGCATGTAGTTCGCAGGGGCTGCAAGGGTTGCCTAGCCTGAGCATTTTTTGAGACCAAAAAGGATGACCCAACACACGTTATCTGTCACATTTAAAAAAAACTCAGTAGAGGCAAAAATTGCAATTATTTGCCAACTACATGCATGAATTGACGCATGCACAATCAACATGCCTTAGTGTGGGAATCTCACTGCGCTAAAATGTGGACTAGCGGGCCTCACCAACCACTTGCCATCCCATCAACCCCATTTGCTGCTGCTTCCTCCTCCGTCACCATTCAAAGTCTTCTCACACAGGTCACTGACCGCAGAAACTATACTTGTTAATCCACCACAATCGAGTGAGAGCCGGTCAGCTGTTACAGAAACAGGCATGACTTCTGCTTTTGTATCACCTAGCACAACACAACTTTCTCAATCCACTATAATATTTCCACCTGCATCTCGCTTACAGTCCATCAGTTTCTCACCATTTTCCGCACTACGCCGTCTCAGCACAGGAACCATCTCTCAGTCCCGCAGCTGTGGTCAAGAATGTTTCCTATTCTGGACATCCACATGCTAGAGCACACATTGAATAGTCTGCATGAGGAGGTGATGGTCCCAGAGGAGGATGGGGAAGGGACAACAATATCTCAAATTTTCAGACTGTCATGGGATGCAGGTGCCATGGGAGGGTGGCTTATAGCGATCAATGGGGGCTCATGGTACCAGACAAACTGCTAGTGAAGAGGCAGGAGCTGAGGAACAAATTGAGGAGGATGAGGTGATGGACATGCAATGGTCAGGAGATGAAGAGCTTAATGATGCGCTCTCTGTGGTCTCTGATTGGTGGGAGGGGATGGCAGAAACAACCTTGAGTGTTAGCCCACCACCTACACAGCATGGGCTTGGACCTCATGGAAGGACCTGACACCAGAGCGATGTCTTGCTGCACTTCAAAGCGATGCCCATATTCTTAGGGTTAGATATAGTGCCAACTACTGGGTTGCCACTCTTAGATTAACGGTACAAGAATAAATTTATTCTGATGATTCCCCCTAGAAAGGGATGCACGTATGCTGGTGTATTGACATACGCTTGTAGACAATCTTAAGAGAGGTTTTCCCCAGAAAAGCAGTGAGGCACACAGTGTGCATCCCAGTCGTAAAGTCCAACCCCAAGAACGCAAAGCGTCATGGCCAAAACATTAGCCACAGCAGTGTAAGTGGCATAAGCAATTCCTATGAGTCATTTTAACACATTTTTTTTAGACCAGCCCGTGCACCAGCAGAACAGAGTACAAGTCTTGCATGCTGTGAGCGTCTGGACAGGATGGTGCAGGAGTATCTGGAGTTCAGCATCAATGCCATCAGGGGAAATTTAGACCTTTTTACATTTTGCTCTTCAAAAAAAAAATAAATAAATAAATGGAAGAGCGGCTTGAGGTTGCCTGTCATGCCTTGGATGTTTTCTCATGCCCAGCAGCCAGCGTTCTCTCAGAGCATGTATTCAGCACTGCTGGTGGTGTCCTGATAGATAAGCACATCCGGCTGTCCCCTTTAAGTGTAGACCAACTAACTAATCAAAATGAACAAGTCATAGATCTCTGATGAGATGATGATTTTGCACCCCAGTTGCAGATTGGGCAGACAAGGCAATGATGTTGTTTTTAGTGTCATGCATTGATACACATTTTTGCGGTCTGTGCCATCTTTGTGGTGTCTTCTGTGCCTGCTTTTGCTACTGCTGGTGATGTTACAATTTTTTGTAATGTGGAGACTCCAAGTTGGACCTTCATCTGGTGAGTTGCCCGAGTAAGTAGGGCTGCCAGACAGGCTGGCCTGCACTTACTTTCAGTCAGTGAACTACCTGTGATACTCCTCTTCCATTTTTCTATCAATAGTAGTCTATGAAACGGATATTTGTGCCATCTGAGTGTGGCTGGAATAAAAAAAGTTTGAGGCGTTGCAGAAGGTGTGAGGTCTCCCAGCTAAGAAGGTTTACACCAACTCGCTTAACCACCAGGTCCTCATTGAAACTTCAATTCCAAGCTGTTAATGCTGGGCCAGGCCCTGATACCTTATGCATGGCCCATGGCTGACTGCTGCTGTGCCATTTGCAAATTTATACTGTGGGTCAATTGATTGCACTTTTCATGGTGGCTGCCCCTAATTTTATCTGTTTGGGAAGCTTTTTGTCAGCCCTTAAGGTGCTGTCTATATGTTTTGCTTTCCACCCATTAAATGTAATGGGGTTCGGATATGGTCGGCAAATGGTGGTGCATTCGGCGAATCCAAACCGAACTTTGAAAGGTTTGTTCGTCTCTACTCCCGAGTACACAGGTAACCTATATGTGATTGAAAACATTTTTTGGGTGCACGGCAGGGCTCGGAAGTGTAGGAGCACCATTGAACTTTTGTCACATTTACGGAGACCTTGATATGCTTAAAAAGTGGAAAACCCCACAAATAACTCAATTTTAGACACTGCACCCATCAAGGAATTTATCGTGTGGTTAGCACCTTAAACCCATAGGTGGTTCAGAGAATCTTATAATGTTAATTAATAAATTTTTCACACAAGCATGTTGCTTCAGCCCGAAGTTACTAATTTTCACAAGGGCAACAAGAAAAAATGAACCATACGATTTGTCACACATTTTCTCCTTAGAATTTAATACAAAATATCATGCCTATAATTGATCAAAATTAGGACTTGAGTCCAAACAAAGGGGAGCAACTCCATACTAAAGCACACAACAGAGATCAAAATGAGTTCAGAAAATGCCCAAGAAGTAATTACGTTATCAAATATGAAATACACACAGAAAAGGTTAAGAGAAAAGGAATATCCCCAGATTCCTACTTGGGCACACAGTGTAAGACTACTTCATCTGTGCATATACATATAATATCCTGTCTAGGGAAAATTCCTGTATGCAACATTGCAAGGCTCAGTAGCCAGCCAATTAACCCCACATAGTAATCCTGAGCTTCTGTCATTCAGCCATCAATACATATCAAAATAAGAGTTTTTTCTTACCCATAATGGTAATAACGGGGGTCCCGCCAATGCCCCTACGCGTTTCGCACACAGGGCTTCCTCAGGGGGCCGTTTAACCTTTTCCTGTTAGCCTTTATTCATCCGATCACATTACTATTACCGGGTGTTCTGGTCATGTTGCCTTCCATCATGTACCCACTCATATTTTGTATTTACTGATATTTTAAGAAATATAACAGTTTAATAAAATATTTATACTTTTTGCACAAAATACAATTCTGTGTTTATTTCATATTTGATAACGTAGTAATTACTTCTTGGGCGTTTTCTGAACTCATTTTGATCTCTGTTGTGTACATTTTGTCCTTAGTATGTCAATACCCTGTATGTGGTTGAAAACTACTTTTGAGGCACAGTACAAAGTTCAGAAGGGAAGGATTGCTATATTGGAGTTCAGATTTTGCTAGAATTGTTTGAGGGTGCCATATCACATTGGCAGAGCACAAAAAATGCTAAAATACTAGAACCCCTCCATAAGTGAACCAATTCTGTCTCACAGAATTTTATATCATTGGGCGGTGAAGAATGAATCATTACATATTTACCATAAAAATTTTGTTTTGACCCCAAGTTTTTAATTTTTAGTAGTGCCTATAAAAAAAATGGACCAAATAGTTTATTGTGCAATTTCTCCTGAGAGAGCCAATACGTTACATGTATTCTGGAACTACTTTTGAGACACTATACAAAGTTCAGAAGAGAAGGATCATCATATTGTTGTGCAGATTTTGCTCGAATGGTTTTGCTGATGCCATGACACACTGGAAGAGCCCCAGATGTGCTAGCACAGCAAAACTCCCCATAAGTGACCCCATTTTACAAACTACAACTTGCAATTAATTCATCTAAGGGTGCATATTAACAAAATTGGTGTGTTACAGAATTTTATACCATTGGGCAGTGAAGAAAAAAAAATTACATTTTTATCACAAAAATTTTGTTTTAGCCTGAGATTTTACATTTTCACAAGGGGAAACGGGGAAAAAAATGCCACCAAAATTTGTCACACAATCTCTGCTGATCGTGGCAACACCCCATACAGCAAGACTTGGGAGTGACTGCATAATAGTTATTTAAAAATTGGGGTGAGTGGCATGAAATATTTAGTGTATAGAATAGATTTCCAGTACAGAGAGGAGCAAAGTTTACTGCTGTGGTGCAGCAAACAAAGTATTTTCCTATTTGGCAGATGCACCAATCACTCAGAGAGTCTATATGTTAAGACAGTCACAACTATGAAACTAATGCCCAAATGTGGAGGAGTGAGATATACAGCAGCTCTGACTTGGCAATGAAAGTGTGCAAGATTTATGCAATTGCTAAAGCAGTGCATTGGTCAAAAAGTGTCCAAAAGAGGGTCTAAAATCTGATCCAACAACTTTGCTACATTTAGAGTGACACAGAGAATGTTGCAGAATGAAAGGCTGCTGAGATTGCCTGCAAACTGTTTAAAGTTTCTCACTGGCCTCAGCACTTTAATGGCAAAAAACTGCTTTTGGCAGTCATTACCTTATGGACAGGGATATTACTGCAGCAAGGTAAGCAAAAATTGGCAGGGACCTCCGGAATAGTAGGAGATTTATCAGGCGAATACAGTTTACACTGATATTTTATGCAATTACCGTACCGCAATTTTTTTTTCAATGAATAAAATCCTTTATCATCAAATGGTGGCATATTAAATTTCAAGTATAGCAACTAAACTGCTAGAGTGACACTCACTAGAATTTCACATAGATATTGGATGACAAGCGACAAATTATACAAATTGTCGTGGAATGATATGACATGGAATTCTGGCGAGTGCCTCTTCTACCATTGTCCTTACTATACTGGAACTGTGCTCTTGATTAATAGTTAAGAGTTAGTGATGAGTAAGCATGCTCATATGCCAACAGTGTCTTTGACATGCTTGAATAATATGTCATAGTCCCGCAGTTGCATTTATCATGGTTGTTCGACAGCCACAACAAATGCAGATATTGCCCGTTTGTTAGGCAATCCCTGCATGTGTTGCAGCTGTCGAACAGGCATGAATCATGCTGCCGCGGGGACTCTAACATGTTATTGGAGCACATCAAAGACACTCAGCACCTGAGCAGGTTCGCTCATTACCAATAAGCACACTGCACCCTTAAACTACCCAGTCATTTCTAGAGTTATGCAGAATACGCCTATTGGAGTAGTGTCACTTTTGGCTTGGTTGACTTGGAAATATATTACAGTTCAGTTGTTGCTTACATGGCCAAAGAGGAACAGTAAATCAGTTTACTAATAAAAAGATGAATATAGAAATTTACATTTTTTTCATTATATAAATGCTCTGAATTGTTCAAATAGGGGGCGCTCACTTACCTTCCCTGTATGGGAGTTGGGTCAAAGTCTTCTCCAAAGGCAACACAGCAATCCTGCCCATTCTGATAAGACTTGTCCCGCTCACTCTTAGCATCAGCTGCCCTCTGATAGTTGTCTAGAAGTTTGAGCTCATTGAATTCACTGGCCACGGCTGTTGTACCCACTACTCCACTCAAGTTGGAATTTGTCTGCGTTCGCTCCGCTTCCAGTTTTCTTAAACATGGTACATCATTATTGTTCTCAAGGTACATTTTATTGTTAAGGAGAACCTTTTTTAACTATAAAAAAGGAAAATAATTTACTGTCATTGTTAAAGCATAATAGCATAAAAATATCTAAAAGACATGTCTATCTCAAACAGAACAGAAAAAAAAAATATACTTTTTACATATTTTGGGCCAACTACTAGAGTACTAGAATACATTTCCAAAGTTACTGTAAGTATTAGATTAATGTTTTATGGTAAACAGCAATTTTGGGTGTGCAATAAATGTATTTAAAAAGGTAGCCGGACATGAGGGTAGCATGAAGTCTACACCCAAAGAGCCATGTTGTATTCCTCCATCTTCTCATTGCATAGCTAGACGTCTCCATATAAAGATATAGTGCAGGTCTTGTCAATCAACAATATCCTGGTAGCAAATATCCTCCCAGTGGAGACTTCTCAGACTGTTACACTTCTCTCTGTGCCTCGCTTTCTTTTTTAAATTATGTTCCTACTAAAATACATTATACTTTAATCTGTCACAATGAGAAATCTAGCCGGATTACATGAAGCTTTTCCACTTAAAATTGTTCATGGCGAGCCTAGCTATTGCACAACAGCCTCTGATGCCAGACCAGGTCAAGTTTACTTTCATAAGTAGATGAGAAAACTTTCAGTTTCTTGCATAATAGTTAATAGAAATGTCAGTTTATGTAAAGTTAAAATTTAATCAGTTAGGAAATGTTCGCTGGTTTTCAATAGGAGAATATGAGAGAAGATAGGATCTGACAATTTAGAATTTGCCAAATTGGGCAGATATTACTGGGAAATAAAATTTGCATCAAACTCATTCCCCAAGTATTGACTGTCTTATCTTGCTTTGAGAAGACCCATACAGAGGGGAAAAGAAATGTCACACACATACACTACTAAAAAAAAACTTACGTCACCACTCACCCAATTGCTTTCTGTCTACCTCTACAGTCTATTTCGTCTGCTGCTTCATACTGAAAGCCTGTGCCTCAGGAGCATGAGCAGCAGAGGTGACTGCAGGGGTGAGCATTAGAGGTTTGTTTTTTCTTTTTTTAAATCTTTTGCTGGACCTACGTGATTAAAGGGAAATGGCCATCACTGCTGAATTTGCGCTGAGCACATAACAAAACACGGGTATTACAATCCTGGTAATGTGTTGTTTCAGGAGACATGACGGCACCACGTGAGAGGGGATCCGCCCTTCAAGGACAGGAAACCTTTAAGATAAAAGGGGCGGCTCCTCTCTCCGCATCAGTTGTTTTACAGAGCACGAGAGGAACTCCGCAGATTAGTGTACATATAAATAATACATCCTTTATACTACTAAATTTCCAACACCCAAGGGAGTGTATAATGCTAATAATGCACCCAACTAATGATGTGATCAATAGGGAGGGAATATAAGGGTGCCGTCATGTTTCATGAAAAAACACATTATCAGGTATGTAATAACTGTGTTTTTCCATCATACATGATGGCACCACGAGAGAGTTACAGAGATTTGTATTCTCTTAGGGAGGGATCACTGCTTGTAATACTTCTCCCGAATGTGAGATCAGAGGTAGCAGATAGGTTTAACCTATAATGTTCGAAAAAGGTAGACGGAGAGGACCAAGTGGCCGCCTTACAGATTTGGTCGATGGAAGCGTCCGCTTTCTCCACCCAGGACGTCACCATGGCCCTCGTGGAGTGGGCTTTTAGATCATCAGGAACATCCCTGCCTGCACTACTATACGCTAGCATAATGGCCTCTCTCACCCATCTAGCTATAGTCTGTTTAGAGGCTTTAAGGCCCTTCCTTGCCCCCTGGAATGAGACAAATAAGGTCCTCTGTTTTCTCCAAGGTCTTGCTACCTCTAAATACTGCAGGATACATCTTCTAACGTCTAGGCAATGAAACTTCTCCTCCTTCTCGTTACTAGGGTTAGGACAAAAGGATGGTAAGACTATCTCCTGAGCCCTATGATATTTTGATACCACCATGGAAAGGTATGCTGGATCTAATTTTAACACAACTCTATCATCCATGACCTGAGTGTAGGGAGGGTCTGCTGACAGTGCGTGTAAATCCGCAATCCTACGGGCCAATGTGAGCGCCACTAATAAGGCTGTCTTTAATGTTAAAACTTTATCTGATGTTGTGTTTAGTGGTTCAAACTGACTGTCAGAGATCAGACAAAATTTAGATCCCAAGGAGGAGTAGGGGACAGGACAGAGTCTGCTCTAGTACAGGCCCAGATAAATCTGGCCACCCACCTATTATTTGCCAGGTCCCAGTTGAATAAGGCTGCCAGGGCTGAGCCGTGTACTTTGAGGGTACTGACAACTAACCCCAACTCTAAACCTTTCTGCAGGAATTCCAGTATTGTCACTATCGGGACTTCCCCTTCCCGTATTGGGCCTGAGGTAGATAAGAATTTTTTTTCCCCATATCCTTCCATAAATTTTTGTAGTCACTGGTTTTCTGCTACTGAGTAAGGTGGATATTAACCCTGCTGAGAATCCCTTTTCTCTAGTAGTGACCTTTCAAATTCCAGGCTGTCGAATGCAGCCCGGACTTCTGAGGGTGATTGAAGGGACCCTGTGTTAGAAGGTCGTGGTCCTCTGGGAGCACCCATGGGTCCGTCACTGACATCACTCAGCCAGTAGAACCATGGTTGTTATGAATGGGTCACCGAGGAAAAAAAACACCACAAGCTAAGTCTCAGAAAACCAGAGAGGTTGGTAACTTTGCAGACTGCAAATCCCTGATTCTAACCACGCAACTAGCAGCAGTTGTGGAGCACTCCTAAGTTGGTCCTAGATGCCTCATCACAACCGGAGAGCTACATAAGCCTAAAGCAGGAAAAGAGGAAAACTAACTGCCCCAGAGCAGACCCCAAAGGAAAGACAGCCCCCCACATGTATTGACGGTGAAACAAGATGAAAACACACACAAAGGCAGGAAAATAGGCTGAGCAAACGATGGGGCCCGACTAACTAGAAAGGAAAGACACTGTCTGCAATCTGCCAAAAACCCTACCAAAAATAATGTCCAACACAACTGATAGCAAAATTAACCCTGAAGTCACTAGACTTCTCCCACTATATCAGCACTCTGAAATATTCTGAGACAGAGCAAAAAGAGGCCAATCTAATATGGGACAAAAAAAAGGCAAATTGGCAAATACAGATAAATAAGAGTGGAAATTCAGCACAGCCCAGCCAGGCTTGGCTGACCACACAAAAAACTGAATTGACCAACAAGAGCAAGTGTGAACATTAGCAAAAACAGACTAAACTTGAGAAGACTGGAACAGAGCTGAGTCCAAGACCTGAGAAGCAGACTAAATCACCAGCAATAGGATAGGGCGTCGGCTGTCTTATATCCAGTCTGATACTCCAGAGATCCAATCGTTATCTTCCTCATCAGGTGGCAGACCACTACCAATTAAAACAACCTCACTACCTCATGTCACCAACAGAGGGAGAACGGAAGGAGAACTCTCAACTGGTGGAGCAGAAAATGAGCTCATAACAGTACCCCCCCCTTGAGGAGGGGTCACCGAACCCTCATCCATGCCACCAGGCCAATCAGGATGGGCCCGGTGAAAAGCACGAAACAATTTATTGACAAGAATATCAGAGGCAGAGATTCAAGAATTATCCTCCTGGCCATAACCCTTCCATTTGACCAAATGCTGGAGTCTCCGTCTAACCAAACAAGTATCCAATATTTTCTCTACCTCATATTCCACATTGCCTTTAATCAATACAGGATCAGGAGGTGCCTCCACAGGAACTACTGACTCAACAAACCTCTTCAACAGTGATTTGTGAAAAACGTTATGGATTTTGAACGTAGCTGGAAGAGCCAATCGAAAAGAAACAGGATTAAGAATCTCCAAAATCCTATTAGGTCCAATAAATCTTGGCTTAAATTTTGGAGATGCAACCTTCATAGGAATATTCTTAGACGACAGCCAAACCATATTACCTACTTTAAACCGGGGACCACTGGTCCTATGCCGGTTGGAAAAACGCTGGGTCTTTTCCTGAGAGAGTGACAATTTATCCACCACTTGGTCCCATATCTGCTGCATTCTCACAACCACAGTGTCCACACCTGGGCAGGACGAAGATTCCACTTGCCCTGAAGAGAATCGAGGATGAAACCCAAAATTACAGAAAAAGGGTGACATCAAAGTGGCAGAACTAGCTCTATTGTTCAGCGCAAATTCGGCCAAGGGCAAAAATGGGACCCAATCATCTTGATCAGCAGATATAAAACATCTTAAATAAGACTCCAGGGTCTGGTTTGTTCTCTCAGTCTGCCCATTGGTCTGGGGATGAAACGCGGAGGAGAAGGATAACTGAATTCCCAGATTGGAACAAAAGGCTTTCCAAAATCTGGAAACAAACTGGACCCCTCTATCGGACACAATGTTCTCAGGAATCCCGTGTAACCGAACCACCTCTTGTAAAAACAAGGGTACCAACTCAGCGGAAGATGGCAACTTTGGGAGTGGTACAAGATGGACCATCTTCGAAAATCTATCACAAATCACCCAGATAACAGTCATTCTCTGGGAGACAGGAAGATCAGAATTAAAATCCATTGAGATATGGGTCCATGGCCTCTTGGGCACCGGCAGGGGCATCAGCAACCCACTAGAACGAGAACAGGGTTTAGACAGAGAACAAGTCCCACAGGACTGTACAAAATTCCTGACATCACGAGATAAGGCAGGCCACCAAAACGACCGACTCACCAAATCTCTGGTACCAAAAATACCTGGATGACCTGCCAATGCAGTGCAATGGACTTCAGACATCACTCTCTTTCTCCACTGGTCAGGAACATACAATCTTCCCATAAGGCAACGCTCAGGTTTATCCTCCTGAAATTCCTCCAGGGCGCGTCTCAAATCTTTCGAAATGGCAGAAAGAACTACCCCCTCACCTAGGATAGTAGTAGGCCCGGTCACATTAAGAGAATCAGCAAAGAAACTCCTAGAAAGGGCGTCTGCCTTAACATTCTTCGTGCCCGGAAGAAAAGAGACCACAAAATTAAAACGCGTGAAAAACAAGGCCCATCTAGCCTGCCTAGGATTCAAGCGTTTAGCCGACTCCAGATAAGTCAGATTCTTGTGATCGGTGAGGACCACAAATTGATGTCTAGCTCCCTCCAACCAATGTCTCCACTCCTCAAATGCCCATTTCATGGCCAACAATTCCCGATTCCCCACGTCATAGTTGCGTTCAGATGGGGAGAACTTTCGAGGAAAGAAGGCACAGGGATTCATGTTAGAAGTCACAGGGTCTTATTGGGACAACACCGCTCCTGCACCAATCTCAGAAGCGTCCACCTCCACCTGAAACGGGAGTGAGACATCAGGTTGCCGTTAATCTTGAGCTGAAGTAAATCTCCGCTTAAGCTCCTAAAATGCTGAGACAGCCTCAGGAGACCTATTCAGCACATCAGCTCCCTTCTTGGTCAGATCAGTCAGTGGTTTGACAATACTAGAAAAATTACCTATAAATTTACGATAGAAATTAGCAAAACCCAAAAACTTCTGAAGAGCCTTCAAAGAAGTAGGCTGAACCCAATCATAAATGGCCTGTACCTTGGCCGGGTCCATTTCAATAGTCGATGGACACAAGATAAATCCCAAAAATGAAATCCTCTGTACACCAAAGAGACATTTTGATCCCTTAACAAACAGGGAATTCTCCCTCAAAATCCAGAACACAGTCCGGACATGTTCCACATGGGAATCCCAATCACTAGAAAAGATCAAAATATCATCCAGATAGATGATCAAAAACTTATCCACAAAGTCTCGGAAAATATCATTCATAAAGGACTGGCATCACCAGGTACTCAAAATGTCCCTCCGGAGTATTAAAC
This sequence comes from Dendrobates tinctorius, assembly GCF_039654945.1. Classification (NCBI taxonomy): domain Eukaryota; kingdom Metazoa; phylum Chordata; class Amphibia; order Anura; family Dendrobatidae; genus Dendrobates; species Dendrobates tinctorius. The sequence goes on along the minus strand of NW_027361789.1, from coordinate 2,691,239 downwards.
GCCGTCTTCCATTCATCCCCGTGCTTGATGCGAATAAGATTATACACCCCCCTGAGGTCAAGCTTAGTAAACCAGCAGGCACTCTTAACTCTGGAGAATAAATCAGACAGAGGTAACGGGTACTGATATTTAACCGTCATCTTGTTAAGGGAACGATAATCAATACACGGTCTTATTGAACCATCTTTCTTGGCCACAAAACAAAAAAAAAACAGCACCTAAAGGTGACGACGATGGTCTAATATGACCCTTCTCCAACGACTCCTTAATATAGGATCGCATAGCATCATGTTCGGGTACAGACAAGTTGAAAAGCCGACCCTTGGGAAATTTACACCCAGGCATCAACTCCATTGCACAGTCATAACTCCTATGAGGGGGCAAAGACACAGACTTACTCTCACTAAATACATCAGAGAATTCAGCCAGATAATCAGGAATATCATGAGACTGAGGAGAGGTGGAGAACACAGGAGCGTCCCTAAGAACACACTGACAACCCCAGCTCACCACAGACACAGATCTCTAATCCAAAACTGGGTTATGAGTTTGCAACCAGGGGAAACCCAGAACAATAGTATCATGCAAATTAAGCATCACTAAAAATGTACAATTTTCTTGGTGGTCTGGGGCAACTCGCATTATCACCTGGGTTCGAAACTGAGGTTTATTCTCCGCCAAAGGAGTGGCATCAATACCCCTCAAAGGAATAGGCGTCTGCAGAGGTGTCATGGACAAACCACAACGTTTAGCAAAGTCCAAATCCATCAGATTCAGAGCTGCTCCTGAATCCACAAAAGCCTTAGTGGAAAATGTGGACAAGGAGCAGATCAGAGTAATTGCCAAAAGGAACTTAGGTTGTACACTGCCCACAGCAAATGTGTGTGCAAAACGTTTCTCTCGTTTAGGGCAGACAGAAATAGTATGAGAGGCGTCTCCACAGAAAAAACACAGCTTATTACACCTTCTAAACTCCCGACGTTGCGCCCTAGACAAAACCCCATCACAGTGCATAGGTTCTGACATTTGTTCAAAAGGTGGCAGCGCCTCCCGTGTAGTTCTACGTTCACGTAAACGCCGATCAACTTGAATGGCTAATGACAGAGCCATCCAGACCAGAGGGAACAGGAAATCCCACCATAACATTTTTTACGGTTTCCGATAAACCTTTCCGAAAGAGGGCTGCCAATGCACTACCATGTAGTAAGGACCGCCCACTTTCGGAATTTTTGACAGTACAACTCTGCAGGATCCTGACCCTGGTTTAATGCCAACAGGGTTCTCTCAGCTTGATCAACGGCATTAGGTTCATCATACAACAACCCCAAGGCCTGAAAAAATGCATCCACATTAGTCAGAATAGGATTTTCAGGTGTCAGAGAAAAAGCCCAATCCTGGGGATCGCCGCACAGCAAGGAGATGACAATTTTAACCTGCAGCACAGAGCTCCCCGATGAGTTAGGCTTCAAGGCAAGAAATAATTTACAATTATTCTTAAAATTCAAAAATTTAGACCAATCTGTTATGATGAGTCACCGAATGAGGAAAAAACAAAATACCAGCTAAGTCCAGAAAAACCAGAGAGGTTGGCAGCTAACAGATTGCAGACCCCTGGACCTATCCACAACAACTAGCAGTAGCCATGGGGGGTTCCTACGGTGCCCTAGACCCCTCGATCACAGCCGGAGAAGTAGATAGCCTAAAGACAGAAAGGGGAAAAACTAAACTGCCCCAGAGCAGACCCCAACATATAATGATGGTGAAGCAAGATGAAAACACTAACAGATAGAAAGATAGGTTGAGCAAATGATGGGGCCCAAGCTAACTACATAGGACAGGATAGGAAAGCTGCTGTCTGCCATCCGCAAAAACCCTATCAAAATGAGCCAACCGACTGATAGGAAAAACAGGCCCTGAAGTCGCTAGGCTTCAAAAAACTATATCAGCACTCAGGTATATTCTGAAGACAGAGCAAAAGATCAACAGATCAGAGACAAAAATGGAATTCAGCTCACCCCTGGCCGGGGATGGCAGAACTCCCAAAAAACAAGGCAAAACAAAAACAAAACTGAAGAGTACAAAGCAGAGCAGAAAAACTTAGCTTTGAGATGCAGGAATCAGACTGGTCTCCAAGAATCCAGCAGGAAACTCACCAGCCAGGAAGGGCATCGGCAGCCTTATATCCAGTCCTCAATTCCAGCCACCCAGTCATCATCTAGCTGCCCAGGTGTTTGATAATCAGCCTCACAACCTTCCTTCACCAGAGGAGGGAGTTCATCAGACCTCAATGGTGAAGGAAAAAATGAACTCACAACACCGATCCCCAGAAAACACATCAGGAGTAGGGATTTTGGGTTCAACAGCATGTGATTGAGCGAGATAGGCGGAAATTCCCTGCACTTCAGCAGCGAGCTGCTCCACACGATCAGACAATTGCTTAATCTCCATTAAGGAAAAAATCCTCCTACCGCCCCAGAGAAAAAAAAAATGCATATAAAAAAAAAAAAAATTCTGACACTTTTTTTTTCTCTTTTCCTGCTTTTGAGTACCCTAGAATCTGCAGTATGGCTGGTGATTCTGTTATGAATGGATCGCCGAGGAAAAAAAAAACAACACAAGCTAAGTCTCAGAAAACCAGAGAGGTTGGTAACTTTGCAGACTGCAAATCCCTGATCCTAACCACGCAACTAGCAGCAGTTGTGGAGCATTCCTACGTTGGTCCTAGACGCCTCATCACAACCGGAGAGCTACATAAGCCTAAAGCAGGAAAAGAGGAAAACTAACTGCCCCAGAGCAGACCCCAAAGGAAAGACAGCCCCCCACATGTTTTGGCGGTGAAACAAGATGAAAACACACACAAAGGCAGGAAAATAGGCTGAGCAAACGATGGGGCCTGACTAACTAGAAAGGAAAGACACTGTCTGCAATCTGCCAAAAACCCTACCAAAAATAATGTCCAACACAACTGATAGCAAAATTAACCCTGAAGTCACTAGACTTCTCCCACTATATCAGCACTCTGAAATATTCTGAGACAGAGCAAAAAGAGGCCAATCTAATAAGGGACAAAAAAAGGCAAATTGGCAAATACAGATAAATAAGAGTGGAAATTCAGCACAGCCCAGCCGGGCTGGCTGACCACACAAAAAACTGAATTGACCAACAAGAGCAAGTGTGAACATTAGCAAAAACAGACTTAACTTGAGAAGACTGGAACAGAGCTGAGTCCAAGACCTGAGAAGCAGACTAAATCACCAGCAATAGGATAGGGCGTCGGCTGTCTTAATAAATAATAATCTTTATTTTTATATAGCGCTAACAAATTCCGCAGCGCTTTACAGTTTGCACACATTTTCATCACTGTCCCCGATGGGGCTCACAATCTAAATTCCCTATCAGTAGGTCTTTGGCGTGTGGGAGGAAACCGGAGTGCCCGGGGGAAACCCACGCAAACACGGGGAGAACATACAAACTCCTTGCAGATGTTGTCCTTGGTGGGATTCGAACCCAGGACTCGAGCGCTGCAAGGCTGCAGTGCTATCCACTGAGCCACCGTGTCTTATATCCAATAAAAAACAAATCTAAACTGAGAAAGTAAGTTAATGTGTATGCACAATGTAAGTGCATATTAACACATGACCATTAACCAGAGAAAACAAAAAGCAAAAAACACAAATATCCTGAACTAAAAAGTAAAAAAATATACTGCAAATAATGCATAAAGGTAGTAATAATAATAAGGGCATTTAGTAAACATAATTTTGATCAAAATAATGTACAAGCCATCCCGCCACGTCACGGCAACCCTTGTGGGACAGTCCCTACTCTAGTATTTAAAACCTTTTCACTTGCCAAGTGTGATGTGAATGTGAATAAGGATCGAGCGGCTGAACCACTAGTAACAGCTTAGGCCAGACTGGATGGCTTTCCCAGCTCAGAAAAAGAGCGGTCACACCCATATATGCACAATGAAATGAATAAAAAACAAATCTAAAAACTGAGAAAGTAAGTTAATGTGTATGCACAATGTAAGTGCATATTAACACATGACCATTAACCAGAGAAAACAAAAAGCAAAAAACACAAATATCCTGAACTAAAAAGTAAAAAAATATACTGCAAATAATGCATAAAGGTAGTAATAATAATAAGGGCATTTAGTAAACATAATTTTGATCAAAATAATGTACAAGCCATCCCGCCACGTCACGGCAACCCTTGTGGGACAGTCCCTACTCTAGTATTTAAAACCTTTTCACTTGCCAAGTGATGTGAATGTGAATAAGGATCGAGCGGCTGAACCACTAGTAACAGCTTAGGCCAGACTGGATGGCTTTCCCAGCTCAGAAAAAGGGCGGTCACACCCATATATGCACTGAATGCACAATGAAATGAATAAAAAACAAATCTAAACTGAGAAAGTGAGTTAATGTGTATGCACAATGTAAGTGCATATTAACACATGACCATTAACCAGAGAAAACAAAAAGCAAAAAAAACACAAATATCCTGAACTAAAAAGTAAAAAAAATATACTGCAAATAATGCATAAAGGTAGTAATAATAATAATTCACATTCACGTCACTTGGCAAGTGAAAAGGTTTTAAATACTAGAGTAGGGACTGTCCCACAAGGGTTGCCGTGACGTGGCGGGATGGCTTGTACATTATTTTGATCAAAATTATGTTTACTAAATGCCCTTATTATTATTACTACCTTTATGCATTATTTGCAGTATATTTTTTTACTTTTTAGTTCAGGATATTTGTGTTTTTTGCTTTGTGTCTTATATCCAGTCTGATACTCCAGAGATCCAATCGTTATCTTCCTCATCAGGTGGCAGATCACTACCAATTAAACCAACCTCACTACCTCCTGTCACCACCAGAGGGAGAAGGGAAGGAGAACTCTCAACTGGTGGAGCAGAAAATGAGCTCATAACACATGGTCTTTTCGGCCAAAAGGGAGCTATCATATCTCTGGCTCTGTCCTCCCTGATCTTCCTCAGAACCGCTGGTATGAGGCATATTGGAGGGAAGGCGTACAGGAGACCTGATGTCCACTCTATCCTGAATGCGTCTACTGCCAACGGCCTGTCTGCTGGACTTAGGGAGCAGAATTTCTGAACCTTCCTGTTGGGTACTGAGGCAAAAAGATCTATACTGGGTTTTCCCCACAGGTGCACTATCCGTTGAAAAATGGACTCTTTTAGGCACCTTGCCTCAAGTGGTTCCTGCTCAGAAAGTCTGCCTTCAGGTTGTCTACACCTCGGATATGCAGGGCCAATAATGAGAGGAACTGGTGTTCTGCCAGAGTCATGATCCTCTTTGTTATCTGCATCAAGGACTGAGAACGGGTGCCCCCCTGGTGGTTTACATATGCGACCGCTGTTCGGTTGTCTGATAGGTGTGTCAACAACCCCTTTAGTGCCCTTTCGATTGCTAGAAGTTCCCAATCGTTTGCGGATAGATTTCTTTCCTCCTGGGCCCCGGGATCCTGGAGCCATAGTGTGTCTAGGTGGGCTCCCCACCCCCAAGGACTGGCGTCCTTTGTGACCACCTTAGACGCGGTGTATGTCCAGGGTACTCCTCCCGGAGATGACTATCTGTAACCACCACCTGAGTGACTGGAGTACAGGGTCCGGGGAGGGTGAGCTTCTGCTCTAACAGTCCCTGAAGTCTCAGGTCGTTTTGTAGCACACACCACTGTAGTTCCCTTGTGTGGAACGGGGCCCATTTCACCGCCGGAAAGCAGGAGGATAGGGACCCAAACACCAACATGGCCCTTTTCTGGAGTTAATTCTGTTTTTTTTTTTTATTGTTGTTCCGATTAATTTTTGATCTTTTCTTCTTTTTCCTCTGGGAGGTGACACTCCTGCACCACCGAGTCCACTGTTAATCCCAAGAAATTTTGAATCATTGCTGGTTCCAGGTTGGATTTTTTGAGGCTCAGTTGCCATCCCAGCGTCTGTAGTGTCTCCATCACTATTTTGACTTATTCTTGACAGTGAGAAAGATTTCTTCCCACTATCAAGAAGTCATCCAGATATGGTATCACCAGAGTATCTTTTTCCCTGAGATGTGCTGTGACCTCTGCAATTAATTTCTATTGCTACCCCAAAGGGCAGAGCCCTGTACTGAAAGTGACACTACTGAGACCTCATCTGGACCGCCACCCTGAGATATTTGCGATCTTGTTGTCAGATCGGGACGTGGTAATAAGCGTCCTTGAGGTCCAGGACTGCCATATAGCACTGAGGAAAGAGGACCTTCACTGCCGATATTGTTTCCATCTTGAATGATGGGATTATAAGGTACTTGTTGAGGCCTTTTAGATTTATAATTGTCCTCCAGGAATTGTCTTTTTTTTTTTTATAAGAAATAGGGGGGGGGGGGGGGGGGAGTAAAAACATTCCTTTCTTCCCTCTACCGAAACCTCTTCCAGGACATGTTTGTCTAGGAGCGAGATTGCATCCCCATCCAGACCGTCTTGCTTTCCTTGAGAGGACTGTACTGGAGTCTGCATGTATCTTTCTGGAGGCCAGTGGTGGAACCTTAACTCCAGACCTGACCCCACAATTTGCCGGATCCAGGTGCTGGATGAGATCTTCTCCCAGGCTGGGAGGAAGTGAGAGAGCCTTCCCCCCACCTGAGAAGGACTGTCCCTGGGAGGGTTATTTGGTGTCTTTGGAGGGCTTGCCGAAGTAGAAACCTCTCCCTCCTCTGGATCGCTTGTCAGAGATATTTCTGTCTCGATCCCTGTACTGCTGTCTTTCGGCCCTTCTGAAAGGAGCGCCGAAAGGCCTGAAATGGCTGTTTTGGGAAATTCTTCTTTTTGTCGCCGGTCTTTTCTAACGCATCATCCAATGCCGGTCCAAGCAGGAAATTTCCCTCAAACGGCAGAGAGCAGAGTTTCATCTTTGCCTGTGTGTCCCCCGGCCAACATTTGAGCCATACTGCACGGTGTCCCACATTAGGTAAAGCTGCTGATTTTGCTGCTAGCTTTGCGGAATCCGCTGAAGCCTCAGCTAGAAAAACTGCCGCTGCTCTGATAGCCGGTATTGCTTCTAAGATAGACTCCCTGGGGACTCCTTGCTCTAACTGATCCTCCAGGTTATCAACCCATATTTTTAGGGATCTAGCCACACAAGTGGCTACAATGGCCGGTCTTAGGGCCCCAGCCGAGGCCTACTAGGCCGTTTTAAGACAACTGTCTGTCCTTCTGTCCACAGGTTCTTTCAGGGAACCTAAATCCTCAAAGGATAGGGAGGATTTACTGGCGACTTGAGATCGCTACATCAATTTTTGGAGCTCTATCCCAGGATGAGGATCCCTCTTCATCAAAGGGGTACTTCCTTTTCAGGGAATTTATTATCTGAGACTTCACTGGTTTTTCCCATTCCCTTTTTATGAGCCCTTCCAGCTGTTCATTAATTGGGAAGGCTCTAGGTTTCTTCTTTTGCAAACCGCTAAACATGAGTTCCTGAGCAGTCTTTTTTGCTTGCTCAGCTACCAGCCCCATGGTAGATCGGATTGCTTTTATAAGCTCATCTGTAGCTTCCACTGGGAATGAGTCTTCCTCATCAGAACTGCTATCAGAATAGTGGGATTTATCAGAGTCCTCCTCTGATCCTGTGGAGTCCTCCTGAGAGACTAATAAGGGGCTGGACCTATCCCTTGCTTTGCTATCCATATCCGTTGTCTGTAAAGCCCTCACTGACTTACAGATCTCCGACTGAATCAGGGATCTCCGCTACTGTCTATCTATACAGTCCTGGCACAATGTCTTATTCCAGGATGCTCCTAAGGGACTTTTGCATAAGGGACATTCCTTATTCTTAGATTTTGATCTACTCTTTTCAAGGACCTCCAATACTCCACCCCACCAATGTATGTAAAAAGAGGGGAGAGCAGAGACAAGAGAGAGAGAAATAGAACAGACATTAGGGTGCTGGACTTTCTCGAAGCTCACTCACCAATCGGACGCTTCACAGAATGGGTACTGGATCTGGAGGCTCACTGGTCTTCTCACCGTCTCCCACAGAGACTACGGACCCCTCCTTTTTGGAACCATGGCTATCTGCCCGTACACTTCCCGAGCGGCTCCCACTGCTGCTGCGGCGCGTCTGGCTCTTCTCATTTGAATGAGACCGCCTCTCCTGCACCTCCTGGTGCGGCTGCAAGTGCTCTGGCAAAGGGCTCTCCATCTCCCAAGCTGCTTAGCTGCTGCTGCTACCTGATGAGAGCAGTCACATTCAACCCAGTAATGGCCTGGTGACGACCGCCAGCACTCCTGATTGCCTTTAAATAACAGCATTTCTTTTTTTTTTATTAAATTGACCACCTGGTTGATCCTGCACCTGCCCGCCTCTTGCACTTCCTGGATGTACCCCCATGCATGCGCACTGCAGCTGGCCTATGCACGCACCCGGCAACCACATCCGGTGCACGCTGCTTTAACTATTGCCCACGTCCTCCAGTTTATTTCCTGGGTGTATGCGCTCTCTGTGCACACCCAGCTGAGGATCACCTGTGTGCGTGCACCCAGCAACCTCTTCCGGTGCGCGCTGACATCCTGCCCTGAGGTATGCCTGGCGTGTGTGCTCTGCACATGTCCCGACCTTAACTTCGGGAGCATGCTGGAGCACTTCCTGTGCATGCTCTCTCCAGGTGCCCGGTCGGCACCTCTGTTCCCCGGGTGTACGCACTGCCTGCCCGCCCCCGGATTCTACTTCCGATGTGCGCCGGGGTCACTTCCAGTGCGCACTCCCACTCCATTCCTTTCATTCCCACACCACCAATGCCATGACACCTGCTGCCCCCTCATACCTGCGGTCCCACCGGACCCGGCCTCACCAGAGGATCATCAACATCACCCTGGCCACCACTGAATCAGGTATCTTACTTTCTTCCAGGGCTCACGTCCAATGGGGTCTGGCATCTGGGCTCAACAGGGAGGGTACCCATAACCAAGGCCTCCGTGGAGTTTTAATTCTGCCCGGGCACCGATGTGCCTCATGGGCTGCATGGCCACCAGATGTCGACAGGGAGGACACAGTAATATGTGGCCTCCGAGGACCTTTGTGGGGTTTTGTTGGCATCAGGGAGGGTGCACGCAGCGTGGCCACCGAGGCTCCTGTTTTCATCCGGGCATTGCCTCACGGGCTGTGGCCATGCGCTCACTTGGGGGGGGGCATGGGAATACATGGCCCCCGAGGCGACAACCGGTACCTGGTGATGGATGTAGCAGACCGGTGCCTGCCAGTAACCATCCAACCCAGGCCCAGGCATCCTCTTCTTTCTTCAAGAATCTTCATCTTGAGGGTTCCCCATCAAGGACAGGAAACCAACTGATGCAGAGAGAGGAGCTGCCCCTTTTATCTTGAAGGTTTCCTGTCCTTGAAGGGCAGATCCCCTCTCTCGTGGTGCGATCACGTATGATGGAAGTTTTTTTTTATTCAAACCCGTTTCAATCAAATTATTTCGCCCATCTCTATCCAGACCACCTCCAAAACACTAATTTACTTATGAGCCCCAGTTTAAAGCTACAATACTGAGAAGGCATGACCTGCGTTTTTAACCCCTTAGTGACCAATCCAGTTTTGACCTTAATGACCAAGCCAAATTTTACAATTCTGAACAGAGTCATTTTACTTCTTAATAACTCTGGAACGCTTCAACGCATCCCACTGATTCGGAGACTGTTTTTAAAGTGACATATTGCACTTCGCAATAGTGTTAACATTTCTTCGATATAACTTGAGTTTATGAAAAAAACAGAAATTTGGCAAAAAATTTAAATATTTTGCAATTTTCAAACAATTAATTTTTGTGCCCTTAATTCAGAGAGGTATGTCACACAGAATAGTTAATAAATACTATTTCCCACATGTCTACTTTACATCAGTGCCGAACTGAAGAGACCCAGAATAATTAACAAACAACGTTTTTATTGAATATATTAAAAGTATTTTAAAAAAGCAAAATAACCCAGTAGGAGGAATTATACATCCAAGACGCTAGAAATAATGTCAAAGGTAATCATGTAAATATTACTATCTCAGGTCAATAAATCAAAATTAGCAACCATGGTACAAACACCATATTAATTATATGCAAATTGCAAAATACACAATTGATGCCAACATAGTAATGGCTGTATTGCTAATTAAATATACATCTAAACCTAAATACCCATCTTATTAACTAACATCATCATGGATTAAAGATCCTAAGTAAGATGAGAAATACAGATAAACAATTAACTCATATAAACCGGCGTCTGTGACAGTGCATGGCGTGACCTCCCCAACCCCAACGCGCGTTTCGCAGTCGCTTCTTCCGGGGGCGTGTCAGGGGTGAGTGTGTCACGTGATTATATACCCCAAAGGACCAATAGGGAGCCGCTAATTATAACAGGGAGGAAACTAATCCTTCAGATGTATGTGGCGCGTGCGCCGATCTGTGCAGCCTGGAGTAACGTCACTTCCGGTGACGCGCTCCTTGAGCCGAACACTACTGCGCATGCGGCTCAATAATGGAGCGCTCCTGGAAGTGAAGGCGCTACAGACCCTGCGCAAGCGCACTATCTTCAGGAATAGGGATGTAAGATATAGTACATATAAATAGTGACGCTATGATGATAAAGTGAAAATAATAATAGTGCATAATAATCTTCAGGAATAGGGATGTGAGATATAGTATATATAAATAGCGCCGCTATAATGATGAAGTGAAAATAATAATAGTGCATAATAAGTACCATTAACCTCAAATAACACCAAGGTAACTTTGAAAAAACTAATAATAATAATAATAATAATAATAATAATAATAATAATAATAGTGCACATGCGAATAAAATAATACTAAAAATAAAAAATGAATGAAATATATATATATTTAATATTGTGAAAATATAATAAAGTGCAAAATTCCATAATTCATGATATAAAAGAACATACAAGCAATCATGAATGTATATTAATAAAGTGACAAGTGCAAATAAAATATCCACCCTATTCCAAGCATGGTCAAAGGACTATATTAATAAAAAAATATACATATCATATAAATATAAAAAAATAATTTATTAATTAACCTCCTATAAACTAAAACTATTCTAAGCATGCTGGAATCTGAATAGACACTAATCCCAATATGAAGAAAAATCTATAATAGATATAACAAGACAAATTCAAAATGTACTCCAAATTCTTCATCCTTCTTGATGATTGTGTAGAAAAATATTTTCTAGGCATGCTCAAATCCAATATTCTTAATAAATGTGCAGAATAAAGTCCAATAACCATGGATACGCATCCTGCCAATCCACGACTAGACAATAATAAATTCTCCGGAGTTGTTCGGCTCAAGGAGCGCGTCACCGGAAGTGATGTTACTCCAGGCTGCACAGATCGGCGCACGCGCCACATACATCTGAAGGATTAGTTTCCTCCCTGTTATAATTAGCGGCTCCCTATTGGTCCTTTGGGGTATATAATCACGTGACACACTCACCCCTGACACGCCCCCGGAAGAAGCGACTGCGAAACGCGCGTTGGGGTTGGGGAGGTCACGCCATGCACTGTCACAGACGCCGGTTTAAATGAGGTAATTGTTTATCTGTATTTCTCATCTTACTTAGGATCTTTAATCCATGATGATGTTAGTTAATAAGATGGGTATTTAGGTTTAGATGTATATTTAATTAGCAATACAGCCATTACTATGTTGGCATCAATTGTGTATTTTGCAATTTGCATATAATTAATATGGTGTTTGTACCATGGTTGCTAATTTTGATTTATTGACCTGAGATAGTAATATTTACATGATTACCTTTGACATTATTTCTAGCGTCTTGGATGTATAATTCCTCCTACTGGGTTATTTTGCTTTTTTAAAATACTTTTAATATATTCAATAAAAACGTTGTTTTTTAATTATTCTGGGTCTCTTCAGTTCGGCATATATGAGTATATAAGTCCGATAATTGTAGTATTCTTATGGTTATGAAGTGCCAGTATATTTGGTATTAGGACTAATTTTGATTGATTTACTTTACATCAGTGCAAATTTTGAAACAATTTTTTTTGTTAAGAAGTTAAAGGTTAAACGTTGACCAGCGATTTCTCATTTTTACAACAAAATTTACAAAACCCAAGTGTATTTTTAGGGACCACACCACATTTGAAATGACTGAGGGGCCTATATGACAGAAAATACCCAAAAGTGACACCATTCTAAAATCTGCACCCTCAAGATGCTCAAAACCGCATTTCAAGAAGTGACATCTCAGATGTCCCTTAAAAGTCATTAGTGACCAAGTTCACTGCAATCACATTGTGATCATGTTCTAGTGATAATATAACTGCAGCAATGTAAAAAATAGACAAGGGCCTCTGGAGTGGCAGTAGAATGATCAGGCAAATATAGTTGCAATTCTCATGAGGCGAATTCAACAAAATGGTGGCCATTTTGCTTAACCACATGGGCCCAGCAAAAGGTATAAAAAAAAAACAAAAAAAAACAAAAAACACAACAACAACTAATGTTTACCTGTGCAGCCACCCCTACTGCTTGCTCTCCTGAGTTTACTTACCTCCCTTCACTAGTATGAATAGGTATGGTTGGCCATTTCTGATTTGCTACTGCTCTCCTGAGTCCCAAGGACCAAGGTTTCAGCGCAAGTAAGAGGTGTGCATAGAACATTAAGCAATGGATTGAGTAGTGAATTATTTGTAGTATTTTTCCCCCTACATCTTATGTTTATGGAAGGAATTTGAATTTCAGATGAGTTTTATGGAGTTGACAGGTCCTGGTAACTCAAATCAATTTGCGATTTGAATTGCATGACTCGCCTAATAATGCCCGCACGAGAACTAAAAGAGCATGCATTAAATCCTATTCATTGGCCTCCACAGCAATTGTACGGTGGTTTTAGGATAGTGAAATTACATCAGAACTCATAGCTCAGCAATAGAGATAAGAAGAAAAAACTATGGACAAAGATTTCTCTCAATAAGGAGTAGTAGTAGTCTAGGAAGACCTAAAGTATTTTAAATTTACAGGGGGTGAGAGATCAGAGAGGTGCCAGCAGCAGTTTGATTAGTTGTTTTGTGAAGCTGGCATATGTCCTACTGCCTTTGAATTGCAATTACACATTGTTTCTTAATTTTTAATGCACAAGAAAGCAGAAATAAGACAGCACAATATTTTTTTGAGGAAAAAAAATCTGAGGGCGGTGTCAAATTGTTTGCTAGTTTGTCACAAGCAACTGTACTGATTTTTTGCATTTCTTGTGCAATTATATTTTGTTGATGGACAACTGCATTTTTAAAAAGAAAAACAAATCTCTAAAATACAGACCATTAAATTTGACTTTCCATCTCACAAAGGGTGCTTGTCATAGTTATTTTTTCACATATTGGTTTTACATTTGTACTAGAGTAATGATCAGATCTAATACAATTTGAATTCAACATGGATTTTCCAAGGAAATTTTATTCACAGAAAAGTTTATACTGCCATATGTCCTGGATTCACCCCAGAGCACAATAAATTTAAGATTTAGAAAAACAAAAAATACTCGTACATATACTCACCTTACTGATTTGGCTCTTCTGCTAGTAAACCCTATCCCCTGAATATTTTCTCTTCACATCTGCCGAATCCCTGAGCATTTTCACACTGGACCTGTTCCTGTGCAAGTGTGTAAACACAACATGCATCTGTGCTTTTGCGCATGAATGCTTAAAAACATCCTTGACCTCAAAAGGATGAAGTTCCAGACTAGCATGGAAGCTGGAAGTTCCTCAACTGTTCAAAACAATCAGAATAAGGTTAAGGATTATTTACAAATTGCCAAAGGCAAATAGACCCCAACTAAAGATTCTATAAAATAACTAGCTGAAGAGCCTGGCGCTGCCCGGGCATAGTAACTAACTGTGGTTAGTTATAACAAATAATTATCCTCCATCCCATAGGCCCATGCCCATATACCTGTCATACATATCCTCCATCCCATAGGCCCGTGCCCATATACCCGTCATACATATCCTCCATCCCATAGGCCCGTGGCCATATACCCATCATACATATCCTCCATCCCATAGTCGAGTGCCCATATACCCATAACACATCCTCCATCCCATAGTCCCATGCCCATATACCCATCATACATATTCGCCATCCCATAGTAGAGTGCCCATATACCCATCACACATCCTCCATCCCATAGTCCCATACCCATCATACATATCCGCCATCCCATAGTCTCGTGCCCATATACCCGTCATACATATCTTCCATCCCATAGTCGAGTGCCCATATACCCATAACACATCCTCCATCCCATAGTCCCATGCCCATATACCCATTATGACATCACCACCACCATGGCAACCGTTATGACATAAACATCCACACTGCAACCTATGGTGAATCAGCGTCGCCATGGCAACCATTGTGACATCATAATGAAGGGCGGGGCTTCATGCGCACACACTTTTTCCCCCCATTATGTAGATAAGGGCAAAATTGTTTGGTGAATTGGAACGCGCGGGGTTAAAATTTTGCCTCACAACATAGCTTAGGACACTCTCGGGGTCCAGACGTGTGACTGTGCCAAATTTTGTGGCTGTAGCTGCGACGGTGCGGATGCCTATCCCGGACATACACATACACACACACACACACTTGAGCTTTATATATTAGATTTATTTCCATCTACTTATTAAAGCGTGCTCATTTAAAATCACGGTGTGTGTGTGGTCATTAGATAAGCAATTGTGCTAAACATCGTACCACTGAAAAAGTCATCTTGCTCCGCAAAAAAACAAGCCTCCATATAGGTCCATCACTGGAAAAATAAAAAAAAAGTTATAGCTCTCAGAAAAAAGCGATGCAAAAATTATTATTTTTTATATAAAATAGGTTTTATTGTATAAAAGCGCCAAAACATAAATGATATAAAATGAGGTATCACTGTAATCGTACTAACCCGAAGAATAAAACTGCTTTATCAATTTTATCATATGCGGAACAGTATAAACGCCCCCGCAAAACAAATTCATGAATTGCTGGTTTTTGCTTATTCTGTCTCCCAAATATCGGAATAAAAAGCGATAAAAAAAAAGTCACATGCCCAAAAATGGTACCAATGAAAAGGTCAACTCTTCGCACAAAAAACAAGATCTCACATGACTCTGTGGGCCAAAATATGGAAAAATTATAGCTCTCAAAATGTGGTGATGCAAAAGCTATTTTTTGCAATAAAAAGCTTCTTTTAGTGTGTGACAGCAGCCAAACATAGAAACCCACTATAAGGCCTCTTTCACACGTCATGATATATCAGGTACCGGAGATGGCAGTGACAGTGTGTGTAATACTTGCGGCGCACATGTGGCATGTGTGTGCCGCATCAGTTCCATAAGGACGGGCGCCAGGGAAGAAGCGTTACAGAAAGCGCTGTTCTCTGGTGCTGAACACGGCTCTCATCATTCTCCCCCCTGCTCTGCCGGCGATTGACACAAGCAGGGGAGAATGATGATGGCTGCGTTCAGTACCCGGCGCGGGAGACAGTGCTTACTGTAACACTTCTACCCCGGCGCCGATGCGTGTCACATAGATGACATCAATGTGTGTTATGCGTATGCACATGTGCTGATATTTTGTGACCCGTGCTGACATTAAAAATCGGACATGTCAGCATATTTTGCCCATGGACACACATTGAGTGGAAACACACTGACCTGTGCACAGACCCTTCACTTGAATAGGCAAATAGCGCTCCATTCCTCCTGAGTCTCTCCGCATGGCTGCCCTATGGTATAAAATTCTGTGACACACCCATGGTGTCAACATGATCACTGCACCCCTATATGAATTCATTGAGAGGTGTAGTTCGTAAAATGGAGTCACTTATGAAGGGGGGGTTCTGCTGCTTTAGCACCTTATGGGTTCTCCCAGTGGGTCATGGCACCTGCAAACCATAACAGTAAAATCTGGTACTCCTTCCCTTCTGAGCTCTGCCATGCCCAAAACAGTGGTTTACCCCCACATATGGGGTATCAGCATACTCAGGAGAAATTGCACAATAATGCTTGGAGTCCAGTTTCTTCTGTTACCCTTGAAAAAAATAAGAAAATGGGGGTGAAAAGATCATTTTTGTGGAAAAAATATGATTTTATATTTTTACTGCTCTACGTTATAATTTTCGGTGAAGCACTTAGGGGTTCAAAGTGCTCACCACTAGAGTTGAGCGAAACGGGTTGGTCAAATTAAAAAATAGCCGACTTTAGCTGAAGTTGGGTTTCCCCGATCCAAACCCGACCATAATGTGAGGTCGGCCATGAGGTCGCCGAACAGAGCGCCAAAGTCGCGTTTCAAATAATGCTTCCAGCGCCTTTTCTCAGCCAATGATGGAGGACGCACACTGTGGGCAACGCGATGACATGGGAAGCGGCCACCACCATCTTAGAGAAGGGCATTGAAGTGATTGGCTGGCTTTGTGTGGCGTCACAGTGGGTATAAAAGGCCATGACCGCCATCTTACTTCTGCCGATCTTAGAAAAGGGAGAGGTGCTGCTGCTGATTCTGAACAGGGAGAGCATTAGGCCGGGAAGAAGAAAAAAAACTGCTTCTGCTGATAGCACTTTTCACTGTACAGTTAGTGTGCAGTGAAAGGGGAGGATTTTTGTTGTGTGCAGCAGCGCTGGTGGTGATTAGGCTGCCTTTTAAGGCTACCTGCATTGCTGTGTGCATACTGCTGTTCAAACTGCTTTTTTCAAAGCACTCCAACTTTTATTATTTTGTCCTGGTGAGTTACTGAGCGTTCATTTTTTCACACACCGTATAGCGGTGTACGCTCCTCACACACTACTGTGTACCGGATGGCTTCACGGACAAATAGAAGCTATCTGGGTGTGACTCTGGAAGAACAAGCCGAGGAAATTTTCCATTTTTCCAGACCTGCACCTTAGAGTGCTGTCCGCTTTTCAAACAGTTTTGTATATCTGCTGTTTGATTACGGTCAAAACTAGACAGACAGCGTGTGTCAGTCCCTATACAAATAGACAGTGATTGACAATTTTCCATACAGACACCGTATAGCGGTGTACGCTCCTCACACACTACCATGTACTACCGCCTTGTATCACAGACAAATAGAAGCTGTGTGTGACTCTGGAAAAAAAAACCCGAGGAGTTTTTCCATTATTCCAGACCTACACCTTAGAGTGCTGTCCACTTTTCAAACAAAACTAGCCAGAGACAGCGTGTGTCAGTCCCTATACAAATAGATGGAGATTGACAATTTTCCATACACACACCGTATAGCACTGTCCAATTCTCAAACAGTATTGTATATCTGCCGTTTGCATTACAGTCACATCTATACAGAGTCAGCATGTGTGACACTCCGTAAATACATATACGGAGATTGTTAGTTACACAAAAAACGTATACAGCTGTGCACTTCTGATACAGTTCTGTATATCTGCTGGTTGGATTACAGTCCAATACATACTGTGAGAGCGTCTGTGACTAGCAAAATATATACGTAGATTTAATTTTTTTATTACACCTTACACAGCTGGACGCTCCTCATACAGTACCATCTCTCTGCTGGTATTTTTGGTACATTTTTCCAAACATGAGGAAGCATGGTGGAAGAGGCCGCGGATATGGGCAGAGAGCGCAGCTGGTACTGATGGTGGTGGTGCATTGGCTGGTTCTGGCAAAAGCACAATAGCAGCTAAGGCAGGAGGTGTTGAGCCGGAGTCATCGTCTGGCCCAAGAAGGCCTGTAAGGTTGCCTTTTCTTGGAGTAGGAAAACCGCTTTTAAAGCCAGAGCATCAGGAACAGGTTTTGGTGTACATTGCCGAAACTGCCTCCAGCTCTATTGCCTCCTCTTCTGAACGTTCGAAACCTGCAAGCACGGAGTCGTCAGTGCAGGGTTCTGGTCAGGAAAAACACCTTTCCTTGTGTCCTTCACCCCCACCAAAAATTAAGGATGCGGCAGCCCACACTTCAGATTACTCTATGGAGCTCTTTTCATATACCATGCCTGGGTTATCCAGTCAAATCCAGAATTCCCCAGTCCAAGATGAATCTGACATGGAGTGCACTGATGCACAGCCACTGCTAGATGATTCTGCTGGTACATTGACCCAGAGAACTGCATTGCCCTCGCAGTCTACTGAGCCAGATTCTGACCCTGATGAAACTCAGGTGCCCTTTCCCGCATACTATACCGCCTTACACGGTGACAGAGGAAGGTGCAGATGGAATTGAAGAGGAGGTGATGGATGACCCAGTTGTTGACTCGGATTGGCATCCATGGGGGGGGGGGGAAAGAGGGTGCCGCTGGCAATAGCTCAGAAGAGGAGGAGGATCCGCAGCAGGCATAGACATCGCAGCTGCGGATATCTGGCAGGCCCATAGCAGTCCAAAAACGTGTTAAAAAAAACAAAAAGAGTTGCAGGACAGTTTTTGGCCAGACGGTCAAATTAGCACAGCGTGCAAGGCCTGAAAATTTTTCCCATAGTAGGAAGAGTGCAGTGTGGCACTTTTTTTACCAAAATCCTATTGAGGAGGCAAAGGTTGTCTGTAAGAAGTACGGAAGGACCTTTTAGCCGAGGGAGAAATCTCTGAAATTTGAATACCAGTTGCATGCTTAGACATGTAAACACCAGGCACTTGCAAGCGTGAACGTACTAAAAAACCTCAGGTAGCACACATGCACCTGCTCTGACTGAAGGAAGCCAGGAACGCTACATCGCTTCCCCCACTGTAAGCCCACCGGTTAGCACACCACCAGTAAGAAATGTTGAGGTGTCGTCGCAAGGCCAAAGCACTCAGGGAATCACAATGTTTTCCCAACGAAAGACTGCATCTAGGCCATCACCTCCAACATCACCAACCCCTCTCAGTCCGCCATGTCCACCGCTAGTTCCACCATATGCAACTCTCAAGTCCATGCACTCAAACAATCAGTGAGTGGAAAGGTGCACCTCACAACAGATGCATGGGCCAGTAGGCATGGCCAGGGCCATTATGTGTCCATTACTGCACACTGGGTGAATGTGGTGAATGCAGGGTCCACAGGGGACAGTGGTGGTGGGACTGTGCTGCCTAGCCCACTGTATAGGCAACAGTTGGCTGTAGGCTTTCGAACCTCCGCCTCCTCCTCCTCCAGAAGCGAAAGCTCGTCGACAGAGCGCAGTCGCACGAGCACTCCATCCGCAGCTGCCAGTGTTGCACACGAGGTTTCCAACTGTCAAACAGCTAGTGGTAAGCGTCAGCAGGCTGTTTTAAAGATGATATCTTTAGGCGACAACAGACACACCGCGGAGGTACTGGCCGACTACTTGCAGCGAGAAACTGAGTCATGGCTGGGCAGTCTATATCTTGAGCCAGGGAAGGTAGTCAGTGATAACGGACTTAATTTTCTGGCAGCCATAGCCCTGGCAAAACTCAGACATACCTTGCCTGGCTCACACCTTGAACCTGGTGGTGCAGTGCTTCATAAATAATTATCTGGAGTTACCAGCCCTGCTCCATAAGGTGCGAAGATTGTGCTCGCACATCTGTCGCTCGTCCGTAGACTCTAGTCATATGCAGAGGCTGCAGCAATCGCTCCATCTCCCCAAGCACCGCCTAATCATAGACGATGCAACAAGGTGGAACGCCACCATGCACATGGTTGAGAGGCTGTGCGAACAGAGGCAGGCTGTAATGCATTTGTGGGAGGATACACGGGCAAGCAGTTTGAGGACAGACATCGAGTTGTCGGGTGTGCAGTGATCGAAACTGAAAGACCTCTAAAGTCCTTCAGTGTTTTGAGGAATGCACATGGCTGGTAAGCGCAGATGATGCCATCATAAGCATGAGCATCCCACTTCTGCATCTGCTCATGCAAACTTTGACGCACATTAAGGATCAGGCATCTGCAGCGGAGGAGAAGTAGAAGGAGGAGGGAAACCTTGATGACAGTCAGGCATTGTCTGCTCAGGGAACTGTCCTGGACGAGGTGGAAGAAGAAGAGGAAGAGGAGGAGGTTGAGGGGGATGATTATTTTGGGGAGGAGGATGCTTCTCAGGGGGCAAGAGAAAATGTTGGCTTTCCAAGGTCAGGTACAGGGTTTGTGCGTGACTGGAGGGATGTGGATTTGGCAGGAAGTGCTCCTCCACCCACCACTGGCAGTGCATCATTGACACCTGGAACATTGGCCCACATGTGTGATTATGTCTTGCAGATCCTAAAAAGCAACCCCTGCATTACCAAAAATATAAAGGATGACGACTACTGGTTGGCCAGCATCCTCGATCCACGCTATAAAGGCAAATTACAGAACATCATGCCACAGGAGAACCTAGAGCTAATACTGGTGAACAAACAAGCAACTCTGGTAAACCATTTGTTAGAGGCAATCCCAGCACACAGCAGCGGTGCAGGTTCTACCACGAGCCGTACTGGGCAACATGGAAGAGGTGTTCCTGGTGCACAGAGCCGAAGTGGCTTTGGAGACAGGGGTTTCATGACCATGTTATGGACTGATTTCTCAAGTTAGGGTGTGTGCACATGCTGAGGATTCGCAGCGGTTTTGGTCCTGCGGATCCACAGCAGAAACTGCTGCGGTGTACAGTACCATTAAAATCAATGGAAATTAAAAACTGCAGTGCAGACTGTGCGGATTTTTCCGTGCAGATTTGCTGCGGTTTCAAAACCACAGCATGTCAATTCTTTGTGCGGATTCCGCTGCAGTTTGGCACCTGCTCCATGGCAGGTGTCAAACCGCAGGGGAAAACCGCAGACAAACTGCGGTTGACTTGCGGATTTACCTGTGTTTTTTGACAAATCCGCAGGACAATCCGCAACGTGTGCACACACCCTAACGTTCACACGACTGGTAATACTGAATCGATTGCAACAGACAGGTGACAGCAGTTTTCAACTATGGTTCAAAATTACCTCTCCACCCTTATCGATGTTATCCCTCACAGTTCATTCCCCTTTGACTACTGGGCCTGTAAACTGGACACCTGGTCTGAATTGGCACAATATGCCTGACAGGAGCTCGCTTACCCTGCTGGTAGTGTGCTATCAGAAAGAGTCTTCAGTGCGGCTGGATCAATCCTGACAGAAAGAAGGACCCGGCTGTCGACCCAAAATGTAGGTGCTCTCACCTTCATTAAAATGAACCATGCCTGGGTTTCAAAGTATTTTGTACCACCTTCCCCTGATGACACATAGGTTGACAGCAAAATGGCTCGCTTAGTCCTCCTCTTCCTCAGACTTCTCCAATTCCTCCATTTGCAGCTGCTGTACATCCAGCCTACACCTCAAGTCAACATATGCCAGTTTTTCCACCTCCTTAACTGGGCTGTACCCCCCCCCACAACTTTAGCCAAATAACCCCCAGTTTTTAATGCATTACTTTACTATTATAAAGTAAATTTAGGTTGACAAGCTTAAGTAATAAGAATTGATGTTGTTGCCATTGAAATGGGCACTGTAGGTGTATTTACTGTCCTCCACCCACTGCCAACTTTTATTCCCCCTTGCATTGGGGTCGGTTTTCGGTCGGAACTCCGGCTTTTGCCGATAGTCGGCCGATTTCGTTCAACTCAACTTTTGGAGACGTCGGGTGGACTGAAACCCGACTCGACCCTCCCGGAGGCAAAGTCGCTCATCTCTAGCTGTCACTTGTGAGGGGGGTTTCCACTGTTTAGGCACATCAGGGGCTCTATAAACACGACATGGGGGCCAATCTTAATTCTAGCCAATTATGCGTTTTAAAAAAATCAAATGGCGCTCTTTCCCTTCCAAGCTCTGCCATGCGCCCTAACAGTGGTTTGCCCCCACATAATGGGTATCAGCGTACTCAGGACAAATTGCACAACATTTGGAGGCCAAATTCTCTTTTTACCCTTGATAAAATAAAAAAATGGATCTGAAGTAAAGTTTTTGTGAAAAAAAGTTCATTTTTTAAACATTCCAAATAATTCATGTGAAGCACCTGAAGGGTTAATAAACTTCTTGAATGTGGTTTTGAGCACCTTCAGAGGTAAAGTTTTTAAAATGGCGTCACTTCTGGGTATTTTCTATCATATAGACCCTCAAAGTGACTTCAAATGTGATGTGGTCCCTGGCAAAAAAAATTTTGGTTCCAAAATTCTGCTGTTGTGACGTAGACATGTGGGAAATGTTACTTATGAAGTATTTTGTGTGACATATCCCTGTGATTTAAGGGCCTGAAAATTCAAAGTTGGAAAATTGCAAAATTTTTCACCCAAATTTCTATTTTTTCTTCACAAATAAACGCAAGTCATATCAAAGAAATTCTACTACTATCATGAAGTACAATATATCACAAGAAAACAATGTCAGCATCACTGGGATTCATGGAAGCGTTCCAGAGTTATTACCTCATAAAGGGACAGTGGTCAGAATTGTAAAAACTGGCCTGGTCATTAACATACAAACTACCTTTGGGGGTAAAGGGGTTAAGGGTCAAATGACATCTGAATGCGCCTCCATCAATCCTCAAATGGAAGTGCCTCTATCAATGTTTGATTACAGGACATGTAAGCGGCTTCCACCTTCTGATCACGTGACCACAGGACCTGTGTTATACGCTTGTCACTGCTGCATGCAGTAATGTACCACACATTTCACAGGATCAAAGGACCTGTGGTCACATGACCAACATGTACAGATTACTGTCAATATTCCCATAGCTTAGTAAGCCGATTTGTAGCTCACTAATGATCTTAAAAGGCAAGGTATAATCTGAATATCATTTTGGATTTTTAACATCTGGACTTGGTTAGTATATTCGTGGATAATAATGTGAATACATTTTTTACTACATTTTGTTGAATGCAGATTTTTGGTTATTCAATAGAATTTAATTCCACTAAAATAAATTTGCTCATCATGAATCCATACATGTCACAGCAATACAGTGTCTTGCTGCAGTTGATGACTTTTTTATGTACCTACCTTCTATCTAGCCCATCTCACCACATCATTTTTGAGACAGGGTTGAATTTTGAGGAAAAAAAAGGCTAGATATATTTTTCCACTAATTTTCCTTCTCCAGTTTGACAACCATACACACCACACCTATACCAACGCCTGCTACCACTGTCATGGGGATACCACGACAGAGGGGCCAGAAGATTGCAGCATCTGGTTACACAAACCTTGGCATGTATAAGATCTGTTTCATCTTCCTTTTAGTAGTTTAAGTCTTCCTTGCTCTGCTATTGCAGGAGTTAATCAGTTCAGTTGATCTCCTGGAGCTCTCCATCCTGAATTGCCTGAGCTGTTTGATGGTTGCCACTTCTCTCAGGTATATATGCTCGTCAATTGCACTAGCGATCTGATGGTGATAGTTTTGTGCTTCCTGGTTTAGTGTTGAAGGAGTAGTCCGAATTTGTAGCAGTGCTTCGGGTCGGTGGCATTTCAGGAGATGTTGGCATGGATTTGGTATTGTTTAATCCTATTTCTCTTTGTCATTTAATTTTTCCCTCCTAAGGTTCCAACGATTCCCACTCAGTCATTTTGAGAGCGAGTTGTACGATTGTGGTGTAAGAAGATGAGTTGGAACAGAGTCAGCAGTGTCCGGTACACTTTGGGGCCAGAACTATCAGGACTGTTACCGCTGTTGCTGGGGGATAGTTCTTCTGGGAGGGGAGGACCTTTGCACTGGACAGCAGGGGGCATGGAGGAGATAAGAGGGACCGAGCATGGGAATGCGATGGATTTGGCAGGAAGGCGACGGAGAACAAGGAGAAGGTTGACTCCCTCTCCACTGCTCCGACTGATAACTCCACATCATCTATCCCCCAGCATTCTGACTTGCAAACTGACTGTGTCCTTAATGAGCTGTCCCCAGACTTTCCCTTACTGGACAGCTCCTTCCCACTCTCAGTGAGAGATAAACTTACTTGCTCCGTTCCTAGAGACCACTTCAGAGGTTCGCACACTGCCGCGGCCTGTGAGAGTGCATGCGGTTCGTGTTCGTCGCCATTCCAGAGGAATCCACAAAAGAGACTGCTTCTATGTTCCAGCTCACTCAAGCCAAGTGGGATCAGATACATCGGCATGGTCAGGAGACAGTGCTTTTCATTCCTCTGTAACAGAGCCAGAAACATTGTCCACGATTTACCATGCCAGCGAGAGATATTCTAGCCTCTCCCCGATAAGAACTGCAAGCAATAAGTTCTCTTTTTTGTACCCATTCTCAAATATTGTGCTTGTGTTCAAATCCTGTTGTTGCCACTGCCGATTTAGTTTCCCTGTGTGGAGTATGTGTTGTATGATAATAACCTGTTCTAGTAAATCCTTTTAACACCGTCTCTGCCTCCGACCCTTCACTGCATCCAACAAACCTTACTTCCAGTACCTCTTACAGTAGTTTTCTTGTATCCCTGTTTTCCCAGTCTGTCTGCTTCATGTTATCCTATACCCATCTCTCCCATACTTCCCTGGGTGAGGGAGGAAACAGATCGGCGTGCAAATAGGAGCATAGCAAGGTACAAGACCGTGTAGGCATTGTAATCTCTTTTCTCTAGAGTGACACCCCAGCCTGTGTATTTTCTCTGCCACCTAATTCCCAGTCGCTTCAGGTGGTCTAGGTATTGTTTAATGCTCTGGGTCAAATTTATAACGACCCCGACAGTCTCTCTATGGCAGAGTCTAAATTATGTTGGCTTCAGCAGAGAGACTGGCAAGTAGAGAAGAATTGTTCAGAGTTCCGTAGGTGGTCTTCTGATACTAGGTGGAATGATCCCTTTGTCCATGACCAGTTTTGTCAAGGGCTCTCAGAGAAGGTAAAGATGCCTTTGTTCTTTATGAGACCCGTCTCCCTGGAGGCTGTCAGGTCTCTAAATCTGAATAAACTGACATGTACAAGGGGAGAAAAGGAAAGACCTCAATCTTCCGGAAGGGGAGTGTCAGGTTTCAATGGAATCTAGCACTGAGCCTACCGAGGAACTTATGCAGTTGGGTTTGATGACTCGTTGCATCGGTCCTACTGGAGTCTGGCATAAAATGGGCACCTGTTCATCCTTATGAAGTCACAGACAGACCATCAGAAAACTGAAAAGCATGGGTTGTGGAACTGTTAGTAACCCGGGTGTACACATTTCCATTGTGGGCAGGTCGCAATTCATTTTTAACTTGTCAAGATTCATTTAGGCAAAATTAAAATGGTTATTGCAGGATTTTTGGACAATGGGGCAGGGTTTAATTTGGTTGATGCCCAATTAGTTCTCAGAAATTGGCTATTCCTATACCTATAATAGCCATCAGTTCTGCACCTTTATGCCAGGGGTACTTTACTCAAATTGTTCAAGAGATACATCTGCAAGTAAGGTGCCATACACTTTGAATCTATTGATTGTTCTGCATTAGAGCTCTTGCCCTCTCCAGGGGTTCTTGGACTACATTGGCTCACATTACACAATCCTGTGGTGGACTGGCAGACATGGAAAATATTAAGATAGAGTGATTACTGTCAAAAATACTACATGTGCACCAGTACAGCCAGGGTTGCTACTCTGTCTGCTGGAATACCTGTCTGATTTTAAGGATGTGTTCTCAGAATAGGGTTGTAAAGAACTTCCACCTCATCGACCGTAGATAGGATTGCTAAATTAAATTTAATTTCTGGGGCCGAATTGCACAAGAGCAGGTTATATAACATGGCAATCAACAATCATAAAAATCTTTTGCATCTGGAATCTGCTAAGTGTTTGACACGTAGACAGGCAAGATGGTTGTTGTTATTCTATCAGATTCAACTTTTGCGGGTCTTATAAGCTAGGAGATAAAAACATTAAGGTGCATGCATTCTCTCGATTTTCAGGGGAAGGAAGTATTTGTGAGCTGGCTCCTATATTACAGAAATTAGTAGTTATTGCTACTATATGTTCTCATCCTAGAGGCTCAGGGGAGAGCCCCTGTTGCCTGTCCATCAGGTAAACTGCTTGGACAAAAAATGGACAGCATGTGACTTAAATATAGTTGGTACAGAAAGTATTCAGGAACCCTTAACATTTTTCACTCTTTCGTTACTTTACTCTTTCGGTAAATTCAAAAAAGTTCATTTTTTTCTCATTAATGTACACTCTGCACCCCATCTTGACTGAAAAAACAGAAATGTAGAAATTTTTGGAAATTTATTAAGAAAAACTGAAATATCACATGGTCATAAGAATTCAGACCCTTTGCTCAGAGACTAATATTTAAGTCACATGCTGTCCATTTCCTTGTGATCCTCCTTGAGATGGTTCTACTCCTTCATTGGAGTCCAGCTGTGTTTAATTAGGACTTGATTTGGAAAGGCACACACCTGTCTATATAAGACCTATATAAGACCTCATAGCTCACAGTGCATGTCAGACCATATGAGAATCATGAGGTCAAAGGAACTGGCCAAGGAGCTCAGTCAGAATTGTGGCAAGGCACACATCTGGCCAAGGTTACAAAATAAATTTCTGCAGTACTCAAGGTTCCTAAGAGCACAGTGGCCTCCATAATCCTTAAATGGAAGACATTTGGGACCACCAGAAGTCTTCCTAGAACTGACTGTCCAGCCAAGCTGAGCAATCATGGGAGAAGAGCCTTGGTGAGAGAGGTAGATAAGAACCCCAACATCACTGTGGCTGTGCTCCACAAATGCAGTAGGGAAATGGGAGAAAGTTCCACAAAGTCAACTATCACTGCAGCCCTCCACCAGTCGGGCCTTTATAGCAGAGTGGCCTGACTGAAGCTTCTCCTCGGTGCAAGACATGTGAAAGCCCACATAAAGTTTGCTAAAAAAAAAATAAAAACCACAAAGGACTCCCAGACTATGAGAAATAAGAATATATATATATATATATATATATATATATATATCCAGCTTAGATGTCAGTCAAAAAACATGTAACTGCTCTTTGTTATCGGTAGACAATTAAATTGACCATTGGAGAAAGTGAAAAAAAAAAAGTTGCATGTATCACTCGGGTCTTTTTCATGGATTATAAAAGTGCATGCATTAGAAGGCAACTTCTGCACGTATCTACAATAAAAATGAGCACACAGAACCAGTTATGTACACAAAATTTTGACATAGCCTCCTGAACCCAACTTTAAAGGAGTATTTCATGGTATGATATTGGTATAGTTAAATAGCATGAAAATAAGCAAGTTTGCTGCCAAGTAAAGAAAATTGGATCAAACTGAATTTCAATTTCAAAAAATTCTTCATTTTATTCTTTTAAAAAAAGTAGTCCAGACAAGTTGTAAAATCATGTAGCATTCTACATGATTTTACAACTTGTCTGGACTACCTTTTTTTTTAAAGAATGAAATAAAGAAGATTTTTTATTGAAATTCAGTTTGCTGATCCAATTTTCTTCTCTAATTTATCCGATGGTAAAACGGAATCTGGATCTTAACTGCAGCATTAGAGGCCATCTACCATATAACACACAGTGAGGCACTCTTCCCTTTCTTTTGTTGTTTTTCTCATTTGCTGCCATGTAGTGCTAGTCTGAGTATTTAGTATGGACAGTACTACATTTCAGGCTAAGGAATTAACTCCTGAGCTACCAGTCATCTTTCTACACTACTGATTTCCATACATCAGTCAGATTCTTACCTCTCTCTCTCTGTAAGGCTACTTTCACACTTGCGTTGCACAGACCTGCGTCGGTCTGCGCACGGCTGCCGCCAAGCTCCACCCCCTGCCGTGCCTCCTCCTGTTAGCTCCGCCTATGGGTGCATGATAATGATGAATGAGACCTGTGCACCCTATCTTTAGCACTGGGTACGCAGGCCGTGCGCAGGTATGCATTTTCCGGCGCATGCGTCCTTTTGACAGTGTGCCGACATGCGCCAAACACACCGTGTTGCATTTTGGTGCGCTTGGCGCACTGTCAAAAGGACGCATGTGCCAGAAAATGCGTACCTGCGCACCCAATGCTAAAGATAGGGTGCGCAGGTCGCATGCAGCGTCATGCGCCCATAGGCGGAGCTAACAGGAGGAGGCGCGGCAGGGGAAAGAGCTTAGTGGCGGCCGTGCGGAGACCGACGCAGGTCTATGCAACGCAAGTGTGAAAGTAGCCTAAGCCCTTGACCAAACTCCTGTTGTCAGTCTAGCATAATCACAATTCCCCAGCATTCTCCAGGAAAAGTTCTCATTTACTACTCAGATATCCCCTAGGTCTTCCACCCAGCCATCTTTATAAACAAATATAGTGATAATAGTATAAACTTTACAACGAGCACAAACCGTTCATAAGTCACAGTAGCAACCCAACAGGATGAAGGTACTGAACCGGAGGAGTGCCTGCCCCTCAGTAACATGGAAGTTAAAGTCTGAAGCAGTGTTCTGCTAAAGACAAGTTGAGACAGCCATTTGCATGAGGCCAAACGCAGACCTCAATATAGTAGATTGTATTAATTATTTTACAATTCACAATGTAGTGAATTTTAAGTTCTAATCATCAGGTTAACATCTCATGTACTAATCACTGCATGTTGACCCTTGGTCAAAACATACATGCACTACAACTTAAAAGTTTTTTCCATCAGGAAAGTTGAAGAAACAGTCAAACTGAATTAAATGAAAAATTGTTCTGTAAATTAACCATTATTCAAACCTGTGCATCAATTAATATACACTCAGTTTCTAACAATCCATTGAAAGTCATGACTCGAAGTAGGAAGCTTAGGGCTGTCACAGCGCAACATAACATGGGGCGACACAGGGTAGGTTTGTAATCATGTGAGATGCTGTGTTTTGCTTTTTGTTCTATAATAAATATTTTTTACTTTGTGATAACTTGTAAGTCTGCATAATTTGTGTAAATCTTCTCTACATTGAGTTGTAGGGACAAATTACAGAAGCATGTTGGTCAAATAGTGTCCGATGTATTTTTTGTATGGAAAAAAAAAAATTATATACTGTACATTTTCTGGTTTGACATTTTAAGCCAGTTCAAGAAGTTAAATAGCTGATTAGGAGTTGCTTTAGGACTCAAGCTCAGCATTCAGTATAAGCATATTATACCAGAGTGCACCCTTCCGTTACTTTT
Organism: Dendrobates tinctorius; assembly: GCF_039654945.1. Classification (NCBI taxonomy): domain Eukaryota; kingdom Metazoa; phylum Chordata; class Amphibia; order Anura; family Dendrobatidae; genus Dendrobates; species Dendrobates tinctorius. The sequence goes on along the minus strand of NW_027361789.1, from coordinate 2,662,140 downwards.
AAGATTTGCATGCTGTATATTAGAGACCAGTTACACACCAGGGGATAGAAATAAATCAATACTTGCATAATGATACATTCTCACTAGGACCTATAATAACATTCACTTTCTACAGGTCTTGTAAATTGAAATAAATGTCACTGACTTTTCACATGAGCAGTTTCATGGGTTTTAATGCACACAGCCACAGAAAATCCAGCAAACCATATTAAAATTATTTCTTTTGCAATATAAACTCCCTAAATCTCAGTGAACCTGCTCATTGAAGCCTGATCCTACTCTATTAAGAAATAATCACTGAAACGTCAATATTCTGTTTGCCAGCCTTTGTGAAAGAGAAAGAACACTGTATTATCATATATTGAATACCGTTTTCCCACACATTGCTTTCCATCAGGGAATCATTTGACAATGTAAAATTGATGGAACCTCTATGGAACTCATTATAAGTCAAGAGCGTATTTGGGAACCAACTGTTGTATTATGGATCTGACACTGAAATATAAATTCCGATCTAAAGATTTCACATGCAACAGAAGAGGAAAAATAAATGTAGCATGTTCTATTGTATGCCAATATTTTCAGCACAACCCAGCTTTAATGCTACAATCATGATCAATGAGTGTCATCTACTTGTACTGCATCATCTTTCCACTACTGGTGCACTAGAACTCCCGCTAGGAACCCTTCACTATTCCAACATAGTCCTATTTAGGCCCATTACCTTTCAGCGTTACAAGCCCGGGGTCGCGTGGATTAGCGTACTTTCCTAGGAGCAGACTCCGGGAAGGCCATTCTGTCTCTGACACTTGTTATTTGGATCTTGCTATCCCTTCTTCTTTGGTGTCCTCTCATTTAGGGTCACTCTAGAATATGGCACTGGTCACCATGTATCTTGGCATACGCAATTATGTTCTATGGCCCAGAAGTATTGCAATACTTCCGGGCCATAGAACGTAATGGTGTATGCAGATGCATGCGCAATGATTATTTTATGCTTTGCCCACAGTTGGGCAAAGCATACTGCGCACACGCGGGAGGACATTTCAATGCGCACGCTCGGCAACTCTATGGGATCTGATATTTACAGATCATAATATGTACAACAAGCTGAGGGGGGAGAAGAGAATAAGCCCCGTCCAACGGACCGGACTGCGGAGATTTACATACACCGCAGGAGAGCTAAAAACGGTTTTTATGCATCAAAGGTGGGGAGTCAGAGGGTATCAAAAGTACTGCTCTAATGCTTATATGACACTAAATTGAATGATACCTTTACATCATATCACAATAGATGAGTGACAGATTCCCTTTAAGGCGTGGGCAGCATGTCCATATCCTTACAGGTTATCACCATTCCCCTCCCCCCCCCCCCCCCAAGTCAAAAGTTTGATTTTGGCGCGCACGGCGCACCGTCAAAAGTGCGCAGCGCAGGTCAAAGCGCAACTAGCGCACGGCCTGCGCACGATCTGCGCACCCTATGCTAAAGATAGGGTGCGCCGATCGCAGGCGCCGCTGTGCGCTAGGAGGCGGCGCTACAAGGAAGGGGCGGGCACGCAGGGCAGAGAGCCGGCTCGGGGGCGGAGCTACCCCCGGCCGTGCGCGCTGAAAAAGCGCTAATGTGAAACCGGCCTAAGGCTAGTTTCACACTTGCTTTTTTTTGCAGCGCGTTTTTCCCGCAAAAAAACGCATTGAAAAAACGCATACAAAAGCATACAACTGCTGCGTTTTTTTCAAGCATTTTTATGAGCATGCATGAAAAAAACGCAGCGTTTTTATGCGTTTGTAGTGCGTTTTTACCGCGTTTGCGTTTTTTTCCAACATTAGGTGGCCCCTCACACTAACCCAAACCATGACTTTACTAACCCTAACCCTGACCCTAACCCTGACCCTAACCCTAACCCTTAACCAAACCATACTTAACCCTAACCCAAACCCTAAACCCTAACTAACCCTAACCCTAACCCTGACCCTAACCCTTAACCAAACCATACTTAACCCTAACCCAAACCCTAAACCCTAACTAACCCTAACCCTGACCCTAACCCTAACTAACCCTGACTCTAACCCTGACCCTAACCCTGACCCAAACCCTAAACCCTAACCCTAACCCTGACCCTGACCCTGACCCTGACCCTAACCCTTAACCAAACCATACTTAACCCTAACCCAAACCCTAAACCCTACCTAACCCTAACCCTAACCAAACCATACTTAACCCTAACCCAAACCCTAACTAACCCTGACCCTAACCCCAACCCCAACCCTGACCCTAACCCTAACCCTAACCCTTAACCAAACCATACTTAACCCTAACCCAAACCCTAACTAACCCTGACCCTGACCCTAACCCTGACCCTGACCCTAACCCTGACCCTAACCCTGACCCTAACCCTGACCCTAACCCTGACCCTAACCCTGACCCTGAACCAAACCATACTTAACCCTAACCCAAACCCTAAACCCTAACTAACCCTGACCCTGACCCTAACCCCAACCCTAACCCTGACCCTGACCCTGACCCTAACCCTAACCCTAAACCCCCTTAACTAACCCTAACTCTAACCCAAACCCCTAAATTCCATGGTTAACAAAAAAAAACGCATGTGCAAAAAAACGCATACATAAGCATGCCAATGCGCACATATGCGCACACATAGACTTATATTGGGTGTCTTGCTGTAAAAAAACGCATTGCGCGCGCATGCGTTTTTTTGAGGCAAATCGGACGCACAAAAAATGCAACAGGTTGCATTTTGTGCGCCCGAGCGCATACCGCAAAAATACGCATGCGCGGTAAAACGCGTACAAACGCATGTGTATGCGCACATAAGCGCATCCCATGCAAAGTATAGGAAAAAAAACCGCATGCGCTATTTAGCGCTAAATTACCGCGAAAAAAACGCAAATGTGAAACCAGCCTAAGCTGACACATTTGAATTTCAAGAGATTCGCTCATGTCTACCCACTAAGAATAGCAATGACAAGCAGTGATGGGTGCCCCAGAACTGTAAAGTTTGGGGTCCGTACCAGACACCTAGAGTGCACGGACTTCTCCCAGAAATCTGTATTAGGCCGGGATCACACATGCGAGAAACTTGGACAAGTCTTACATCTTCATGCACAGCACTGCCGCCGACACTCAGGAGCAGAGCGTGCGGCTGCATGTCTTTCTATGCAGCCACATGCTCTGCTCCCAAGTGCCTGTGGTAGTGCAGGGTATTAAGATGCGAGACTCAGAGTTTCTCACATGCGTGACCCCGGTCTTACTGTTCGGGTTTGGCAGCCCAAGCAAAGTTTGTTAAAAGACTGCAGTGCAGTCAATCAACAAGCCTTTCCTGTGTGGGCACTTCCAGCAAAACCACAGCCTTGTCATGTATTAGTATGGCTGTCATTGGCCAGTGAGTCATGTGAAAAAATAAGACATAAGGTCTCTCATATTCTTGATAACCAGTGCACATAAAGCTGACACCTGTAGACTGCAACCCTCAGCTTTATCTTGGCTGGTATTCAAAAACAAAGCGGTCTCCACGCCGTATTTAAATCATTTAAAAAATGGCATAGTGTCCCCACACCCCCAGCTAAAGCAGACAGCTGGGGGTTGATATTCTCAGACTGGTAATGGGCCATGAATATGGTCCCTCCCTAACCTAAAAATAGCAGCCCATAGCCTCCCCAGAAAAGGCACATCTATTAGATATGCCAATTTTGGTGCTTTGCCTGGCTCTTCCCACTTGCCCTAGTCAGACAGCCCCATTACTAACCCCTTTGTCAAATTCAATAAAGACACACACACAAAGCAAAGTACTTTAGTTGAAACAAACACTCCCCAACAGTTATACTCACCTCTTTGCCGATACCCCATAATGCTCATGTCGCACGATGATCCCCAACTCAGCTACATCCCGATGGTGTGGTGAGAGATATTAGTGATGTGACTGCTCACCTCACCAGCCATAACAAACCAAGATGAGCTTGAGAACAGTTGCTTGTGGCAGGCAGTAACCTTAATGACATTACCACCTGTCACACACAACCGCACTCTCATGCTCTGCTTAGTGTGCTGGCGTGGCAAGCAGTCACATCACTGATGTTCCCACTCACTACACCATCTGGATGTAGCATAGCTGGGGATCATCATGGGACATGAGCATTATGGATTATCAGTGGAACTTGATTTTTTTTTTACTTTTTAGGCTAATAAATATGTAAAAGTGTCAGTGTTTATTTAAATTAAATGACTTTACTCTGTGTGTCTCTTTAATACATTTAATGGGGTGTCTGAGAGACACCTCTCCCGCAACAATTACCCCACTTGCTACCGCACTGTGGAAAGTGGAAAGAGCAGAGCACATCTAATGGATCTGCCATTTCTTAGGCGGCTGTGGGATGGAGTTTTTAGTCTGTTGAGAGAGCCAATATCCATAGCCCCTTCCCAGCCTATTAATATCAATCCGCAGCTGACATTGAATCATAATGACCCTTGAGATCCATCCCTTCCAACATTATGTCCAACCTCCTGCTCAACTCAGCCAAGGATTCACTAAACCATCTCAGACAGATGTCTGTCCAGCCTCTGTTTGAAGAATTCCATTGAAGAACTCACCACCTCTCGTGGCAGCCTAATTTCTAAGCTGTAACCAGTTTCATTCTCATTTGCAAATTGAAACATGAGAAGCAATTGACTAAGGATGATCCCTCTACCCTGACACCCCTTCAGATATGGGTAGATGGCTGTCAATCCAGCCTTTCCAGGTTATTAAATATAGGGGGTCTCTGTCATTTTGGGGGGGGGGGGAGAGGTGTCAGAAGGGGGTCCCTCCATGTTAGTAATAATTAAAGGCTATAAGCTATTAATGGGCTGGGAACCTTTTTGGATATTGACCCTTCCCAGATTAATAATGCCAAACCCCAGCTGGTTAATAAAATCGGGGGGACCCCAGTTCATTCTTTTGTGAATTTAACAAGTACAGCATAACACACATTCAAGGTAACCTTACTTCACAGCCCCCGGGTGTTCCCGCAACTGGAACTCCATTGTTTAGAGTTTACCAAGGTCTCCCGGCCTCACAGGTGCCAGCAGACTCGGTGACTGAACTCAGGTAACATTTAAGGTTACCTGAGCGCACAGACACCAGGTCTCATGGTAGCTCTCTTGCCGTACTCACGGTTGTTCATCAGTCCAGCACAGGCACTGCGCAGCATGAGAAGCAGCTGCTATAAACCTGGGTGACCTTACAGTAAGGTTATCTCAGCTCACAGTAGCACTGCCCTCATGAGAAGTGGTCGTAGTGAAGTGAGAATTTTTCAGAGGTCACCCCAGTTCCCATCAGCCAGATCTCGCAGAGCGCAGCGCAACACCCAGGAGTTGCTGCTGCTCCAGTGTATGGAACTCTGTTCTTTGAACAAAGCTCCAAACACTGGATGTGGCAGAGTTGGGTTTTGTAGTGAGACCTTATTATTATGTATTATCTGCATACAAGTGATAATTGCTTGGATTTATTTTTATGCTAATAAATGGGAAAAGGGAGTATTTCTAGCCGAGTATTTTTTAAATGAAAATGACTTTTTCCTGTGTGTGTCTTGCTTACATTTGACTATGGGTTTAGTGATGGGGGCATCTGATAGATACCTTTCCATTACTAACCCCTGGGCTTCATGTCAACGGACATAAGAGCAGCTTACTTCAACCACAAAACCATTACCCCACTTGCTAATGCAAACAGGTCAATTAAGAAGAGCCAAGGCTAAGCACCAGAATTGGTTAATTTAATGGATGCACCATTTCTGGGATGGCTGAAGGCTGATGTTATAACTCTGGGAGGGGGCTCAATATCCATGACCCCTTCTCAGCCTATTAACCCCTTCCTGACATCAGATGTACTATCCCGTCCATGGGACCCGGGCCCCTATGCCCATGGACGGGATAGTACGTCTACCGCGATCAGCAGCGCCCACGTGGTGAGCGCCGCTGATCACGGCCGGGTGTCAGCTGATTATCACAGCTGACACCCGGCACAATGTGTCATGGGCGGTCACGGACCGCCCCCGACATGTTAACCCCTTGCACACCGCGATCAAACATGATCGCGGTGTACCGGGGGTTAAAGGGAAGCATCAGCAGGGAGGGGGCTCCCTCCATGCTTCCCTGAGCCCCCCACGGCAGCGCAATGTGCAGCGCTGCTGCCGGGGGCTCCTTTCCTGCAGGCCCCCGAATCCAAGATGGCGAATGGGGCCTTCAGGGGCCTGCAGGAAGCTGGCTTCCTCAGTGCCTACAAAGCGCAGGCATGAGGAAGCCTTCTTCACTGCCTGTGACAGATCGCTGATCTGTCACAGTGATCTGTGATGTGACAGATCAGCGATCTGTCACAGAACAGTGATGTCCCATCTGGGACTATTTAATAAAGTAAAAAAAAAATTTAAAAAAAAGTGTTAAAATAAATTACAAAAAAAAAAATAAATAAATAATATTCCCCCAAATAAATCCATTTTTTGAAAATAAAAAAAAAAACAAAAACAATAAAAGTACACATATTAGGTATTGCCGCGTCCGTAACAACCCGCCCTATAAAGCTGTCCCATTAGTTAACCCCTTTAGCGAACCCCTTAAAAAATAAAAATAAAAAACTAAGCAAAAAATAATGATTTATTATCATACCGCCAAACAAAAAGTGTAATAACGCGCGATCAAAAAGACGCATATAAATATCCATGGTACTGCTGAAAACGTCATCTTGTCCCGCAAAAAATGAGCCACACACAGCATCATCAGCGAAAAAATAAAAAAGTTATAGCTCGCAGAATAAAGCGATGCAAAAATCATTATTTTTTATATAAAATAGTTTTCATTGCATAAAACCGACAAAACATATAAAAACGACCTAAATGAGGTATCGCTGTAACCGTACTGACCCAAAGAATAAAACCGCTTTATCAATTTTACCGCACGCGGAATGGTGTAAGCGCACCCCCCCAAAAGAAATTCATGAAACGCTGGTTTTTGTTCATTCTGCGTCCCAAAAATCGGAATAAAAAGCGATCAAAAAATGTCACGTGCCCGAAAATGGTACCAATAAAAACGTCAACTCGTCCCGCAAAAAATAAGACCTCACATGACTCAGTGGGTCAAAATACGGAAAAATTATAGCTCTCTATATGTGGTGATGCAAAAACTATTTTTACAATAAAAAGCGTCTTTTAGCGTGCGACAGCCGCCAAACATAAAAACCGCCATAAATAGTAAATCAAACCCCCCCGTTATCACCCCCTCAGTTAGGGAAAAATAAAATAAAAAAAAGGTATTTATTTCCATTTTTCCATTACGGTTAGGGCTAGGGCTAGGGCTAGGGGTGTGTTGGGGTTCGGGTTGGAGTTAGAATTGGGGGTTTCCACTGTTTGGGCACATCAGGGGCTCTCCAAATGCAACATGGCGTCTGATTTCAATTCCAGCCAATTCTGAGTTGAAAAAGTCAAATGGTGCTCCTTCCCTTCCAAGCTCTGACATGCGCCCAAACAGTGTTTTACCCCCACATGTAGGGTATCAGCCTACTCAGGACAAATTGCAAAACAACTTTTGGGGTCCAATTTCTCCTGTTACCCTTAGGAAAAAAAATGATTTTTTTTATTTTCACGTTCGAGCGTTATAAACTTCTGTGAAGCACTTGGGGGTTCAAAGTGCTCACCACACATCTAGATAAGTTCCGTGGGGGGTCTAGTGTCCAAAATGCGGTCATTTGTGGGGGGTTTCCACTGTTTAGGTACATTAGGGGCTCTCCAAAGGCAACATGACACCCGCAGACCATTCCATCAAAGTCTGCATTCCGAAACGTCACTACTTCCCTTCCGAGCCCCGACGTGTGCCCATACAGTAGTTTTCTCCCACATATGGGGCATCAGCGTACTCAGGACAAATTGGACAACAACTTTTGGGGTTCAATTTCTCCTGTTACCCTTGGGAAAATAAAAAAATGGGGGACTAATTGATCATGTTTGTGGAAAAAATACGATTTTTTTATATTCATGCCCGGGCATTATAAACTTCTGTGAAGCCCTTGGGGGTTCAAAGTGCTCACCTCACATCTAGATAAGTTCCTTAGGGGGTCTAGTTTTCAAAATGGGGTCATTTGTGGGGGGTTTCCACTGTTTAGGTACATTATGGGTTTTCCAATCGCGACATGGTGTCCGATCTCAATTCCAGCCAAAAACATCAAATGGCGCTGCTTCCCTTCCGAGCTCTGCCATGCGCCCAAATACTGGTTTACCCCCACATGTCGGGTATCAGCGTACTCAGGACAAATTGCACAATAACTTTTAGGGTCCTGTTACCCTTGGGAAAATAAAAATTTGGGTGAAAAGATCATTTTTGTGGAAAAAATATGATTTTTTAATTGTACCGCTATACGTTATAAACTTCGGTAAAGCCCTTGTGGGTTCAAAGTTCTCACCACATATCTAGATAAGTTCCTTGGGGGGTCTAGTTTCCAAAATGGGGTCACGTTTCCAAAGTGGGGTCACTTGTAGGGGGTTTCCACTGTTTAGGTACATCAGAAGCTCTCCAAACGTGACATGGCGTCCGATCTGAATTCCAGACAATTTTGCATTGAAAAAGTCAAACGGCGCTCCTTCCATTCTGAGCTCTGCCATGCGCCGAAACAGTCGTTCCCCCCACATATCAGTTATCAGCGTACTCAGGACAAATTGCACAATAACTTTTGCAGTCCAATTTCTCCTGTTACCCTTGGTAAAATAAAAAAAATTGAACCTGAAGTATTTTTTTTGTGAAAAAAAGTTAGATGTTCATTTTTTTTTTTTTTAAATATTCAAAAAAATTCCTGTGACGCACCTAAAGGGTTAATAAACTTCTTGAATGTGGTTTTGAGCACCATAAGGGGTGCAGTTTTTAGAATGGTGTCACTTTTGGGTATTTTTTATCATATAGACCCCTCAAAGTGGCTTCAAATGTGATGTGGTCCGTAAAAATAAAATGGTGTTGTAAAAATGAGAAATCGCTGGTCAACTTTTAACCCTTATAACTTCCTAACAAAAAAAAATTTTGGTTCCAAAATTGTGCTGATGTAAAGTAAATATGTGGGAAATGTTAGTTATCAAGTTTTTTGGGTGCCATATCTCTGTGATTTAAGGGCAGAAAAATTCAAAGTTGGAAAATTGCGAAATTTTCAAAATTTTCGCCAAATTTCCGTTTTTCTCACAAATAAACGCAAGTTATTTGAATGAAATTTTACCACTAACATGAAGTACAATATGTCACGAGAAAACAATGTCAGAATCACCAGGATCCATGGAAGCGTTCCAGAGTTATGACCTCATAAATGTACAGTGGTCAGAATTGTAAAAATTGGCCCGGTCATGAACGTGCAAACCACCCTCGGGGGTGAAGGGGTTAATATCAATCTATAGCTGTTTGCTTAGCCTTTTCTGATTATGAAAAATGAACGGCATGTCTCCCTCATTTCTGATAACCAGCCACGCTAAAGCAGACACCTGTGGGCTGGTACTCTGAGACTGAAGAGTCCATGGATATTGACCCTCTCCAGTCACCTCTGAAAAGGTGCATAAATTAGTTGTGATGTTGATGTCAGCTGTTTTATGTCTGCTGACAACACCAAGCCCAGGGGTTAGTAGCAAAGATGTTCATATCAGATACCTCCATTACTAACCCCATTGATAAATTTAATAAAGACACACAAATACAGAGAAAAGTCCTTTAATTGAAATAAACAGGATTATAGCCTCAACCCCCTGATGACGCCAGTCCATCTGGAGAAACAAAGAAAAAACACCACCACTAGTGGAAATAATGTTACCCTACCATGAAGGTCATGAACCCAGTGGGTGGACCTAAGACAGGGCATTAGGATAGGACACGCCAAGATATATCAATATATACAGAAGCAAAAAGCTTTGGAGAAACAATGTCCAAATTAGTAATAAAAGTGTATAAATTTAGTAAATGCAAATTTTACAATAGTAATTTCAATTACAGAGAGTCAAGAAACAAAAAACAAAAGAGATCAGGTAGAGACTAGATGCTGTGTCCATACCAATAAGATTGCTTACCATGGTATGGACACAGCATCTAGTCTCTACCTGATCTCTTTTGTTTTTTGTCTCTTGACTCTCTGTAATTGAAATTACTATTATAAAATTTGCATTTAACCCTGTCGTGCCAGAGCCAGTTTTTTGCCTTCGTGACCGGGCCAATTTTTTTCAATTCTGACCAGTGTCACTTTAAGAGGTAATAACTCTGGAACGCTTCGCTGAATCCTGGTGATTCTGAGACTGTTTTCTCATGACATATTGTACTTTAGGACAGTGGTAAAAATTTCTTCGATATGACTTGCGTTTATTTGTGAAAAAAATTGGAAATTTGGCAAAAATCTTGAAAATTTTGCAATTTTCCAACGTTTTAATTTTTACATCCTTAAATCAGAGAGTCATATAGCACAAAATAGTTAATATATAACATTTCCCACAGGTCTACTTTACATGAGCACAATTTTGGAAACAATTTGTTTGTTAGGAATTTATAAGGGTTAAAAGTTGACCAGCGATTTCTCATTTTTACAACAAAATTTACAAAACCATTTTGTTTCAGGGACCACATATGAAGTCACTTTGAGGGGTCTATATGACAGAAAATACTCAAAAGTGACACCATTCTAAAGCTTGCACCCCTCATGGTACTCAAAACCACATTCAAGAAGTTTATTAACCCTTCAGGTGCATCACAGGAATTAATGAAATGTGGAATTAAAAAAATGAAAGTTTTACTTTTTCCCACAAGACATTTACTTCAACTGCAAGTTTTTCATTTTCCCAATAAAAAAAAAAAAAAAAAAAAAATTTGTTGTACGATTTCTCCCGAGTACGTCGATACCCCATATGTGATGGAAAGCTACTGTTTGTACGCACAGCAGGGTATGAAAGGGAAAGAGCACCATTTGACTTTAGTAATACAAAATTAGCTGGAATCGATAGCGGACACCATGTCGCGTTTGGAGAGCCCCTAATGTGCCTAAACATTGGAAACCCCCAACAAGTGACCCCATTTTGGAAACTAGACCCACCAAGGAACTTATCTAGATGTTTGGTGAGCACTTTGAACCTCCAAGTGCTTCGCAGGAGTTAATGCAGATCCTTCAAAATAAAAAATCATATTTTCTACACAAAACATGATCTTTTCGACCTCAATTTTTTATTTTCCAACAAGAAACAGGAGAAATTGGACCCCAAATATTGTGCAGTTTGTGCCGAGTATGCTGACACCCCATATGTGGGGGTAAAGCACTGTTTGGGTGCATGGCAGAGCTTGGAAGGGAAGCAGTGCCATTTTGGAGAGCAGATTGTGTGAAAATTATTTGTGGGTGACATGTCACATTGTCAGAGCCCCTGAGGTGCCAGAACAGCAGAAGCTCCCAATAGTGACTGCATTTTACAAAATACTTCCCTAAATGAATTCTTCTAGTAGTGCAGTGAGCATACTGACACCACAGCTGTTCCATAGAAAATTATACCATTGGGCAGCGACTAAAATGTTGTTTTAACCCCAGATTTTACATTGGAAAATAGGTAGCTAGGTAAATGGTCACCACACCCATAGATGAATTTGCAGAGGGGTGCGATTTCCAAAATGGGTTCATTTCGGGGGGGGGGGGGGGGTTTCTGTTATGGCACTTTGGAGAGCCGCTAAGTGCCAGAACAGAATCCCCCCTAAAGTGACCCCATTTTGGAAATTACACCCCTCTGGGAATTCAACGATGGAAATAGTGACCATTTCCACTACATGGGTGATTTCCAGATTTTAGAGTAAAAATTGCAAAAATGGCATTGTAGTGCCCAATATATTGTGCCCAGCTTGTGTCTCTGGAGACATCCCCCCACCTACCCCCAGAAATTGTTAAGTCTGCTCTACTCAAATGTGTCTGTCACTAAATAAACCAAATGCTTGAATGTCAAAACAGTTTTAAAAACGTGGTTCTGTGTGGAAGATTTTAAAGTAGTCATGGAGGCATAAGGCTGGCAATGAAGGGCAATAGCGGGTATCATGCCTCACTCCTCTCTTGGAACATACACAACATCTTCTCTGGGGGTTCTTTTTTATTCCTGTTACTGGGATGAGTGCATTAAACAAAATGTCACTGAGTTTTCTGACATCTTCAGATTCTAAAGGATGGGTGGGGACAAAATTTTAAAAAACAAGATTTTCAATTACCTTTTCCTGATACTTTACTTGATTATCTGCATTTCTGGCTTTTTTGTATAACACAAGAGCATAATATGTGGCCACCTGAAATGAATAAATGACTAACTTCTTATACCATGTATATGATTTTCTTGATACCTGGTATGGCTGTAGAACCTGATATGCAAGGTCCACACCCCGCATATATTTGTTGTAGTCACAGACACAGGTTTTGGAGTAGTGGATCACTGTTCTGCAGTGGCCCTTGTGGCATCGAGCTCAGGATAAAAATATCTTTTTTATCCTTATACTTAAGAGCAAGCAGCTCTCCATTGCGTAAAGCCCCTGACTGCCCCTTTTGGAACTTTTCATTGACCAATGATTGTGGAAACCCCTGTTGGTTTTTGCAAATGGTCCCACAAGCCCCTATGTTATGTTCAACCAGACTTTCAAATAGGGGTATGCTGGTGTAGTAGTTGTCAACATACAGATTGTAGCCTTTGTAAAAATGGAGTTATCAGCTACCAAACGATTTTTCCAGTTACCCCAGATAAGTAGGGCATTCTGGTGAGTTTAGTTGGCTATCTTTTCCCTCATAAATGCAAAAAGCTGATGTGTATCCGGTTGAACTCTCACACATTTTATAGAGCTTTATTCCGAACTTTGCCCTCTTAGAAGGAATAAATTGCGAGAGGTGCAGTCTTCCTATGAATTTTTACAAGGGACTCATCAATGGAAATGTTTTCTGTTGGGGTGTAGAGCTTTAAGACTGTCAAGTCTTTGATGATGGGTCTGATTTAGAATAGTGTCTTATTCTGAGGCATCTCTGGGCAGGCATTGACTATTGTCGTTAAAACGCCAAAATCTCATAAGCATTTCATAATGGGTCCTAGGAAGAACGACAGAAAACAGAGGTGGCTTGAAAAAGGTGGTTGGATGAATAGGACCGAATGCTCTTTTTTTAACAAGCCCCATAGCGAATGTAAGTCCTAAAAATTTTTCATTTCCAGGACATTAGTTGGTGTCCATAAATGTGACCTAGCATAATAGGATCGTGGATTCTCGCTGATGAATTGGGATGCGTATAAATTTGTTTTGTAGGACAATATGCTCTAGCAAGCTATCAGCCATAAATAATATAAAAAATATATATATATTTTTTATATTATTTATGGCTGATAGCTTGCTAGAGCATATTGTCCTACAAAACAAATTTATACGCATCCCAATTCATCAGCCAGAATCCACGATCCTATTATGCTAGGTCACATTTATGCTAGGACATATACATACATATATATATGTCCAAAATTTTCCACCTCCATATTTATACCAGGAATGGCATTAAAATTAGGGATGAATGGAGTAGCTGAATCCGAAGTCTCCCATCTGGGAAATGCTACATCAAGAGGCAAAGCCCCTTGAACATTGGTGTGCACCAATTCACGAGCACTAGGGACAGCGCTAGTACTGGACATTGTTCCCTGACTTGGAGACACTTCTCCAGAGCACTATTTGCCATTCTTGATGTACTGGTCCTTGTGTGTGAGGATGGACTAGAATCACTGCTCATTTCTGAGCTATCACTGTCTCCGCTACTAAAGCCCTAGAAATCCACTGCCATCTGACACTGCATTTTCTTCGCTGTCAGAACATAAAAGTGCATAAGCCTCCTCTGCACTATAATACTGACGGGTAGAGATGAGCGACTTTGCCTTTTTTCGGGTCGAGTCGGGTTTCATGAAACGCGACTTTCGCAAAAGTCGGGTCGAACGAAATCGGCCGATTATCGTGAAAAGTCGAAGGCCGACTGAAACACGAAACCCAATGCAAGTCAATGGGGAAGAAAAGTCGCCAGTGAGTGGAGGACAGGAAACACACCTAGAGTGCCCATTTTAATGCCAAAAACATCAATTCTTATTACTTAAGCATGTCAACCTTAATTTACTTTATAATAATAGTTAGGCATTGAAAACTGGGGGTTATTTGGCTAAAATAGCTCCAAAAACGGACAGTATATTACTCCATACAGTATTATGGCCACCGCATAGTGCGCTATACAGAGTAATGAGGCCCATATATTTCTCCATACAGAATCATTGGTCCCATATAATGTTCCATACAGTATATGATGAGCTCCACATAATGCTACAGTATATGTTGGTCCCCATGGATGAAGCTCCACTGTCTTATGGGCCCAAATAATGCTCCATATATAATGGGCCCCATTTCTAATGCTCCAGTGTATAATGGGCCCTGTAAATGCTGCTCCAGTGTCTGATGTCCACCTTTGGAATGCTCCAGTGTATAGTGCTCCTCAAAAATTGCTCCAAACCTTTAAAACAATTAAATAAGTCTCCTCGCTAGGGAATCCCTGTACTAGTCTGGACTCCTCGTCGTCCCCATCTTCCATCTCTCTGCACTTGGACTGTTTTAGGCAGAGGGCGTACAGACGGGATGTCATCTCGCTCTCTGACCAGAATGTCACTGTCGGGAAACGCGGAAAACGTCACGGCGGTGGAGCAGGGAGAGGCAAGTATTTCAACTTTGCAAGTGCTGTGATCCTGAGCAAGCAGGGGGGCCCACTTGTTGGTGACGGCCCTGGCACAGGGCACCTCACAGTACAGCAGTGTGTCTGACGGCGGGTGGGCCAGCCCACCGGCAGAGACACTTTTGCGTACTTTAAGGGGCCCTGTGCCAGTGCCGTCGCCCATGAGTATGCCCCCCCACCTGCTCAAGGAACCTGCACTTTCATCTGCATCTTCCTCTTTGTCACCGTGTGAGGTGGTATAGTATGCGGGAAGGGGCACCCGAGTTTCATCAGGGTCAGATTCTTGCTCAGTACACTGCTAGGACAATGTAGTGCTCTGAGTGAATGTACCAGCAGAAAAATCTAGCAGTGGCTGTGCATCAGTGCACTCCATGTCCGATTCATCTTGGACTGCGGAATTTACGATTTGACTTGATAACCCAGGCATGGTATGTGAAAAGAGCTCCATGGAGTAATCTGTAGTGTGGCCTGCCGCATCCTTCACTTTTGGTAGGGGTGAAGGACACAAGGAAAGGTGTTGTTCCTGACCAGGAGCCTCCACTGATGACTCAGTGCTTTTATTTTTTGAAACTTCAGAAGGAGGCGGCGAGAGAGCTTTAGGCTGTGTCAGCAATGTAAGCCAAAACTTATTCCTGAATCTCCAGCTTTAAAAGCTGTTTACCTACTTCCAGAAAAGGGAGCCTTCGAGGCCTTGTGGAGCCAGACGATGACGCAGGCTCAACACCTCCTGCCTTAGGTGCTATTGTGCTTTTGCCACTACCAGCAGATGCACCACCAACACCACCACCATCAGTACCACCTGGCAACCCCTGCCCAATTCTATGGCCTCTTCCACCATACTTCCTCATTTTTGGAAAAATGTACCCAAAATACCACGGTTTTTTTTTTTCTCCCCTGGGATCCTCTGATATTTTTAATGATCCCAATAGCTCAGATATCTTGTGTTGAAGGGTTCGGCTGACATCTCTCTGTTTCCTTGGAAATGTCTCCCTGGCCTCTGACGTCAGTACTGACCATGGGAACTGGAAAACCCTTTGGGTTGCTCACAGTCATGGTCTCTGGCGCTCCCCATGTATAATGTTTACTTTCCATTTTTACATACGTTTTTCTTATCAGTTAAATATAGCAGAATACATATAGCACTACTAGTTAAAGTGGATGACCTTGATTCATATACATACACTCAGTCCCACAACCTTATTGGTTTGATCCTTTTGTGGGAAGTCTTTTATGTTTCATTTTTAAATACTCATTTCTTTTTTAATTAGTCCAACTTGTTATCTATGGGATGTAAGTTATTGTATCTTTTAACACTTGGTCATTTTTTTGTGAAGGTTCTATATACTTGCATTTGGTTACTGCCCCCTCCCCTTTTTTTTGTGAACAGCGGGGGGGCCTAACCTCGATATGATATAAACCGCCAACTTCTGATTTATCTTCATTCCTGTACATTCGACCTGAAGAAGAGGTCACTGAATGGACCTCGAAACGCATTGTCTCTGTATGTACCATAAATAAAGCACTGATATTGGAACCAATTTCTACAATCTACTGGATTTCCTCTATTTGATGGTTGAAATATAGCAGAGCGGGAATTTGGTGTTTTTTTCCCTTTTGGGATCTCCTCCTTGAGACGCTGGGCAAACAGTCACTTGGAGGGTTTTTTGTCTCAGGACGAGTTACCTAAGAAGAACCCCCTGTCTCTCCTTCTGTTGTCCCATTTCTGTTCTCTCGGGGGTCTCCTCTGAAAAAAAACTTTGTTTCGAAAGGATCTTTTAAAACCTGTAGGTCCCAGGTTTGGGAATCCCTTCTTTTTATCCCCTGCCTTTTGGAGGATGTCATCCAGCGTCTCTCTGAATAGGAATTTTCCTTTGCAGGGGATGGAGCATAGCTTCATCTTAGTCTGCAAGTCCCCTGGCCAACATTTTAGCCACAGCATTCTTCGGGCTGCGTTTGACAGGGCTGCTGCTTTGGATGACAACCTTACTGAATCCGCTGATGAGTCTGCTAAGAAGGCCGCCGCTCCCCTTATTACTGGAATGGATTCCAGGATGTTCTCCCTGGGTGTACCTTCCCTTAACTGTTTCTCTAGTTGATCCATCCATGCCATGAGGGCTCTGGAGGTACATGTTGCCGCTATACCTGGCCTAAGATTTCCCCCAGCTGATTCCCAAGTGCCCTTGAGGAAAGTATAGGCCTTTTTATCTAAGGTGTCTTTTAGAGTACCCATATCCTCAAAGGGGAGTGCAAATTTTTTTGAGGCCTTGGCGACTGCCAAGTCTAGTTTCGGGGCTTTGTCCCAAGACGTGGATGCCTCCTCGTCAAATGGATATTTTCTCTTAAGGGAAGAGACCGTGGAGTTCTTCCTATCCAGTCTTTCCCATCCTGTTTTTATCAGGCCCTGTACATTCTCGTTTAGCGGAAACACTCTGTTTCTTTTGGCCCAGTCCCCCGAACATTATGTCCTGGACTGATCTATCAGGCCGAGGGTCTGCCACCCCCATGGTAGACCTTACTGCTCTTACTAACATGTCTACCTCATCTACGGGAAAACAGTGACGGCCCCCCGTTTCTTCGTCTAAGGATGACAAGTCGGTGTCCGAAGTCTGATGTAACTTCCCCTGACGTCGAGACCTCTGACTGGGAGCCTGCTACTACATCCCTTTTTATTGCTTTCCCTTTGTGTTTTAGGGATGAAAAGGCACTCAAACTCCAATCGGATTACAGCTCTTAGATCCGAGGCGTAATCCGGGGTTTCATCACAAAGAACTTCCTGTATGCAGGATTCGCAGAGCTTTTTATCCCCAAGAAGCTGGTAGTGGTCTGCTACAGGTGGGGCATTCCCTTTTCTTTGTTTTCTCTTTCTTCTTTCCCTAATAAGGGAAAGAAGTCTATTACAATGGGGAACATTCACGTAGATCACTCACCCCAGTATGCGCGGTTGCAGGTACCGGTTTGGGAGGTGGATTCAGATCCCTCATGGGTTGATCCAAGGAAGGTGACTTGCTCCTCGCAGTCGACCTGCTGCGCTGTGTGGAGTGGCTACTGGACCGGCCATCGCGCCTGTCCTTATCCTTTTGCCGGTGATGGTGGTGTTGCCTGTGCTGCTGCTGCTTAGGCTGCTGCTCTTTGTGCTGGTCTCTGTCCTCCATACTTACAGGATGCTCCCAGCAAGGAGTAGTTCCAGCGTTCTCTTTTTAAATTTCCCAGTCGTGACGTTACTTCCTCTCCCAGCCTGCTCTGCTCTGTGCCCCGGGGAGCATGCAGTGCGCATGCGCCGACCGTGGGGACCCAGAAGTCGTCCCCTTCATTTCTGGGGCAGCGCCATATTGGTACACCCCTGTACCGTGGCGCTGCCACTGCGTGTGCCGTGCCTCACCCAGCCTCCTTTCTGGAGCAGCAGCTCGGTACTCTCCCCCCCGCTCACCCTGTCAAGCCCATCGGCTACAGCGGTGGCAGCTTCAGGAACCGACCCCGCCACGACAGGGGCCTCCCCACTGCCAGCATTACGGATGGGACGGCCCTGGACTCCTCTTCAAGGTAAGCTGTTGCCACTGCTACTGGTTCCACGGGTCACCAGTCAAGGACAGGAACCCAACTGGGGCGGAGGAGAGGTGCCGCCTTTTTATCTGTAGGTTCCTGTCCTTGATGGGCGAATCCCCTCTCTCCGTGTTGCTGTCATGGGTGAGAGAATTTCAGTCTCTCGATGTACAAAACTGATAGAGACATACCCCAAGCGATTTGCAGCTGTAATCGCAGCAAAAGGTGGCACAACAAAGTATTAAGTTAAAGGGGCAGAATAATATTGCACGCCCCACTTTTCAGTTTTTGAATATCCACAAAAATTTAAAATAACCAATAAATTTCGTTCAACTTCACAATTGTGATCCACTTGTTGTTGATTCTTCACCAAAAATTTCCATTTGGTATCTTTATGTTTGAAGCATGATATGTGGGAAAAGTGTGACAAGTTCGAGGGAGAACTTTTGCAACGCACTGTAGGTAGCAGTCGCACAAATTTATCCTTACTCTTAAAAGAAGCATTGTTTATTGGGACATTGAACACAATAATGACTTTAGTGGAATAAGCAGTATATTTGTGTCCACAGACATATACTGACTATGTGGATTTTAATAGTTTTTTCCTGTAATAGTCTTATTAGAAGTTAAATTTTATGGTATTTAGTTAGGGATTATTTGCCTTTGGCAACTTGTTGTTAATAATAATAAATTTTATTTCTATAGCGCCGACATATTCCGCAGCACTTTACATTTCAGAGGGAACTTGTACAGACGATAGACATTACAGCATAATAATAATCACATAGATCATAACAAATACCAAGAGGAATGAGGGCTCTGCTCGCAAGCTTACAATCTATGAGGAAAAAGGTAGACCTGAAAGATGGGTGGTAACAATTGCCCTGATTGTTTGGACCAGCCATAATGTTAAGTGTGTAACAGTACAGACACAGAGGGCTAATGGATGCATAAAGCATGTGGGAACATGATGCGGGGAACCTGGTTATGGTAAAACCTTTGGCTGTGCCACACAGGGATAGATTAGGTTAATTTGTTGAGGCGGTAGTCCAGTCTGAATAAATGCGTTTTCAGGGCACGCTTAAAATTGTGGGGATTGGGGACTAATCGTATTGACCTGGGAAGTGCATTCCAAAGAATTGGCGCAGCATGTGTAAAGTCTTGGAGACAGGAGTAGGTGGTTCTGATTGAGGATGCTAACCTCAGGTCATCAGCAGAACAGAGGGCGCGGGTAGGGTGGTATACTGAAATCCCATCCACTATAAATCCCATTCACTTTTCTCTAACTGTATGATGCTGCGTTTTTGAAAGCAAAAACTTGCAGCATCAAAACTCACCAAAATACTCACAGTGGGTACACAGCCCAACACTCCAGACTAGTATAGCAAGTAATTGCACAGTAATTTGCCATTTATAGCACAATTAAAAGCAAATAATTTTAGAGTAGAAAATATATAATGTAGTGTGCTTCTGATGTATTTCTCCTCCAAGTTTGCCCTAAGGGCTGGTGGTTCTGCACGTGATACAGCTGATGCGCTCACATGTTTCTTACTAGACAGGTTTCGTCCAATCCTATTCATGTCAATAGTTCAGCACAATTCTGGGCGAAAAGTTCACACAACATTCCATTAAAACATGTGAGCCAGTGCTCTGCTGCCTTTACAACTCACATGAAGGCATCAGTCATTTAAGGACAGAGTTAAGACTACTAATTTTTCGGATCACTGCAAGTATTTTATCAGGTTTTTAGGGGGCAGCTGCAATGAAGCCAAACCTACAGTAATGTAAGGTACAGTGCGGCTTTTTCATAGCCATACGGTAAACTGCTGCGTAAGCACAGATTTTATCGTATTAGCTAAATCCAGCCTTACAGCATCCACTAATTTCTATTTAATGCTATGTTCCCACGATGGAGCAAGGCAGTGCAATAGTGTTTGCAGAAAAGAAAAAAGTGTGTAACGGACTTGTCCAGAAGGGGAGTATTCATTCCCTTAAACTTTTGAAGATCTTCTCCAGTTCAGCAAAATAGCGTCAAGCTGTCAACCATCTTGCCAAATTCGCATTCTGGAGAATATGCTGTTTTTTTGCAGAATTCAAGTAGAATTCAATTCCATTATTACAAATTCCAGCAGCACTACTACCTAGTATTTCATATTTTGTCATTTTTGGGAAAAAAAAAAAAAAGGTTGATTTTTGCTGGGAAAAAAATAATTTGAAAAATCATAGATATTAATATAGATATATTCTGCTCTCTATATAGTAAAAATGCAAAGTTCAAATGCCCCTTTTTCAGCATTTTCAAGGCATTTCATGCATTTTGGGTGCTGATTACACCTACACTTTTTCTACATGTTTAATTAACTTAGTTTTGTTCATCATGCTATGAAAAACACTCAGCATTTTCAGCATGGTTTTGTCACTTTCTCATTGCTTTTTATGGATGAAAAATGCTTCTATAATTCTAAAAGATTTGACAGTCTCCAGATTTAAAAAATGCTGTAAATCTCACATTAAATAAGAAAAAAATGTGTATGTGCATGAGGAATTTTGTTGCTTTTACTGGTACTGTAAAAAAACAGCTTTTAGATAGCATTAAAAAACACCACATGTGAACATTGCCTTATTGTGCATTTTTTTTTTTTTTTTATACACTTTTCTGGTCCAATTTGTCAACTCTACATGCTGTACCTATACCGCAGCCAGCTGCCACATTTTGCTTTTTGTACATGTAGCATTTCTTAAGTTCTTAGTGTATTAAATGTAAAATTACATAAAATTGTCACTTTTTCTTTTAACTTACATTTTACTTTTTTTATTGCATTTTTTGAGTGAATTGTTTTTACATGCATTTTTAAATACCAAGTTGGTATTTCTTTGATGTGTTATGCTTTAAGTAAAGATGCTTCGCTTGGATACTTCCTGGTATTTGGCTTTGACAAAAATGATATTGATATAGTCATGTGCAGATCACATGAATTTTTTATGTGTTTCTGCTGCGGAAACGCACATGCATTTTTATTTCTAGATTCCTAATGCAAGTTTTAGAGAAAATCCATACATAAAACTCACTGTAGCCACAAGAGAAATTGACATGTCGCAGATTTGAAACATGCACCTCAGGTCAGCTTATGCTGAGTAAAAGAGAGGCACAATAGGCATGAGATTTCTATAAACCCAATCCACTTTGTTGAAACTATGAGGTCGGTTTCACACGTCCTGATATTTCCGGTACCGGGAAAACCAGTACTGGAGATGTCAGTGTCCGTGTGTGTAATACTTGCAGCAGCACATGTGTGGCAACCTGCTGTGTCTTATAAATGCCTCTCAATTACTAACCCATGGGCTTGGTGTCACCTGACAATACCAAGGTGACATCAACACCACAATTATGAACCCCACTTTCCACCGCTACAGGGCAAGTGGGAAGAGCTGTGCAAGCAACAGAATTGGAGCATCTAATAGATGCACCTTTTCTTAACAGCTGCAGGCTGCTATTTTTAGGCTGGAGGGTTCTATATCAATGGCAACTTATCAGCTTGAGAATAGCAGCCCCCAGCTGTCAGCTTTAGCAAGGCTGGTTGTCAAGAATGGGGGGGGACCCCACGCCGGATTTTTTTTTTTTTTTAAATAATTTACAGCACAGGAGCCGGTTGATGAATACTCCCATCAGCCCTGCCTGCTCTCATTGTTCTCACTTGAATAGAAGTCTCATCATACTTCCCTGAGCGTGCTGATTGCCGGCAGAAAAGGGGAAAATGATGAGAGCCTTATTCAGCACCCAGCACCAGGGAACAGCGCTTACTGTACCACTGCTTCCCAGGCACTGAGACATTTCACATGGATGACATCCCAGTGTGTCATCGGTGTGCACGTGCGAGAGTTGTTTTGTGGTCCGTGCTGATAGTAAAAAAAAAACAGACATATCTATGTGTGGGACACACGGTCCGTTGAAACACACTGACATGTGCACAGACCCATTCACTTGAATGGGTCTACTTGTGCAAGTGTCTCCGGTACATGTGAAAACCGTCACCAGTGGGAAAAAAATGCAGCATCAAAAATTCTCCCCAAACTCATTGTATACACACAGCCTTAGACACAAAAAGATGCAAGAATTGAAAAAAAAAATTACAAACAGAACTAAAATTGTGGTCACATTTTTTTGTTACGCTTATTTTTTTCTTAAATGTACACATTTTTTCATGAGAAGAAAGTCTATGTAAAAATGAATAAAAACCACTTAGTGCATGCTGAATTTAGAAGAAATAATAGTGTTTTAAAGAAACCTATGAAAAATATAGACTGTTATACATTACATATTTCTGTTTACTTTCAATAAATACTATAGGCAGAAATTGGCACACAAAACATGGCAAAAATTAAAAAAAAAAAAAAAAAAAAAAAAAAAGTATGGTAACTTGTGAAATCACTTAGATGCTCTATTGCCCCTTTAGATTAAGGCCGGGGTCACACTGGCGAGGAATACGGCCGAGAGAGAGGCGCTAAAAGCACGCATTAGACACGGACCAATGATTCTCTATGGGGTCCCTCGCACCAGCCGTATATTTCTGATCCGTATTCTAGGCTCCGTGCCAATCGCAGCATGCTGTGATTGTCAGCGTACTACGGCCGCAGTACGCCAATGCAAGTCTATGGGTGCGCAAAAGATACGGATTACACACGGACCACACATGTGACTTGCGAGAAATACGCACCAGGTGTCTTTTAGCAAAGCCGGCAATTCAGTGCGCTATACAGTAAACTCACACTGACAGGTTTAAGAAAGAAAGAAAGAATAGATATATACACATAGAATATATATATATATATGCGCATTCTGTGTCTATCTATTCTTTCATTTCTTTATTAAAACTGTCATAGGGCTCCATTATATGTCCATTTTGCAAGCCTGCGAGAAAATCTCACCATACGGATGCCATACGGATTACATACGGATGCTGACATGCGCAAAATACGCGACCACACCTTGATTACGGATGACATACGGAGCACTATTTAGGGGTCTGTCATCCGTATTACGCATGTAAAATACTGACCGTATTTTGCGCAGGTTAGTGTGACTCCAGCCTAAGGCTTACATTTTGAAACAGTTATCAAAATCTAAATATTTCAGCACGCAAGTCCTGCAAGATAACATGCTATTAAACTAAAAAGGGATTCAGATTATTTTCCTACCTGAATTTCCATTCCTGTAAGTGTTCCACTGCTTGTAAAGCTTTAAACTGGCCAGTATACAGCTACCTGGCTGAATCCTAACACAATTTTCCTGGAAAAATAGCTTATCCCAATTATAACAATGTCTTTTATGCAAATAACTAACTGGAAACTTGGCTTGTTAGCTGAGCAGAAATCAGTAGTACAGGTTCCATAGCCTCTAACCAACCCCAACTATCTATGTCCACCAGTTTTGTTCTGCTGCACCACTTGTGTCTTCCCCACCCATCGTTTCACCACCTGTGAGCTGCTAACATTGGAAGGTTACAACTAGCTATTCAGAAGGCTGTGTTCACACGTTGCTGCAACAGAGCTATATCTGAACTAAATTATATGCTATGACTGTGATCCAGCTATGAAGATTCTGTAAGTATACCACAGACTTTACCCTTTGCGGGAAAATTCATGTCATAAGTTGACAGAACAATTTCCAGTGCTGATTTTCTTAAAATGTCATCCACAATTCTGGTACTGTAATATCACCCATGTGGACTGACCTCAACTATTTCAATTTAGGGGTTATTCATAGATTGCATTCATAACAACTTTTGAAAATTGCCATAAATTTGTGACATTACCAAGATCTGTAAATACAAAATTTAGGCTTCTGAGGAATTTTTTTTTTGCTAATTTTAATTACTATTTTGGATCTTATTTTAAGTAATGTGCAAAAAAAAATGAAGGTTCCCTAGCTTTTTCTATCAAACAGTCAGCACTAAGATATCATCTAGGAGTGTCACGATCGTAGGGGTACTGGTTAAAAATCACACCTGTGCCCTGGAGACTAGGGATTGAAAAGGACCCTTTTCCCCATGTGGAAAGACTACCCACAACATATCAATATGAGTGTGCTGAGTTTTATTTGCAGATTCTAGCTTTAGGGATCATACTCACTTGCGAGAGACTCGCACGATTCTCGTGCGAGTCTCTCTCATGAAAACCTGGCACTGCCACCGGCACTCGGACCGGAGCATGCGGCTGCATAGAAATACATGTAGCCGCACGCTCCGGTCCCAGTGCCGGCAGCAGTGCCAGGTTTTCGTGCGAGTACCTCGCAAGTGAGTATAAGCCCTTAGAATTACAGTAGCTGTGGAAAATCTGCAGGTAAAAAACACGTTTATATTTTAAGTACATTTCCATCATGGAGATGCACTAAAAGCACAAGTTATATGCACACATGGCTACATTAATAAGGATTTAGCAAATCCAAAAACTAGTATCATAAGCAAAGCAGCTTTATTTAAAAAATTAAAATCCAAAAAATGACAGTACAGTGTCAAAAAACATGATAAAACGGCATGTAGAAAGACGTATACAAAAACGCAATGACAAACATAAGTAACCTACTGTATACTATAGGTGCAAAATTGTAGCAGAAAATTTGCAACATCAAGAACTCACCAAATATTTATTTAGTTGGGCTTGTTTTTTTATTTTTAAATTTTTATTTGTTTTCGGAAAAGGAGAGAGATTTGAACAACATTTTTAGTTTTTCTTTTAGATTTTTAACAATTTTATTTTATTTTGAACTGGTTGAACTTGGACCTCCATTTACTGATTCCTTGTACAATAGACAGCAATACTATAGTAATGTAGTCTGTTGTAAAATTATAATGCTCAGCTACATCCATATTGGAGTTTTGGCCTTCATTTGGTTTTTGATATTGCAGATTATCTAAAGCATTTCAATTAGCTAAATTACTGTAGATTATTTGCATTTTTCCACTGCATTTTTGAGTACTTTTTTCTATGAATTTTTAGTACGTTTTTTTTTTCTGCTGTCTTTTTTGTCTCTGTTATGTCATATTTTAAATAAAGCTGCTTTATTATACATAATTGATAAAGTCATGTGCAGACTACATCCATTTTGAGTGCTTTTCCTCTGTAGATATGCACTAAAAATGCGGGTGTTTTGGGGTTCGTATACGATGACGCATAACACAGTTGAGCGCTATGCAATGTTTTATCGGATAGCTTTCAACCCAATGTTCTACTGTGGGGCAGTTCAGATCTGTGATTATCTCCTGCCAATTGAGCATGAGAAAACAATCTCACCATGCTGCATTTGGCCTCAATATTTGGATCACGCTCAGCAATACAAGTCTATGGGGGCACGTTAAACATCAGAGTGCAGTCCAATGTACCTGTACAGAGACAATGGAGAAGACAAAGAAATTAAAGGGAATATGTCACCCCTTTTTTCGAATATGTGCTGCCGGCACCGACATCAGAGGCTTATTTACAGCATTCTGTAATGCTGTAGATAAGCCCCCAATGTAACCTGTTAGATTATACTCACCCTGGTGTTCGGTCCGGTGCCTCCCATCTTCATATGATGCCATCCTCTTCTTTCCTTCCTGTTGTGGCTTCTGTGCAGGTGCACTGCTCTGCCCGGTTGAGGGCAGAGCAGAGTCCTGCAGTGCGCAAGTGCCAGAAGAGGGCCTGCGCACTGCAGTATTCTGCTCTGCCCTCAACAGGGCAGAGCAGTGCACCTGCATCGGTGCCACGACAGTATATATAAGTATATATAAGGTGGAAACAGCAAACCACTCGACACAATGTGCATCAAAACACTACATGCAAAATCTTGACCAGTAAACAACATCTGGCGCAGGGTGTAAATGTAAAAGGATTTTAATGAGTTACTGCCTCATGATAAAGTGCCTGTGCATAAAATTGCTCATGTCTCATAAAGAGAATTAAGTAAACATCCGCATATGTAGAAGCAAATGGCACAGTAATCCCTTACTATGCTACTGGCACCTATCAAATACCAAGGCCAAAAAATCCTATACAACCTGTAATTTGCATCATGCCCAGAGAAAATTCACATTCTTAGTGTGAGTGCACAGGAACAGTGACTCTTACCCATGTGGACAGATCGAGCGGTGCTGGCAAGGCCCCGACGTGTTTCGCCTAAACGAAAGCCCCCCGAGGAAGCCCTTTTAATTCTCTTTGAGACATGAGCAATTTTATGCACAGGCACTTTATCATGAGGCAGTAACTCATTTTTTACATTTATACCCTGCGCCAGACGTTGTTTACTGGTCAAGATTTCTTGTGTAGTGTATTGATGCACATTGTGTCAAGTGGTTCGCTGTTTCCACCTTATATATACTCATTGGATTTGTGATTATATGGATTTTTATATGAATAAAATTGATTGTACATTTTTGCACAAAAACAATGGTCTTGTGTGATTTCTCGCTAGAGTAAAAAAATTGTTGTTTTGGGCATTTTGAACTCAGAACGTCTTTTGTAGGTGATATTATAATAAGGAGTTGCCTGACTATATTTCTTGTATTTATTGTAATGATCAGTTATAAGTATGAAACCTGGTGTCAAACACTGCAGAGGTAGCACGTTCTTTTTTTATTTTTTGCACATGTGAACATGGCCTTTGAGGATGCAGAATATCTCTCTTTCCAAATGAATGGCACTTCAGAGCCATTAAACGCTATCAATTGCATTCTGACTGGCATTGTCTGCCATTTTTCCTATCAAGTAGTCAGTCACTTGCTTCGTGTATGCGGAGTTCACCAATAGGTCACACAATATGTTGCAAATTTGTTGCACTTCATATTACAATGATCATTGAAAAACATAGCCATAGCTGTAACATCCATTTTATTTATGTGATGCTTTTGTATGGAATAACATTGCCTACTAAGCCTTTTCATACCTTTGTCGTACGGTAGCGGTGTGTGCCTGACTGATCAAATAAATGCAAATAATGTTTAATATCAATAGGTTTTCACTTGTAATGTGTACAACGTGTCCCGTAACCATCATTAATCAGATATTTTATGTTTGATGAATGCCAACCCTTTGCAGCCCATGCCAATTTCCCGGTTAATGGGAAACCTATTTGGTACAAATATCCTGTCTGCCTATGACTGTCCCCTGTTGAAGAGTATATTAGTGAGCCATTTCTCTTCCCCTAATGAATAGAGTAAAGCAGCTTGTTCTAACTGCCGCAGAAGCGAAAAATTACTTTTCATATAAAATTCATTTAAATGATGAGATGATTATGTTAAAACATTATGGCCTTGTTCTAAAAAGTGCAGAATTCATTAAAATTCCTCTCTGAGAGCAGATAATGAAGGTCTGATTGAAAAAGCTCCCACTTTTATTCTTCCTCTATCAGGACACAAAGAGAAAAATAAATGAAAATTGCATGTTTGATATGTTTTCATGCTTACTAAGAAATTACAATGAAAGATGTTTCGCCTGTTCAATATAGTACAAAACCGTCTTTGACATAAGGTCAATACAATTGTATTTTTTATTTTAATCTATCATTTTAAAAAAATTACTTAATTTTGAAGACTATTGGTTCAAATTACTATAGATGAATCTGAGTTATGCCACTTTTACCAGCAGGAAAATGGAACAGAACATATTAACATTTCTGTGTTTAAAGTCTTAAGTTTGATCAAATGTTCAGCTAAATCAAAATGCATCGGCAATAGCATTTCTAGAAATATAAAATATCAGACAAAAGGTTAGGCTGGGATCCCACAGTGAGTATTTGCTGAGGTTTTGATATTGCACATGCAGCTATTAGGTAATTGGGTTACATGGGTTTTTTTTTTCATTGCACTCATTGTTTTTTTTTTTCCATGCATTTTTATCATGTTTTTTTCAGCTGAAGGTTTTTGTCTTTTTGGTATGTCATGTTTAAATTTAAAAAAAAAAAAAATGCTTTGTATTGGATACTCCTGTTTGATAAATTTTTAAAGTCATGTGCAGATTATATGTATTTTTAGTGCATTTCCACAATAAATTTGTTTGTTTTTTTTCATCTGCAGATTTTCCTCATCTTATTCAAGTCTATGGAAAAAATCTACAAATGAAATGTAATGGCTCAGTGGTTAGCAATGCAGCCTTGCAGGGCTGGGGTCTGGGTTCAAATCTCACCAAGGACAACATCTGTAAGGCCGGAGTCACACTAGCGAGAAAATCGGACGAGTGCAATGCGATAAAAAAATCGCATTGCACTCGTCCCTGTGTTAATCTATGGGGCAGCTCCCAGCATACGATTTTATTTTTCTCGCCTGTTTAAAACGGGCTGAGAAAATCGCAGCATGCTGCGATTGTCACCGATTCTCGGTCGAGACTCGCCAATGCAAGTCTATGGGTGCGAGAGAAAAAAATCGGTTTACACACGGACCACAAGTGTGACTTGCGAGAAATACACACCCGGTGTCCTTTAGCAATTCAGTGCGCAAAACAGTAGAATCACACTGACATGTTTAATAAAGAAACAAAAGAATATATATATATACACATAGAACACATATATATTTATATACACACACACATGTCATTGAGACACACACATGTAAATATATATATATTTCATAGAGTTCTACATAGCATAATAGCCGCTAATTCAATTGACGGCTTCTGTAAAAGCAATACAAAACACGACATGAAATGACACATGGTTTACATACAGCAAGCCATTTCATTTCATGTATTTTTTTATATGTCCCTGACTAATAATTTGATTATTTGTGTGTAAAATTTGGGACGTCTAGGTGTTAAATTAAGGGGTTAATTCGTTGGAAAAAAATGCGTGGGCTCCCGCGGCAAAATCGCAACCAAAGCGGTAAAGCAGGTGAGTGAGGGCAGATTTTAATAGCCTTGAGAGGGACCATTATTTTTGGTTACCCCCGGCTACAAAAATCTGCCCCCAGACACCCCAGAAAAGGCGCATCTATAAGATGCGCCTTTTCCGGCACTTATCCTCTCTAAAATGTTGTGAAGAAGAAACGGAGAGTGGTGGTCATGGGGGATTCCCTGTTGAGAGGAACAGAGGCCGCTATCTGCAGACCGGATATAACTTCAAGAGAAATGTGCTGTCTTCCAGGTGCAAAAATTAAAGATGTGACTGACAGGATATCAGGACTCTTCAGACCTACAGATGACTACCCATTCCTGCTACTACATGTGGGGACAAATGACACTGCAAGAAACGACCTGGAAACCATCTGCAGAGACTTTGAAGACTTAGGCAAGAAAGTGAAAGAACTGGGAGCGCAGGTGGTCTTCTCTTCCATCCTCCCAGTGGATGGCCATGGAACAAGGAGGTGGAATAAGATTCTGCAGGTGAACAACTGGCTACGTCGATGGTGCCGTCAGGAACGATTTGGATTTATGGATCACGGAATGAATTACTTTTACAATGGACTGCTTGCTAGAGATGGGGTGCACCTTACGAAGACTGGAAAACATGTATTTGGAAGTCGCCTTGCTACACTTGTAAGGAGAGCTTTAAACTAGAACAACATGGGAAGGGAAGCAAAAGACCAGAAAAAGCCATACATCTGACAAATGCTATTGAGAACTCTGCTATTAGAAGTGGAAAGGAAGAACAAAGACAAAAGAATCTAAATAATAAAAATATTGGAGAAAGAGAAACCAATCACAAACTAAAATGTTTCTATACTAATGCACAAAGCATGGGCAACAAACAAGGAGAATTGGAACTACTAACACAGGAAAAGAAATATGATGTCATTGGAATCACTGAAACTTGGTGGGACAATACACATGATTGGAATACAAGACTAGAAGGATACAACTTATTTTCAAGAAACAGACTTGATAAACGAGGAGGAGGTGTCGCATTGTATGTTAGAAACGAGTATATCTGCACAGAGATTGAAGCTTCAGAGACTGGGAGTACTGTGGAAACTGTTTGGGTAAGAATACAAGGACAGAACAATGGAAAGGACACCATTGTAGGCATTTACTACAGGCCGCCTGTGCAAGCTGAAGATATTCATGAACTCTTTATGCATCAAATGGCCAAGTTCTCCAAAAAATATGACATAGTTGTCATGGGAGATTTCAACTATCCAGACATTTGTTGGGAATCTCTCTCAGGCAAAACTAACAGGTCAAGGAAATTCTTATCCTCTCTTGCTGACACCTTTATCTTCCAAAAGGTAGGGGAGAAAACAAGGGGAACTGCTACCTTGGATCTAATCCTTACAAACAGGGAGGAAATGGTTGAGGAGGTAAAAGTGGCTGGGACCCTAGGAGGTAGCGACCATGCTATTTTAGAATTTTGGATAACTAGAGGAGGAAGACATGTGAAGACTCAGACGTCAAGGTTAGATTTCAGAAAGGCAGATTTTAAGGGATTCAGAAAGAGAATTGGAGGGATCCAATGGCTGGATATCCTTAAAGACAAAAATGTCCAGGAAGGATGGGAAATCTTGAAAAATGAAATTCTCAAAGCACAATTGTTAACAATTCCAAAAAGAGGGAAGAATAGGAAGCATTTAAGGAAGCCAGGATGGATGAACACAGAACTTAAGCACATGCTAAAAAGGAAGAAAAAAATGTTTATAAAATGGAAAGAGGGAGGCATATCTAAAGAAGAATATAATGCTGTCTGCAGAACCTGCAGGGAACAAATCAGATTAGCTAAAGCTGACAATGAATTGAGGCTTGCAAGAGATGTCAAAAGCAATAATAAAGGATTTTGGGGATATGTCAAAAGTAAAAGAAAAGTCAAAGATGCTATAGGATTTTTACATGATGAAAATGATGAAATGGTAAGACAGGATGTTGAGAAGGCCGAACTTTTAAATTCCTATTTTGCATCTGTTTTCTCTCAGAAAGGAAATGTAACATCAACTGTTCTTCAGTGTCCTATTAAGGGAATAGAAGAATCCAGGATATCTATAAACAGAAAGATAGTGAGGAAACACTTAGCTAACCTAAATGAATTCAAGTCACCAGGTCCAGATGAATTACACCCCAGAGTACTGAAGGAGATAGCAGAAGAAATTTCTGAACCCCTCTCCATAATCTTTGAAAATTCTTGGAGAACAGGAGAAGTCCCAGAAGACTGGAGAAGAGCAAATGTTGTTCCTATCTTCAAAAAGGGGAAGAAGGTGGACCCAGGCAACTATAGGCCGGTGAGTCTGACTTCTATACCAGGAAAGATCTTTGAACAAATTATTATACAACATGTATATCAGTACCTGGATAAGAATGAAGTGATTAAACAGAGTCAGCATGGGTTTGTAGCTAATAAGTCATGTCAGACTAACTTAATTTCCTTCTATGATGGAATCACTGATTGGGTGGATCAAGGAAATGCTGTAGATATAGTATATCTTGACTTCAGCAAAGCATTTGACAAAGTATCTCATACAATCCTTATTGAAAAAATGTCTAAGTATGGAATGGACAAGGCAACTGTTAGGTGGATTCATAGCTGGCTTAGTGATCGGACCCAAAGAGTGGTCGTAAATGGCTGCACATCCAATTGGAAGAATGCCTCAAGTGGGGTACCACAGGGCTCTGTCCTGGGCCCTGTATTGTTCAACATCTTTATCAACGATTTAGATGAAGGAATGGAGGGTAAACTGATTAAATTTGCTGATGACACAAAGCTAGGAGGGATAGCTAATACTAGAGAAGAGAGAGAGAGGATTCAAAAAGATATAAATAAACTGGAGAAGTGGGCAGCAACAAACAGAATGGTTTTTAACAGGGAAAAATGCAAAGTACTACATCTGGGCAATAAAAATGAAAAAAGCATATACAGAATGGGAGGAATAGGGCTAAGCAACAGCACATGTGAAAAAGACTTGGGCATACTAATAGATCACAGACTGAATATGAGTCAACAGTGTGATGCAGCAGCAAAAAAGGAAAATGCAATTCTAGGATGTATTAACAGAAGCATACAGTCTAGATCACGTGAAGTCATTATTTCCCTCTACTCCTCTTTGGTCAGACCTCATCTGGAATATTGTGTCCAGTTTTGGGCACCACATTTTAAAAAGACATCAACAAACTGGAGCAAGTTCAGAAAAGAGCGACCAGAATGGTGACCGGTCTGCAAACCCTGTCTTAGGAGGAAAGGTTGCAGGATTTGGGAATGTTTAGTTTGCAAAAGAGAAGACTGAGAGGAGACTTAATAGCTGTCTACAAATATCTAAAGGGCTGTCACATTGTAGAAGGATCAACTTTATTTTCATTTGCACAAGGAAAGACTAGAAGCAATGGGATGAAATTGAATGGGAGGAGACACAGATTAGATATTAGAAAAAACTTTTTGACAGAGTGATCAATGAGTGGAACAAGCTGCCACGAGAAGTGGTGAGTTCTCCTTCAATGGAAGTCTTCAAACAGAGGCTGGACAGACATCTGACTGGCATGATTTAGCGAATCCTGCTTTGAGCAGGGGGTTGGACCAGATGGCCCAGGAGGTCCCTTCCAACTCTATGATTCTATGATTCCCATTACCCTGTAGTGGTGGCTAATGGGTTAATATTAATGGCTTAATGTCACCTTGCAATTGGAAGGTAACATTAAGCCGATTAATAATGGAGAGGTGTCAATAAGACACCGATCCATTATTAACCCTAGACTACTAAATGGTTAAAAAACACAGACATTAATTAAAAATTCTTTTAATGAAATAAAGACACCTAGTTTTTGACCATATTTATTCCTCTGCTAATCCAAATAAAAGCCATTGACCTGTAACAAAAATAAAACAAAAAAGCAACCATATCCTTATTTCTCCGCTGCTCAGTCATGTCCCCTGCTGCAATCCATCAGAAAGGGTTAAGTGGTTTACACAGGGACCGGTGCTAATGCGACCAGACCCATGTAAACCACTGCCAGAATGAATTATTTCATCTTTGCACAGCCTCCCTGGCTGCCTGGAGATGAACTAATGAGCATGGGAAAGTTTCTGCATTTTTTCCCACGCTCATTAGTTCACCTCAGGTCAGCCAGTGACGTCAGTGTCTCAATGACATCATATATATATATGTATGTGTGTGTATGTGTGTGTGTGTATATATATATATATATATATATATATATATAATCTGTAGCACCGCTTGGAAAACTAATTGACAGGTTAGTCACACTCGTCAAACATAGTGTTTGACTAGTGTGACCAACTTTTTACTATTGAGGCTGCCTATACAGCATCAGTAGTAAAAAGATATAAAGTTATAAATAATGAAAAAAATAAAAAATCGTGATATTCTCACCTTCCAGCGTCCCCAGGCCTCAGCGATGCTCCCGGCAAGTGCCGTTCCCAGAGATGCTTTGCGACAATGACCTTTGAAGACATCGTGGTCTCGCAATACCGCTACGGTATTGTGAGACCGCAATGTCATCAAAGGTCATTGTCGCAAGGCATCACTGGACCGCAACGTCATCAAAGGTCACTGTCACAAGGTATCGCTGGGAACGGGACTTGTCAGGAGCATCACTGAGGCCTGGGGACGTTGCGTGGGACGCCGGAAGGTGAGAATAACACCATTTTTAATTTTAATTCTTTTTTTAACAGGGATATGGTACCCAGGACCTGGAGGACAGTCTCCTCTCCTCCAGACCCTGGGTACCATCCACACATTTTCCGCATACTTTGCGCATGGTGGGCATAGCCACATGCGGAAATTTAGCTGAACAATGCTTTCCTATGTGTGCGGAATTCCAGCGATTCCGCAAAAAGAATGAACATGCTGCATATTTTTCCGTGATGCGATTTTGCCGCGGAAAAATACGCAGCATTAGCACAGCATGTGCGGATTGCCATTGAATTCAATGGGTTGCTTATTTTATGGATTTTTGCAGCGTTTTCGCAGCGAAAGAACGCGGCAAAAAAGCATAAAATTCGCAGGAATTCCGGTTGATATCACCAGCCATTCCCATTTTATTTAGGTGTATCCATATAAATGGCCCACCCTGTGTGTGTGTGTGTGTGTCTGTGTGTGTGTGTGTGTGTATGTATGTATATATAATATATAAATACACACTCCTCCCATTGGCCTTGCAGGTGCCGTTATGAGCTTTACCTACCCATAAATTGTAGCCTTAGCCCAGTAGTGACATGTTTGTCAAAAATTGTGTGCTGGTGGCCCAGAAGTGGCTTATATTGTAGAGCAGGGACGGAAGGTCACCTTGCCGTGGTTGATGGGCTTACGTGAACTGGCCAGTTTGTGCACTAAGAAACATCATTTTTCATCTATTACTGTAAGTAAAAAAAAAATTTTGAAAAATTTTTTGGAAAATTTTGAGAAGTTTAATCTAAATTGAATGTTTTTAATGTTTTTCTGAGTTTTATGCACATGTGCTGCTGTGTTCTTTTTTTGTCTATATATTATATGTATATATATCTATCTACTGTATCTACCTATCTATAATGTGTGTGTGTGTGTGTGTGTGTGTGTGTGTGTGTGTGTGTGTGTGTATATATATATATATATACAGTTGTGGCCAAAAGTATTGACACCCCTGCAATTCTGTCAGATCATGCTTAGTTTCTTCCTGAAAATGATTGCAAGCACAAATTCTTTGGTATTATTATCTTCATTTAATTTGTCTTAAATGAAGAAACACAAAAAGAATTGTCCTAAAGCCAAATTGGATATAATTCCACACCAAGCATAAAAAAGAGGGTGGACAAAATTATTGGCACTGTTCGAAAAATCATGTGATGCTTCTCTACTTTGTGTAATTAACAGCACCTGTAACTTACCTGTGGCACCTAACAGTTGTTGGCAATAAGTAAATCACACTTGCAGCCAGTTGACATGG
Source organism: Dendrobates tinctorius (assembly GCF_039654945.1). Lineage (NCBI taxonomy): Eukaryota > Metazoa > Chordata > Amphibia > Anura > Dendrobatidae > Dendrobates > Dendrobates tinctorius. Next base: position 2,627,023 of record NW_027361789.1, on the reverse strand, counting down.
ATTAACGTTGACTCAACCTCTGTCCTGTGTCCTTGTGTGTACCACATTGAGCATGGAGAAAAGAAAGAAGACCAAAGAACTGTCTGAGGACTTGAGAAACCAAATTGTGAGGAAGCATGAGCAATCTCAAGGCTACAAGTCCATCTCCAAAGACCTGAATGTTCCTGTGTCTACAGTAGGGTGACCGCAAAAAATCGATGTCAGAATTTTGTCCGTCTGGACCCCACAAAGCGATTCCCCTTTCCAGATATTGAGAGAACCAAAATTTGAGCTTGATCAAACGATGTTAACCCGTGCCGCTCGTCGCTCAAAGTTTGAAAAAATCCAAATTGAGGTATTTTAAGATTTAGGTATTTTGCATAGTCTGTTAGACTATAAAGAATGTGACAACAACATTGCAGAAATAGCCCTGACCAAATTTTCGAACCATTTGTGGTATTTGAATGCAGAGTTGGTGGGATTATCGTTTTTTGATCCCACCATTACAGACAATGAAAAGTTGTTAATGGCTAATAAATTGCTCAGTAGCACAGATGAACCATCAGAGCACGCTAGGGTTGTAAATCCAATAGCTAGGAAAGAAAAATTAAAAGAGGTAGGAAGTAACCGACTTTAACGACCTTCTGACAAAAGATGAAGAACAAAAGCAATATGTCCTGCAAGTTGTAAGCAAATGCCGAGCATTATATTCTGACGTTTCAAAAACTACTTTAACAAAAGCTCTAGAATAGATTAGATAACTATGTAAAATTATCAACTCATGTAGGTTAGCGTGCTCTGATGGTTCATCTGTGCTACTGAGCAATTTATTAGCCATTAACAACTTTTCATTGTCTGTAATGGTGGGATCAAAAAACGATAATCCCACCAACTCTGCATTCAAATACCACAAATGGTTCGAAAATTTGGTCAGGGCTATTTCTGCAATGTTGTTGTCACATTCTTTATAGTCTAACAGACTATGCAAAATACCTAAATCTTAAAATACCTCAATTTGGATTTTTTCAAACTTTGAGCGACGAGCGGCACGGGTTAACGTCGTTTGATCGAGCTCAAATTTTGGCTCTCTCAATATCTGGAAAGGGGAATCGTTTTGTGGGGTCCAGACAAACAAGATTCTGACATTTTTTCCCCCCCATATGAGATCCGGTCACCCTAGTGCACAGTGTCATCAAGAAGTTTAAAGCCCATGGCACTGTGGCTAACCTCCCTAGATGTAGACGGAAAAGAAAAATTGACAAGAGATTTCAACGCAAGATTGTGTGGATGTTGGATATAGAACCTCGACTAACATCCGAACAAGTTCAATCTGCCCTGCAGTCCGAGGGTACAACAGTGTCAACCCGTACTATCCGTCAGCGTCTGAATGAAAAGGTACTGTATGTTAGGAGACCCAGGAAGACCCCACTTCTTACCCCGAGACATAAAAAGCCAGGCTGGAGTTTGCCAAAAAAGCCTAAAACATTTTGGAAGAATGTTCTCTGATCAGATGAGTCAAAAGTAGAGCTTTTTGGGCAAAGGCATCAACATAGAGTTTACAGGAGAAAAAAAGGCAAAGAAAAAACCACAGTCTCTACAGTCAAACATGGCGGAGGTTCCCTGATGTTTTGGGGTTGCTTTTCTGCCTCCGGCACTGGACAGCTTGACCGTGTGCATGGCATTATGAAGTCTGAAGACTACCAACAAATTTTGCAGCATAATGTAGGGCCCAGTGTGAGAAAGCTGGGTCTCCCTCAGAGGTCATGGGTCTTCCAGCAGGACAATGACCCAAAACACACTTCAACAAGCACTAGAAAATGGTTTGAGAGAAAGCAGTGGAGACTTCTAAGGTGGCCAGCAATGAGTCCAGACCTGAATCCCATAGAACACCTGTGGAGAGATCTAAAAATGGCAGTTTGGAGAAGGCACCCTTGAAATATCAGGGACCTGGAGCAGTTTGCCAAAGAAGAATGGTCTAAAATTCCAGCAGAGCATTGTAAGAAACTCATTGATGGTTACCGGAAGCGGTTGGTCGCAGTTATTTTGGTTAAAGATTGTGCAACCAAGTATTAGGCTGAGGGTGCCAATACTTTTGTCTGGCCCATTTTTGGAGTTTTGTGTGAAATGATCAATGTTTTGCTTTTTGCTTCATTCTCTCTTGTGTTTTTTCATTTAAGACAAATTAATTGAAAAATTGAAAATAATAATACCAAAGAATTTGTGTCTGCAATCATTTTCAGGAAGAAACTGAGTAACTGAGTATTATCTGACAGAATTGCAGGGGTGTCAATACTTTTGGCCACAACTGTGTGTGCGTGTATTTATATATATATATATATATATATATATATATATATATATAATGTCTGTCAAGTGTTTTGTGAGCTGTCAGTGTGATTTTACAGTAGCCGGACATGAATTCATGAATTTCCAGCTTTTCAAAGGACATCAGTGCATAAAAATCGGACAGCACTCGCATGTTTTTTTTTCTCTCACCCATTGACTTGTATTGGCGAGTCTTGTCCGAGATGCGCAGCAATACGCAGCATGTTTTAGATTTTTTTTCTCAGTCCGATTTGAGCTGAGAAAAAAAATTGCAGATGAGATGTCACTTATTGAAGAAGTCCGAGTGCAGTCCAATTTTTATCGGATTGCACTCCTCTGTATTTCTCGCAAGTGAGTATGAGCCCCTTAAAGTTAAGAAGCATAGATATCAATGGGCCAGCTCCACTATAAGAGCTCATTCAGACATCAAGGTTTTTAAAATAAAGAAAAAATGGTCAGATTTTGATCAGTGTCATTAGTTTGATCAGAGCGTCAGTTTTTAATATCCGAGATTGTGTAATAAAATGCAGGTATTGAGAATGTCGCCATGGATCCGAGACAGACCAAGAGTTAAAGGTTTATTTATAGGGATTTTTCTCTCCACGCAGGGAGGAGCAGTAGGGGGTTAAATGTGACAGTGTAAAATGGTAAAGCAAGCACAATGGAACTGAAGAAAGCAATAAAACAGTTATGCAGCATTGAAACAGTTAAACTCAAATAATTATAACTTATCCGTCTGGGGAAAGCTTGATTGAAGAGTCTACTTCTTCCATGTTGCCACCAACAACAGCAGCACTTGCAGTCTCTAAAGTCTCTACTCTGTATGAAGTTGGGACCTCCAGGGGTTAAAGCAGGGAGCTGGGAGCTGATGCGAACCTGAGTCTCCCCTGCTCTGAGCCTCTGTCTGATGCCCCATCTGTCTATCCACAGGAATGATGCTGCGCACACTATGAAGTCTCTTTACCACACTCAGGGGCTCCGGCTTGTCACTGCGGTCCCTGGGACTACGCGCTCGTGTCACTGTCTCTGCACTGTCAGGGGGTAAGTCTCCTCTAGTCACGGAGGCTACCGAGTCCACGTAGTCACATACGGCGCTTTCAACGCCTTGTCCTTCAGTCTCAGTCCTTTGACGGGGAGTTCTCTCTCTCTGGGAGCGCCTTGCTGCAGCCTGCTCTCTGTCTCGTGCGCTCTGCTTTCGCGCCCTCACCCTGCACAGCTTCCTGTTCACCGCCCCTTCCCTTTGGTCACTTCCCACCATGGTCACATGGCTCAGTTGGTCTGAGCCAGAAAGTCCCCCCCCCCCCAGCAACCCTGCTGTCTGGCTAGGTGGTTCCAGACACGGAGCAGGAGTGGTAACCCCTTTTGGGCTCTTCTTCCTCTTCACCCCTTACTCTGAACAATTGTATCATCAGTTTTTCTTGGATGAAAAAAAACTGATGGAGGTTTCTCAGCCTTTTCCTATTAAAAAGTCAGTGAAAAATAAATGCACATGGATGACGTCCGAGTACTGTCCGATTTATTCACAAATCCATAGACACGCATCGGCGAGTCTGATCCGACATTCGGATAAATATCAGACATGTTTTCTGTGCTTTTGTGTGGATCACTCAGTCTAAGGAAAAAAACTTTGATATGTGAACTACCCCATCATACTGTGAGCATCAGTGCTATCCATGAAAAATACGGTTAGAAAAACTGATGTTTGAATGAGCCTGTAGTCATGTTTGATTGCTTCAAGGGTTGTACTGTAAATGGTTGTGGCCATGAAGCCAGGCAGATATCCTCTCATCACTGAATGCCAAAAATAACTTGGTACCTGAAATGGATTTATGCCACAAACTGGGTTCTTATGTCTGTATTAATTGTAAAATATTTACTCCTGGAATTAGAGGCCTGAAAGAAAAGTGCAGATATATTGTGACTAATTTGAATACTGCTATTGCATGCTTTGGATCTGATTGTGCTAATGCAGCTGAGCTGTTTGTCATTGTATATATTTCTACACAAGTAATGTCATTAATTCGGGCTAAGATTTGGGTCCGTAATAGAAGCACACAGATGCGTATGTAATGCGCTGATCTAAAACATGTCTTACAGCATTGACACATGGCAAAAAAGACATCTAAAATGTATTCTTTGGTAGATTTTAACTATTCTCAGAATTTTCTTTTTTTTTTTTCACTTTTAGGAGAAATCTCCGTCACATAAAAAGTCAGTTAATCTCACACATCTCTGTTGACTGGTTTCATTTTATTAGAGCAGCATGTTCACATTCAGCTAGGATTTTACCATAATTAGTATGTGCCGTCCCGCTGAGGAGCCACTGATTTCTAAGAATCATCTTGCTCATTTTAATGAACAGAATCCCTTTGCAACTTTAATATAAACATACATTTAACAATTTTACTGAAGCAACTTAATTGAAGATAAAATAATATAATATCTTTTAGCGTACCCGTTGCTCTCTTTTATTGATGATGGATTACCAAAGTTTTAATGCGTTCCATTTTTTTTTTTTTTTATGGTAATTACCTATCTATAAGCAGCAAGAATTTGATTATGACCTAGACTGGTAATGATTGGCAATTGGAAGTGACAGAATAAAGTTACAACATAGTAAATAAAATAAAATGATGGCTTAGTGAAAATCACAATTGGATAATACATTGGGAAAATTGCCTATAAGTAAGCCTAAGGCCGGCTCTACATTACAATACAGGTTACACAATTAAATATTGCTATTGGCCACTAAATTGCATCATAGTGGAAGTGATTGAGGCTGCATAGATTACCGCGATGAACAAGTCACAAAATATCAAACTGGGTTTGACATTTGCTAATTGGCTGGTTGCAGTACCCAAGGAGTCATAATATGACTCCATTCACCTGCAGTAAGTTGCATTTTAGCAGTGGTATAATGTGATCTTTGGCCACATGACCAGTGTTGCGGCCAAACTTGCAGTATAGTCCCAGCCTTTGCCTTGCTGAACACCAGCTTGTATTTGAGATGGTGCTGCAGATGGTCATAGTACAAAAACTGGAAGATTAAGGTTGGAACCTCATAGTGACCAAAAACATTTGGGAAACTTCTTTGAGACTTGCAAACAAGCTGCTGCTTTAGTGCTTTAATTAGCTCTCCAACAAAAGCTGGATCACAGATAAGTCGTACAAAAATAGATACTGCAAGGGACCTGCATTGAAATTCAGGCTCGGACAGGCCCTTAGGGTAACAGGGGAATCCCCCGGTGGGCCCCTGTGCAGATCTGGGCCCTCAACCCCACTATATGGGCAGTACTTGGCATAATTCAATTAATTCAATCTGTGGAGAACAAAGCAGCATCTCATCATTCATTAACCAAACTACCCAGTTTATTATATAGAGATATAGGTACATTTGTGAACGAGAGTAGTGTAATATTTGTATGCAAGTGAAAAGTAGGCCCCCAAAGTCAATGTTACTGGTGGGCCCTTAGCACTCCAGTCCGCCACTGTTGAAATTTATGGCAAGTGAGTCGTATGTGACTTGCAACCAGAGTTAAATTAGGTCAGAAAATACCAAGGTCAAAAGTGCATATCAAAAATAGAAAGTGTGCATTAATATAGAGATGTAAATAATGAATAACCTAAGTAATGCACGAATGGACAAATGGAAACAACAGAGGACAATCGGAAAATAAATAATTACACGACGAGAAAAAAACGAAACGTCCAATAAAATTAATAATTTATTGAAATACAGAAAAATCACTAAGAAAGGGGGGGTGGGAACAAATACCAAAAGAAGGGCAACACTGGGGATCACATTTCACAGCACATAATATGGCTTAATAAAATATGATATAATCACTGAAAAATGCTTTTGACTAAGCAAAGGATAATTAGTATACTGGTAAGTATTTACATATAATATGCAAACATGTATAAAGTGCTTGTGCAAAAATAGGCAAAAAATGTCATGTGCAAAAAAAAAGCAATATTTATACAAAGTGCAAAAAGAAAATGGAAACACAAGGAAAAAGGTTTTTTAAGCAAGGCTACAAGTGCAAATGTAAGCTGCGCTCAAAAAAGTAACACAGAAGTGCAATCATGTGTGACTAACATGTGTTATTGTCAGAAAAATATGCAGTATATGCTGAATAGCTACTAGTATGATAGAAATCCGACATGCCCAATAATAGAAATAGTCATGGCCAAAAGTTTTGAGAATGACACAAATATTAATTTTTACAAAGTCTACTGCTTCATTTTTTCTAATGGCAATTTGCATATACTCCAGAATGTTATAAAGAGTGATCAGCTTAACAGCAATTACTTGCAAAGTCAATATTTGCCTAGAAAATTAACTTTATCCCCCAAAACACATTTCAACATCATTGCAGCCCTGCCTTAAAAGGACCAGCTAACATCGTTTCAGTGATTGCTCCATTAACACAGGTGTGGGTGTTGATGAGGACAGGGCTGGAGATCAATCTGTCATGATTAAGTAAGAATGACACCACTGGATACTTTAAAAGGAGGCTGGTGCTTGGCATCATTGTTTCTCTTCTGTTAACCATGGTTATCTCTAAAGAAACACGTGCAGTCATCATTGCACTGCACAAAAATGGCCTAACAAGGAAGAGTATCGCAGCTAGAAAGATTGCACCTCAGTCAACAATCTATCGCATCTTCAAGAACTTCAAGGAGAGAGGTTCCCTTGTTGCCAAAAAGGCTCCAGGACGCCCAAGAAAGACCAGCAATCGCCAGGACCGTCTCTTAATAGTGTTTCAGCTGTGGGATCGGGCTACCAGCAGTGCAGAGCTTGCACAGGAATGGCAGCAGGCAGGTGTGAGTGCATCTGCACGCACTGTGAGGCGGAGACTCTTGGAGCAAGGCCTGGTCTCAAGGAGGGCAGCAAAGAAGCCACTTCTCTCCAGAAAAAACATCATGGACAGACTGATATTCTGCAAGAGGTACAGGGAGTGGACTGCTGAGGACTGGGGTAAAGTCATTTTCTCTGATGAATCCCCTTTCGATTGTTTGGGACATCTGGAAAATGGCTTATTCGGAGAAGACCAGGTGAGCGCTACCACCAGTCTTGTCTCATGCCAACTGTCAAGCATCCTGAAACCATTCATGTGTGGGGTGGATTCTCAGTCAAGGGAATGGGCTCTCTCTCAGTCTTGCCTAAAAACACAGCCATGAATAAAGAATGGTACCAGAATGCCCTCCAAGAGCAACTTCTCCCAACCGTCCAAGAGCAGTTTGGCGATCAACAATGCCTTTTTCAACATGATGGAGCACCTTGTCATAAAGCAAAGGTGATAACTAAATGGCTCAGGGATCAAAACATAGAGATTTTGGGACCATGGCCTGGAAACTCCCCAGATCTTAATCCCATTGAGAACTTGTGGTCAATCATCAAGAGATGGATGGACAAACAAAAACCTTCAAATTCAGACAAAATAAAAGCATTGATTTTGCAAGAATGGACTGCTATCAGTCAGGATTTGATAAAGAAGTTGATTGAGAGCATGCCAGGGAGAATTGCTGATGTCCTGAAGAAGAAGGGTCAACACTGCAAATATTGACTTGCTGCATTAACTCATTCTAACTGTCAATATAACCTTGTGTTACTCATAATATGATTGCAATTATATTTCTGTATGTGATAAAAACATCTGACAAACACACATAAAAACCAGAGGGCAGCAGATCATGTGAAAATATAATATTTGTGTCATTCTCAAAACTTTTGGCCATGACTGTATGTGCACAATGGCGAATAAGATAATATAAGAAAGCATGTCCAACAATATACTCAGTTACGTGTGCTTTGCAAAAGCATGTGTAGCACCCAGCAGGGGTTCACATAATCAGAAACGGACATGTCTAATACTATGGATATTGACTCAATGATAGATATAGCATATATTAGTGTTTCAGACCATAAATAAGCATGTCCAGCAATGTGCCCAATCCCTTGTGCCTTGTAAAAGCGGGATCCCCAGGATACGCCCGACCCCAACGTGCGTTTCTGCCTTCGTCAGGGGGTCAACATTTGTGCAACTTCTCTGAGACTTGCAAACAAGCTGCCCTTTTAGTGCTTTAATTAGCTCTCCAACAAAAGCTGAAGCACAGATAAGTTGCACAAAAATAGCTACTGCATGGGACCCGCATTGAAATTTATGGCAAGTGAGTTGCATGTGACTTGCAACCAGAGGTAGAGAGTCCAGCAGGTTTGAAAAAGTTGCAACTGTGTTGCAGTTCAGAATGTGACACCATAAAAAAATATTAGATGCAGTGCAACAATTCGATCTCAGTGCTGTGCAAGACATGTTGTTATGCAGTCCGATCCAAAATATACATTGAACAAATTACCTAGCTACAAAGCACCAATGCTCTATAGGCTTTTGCCTTTCCCATGTCCTTTTTTCTTGTATGTGTTGCTAGTGTTTTTCACTGATGATACCTAATAGTCTTCGAGACTATTCACATGGCAGTTTTTGGCTGCTTTTTTTGCTTACATGAGCTACGCATTAATAAATGAAAACATCATACTTTGGTTTGATTTGCAAAAAAATGCACAAGGACCAAAGCAAGCCATTGTGGTAGCTTACATGACCCTTTTAACACATGAATGGGTGCTCTGCATTTTATTTATTTTACCTACCATATTTTTCGGACTATAAGATGCACCGGACCATAAGACACACCCCAAATTATCAGAAGAAAAATAGGGAAAAAAAAGTGTCAAATGGGGGTCCATCTTACCAGGGAAGGGATTGGTACAGGTGGAGGAGTGGTCACAGGGGTCGTTCGGTGGTCCAGGCAGGTGCGGTAGCCTCTGGGAAATCCCATCCCAGGCTGGTGCGGTGGCAGTGCTCTGTGTTGCGGCGGTGCTCTGTGCAGTGTCGGTGCTCTGTGGGGTGGCTTGGGCTCTGTCGAGTGGCATTGCTCTGTGGGGTGGCAGCGCTCTGTCCTGGGGCAGCAGCGGCTCTCTGTGCTGTGTGGGGGGTTCTGCCAGCATTTCATCAAAGCCCAGAAGCCCCCGTAGCTCCGTTGCTGCCACCTGTAGGCCTCCAGAAAGATGGCCGCCGGGGGCGGCACATGCTCAGATTCAGATTTCAGGACGAGATCTCATTGCCGAGATCTGAATCTGAGCATACACCACCCCCGGCGGCCATCTTTCTGGAGGCCACAGCATCGGAGCTGTGGGGGCTTCCAGGCTTTGATGAAATACCGGTTGAGCCCCCCACGCAGCACAGAGCCCCGCTGCTGCTGCTGCACCACAGCCATCGACATACCACAGCCGCACCAGCCTGGGAAGGGAGGCTGCATCAGGACCGCCGCCGCCACAGGATTTGTAAGTATATTGGTATTATAGGACACACCCCCATTTTCCCCAAAAATTTTAGGGGAAAAAAAGTGTGTCTTATGGTCCGAAAAATACGGTATGTAGTGCCATAAATTCCACAGCGTTTTACAGACCTGGTCAGCACGGTGTTTGAGGCTCATAATCTAGATTCCCTATCAGTATGTATTTTTGAATTGTTGGGAGGAAACCAGAGAACCCAGAGGAAACCTATGCAAACATGAGGAGAACATACAAACTCCTTGCAGATGTTCTTGGTGAGATTTGAACCCAGGATCCCAATGCTATCCACTGAACCACCGTGTTGCCCTTCATAAATCATGCACATAAATAATCACAGAATGCACTACAAGGACAAGTCAATAAGTGCACAAAAAACATACAGGTTGCCATCATGCATTTTTTCATTGATCCATTACAATTTTAAATTTTTACTATAGGAAACTGAATTTGGCATTTTACTAAATATTAAATTGTTCATGTAAAAAAGGATATTGTGCATATTTACAAAAGGGATAAATGGATGACGTGCTACGAATGTAAAAAAACATATGCAGAATAATCAACCAAGCTGGGGTGCAATGATTATGGTCGCAGACAGTGCAAAAGTGACTGGGCCAGTGCAGAAGGGAACCAGCAGACACCTGCACTGATTTACATTGGTTGTGTGACTGAGGACGTATATTCAACTGAAATGTACCGTGGTGCTGAGGATTGTTGGCTCACTGCACTGTAATTCACACCGCTGGTCAATCAGAAGCCAACAGGTGTCGTGCTTGTCATGGGTGGCGAATTGCAGTGGTGTCACGCTTTGCCTTTGGAAGACACACCTAAGTCTGCTTCCAGTTTCTGCACCAGATATACAAGAGGATGCCTTGTATGATGTGAGCAGCGGATGGTAGGAAGAACTTTTTTTATGTTCTTAAAAATGTCTTGGAGATGAGCAGCTGAACGGAGGAACATTTTTACTGGAAGAGGCCCTGGATGTGTGACATATGTATTACTAGAAGGATTCCAGATGTAAATACTTATGTCCCCCCAAAAAATTGAGAAAAGTATTCAAAGAGTGATACCTTTATTGGCTAACCAGAGAAATTATATTTGCAAGCAAGCTTTCAGGGCTCAGAAGGCCCCTTCATCAGGCTTGATCCAGCCTGATGAAGGGGCCTTCTGAGCCCTGAAAGCTTGCTTGCAAATATAGTTTCTCTGGTTAGCCAATAAAGGTATCACTCCTTCAATACTCAATGGTCCCAACCCTCCCGATTCCCGCGGGACAGACCCAATTTCTGGTCCTTATCCCGCCGTCCCGGCCGGGAAGCTTTCTATCCCGCGATCGCATGACCGCAAAATACAGCAGAGGCCAGCCAGCACAGTGCGGGGATCGCCGCTTCACATCCACAGGGAGCACAGAGCTCATCTCCAGCCCAGCCCCAGGAAGCAAGAACCCGGAACTACAGCTACCGTATATCACCAAGGAGACGCGCCCCCGGCCTGAAGCAAGTGCCCAGAGAGCGTGTGGTTCTGTGAGGACGCGGTCAGGCACTCAGGTACACGGAACAAGCTGAGTCTGGGGGGGACAGTGGAGTCTCGGGGACAGAGAGGTCTGAAGGGGACAGTGGAGTCTGAGGGAGATAGGAGTCTGGAGGGGACAGTGGAGTCTGGGGGAGAGAGAAGTCCAGAGGGGACAGAAGGGACAGGGAACTAAAGGGGTCAGATGAGTCCAGAGGGGACTGAGGAGTCTGAAGGAGAGAAAGGAGTCCAGAGAGGACTAGAGGGGACAGAGGAGTCTGGGGTGGACAGAAGGGACAGAGGCATCTGGGGTGGACAGAGGAGTACAGAGGGGACACAGGAGTCTGGGGTGACAGAGGACTACAGAGGGGACACAGAAGTCTGGGGTGGACAGAGGAGAACAGAGGAGTCTGGGGTAGACACAGGAGTTTGGGGTGGACAGAGGAGTACAGAGGAGACACAGGAGTCTGGGGTGGACAGAATGGACAGAGGCATCTGGGTGGACAGAGGAGTACAGAGGGGACACAGGGGTCTGGGGTGGACAGAGGCGAACAGAGGAGTCTGGGGTAGACACAGGAGTTTGGGGTGGACAGAGGAGTACAAAGGGGACAGAGGAGTCGGGTGGACAGAAGGGACAGAGGCATCTGGGTGGACAGAGGAGTACAGAGGGGACACAGGGGTCTGGGGTGGACAGAGGAGTACACAGGGGACACAGAAGTCTGGGGTGGACAGAGGCGAACAGAGGAGTCTGGGGTAGACACAGGAGTTTGGGGTGGACAGAGGAGTACAAAGGGGACAGAGGAGTCGGGTGGACAGAAGGGACAGAGGCATCTGGGTGGACAGAGGAGTACAGAGGGGACACAGGGGTCTGGGGTGGACAGAGGAGTACAGAGGGGACACAGGGGTCTGGGGTGGACAGAGGAGTACAGAGGGGACACAGAAGTCTGGGGTGGACAGAGGAGAACAGAGGAGTCTGGGGTGGACAGATGAGTACAGAGGGGACACAGGAGTCTGGGGTGGACAGAGGAGTACAGAGGGGACACAGGAGTAAATGGGTGTGGCTTAAATGGGTGTGGCTAGGGGCGTGGCCTAAAATTTGCTGCGGCCCGCTGCGCGCACCGCCGCCTTTATCCCTCTTTACCTTCTTCAAATGTTGGGAGGTATGAATGCTTTTCTCAATTTTATGGGGGGACATAAGTATTTACATCTATTTTTCTGGCTAACACGGTATCACAATATTATTTTGTATTGTACATTGTTAGAAGGATTCCAAAAAGGTATCATTATACCAGGATGAGGCTCAGGAGGGAGGTCATTACACCAGGAAGAAGCCAATGATTGGGAACAACATTGTGGGAAGGGCCCAGGATGGGGGACATTAAAACTGGAATGGGCCCATGATGATGGACATTGTGCCAGGAGGGGGCCCAGAATGGGAGATGTTATTACTGAAAGGGATCCTGGATGGGCGACATTATTAAAGGAAGGGGCCGAGCAAAGGAACATTATTACAGGAAGGGGCTCATGAAGGGGGACATTATTGCAGAATGGAGATATTATTACAGGAAGGGACCAGGATGGGAACATTATAACAGGAGATGGCCAGGATTGTGACATTATTACAGGATGGACAATATTGTTACATGGCGGGTAGAGTTGAGCGACTTTTGGTTTTTTAGGGTCGCGTTTCGTTTCGTGAAACCCGACTTTTCCAAAAGTCGGGTCGAGCAAGATCGTCCGATTATAGGGAAAAGTCGGGGTCATCCCGAAACACGAAACCCAATGTAAGTCAATGGGGAATAAAAGTCGGCAGTGAGAGGAGGACAGGAAACACACCTACAGTGCCCATTTGAATACCAAAAGCATCAATTCTTCTTTCTTAAGCTTGTCAACCTTAATTAACTTCATAATACAAGTTACGCACTGAAAAATGGGGGTTATTTGGCTAAAGTTGTGGGGGGGGAGGGCTGGCTGCAGGTTTTCATGTGCCCTGGGCGAAAGAGCACCCATTTAACACATACCACAACTCATCATGCTCCGATACGGCAGATAAATAGCGGTATAGTACAATGAAAAATACCTCACTTTTTACATCTCATGACGAGGCCCATCTATTTCTTCATACAGAATCATTGGTCCCATATAATGTTTGAAACAGTATATGATGAGCTCCACATAATGCTACAGTATATGTTGGTCCCCATGGATGAAGCTCCACTGTCTTATGGGCCCAAATAATGCTCCAAACATAATGGGCCCCATTTCTAATGCTCTAGTGTATACTGGGCCCTGTAAATGCTGCTCCAGTGTCTGATGTCCACCTTTGGAATGTTCCAGTGTATGGTGGGCCCCATCTATCATTCTCCAGAGTATAGTGCTCCCCAAAAATTGCTGTCCCAACATTGAAAACAATCAAATAAGTCTCCTCGCTAGGGAATCCCTGTACTTGTCTGGACAGGTGCTGTAGCTTGCTTAACAGCTCGCCAGCCATTCTCACGCCCAGTATGGATTACACGTGATTGCACAAAGGTGAGAAAGGGTACCGTATCCCCAGATAACATGTATGGATAGCGTACACATTCAAAATATATGTCTCAGGAGGCAGGCTCAGACGGTGTTAGGCCCAGTATGGATTACACGTGATTGCACAAAGGTGAGAAAGGGTACCGTATCCCCAGATAACATGTATGGATAGCGTACACATTCAAAATATATGTCTCAGGAGGCAGGCTCAGACGGTGTTAGGCCCAGTATGGATTGCACGTGATTGCACAAAGGTTAGAAAGGGTACCGTATCCCTGGATAACATGTATGGATAGCGTACACATTCAAAATATATGTCTCAGGAGGCAGGCTCAGACGGTGTTAGGCCCAGTATGGATTGCACGTGATTGCACAAAGGTTAGAAAGGGTACCGTATCCCTGGATAACATGTATGGATAGCGTACACATTCAAAATATATGTCTATACAGCATGAGGCAGGCTCAGACGGTGTTAGGCCCAGTATGGATTGCACGTGATTGCACAAAGGTTAGAAAGGGTACCGTATCCCTGGATAACATGTATGGATAGCGTACACATTCAAAATATATGTCTCAGGAGGCAGGCTCAGATGGTGTTAGGCCCAGTATGGATTGCACGTGATTGCACAAAGGTTAGAAAGGGTACCGTATCCCTGGATAACATGTATGGATAGCGTACACATTCAAAATATATGTCTATACAGCATGAGGCAGGCTCAGACGGTGTTAGGCCCAGTATGGATTGCACGTGATTGCACAAAGGTTAGAAAGGGTACCGTATCCCTGAATAACATGTATGGATAGCGTACACATTCAAAATATATGTCTATACAGCATGAGGCAGGCTCAGACGGTGTTAGGCCCAGTATGGATTGCACGTGATTGCACAAAGGTTAGAAAGGGTACCGTGTCCCTGGATAACATGTATGGATAGCGTACACATTCAAAATATATGTCTCAGGAGGTAGGCTCAGACGGTGTTAGGCCCAGTATGGATTGCACGTGATTACACAAAGGTTAGAAAGGGTACCGTATCCCTGGATAACATGTATGGATAGCGTACACATTCAAAATATATGTCTATACAGCATGAGGCAGGCTCAGACGGTGTTAGGCCCAGTATGGATTGCACGTGATTGCACAAAGGTTAGAAAGGGTACCGTATCCCTGGATAACATGTATGGATAGCGTACACATTCAAAATATATGTCTATACAGCATGAGGCAGGCTCAGACGGTGTTAGGCCCAGTATGGATTGCACGTGATTGCACAAAGGTTAGAAAGGGTACCGTATCCCTGGATAACATGTATGGATAGCGTACACATTCAAAATATATGTCTATACAGCATGAGGCAGGCTCAGACGGTGTTAGGCCCAGTATGGATTGCACGTGATTGCACAAAGGTTAGAAAGGGTACCGTATCCCTGGATAACATGTATGGATAGCGTACACATTCAAAATATATGTCTATACAGCATGAGGCAGGCTCAGACGGTGTTAGGCCCAGTATGGATTGCACGTGATTGCACAAAGGTTAGAAAGGGTACCGTATCCCTGGATAACATGTATGGATAGCGTACACATTCAAAATATATGTCTATACAGCATGAGGCAGGCTCAGACGGTGTTAGGCCCAGTATGGATTGCACGTGATTGCACAAAGGTTAGAAAGGGTACCGTATCCCCGGATAACATGTATGGATAGCGTACACATTCAAAATATATGTCTCAGGAGGCAGGCTCAGACGGTGTTAGGCCCAGTATGGATTGCACGTGATTGTACAAAGGTTAGAAAGGGTACCGTATCCCCGGATAACATGTATGGATAGCGTACACATTCAAAATATATGTCTCAGGAGGCAGGCTCAGACGGTGTTAGGCCCAGTATGGATTGCACGTGATTGCACAAAGGTTAGAAAGGGTACCGTATCCCTGGATAACATGTATGGATAGCGTACACATTCAAAATATATGTCTATACAGCATGAGGCAGGCTCAGACGGTGTTAGGCCCAGTATGGATTGCACGTGATTGCACAAAGGTTAGAAAGGGTACCGTATCCCTGAATAACATGTATGGATAGCGTACACATTCAAAATATATGTCTATACAGCATGAGGCAGGCTCAGACGGTGTTAGGCCCAGTGTGGATTGCACGTGATTGCACAAAGGTTAGAAAGGGTACCGTGTCCCTGGATAACATGTATGGATAGCGTACACATTCAAAATATGTCTCAGGAGGTAGGCTCAGACGGTGTTAGGCCCAGTATGGATTGCACGTGATTACACAAAGGTTAGAAAGGGTACCGTATCCCTGGATAACATGTATGGATAGCGTACACATTCAAAATATATGTCTATACAGCATGAGGCAGGCTCAGACGGTGTTAGGCCCAGTATGGATTGCACGTGATTGCACAAAGGTTAGAAAGGGTACCGTATCCCTGGATAACATGTATGGATAGCGTACACATTAAAAATATATGTCTATACAGCATGAGGCAGGCTCAGACGGTGTTAGGCCCAGTATGGATTGCACGTGATTGCACAAAGGTTAGAAAGGGTACCGTATCCCTGGATAACATGTATGGATAGCGTACACATTCAAAATATATGTCTATACAGCATGAGGCAGGCTCAGACGGTGTTAGGCCCAGTATGGATTGCACGTGATTGCACAAAGGTTAGAAAGGGTACCGTATCCCTGGATAACATGTATGGATAGCGTACACATTAAAAATATATGTCTATACAGCATGAGGCAGGCTCAGACGGTGTTAGGCCCAGTATGGATTGCACGTGATTGCACAAAGGTTAGAAAGGGTACCGTATCCCTGGATAACATGTATGGATAGCGTACACATTCAAAATATGTCTATACAGCATGAGGCAGGCTCAGACGGTGTTAGGCCCAGTATGGATTGCACATGATTTCACAAAGGTTAGAAAGGGTACCGTATCCCCGGATAACATGTATGGATAGCGTACACATTCAAAATATATGTCTCAGGAGGCAGGCTCAGACGGTGTTAGGCCCAGTATGGATTGCACGTGATTGCACAAAGGTTAGAAAGGGTACCGTATCCCTGGATAACATGTATGGATAGCGTACACATTCAAAATATATGTCTATACAGCATGAGGCAGGCTCAGACGGTGTTAGGCCCAGTATGGATTGCACGTGATTGCACAAAGGTTAGAAAGGGTACCGTATCCCTGGATAACATGTATGGATAGCGTACACATTCAAAATATATGTCTATACAGCATGAGGCAGGCTCAGACGGTGTTAGGCCCAGTATGGATTGCACGTGATTGCACAAAGGTTAGAAAGGGTACCGTATCCCTGGATAACATGTATGGATAGCGTACACATTAAAAATATATGTCTATACAGCATGAGGCAGGCTCAGACGGTGTTAGGCCCAGTATGGATTGCACGTGATTGCACAAAGGTTAGAAAGGGTACCGTATCCCTGGATAACATGTATGGATAGCGTACACATTCAAAATATGTCTATACAGCATGAGGCAGGCTCAGACGGTGTTAGGCCCAGTATGGATTGCACATGATTTCACAAAGGTTAGAAAGGGTACCGTATCCCCGGATAACATGTATGGATAGCGTACACATTCAAAATATATGTCTCAGGAGGCAGGCTCAGACGGTGTTAGGCCCAGTATGGATTGCACGTGATTGCACAAAGGTTAGAAAGGGTACCGTATCCCTGGATAACATGTATGGATAGCGTACACATTCAAAATATATGTCTATACAGCATGAGGCAGGCTCAGACGGTGTTAGGCCCAGTATGGATTGCACGTGATTGCACAAAGGTTAGAAAGGGTACCGTATCCCCGGATAACATGTATGGATAGCGTACACATTCAAAATATATGTCTCAGGAGGCAGGCTCAGACGGTGTTAGGCCCAGTATGGATTGCACGTGATTGTACAAAGGTTAGAAAGGGTACCGTATCCCTGGATAACATGTATGGATAGCGTACACATTCAAAATATATGTCTCAGGAGGCAGGCTCAGACGGTGTCAGGCACAGTATGGATTTGACGGCCCAGATTACACAGCGGAGGAGCAGGGAGAGGTAAAGATTGCAAATGCCGGGGCCCTGCCCAAGCAAGGGGGGCCCACTCGTGGGCGTCGGTACTGGCACTGGGCCCCTCATAGTACAGCGGTGTGTCTGACGGCGGGTGTGCACCACCACCATCAGAGACACTTGATTGCACTATGAGGGACCCTGTGCCATTGCCCGCGCCCAAGAGTCGGCCTACCCACCTGTCCAGGGCAACGGCACTCGCATGGTGTCGTGCGGTAGGTGGTGACCCCGGCCATGGGGGGGGAGGCAGCACAGTTAGGGAGTTTTAGAAAGTGGCATATGTTGATGTTGGACATTCAGCTGATGCAAAAGGCGAAATAGGTGAAGTACCAGGAAGAGGTGGACCAAAGCAAGCCATTTTTCTGTCACCCTATGTGTCATCAGGGGAAGGTGGGACAAAATCCTTGGAAACCCATGCGTGGTTCATTTTAATGAAGGTTAGATCATCCACATTTTGGGTTGACAGACGGGTCCTTTTTTCTGTCAGGATTGATCCAGCTGCACTGAAGACTCTTTCCGATAGCACACTTGCAGCTGAGCAAGCGAGCTCCTGTAAGGCATATTGGGCCAATTCAGGCCAGGTGTCCAGTTTAGCGGCCCAATAGTCAAAGGGGAATGACCTGTGTGGGAGAACATCGATATGGGAGGAAAAGTAGTTTGTAACCATAGTTGACAACTGCTGTCTCCTGTCACTTTCCATCGATGCAGTATTACCAGTTGTGTGAGCGGTATTTGAAAAATCAGTCCACAACATTGTCATGAAACCCCTGTCTCCAATGCCACTTCTGCTGTGTGCACCACGAACACCTCTGCCAAGCTGCCCCCGGCCCGTACGGCTCGTGTGAGAACCATCACCGCTGCTGTGTGCTGGGAATGCCTCAAGCAACCGATTTACCAGAGTTGCTTGTTTATTAGCCAATATTAGGTCAAGGTTCTCCTGTGGCATGATGTTTTGTAATTTGCCTTTATAGCGTGGATCCAGGATGCTGGCCAACCAGTAGTCGTCATCGTTCATCATTTTGGCAATGCGGGGGTCCCTTTTTAGGATCCGCAAGGCATAATCTGACATGTGGGCCAATGTTCCCGGTGTCAATGATGCACTGCGAGTGCTGGGAGGAGGAGCACTTTCTGGCAAATCCACATCCCACCAGTCACGCACAAACCCTGTACCAGACCTTGCCACGCCAACATTTTCACTTGCCCCACGAGATGCATCCTCCTCCCCTAAGTAATCATCCCCATCATCATCCTCCTCCTCCTCTTCTTCCTCCACCTCGTCCAGGAGAGGTCCCTGAGCAGACAATGACTGAATGTCATCAAGGATTCCCTCCTCCTCTTCCTCCTCATCAACATTGGCTGCAGACGCCTGCTCCTTAAGGTGCGTCAAAGTTTGCATGAGCAGACGCATAAGTGGGATGCTCATGCTTAGGATGGCGTCGTCTGCGCTTACCAGCCGTGTGCATTCCTCAAAACACTGAAGGACTTTACAAAGGTCTTTCAGCTT
Organism: Dendrobates tinctorius; assembly: GCF_039654945.1. Taxonomy (NCBI): domain Eukaryota; kingdom Metazoa; phylum Chordata; class Amphibia; order Anura; family Dendrobatidae; genus Dendrobates; species Dendrobates tinctorius. The sequence goes on along the minus strand of NW_027361789.1, from coordinate 2,607,710 downwards.
TGACCACTGCACACCTGTCAACTCCATGTCTGCTCTCAAAGTGCCTGGCCGTGTATCCTCCCACAAATGCATTATGGCCTGCCTCTGCTCGCACAGCCGCTCCACCATGTGCAGGGTGGAGTTCCACCTTGTTGCAATGTCGATAATGAGGCGGTGGTTGGGAAGGTGGAGCAATCGCTGCAGCTTCTGCATATGAACGGAGTGTACAGGCGACCGGCGGATGTGCGCGCACAGTCTTCGCACTTTCTGAAGCAGGGCTGTTAACTCCGGATAAATTTTGAGGAAGCACTGCACCACCAGGTTCAAGGTGTGAGCCAAGCAAGGTATGTGGCTGAGTTTTGAAAGGGCTATGGCTGCCACAAAATTACGGCCGTTATCACTAACTACCTTGCCTGCCTCAAGATGTACACTGCCCAGCCATGACTCAGTTTGTCGCTTCAAGTACTCGGCCAGCACCTCGGCGGTGTGTCTGTCGCCCAAACACATCATCTGCAACACAGCCTGCTGATGCTTTCCACTAGCTGCTCGATAGGGGGACACATTGTGTGCAACAGTGGCAGCTGCAGATGGAGTGCTCGTACGACTGCGCTCTGTGGACGAGCTTTCGCTTCTGGAGGAGGAGGAGGAGGAGGGTCGAACGCCTACAGCCAACTGTTTCCTATACCGTGGGCTAGGCAGCACTGTCCCACCACCGCTGTCCCCTGTGGACCCTGCATCCACCACATTAACCCAGTGCGCAGTGATGGACACGTAACGGCCCTGGCCATGCCGACTGGACCATGCATCAGTTGTGAGGTGCACCTTTCCGCTCACTGACTGCTTGAGTGCATGGACAATGCGGTCTTTCACATGATGGTGGAGGGCTGGGATGGCTTTGTGAGAGAAGAAGTGGCGACTGGGTAGGTCATAGCGTGGTACTGCATAAGCCATGAGTTCGCGGAAAGCTGTGCTTTCCACCAACCGAAAGGGCATCATCTCAAACGAGATTAGTTTGGCAATGTGGGCGTTCAAACCCAGTGTACGCGGATGAGAGACTGAGTACTTTCTTGACCTACTCATAGTGTCTGGGAGGGTGAGCTGGACTTGAGAGCTGCATATGGTGGAAGTAGCGGTGGACAGGGCGGACTGAGAGAGGGTTGATGATGGTGATGGAGTTGGTGTTCTTTCTGATGGCCTAGAATCAGTCTTTCGTTGATATAACAGTGGGATTCCCTGACTGCTGTGGTCTTGCAACGACACCTCAACATTTGCTGCTGTGCTAACCGGTGGGCTTACAGTGGGGGAAACAATGTAGCGTTGCTGACTACCTTCGTTGTGATCAGTTGCACATGTGGCACTTGAGGTTTGGTGTTGTGTCCACGCTTGCAAGTGCATGCTGGTTAAATGTCTAAGCATGCAACTGGTATTCAAATTTTTCCCTCGGCTAAAGGTCTTTGCGCACTTCTTACAGATAACCTTGGCCTGATCATGAGGATTTTGTTCAAAAAAGTGCCACACTGCACTCTTCCTACTTTGGCAGACATTTTGCGGCCTAGCACGCTGTGATCTTTTGACCCTCTGGACAAGCTGTCCAGCAACTCTTTTGATGTTTGGAACCTGTCTTTGGAGTGCTCCGGGCCTGCCAGATAACAGCTGTTGCGATGTCGATGTCTGCTGTGGATGCTCCTCATCTGAGCTATTGGAAGCAGCACCCTCTTCCCCCAATGGATGCCAATCTGGGTCAACAACTGGGTCATCCATCACCTCCTCTTCTATGTCATGTGCACCTTCCTCTGTGTCACCGTGTATGGTGGTATAGTGTGCGGGAAGGGGCACCTGAGTCTCATCAGGGTCAGAATCTGGCTCTGTACACTGCGAGGACAATGTAGTGCTCTGAGTGAATGTACCAGCAGAATCATCCATCAGCGGCTGTGCATCAGTGCACTCCATGTCAGATTCATCTTGGCCTGGGTAATTCACCATTTGACTTGATAATCCAGGCATGGTATGTGAAAACAGCTCCATGGAGTAATCAGTAGTATGGCCTGCGTCATCCTTCAATCTTGGTTGGGGTGAAGGACACAAGGAAAGGTGTGGTTCATGAACATGAGCCTCCAATGACGACTCAGTGCTTTTACTTTTTACAACTGAAGAAGAGGAGGCGATAGAGCTGGAGGCTGAGTCAGCAATGTAAGACAAAACTTTTTCCTGATGCTCTGGCTTTAAAAGCGGTTTGCCAACTCCTAGAAAACTAAGCATTCGAGGCCTTATGTAGCCAGACGATGACGCAGGGTCAGCACCTCCTGCATTCGGTCCTATTTTGCTCTTGCCACTACCATCAGATCCACCACCAACACCATCATTACCAGCTGCCAACCCCCGCCCAATTCCACGGCCTCTTCCACCAGCCTTCCTCATTTTTGGTAGAAATGTAGACAAAATCCAACAAACTATATAGTAATGTAAAACAAGGTACAAGGTGTCTATAGGACAGGGGAGATTTTGAATTTCTGCACACACTTGTGGACAGTGGACACTTTTGGATTGTGTGAGGCCCACTGATATCTGAGCGCTATGTGACAGGCTCGATGGCACAGCTGTGACAAAAGTGACTAGAGGATAAGGGAGATTTTGAATCTATGCACACACTTTTGGACACTGGACACTTTTGGATTGTGTGAGGCCCACTGATATCTGAGCGCTATGTGACAGGCTCGATGGCACAGCTGTGACAAAAGTGACTAGAGGATAAGGGAGATTTTGAATCTCTGCACACACTTTTGGACACTGGACACTTTTGGATTGTGTGAGGCCCACTGATATCTGAGCGCTATGTGACAGGCTCGATGGCACAGCTGTGACAAAAGTGACTAGAGGATAAGGGAGATTTTGAATCTCTGCACACACTTTTGGACACTGGACACTTTTGGATTGTGTGAGGCCCACTGATATCTGAGCGCTATGTGACAGGCTCGATGGCACAGCTGTGACAAAAGTGACTAGAGGATAAGGGAGATTTTGAATCTCTGCACACACTTTTGGACACTGGACACTTTTGGATTGTGTGAGGCCCACTGATATCTGAGCGCTATGTGACAGGCTCGATGGCACAGCTGTGACAAAAGTGACTAGAGGATAAGGGAGATTTTGAATTGCTGCACACACTTGTGGACAGTGGACACTTTTGGATTGTGTGAGGCCCACTGATATCTGAGCGCTATTTTACAGGCTCGATGGCACAGCTGTGACAAAAGTGACTAGAGGATAAGGGAGATTTTGAATCTCTGCACACACTTTTGGACACTGGACACTTTTGGATTGTGTGAGGCCCAATGAATATCTGAGCGCTATGTGACAGGCTCGATGGCACAGCTGTGATAAAAGTGACTAGAGGATAAGGGAGATTTTGAATCTCTGCACACACTTTTGGACACTGGACACTTTTGGATTGTGTGAGGCCCACTGATATCTGAGCGCTATGTGACAGGCTCGATGGCACAGCTGTGACAAAAGTGACTAGAGGATAAGGGAGATTTTTGAATCTCTGCACACACTTTTGGACACTGGACACTTTTGGATTCTGTGAGGCCCACTGATATCTGAGCGCTATGTGACAGGCTCGATGGCACAGCTGTGACAAAAGTGACTAGAGGATAAGAGAGATTTTGAATTTCTGCACACACTTGTGGACAGTGGACACTTTTGGATTGTGTGAGGCCCACTGATATCTGAGCGCTATGTGACAGGCTCGATGGCACAGCTGTGACAAAAGTGACTAGAGGATAAGGGAGATTTTTGAATCTCTGCACACACTTTTGGACACTGGACACTTTTGGATTGTGTGAGGCTCACTGATATCTGAGCGCTATGTGACAGGCTCGATGGCACAGCTGTGACAAAAGTGACTAGAGGATAAGGGAGATTTTGAATTTCTGCACACACTTGTGGACAGTGGACACTTTTGGAGTGTGTGAGGCCCACTGATATCTGAGCGCTATGTGACAGGCTCGATGGCACAGCTGTGACAAAAGTGACTAGAGGATAAGGGAGATTTTGAATTTCTGCACACACTTGTGGACAGTGGACACTTTTGGAGTGTGTGAGGCCCACTGATATCTGAGCGCTATGTGACAGGCTCGATGGCACAGCTGTGACAAAAGTGACTAGAGGATAAGGGAGATTGGATTGCTTTTAAAAAAGCAGTTTGCGGAGCAGTGGGTAAACAGCAATGCCAGCCTGTCAGGAAGCCTTAAAAGGCAGCCCAACAACCAACACCACTGATACACCACTATATAGCTTCCCCTTGCACTGCACACACAGTGACTGGTGTGTTGTGCAGGCCAAATTGCTAGCAGCAGAAGCAGTTTTTTTTTCTTCTCAGCAGGACAAAAAAAAAAAATTGGGATTGCTTTTAAAAAAGCAGTTTGCGGAGCAGTGGGTAAACAGCAATGCAGGAATGTCAGGAAGCCTTAGAAGGCAGCCCAACAACCAACACCACTGATACACCACTATATAGCCTCCCCTTGCACTGCACACACAGTGACTGGTGTGTTGTGCAGGCCAAATCGCTAGCAGCAGAAGCAGTTTTTTTGTCTTCTTCCCTGCCTAACGCTCTCCCTACAGAATCAGCAGCAACCTCTCCCTATACTAAGATCGGAAGAAGTAAGATGGCGGTCGGCGTGCACGCCCTTTTATACCCCCTGTGACGCCCACCAAAGCAAGCCAATCACTTGCATGCCCTTCTGAAAGATGGTGGTGACCCGTGCCTATGTCATCACGTTGCCCACAGTGTCCGTGGATCCTGATTGGCTGAAAAAGAGCGCAAAACAAACTTTTGAAACGTGACTTTGGCGCGTAAGTCGCTGACCTCGTGGCCGACCTCATCCTAGGGTCGGGTTTCGTTTCATGAAACCCGACTTTGCCAAAAGTCAGCGACTTTTGAATTTTTTCGACCCGTTTCGCTCAACTCTAATGGCGGGGGAAAAATGAAATTCTTTTATAGGATCTAGAAAGCTACAAGAGTCCATAAATCTGACAATATGCAGGTCGGGAATCCGATCCAAATTTGCCTCAAAGAGCCGTCAAACTTTAGTTAAGTCACTGTATCCAAGTGTAGTGTACACGTCATACAAAAACTATGCACATGTCATACGCATCATGTAAGTACATAGCACCCATCAGACACATCACATAAGCACTACGCATATCTCGCATATGCACAAAGCATTTGCCAGACACATCAAACAATCAAAGCGTACAGCTCACAAAAGCACAACATACACATCACATGAGCACTATTCACATATTATAAAACTTAAGCACAATGCGAGACAGACAGAGCACACAGATCAAACGCATGTCACACCAACACTGGTCAAACATATCACACAAGCAGAGAGCACATGTTGACAAATTGCACAAGCGGAGCACATGTCGGACTCCTCACTCAAGGTCACAAATCACACAAGTTAAGCAAAAGCATCACACAAGCACAGTGCACACATCACACATGCACTGAGCAAACTTTAGATACATCACATAAGCACAGCGCACACGCCACACACAAAGCAGATGTCAGACACACTACACACATAAAGAGCACATCTCATATAACCACAGCAAACACATTAGATGAGCATTCTTCATGCATTTTATAACCAAACAGGTCACACAAGCAGAGCACAAATCACACACACACTATTAGGTATGTCACACAAGCAGCGTGCACACTGGACAAGCCACACACAGAGCGCACATATCAGACACATCTCAAAAGCACACATCTCAAAAAATCAACAAATGCATCTCGCAAGCAAAGTGCATCTACTATATAATCATCTAATTCTGTCTGTCTCTCTGTAACAGAAATCGTGCGTCGCAGATTTGGCCGCAACCAATCAGAGACAGGCGCAGCCCGGCTGCGAATTGGCGTGGAATTTGAATGACTCACGCCACCCCTACTGTCAGGAGATCTGCGGCGCTAGCAGCTGATCTCCCGACGGTTGCTGTGGGTCATCTCCTGCCGCACGGAGTTCAGCAGCGATGCAGCCGGGAGATGACCGGCGCTAGCCTGATTGGTCACGCCCACCCGGGGGTGACCAATCAACGACAGGTGCAGTCCGCCCGCGAATTGCTGCGGGATTTGAACCACGCTTTTCTGATTGGTTGCACCCGGCGACCAATCAGCGATATTAGCGTGGGATTTAACCCTCACTCACAGTTAGATATTCATGTAATGGTTTTATATATTTTGATAATCTGTTTAATAATTTTGTTCAGTTGTATTAAGTTCTGTGAGCAATAACATTTAGTGATAATGTATATATTTTACCTGGAAAATCCTGTGTATTCATTGCATTATTCTTAAATCTTCATAAATAAACTACATACATATTCTAGAATACCTGATGCGTTAGAATCGGGCCACCATCTAGAATTGTATAATAGCAGAGTGCACACAGCAGAAATATCGCACATTGCACACATCAAAAAAGAAAGAGAAAAAAATCCAGCTCCAAGCGAAATTCATGTTTCCAAAATTTATTCCAACATGGACAATAGACAGATCAGCTCCAGGACTGCAAAGCTTTGTTAAAGATCGCATGTAGCAATCGAAACGCGTCGCTTTATCGCTCCTGTGTGAGCTGATGCAGTCCTGGAGCTGATTTGTCTATTGTCCATGTTGGAATAAATTTTGGAAACTTGAATTTCGTTTGGAGCTGGATTTTTTTCTCTTTATGGAAATTGACCACTGCAGGATGATGTTCCGCGCTCCTATTGAGTCGGTGAGCTGGCTTTATATCTTTATTTGACACATCGAAAAAGCACTGGACATATGCTGGACAGCCACAATCATGAGATAAACAACCCCCTTCCCCATTCATCATTTGCAGGTTTTTTTTAGTCCCTTTCTTTTTTTGTCTTGTGGTATTAGTTGCCATTTTTAAGTACCAAATTTTATTAAAATTGTACACACGATTCATGAATTTGGCATAAAGTCAGAAATGCTTTTTTTTTTTTTTCCTGTCTTGAAATCTTTAGTGAAAAACTGAAGTGAAATTGCGCAAAATTTTGCAACTTTTCAAAAAGTTGCAATTGATGAATCAGGCGAAAATATCTCACATTGCCCTGCCACCAAAAAGCAGAGAAAGAAAAAAGAAAAAAACAGGCAAGCACATATAAAATATACTTCAAAAGAGGAGTAAATACAATAATGAACTGGGTGCAAACCCAAAAAGCACAAAACTGGACAAAACAGGTGCAAATGCAATGCTGAATTAGAGCCATGAAGTAATATGCTTGTACTCATCAGGACCAGAGATGATCAAATTGATTCACAGGCCACATCAAATTTGACCACCCAATGATGGGCATCACCATTTTACATATTGTAATAGTTTGTAGCTGTCACAGACTGCTGCAGAGGCTTCCCCACCATACCTCTGTAGTTGTATGGCAGCCTTCCTCTCTCCCCTCTTTGAATGTTATTACACTCTTATTTGCTCCTGCTAAACACCTACTAACAATTAGGTAATACAGCTCAAAGCACTCATTACACAGCCAACTCTCACTAATCAGTCATGCAAATACCTTTTCTTCAACAGTGTCTGATTTTTCCCACTTATCGTTCCTCTTACAGCTAGTTTTAACTTATATAAAAGTCTACATGTTGCATAATGACTGAGCAGACACAGGAGTCACATGACTATATGGAGCATCCTGCCTACAATGCATTTTTCTACTCCAGAATTGTGCCTGCGTCTCTATCTCTTTCGCGTCTTACTTCCAACTTACCGTGGCCACTAACATGCAATAAAACAAGCAGTATTCACTACTAGGAAACCTCATACTGATAGTCACATAATTTCAGCACAATTAAACTACCTGCGTTTTGTGGTGAATACATTTGCCATAAATAAAATATGGGGGAAAAATTCACAAAACCTAGTGAATTTCAAAAGGTTCAATCATCTCTAATTAGGACATAGTAAAAAAAAACAACCCCTAGTCCTTAGAATCCTGTAAAATTAGATGAATGCAACCTCAGATGAACAACAGCACAAGACAAATTGCTCTGTCATTATGTATTTAACAAAAACTATACCAAAATGCACAATGAGCAAAATTAAATTCACCCCTACTGCTTCCATTGGAATTAAGAGTGTATGCAGCAGCCAGGTGTTGATAATTAATCAAGGGCATTTAATTATCATGTGTGATCACCTCTATAAAAGCAGAAGTTTTGGCAGTTTGCTGGTCTAGAGCATTCAGGTGAAAGTTAACACAATACAATGAAGGAGAGATCAGCAATGAACATAGTGAAGCAATTGCTGCTGTCCATCAATCTGGGATGAGTTATTTGGAGACCATAATTCTACAATGAGAAAGATGAATCACAAGTGGAAAGCATTCAGATGACAATCTTCTTAGGAGAACCAAATGTTTTTTTTCATCATGTCCTGATATGTAAAATCATAGAACTCAAACAATTTTCCTTGCCACTGCACATCAGACATGCACAAACTGGCACAACATGTATACAGTTACCAATGAACAACCCACATTATATCAGTAAAGAGGCAATGACAATGGTATAAGGGCTTCCCACTCTAGTGCTGATTTCCAGTAAACTCAATACTACACAAAGCTTGACCTATGATTGTTAAAGTCTTCTCAAAAATTGTGCCTCTACGCAAATAGCCCTGTAAACTTTCCTGGTCTATAGACGAACTAATGCACTTTGTAGGGCCCAGATATAAATACAAAAGTTTAACCTTGAGCGCCCCCTCCTGTTTGACCCCAGTGAGGAACAGGCTATATGCCCAACCCTGAATACATTTTATGATGCCAATATGGATTTTTTACAATGGTCATTTATGTATTTTATGTTTTATAAGGCAGTCCAGGATGTTTAATTTTTTGCATTGCAATGAATTGGGTGAAATCTACCACTAAATTTACATCATTCGGCTTTTGCTCGCCTTTCTCAAATTTACATGCTTGGCTTACTCTGGCAGTTTCAAAGACCATGAATGGAGCAGAGGTGACGCATGTGAAATTGGGAATAACCATTTAATTAAGCCTTCCCTTGAAGTTTTTTTTTTTAATAAATCTGTGTATATGTCCATATATTAATATACTCGCCTACCACCGCCTTCTCTAAGATCCAGCACCGTTCTGCTGCTCTTGTCAGTGATGTCACCCCTTTTCAGATTTTCCAGCTCACTCTATGCATGAGTAGGAAGCCAATTTTACAATGTAGGCCAATGGAGCATTGTTCTGATGCTCCACAGACTTGCATTGTAAAAGCCACTTCCAGGTCACACAGAGCCCAGTGTGACCCGAAGTGTCTGAAGAGGGGTGACCTCACTGACAAGAGGAGCAGAACGGCGCCGAATACTGGAGAAGGTGGCATTAGGTGAATATATTAAAACACACTACTTATACACAAATTTATGTAATAAAATCTTCATGTAAGTACTTCTTTAAAATTTAATTCATCTGTAACATCCCTATGAGGGAGCTTCACCTTAAGATGCTTTGTACTTTCCTCGGAAGTCCCAGCAACACTGGGCAATGACGTCTATGGAGAAATGTCTGTTTACAACTTTTGAATTCCTGGATACTCTCAATTACTTTGAAAAAGTAACTCTGCTTGTCTTATGACTCACGTTTACCATTCATTGACGTTACCTACTAAACACTAGATAAAGTAGTTTGTAGAAAGTTCTTCATTGAAAAACACATTTAGTATGAGCTAATTTGTGTCTTTTATGACTCATAATGTGTTTTCATAGGAAAAGGGAACAAGGCACTGCAATGCACTGTGTTGTCGAGTTGTCTTTACTTTCTAATGAGCCAAAATGATGCTTCAGTTCTATATAGTGAACTTTCACCATATACTGAACACTGTGTGGTTATAAAATGTAAACGAAAGATATAATAGAAAATATTTAAGCATGTCAGATACTCTTTTCTTATCATAACATAGGATACCTGCCCTTTTATTAAGTTACTAGATGTGTGCCCGATGCTATCGCATCGGAAGGGCAGTAACATCACGATGGGGGCAGCTTTGTGCTGCTGGGGGTGGCGACTCACCCACTTCCGTGCTGTCACAACCGTCAGGAAAGACGGTGTTTTGTGGCCTGTGCTGGAGATGGTGTGCAGCGCCACAAGAGGGTGGCCACACCCAATCTCCAGTACAGGCCTCAAGCCGCGGTCTTTCCTGCCGGCTGTGACTGCACGGAGATGTGTGGGCAGGCAGCGGCATGATCCAGCGCTTGTAGTAAGTTTGGTGGGTCCTGGCGGGTGTCCGGCAGCGGCATCCCTCTCATTACTCCCCACTCATTACACCCTCTCGTTCCACCCCTCTCACAGCCGGCAGGAAAGACTGTGTTTTGCGGCCTGTGCTGGAGATGGTGTGCGGCGCTACCAGAGGGTGGCCGCACCCAATCTCCAGCACAGACCTCAAGCCACGGTCTTTCCTGCCAGCTGTGACAGCACGGAGGTGTATGGGCAGGCAGCGGCTGGATCCGGCACGTGTAGTCAAGCGGTGAGTCCTGGTGGGGGTCCGGCGGCGGCATCCCTCTCATTACACCCCCTTCATTACTCCCCTCTCGCTATACCCCCTTGTTACACCCCTTTCACAGCCTCGTGATCGCAGAGGCGACCTGGATCTGAGCAGCGACTGGGATCCAAGCAGCGGCCGGCATCCCAGCGGTGGTAGGGATAGCAGCGGCAGTCAGGATCGCAGCGGCAGCCTGGATTCGAGCGGCAGCTGGGATCCCAGCGGCGGTCGGGATTGCAGCGGTGGCCTGGATCCGAGCAGTAGCTGGTATCAGAGCGGCGGCCAGGATCCCAGCAGCGGTCGGGATCACAGCAGCGGTCAGGATCGCAGCGGCAGCCTGGATCTGACCGGCAGCTGGGATCCCAGCAGTGGTCAGGATCTCAGCGGCGGTCGGGATCGCAGCGGCAGCCTGGATCCGAGTGGCAGCTGGGATCCTAGTGGCGGTCGGGATTGCAGCGGTGGCCTGGATCCGAGCGGTAGCTGGTATCCGAGCAATGGCTGGGATCCAAGCAGCGGCCGGGATCGCAGCGGCAGTCGGGTTCGCAGAGGCAGCCTGAATCCAAGCGGCAGTTAGGATCGCAGCAGTGGCCTGGATCCGAGCGGCTGCTGGGATCCCTATAAGCGGTCGGGATTGCAGGTGCATCCTGGATCCGAGCGGCATCACTCGGGTGTACCAAAATGGCGGTCAGCATACTTCCGATGCAGCCCAGTGGATTGTGGGATTCAGGGACATCCAGACGGAAGTGGATGACGGACAATTTAAGGCAATTATGTATATAGATCATTCATTCCTAGATTGTGTTCTCCTAACCCAATCATTCTTATCTACAGTATATCTCCATGAAGCCTTTTTCCAAATGCCATTGTTTAAAAATGTTTAACTATTTTGTGTCAACCGCTCCCATGAAGACTTGTACATGTTATACTGCAAACAATTATTGTGTACTATGAGCCTGAAGGTAAGCTAGCAAAGGTAGGGGTCAAATTGAAGGGTTCAGTATCGTAGGATCAGGCTACTGTTTATAATCTGATACTATGAAGATGTATTGGTCTGTAAAATATATCAATCTATTGAAATTGGCTGCTCCAGCCAATCACTAGTCTCATAGGTGAAATTAGTCTGGTTTGCGCATGGCTGCTGAGGGCATTGATTGGTAGCATTGGTCACCCCAGGATACTCAGGACTAGAGATGAGCAAATATTTCAATGTTCGGTTCGGATTACGTTCGCCGAATTTGCAATATTCACTGAACATAACCGAACGCAATTTACGTCAATGGGAGGCACAAACAAACGCATGCACAAAACTTTACAACAGCCCCAAATGCTGCCAAAATGCATCAAATGAGGGACAGACACAAGGAAAGTGTCCTCAATTCACCCACAGCACAAATTTTAGCATGGCACTGCAGCAACCAGCGAGGCATGAGGTATTGGGGTCTGGGACAGCATTTACAGCTTTCAATTGAACGTCACAGTAAGACTAGATGGGTGAGGGCAAAAATCAAAAGGGGAACAGCATCCACTCCAGGTGAAGAGGTAAATATCTTTTTATTCTGCCAAAAATAGATACGACGTTTCGACCAGAAGGTCTTTATCAAGTACAACAAATGACAACATGGGCGGCCATATATGGTGTGGACGAACCAGTCACCATTTTGGAAACGCCCCCACATCAGAATACATACACAACAATTTAAACAATACATCAAGTGTATAAAATGAATAATACAATATAAAAGACTCAATATGCAGTTGTATAGATCCAAATAGTCCTATAAATGGAGGAAAGAAGGCAAGAATAAACAGAGAGACCAGAGCGATCACCCAATCAGCTCCCAGCATCATTGTTACCATGATCGCAACGATCAAATCGCTATGATCCTGACATGGCCCACCTGTATCAACCAATCATAGTGTTCCAAACCCATAGCGCCAAAATTGTGACCAACCATTGCAATCCTTATAAAGCACATAACAGAGACGCTGTCATAGATACCTGTGCATAGAATAGCCAATAGCTGGCGGTAGCGCCGCCGCAGGAGTGACCCAGACAAGGCGAGGTCTCGCGATAAGTCAATGTCAGGAGTGTCGCACAAAGGCGATCTCACAGACGAGACGTCATCACCTAAAGCCTGCCCAACCAAGTTCACCTGCAGCCGTGCATGCGCCTAAACAACCGCCATATCAAAGTGCCATATCCACAGCACTAATATAGCGATCCAGTTAAAGATGCCACCCAGGCTGAGGCGTGACATGACCGATCACATGGACTATCATGTAAACAATCCACCGCCACCGGAGCATACCAAAACCAAAACACAATAACCAAAAAATTATAAATTTAAAAAAATATCAAATTACCTAAGGTATCTAGGAAAGCCAATCATAGATAAATTTTATAACAAACTTTATTCATATAGATGAAAACACAGTCACAGGAAAATACAGCAGTGGCGCATGAGATAATAGAGGGCACAGGGACCGGACATTAGGCCTTCATAAATCCAATTCAGTGCCTTCAGGACTGTTCAGTCCCTATGTCCTCCAATCGCTACCACAGCGCCCACTGCAATAAAAAATACAAAAATTAAAAAAGAAATTAAAAAATTCCTTCAAAAAACTTGATAGAAAGAAGATGTCAATATTCTAAGAGAGGCGGTGAATATTTATCGGGTACATATATGCAAATTGTAATCCACATTCAGACCCCTCGGTTGTAGAGTGTCTAAAGTGGATATCCACCTTAATTCTTTTTTCTTTAAAAGTTTAACCCTATCACCACCACGTCTCAACAATGGAACCCCATCAATCACTTTGAATCTTAGTTGGTTGACTGAATGTTTGCAATCAACAAAATGCTTCGGTACCGGTAAATCAACAAGTTTAGTCCTAATAGTGCTTTTGTGTTTACTGATCCTCGCCCTGATCTCCATGGATGTCTCACCAACATACATAAGCCCACAAGGGCAAGTAATTAAATAGATTACGAAACTGGAGGAACATGTGTACCTCTCTCTAATTTAGAACTTTTTACCTGATCTTGGGTGACTAAAACTATCACCTTTAATCATGTTCCCACAACTCGCACATCCCAGACACGGGAAATTGCCAAATTTTGGTGGACAGAATGTCAACTGTAATGACTCTTTTTTAACAGATCCTATATCCGCCTTTACTAACTTGTCTTTCAAATTATGGCCTCGTCTGTAAGACAAAATCGGTTTACTAATGAACTCACTAACATGTGGTAGACCTTTCTGCAAGAGACTCCAGTGTCTATTCAAAATCCCCCCTAATCTACCATTCATTGGGCAAAAGGTGGATACAAATGGGATCCGTTTGAGTCCCCACATTCCGTTTATGTCCAATTTCATCAGGGGCCAAGATCAATGCTTTTTCTTTATAGCGTTCAACCTCTTTGATCGGATAGCCCCTTCTAACAAATTTGTCACACATTTCCTTTAGTCTAGAGTCAACCAAGTTCTCATCTTTCACAATTCTCCTAACCCGTAGCATCTGACTCCACGGTAGTGACCTAACCATTCTCCTTGGGTGATTACTGTTATACAAAAGAAGTCTGTTCCGGTCCGTCTCCTTGATATAAAGATCCGTACATAAAACATTGTCTTGTTTATACACCATAGTATCAAGAAATTGAACTCGATCGCTGGAGTATGACAAGGTAAATTTCAATTCAGGAATAGCACCATTAAGTTCCTCCTGAAACTTCAACAAATCATCACAGCTACCCTCTCATATGCAAAAAATGTAATCTATGTAGCGCCACCAGGCACGGACATGGCGCCAGTAGGTGGAACAATACACATGCTGGTCCTCAAATACCGCCATATAAATGTTAGCGTAAGTGGGGGCCACACTGGACTCCATGGCGGTACCCCTCACCTGCAGGTAAAAATCATCCCCAAAAAGAAAATAGTTCTTCCTGAGGATGAAACCTAACAGGGTGAGGACCAGCTGTGCACAGCCGGTAGCCATGTCCGAGCCTGATAGCACCACATCGATTGCACTAAGTCCTCGATCATGATTTATAGATGTGTATAGTGAAACCACATCAAAAGAGACCAAAATGGTATCAGAAGTAACTGGAAAATTATTGATTTTGCTCAAAAAATCACCAGTATCCACTATATATGATTTTGCAGATGTGCCAAAATTCCTGAGTACCTTATCCAAAAAAATGGAAATATTACTGAAAATAGAACCCCTCCCTGATACTATGGGACGTCCAGGGGGTTCAATAAATTTATGTATCTTTGGCAACGTATACAGGAGAGGTATGTCGGGGTTCTCAATCAATAGAAAATTGTAAAGCTTCTGATCAATGAGTCCATCGTAAAGGGGCTCACTGATCAAAAGCCGCAACTCATTCAAAAACTGTAAAGTCGGGTCACAAGAAAGTTTAGTGTAAACTGCTGTGTCCGCTAACTGGCGCTGAATTTCTGCCCTGTATTTCGTTGTATCCATTATAACTATCGCCCCACCTTTGTCTGCACTCTTGATCATTATATTTGCATTTTTAGACAGCTGTAAAAGGGCCTTCTTTTCAGCAGCATTGAGATTACCTTTACCCAAATTATGTGGACCCTTCTTAAGTTGGAAAAAATCTTTTTCTACCAATTGTATATATGCTTCCACAAAATTATTTTTAACAGGAGGCTGAAAATTGCTCCTATTATATAAACCCACATTATGTAGAGTAAAACCATCAGAGACACTAACATCAGGTATAGAGGCTAACGCCTGTTTTTCAGAGAAATAGGTAGCCAGCCTAATCCTCCTGAAAAAGGCAAAAAGATCACATTCAATTTCAAACCAGTCCGGTGAGGGATCAATGTAGGGACCCTTTGCTGGGAGCCCTGACACCACATGCAACACCTCAACCTGCTTTCATGGTGAGCCACATGACGAAGGCAGCATGCCAAAACGTGCGTTGGGGAGGGCACTTGTCCAGGAGACCAGGAGTCATTATCTTGTAAGTTACTTTCCAATGATTGACATTAATTTATACCTATATAACTTTTCTGAATTTACTTACTCCTTGGTCATATATTACATGATGTGGATACACTGACACCCTGTGGTGTCTTTTGCACATTGCACTTTAGATCTGGATTCACTTAGTGTTTATTTCAATACAAACACTGTTTTTTGGGGATATTTTGACAACACTTGTTGTTTACACAATTTTTTTTTTTACCGATTTTATAAAATTTTGCTCGGGTTTCCGATCACTAATCCGAATGTACCATATTCGTGCTGAATTTATGTTTGACGATTGTTTTCAGAACAAATTCGCACATCACAAGTCAGGACAACAAGATAGCAAGCAAATAACGATGTGACCACCAGACATCAGGAGCTTGCTGTTTAACCAGATAAGCAGAAACTATTTTGTTATTTTAATACATTAGGCTAGTTTCGCACTTGCTTTTTTTTGCAGCGCGTTTTTCCCGCAAAAAAACGCATTGAAAAAACGCATACAAAAGCATACAACTGCTGCGTTTTTTTCAAGCATTTTTATGAGCATGCATGAAAAAAACGCAGCGTTTTTATGCGTTTGTATGCGTTTTTAGTGCGTTTTTACCGTGTTTGCGTTTTTTTCCAACATTAGGTGGCCCCTCACACTAACCCAAACCATGACTTTACTAACCCTAACCCTAACCCTAACCCTAACCCTGACCCTAACCCTAACCCTGACCCTAACCCTTAACCAAATCATACTTAACCCTAACCCAAACCCTAAACCCTAACTAACCCTAACCCTAACCCTGACCCTAACCCTAACCCTAACCCTAACCCTGACCCTAACCCTAACCCTGACCCTAACCCTTAACAAAACCATACTTAACCCTAACCCTGACCCTAACCCTAACCCTGACCATGACCCTAACCCTAACCCTAACCCTGACCCTAACCCTTAACCAAACCATACTTAACCCTAATCCTGACCCTAACCCTGACCCTAACCCTTAACAAAACCATACTTAACCCTAACCCTGACCCTAACCCTAACCCTGACCCTAACCCTAACCCTAACCCTGACCCTAACCCTTAACAAAACCATACTTAACCCTAACCCTGACCCTAACCCTAACCCTGACCCTAACCCTTAACCAAACCATACTTAACCCTAATCCTGACCCTAACCCTGACCCTAACCCTTAACAAAACCATACTTAACCCTAACCCTGACCCTAACCCTAACCCTAACCCTGACCCTAACCCTTAACCAAACCATACTTAACCCTAATCCTGACCCTAACCCTGACCCTAACCCTTAACAAAACCATACTTAACCCTAACCCTGACCCTAACCCTAACCCTGACCCTAACCCTAACCCTAACCCTGACCCTAACCCTTAACCAAACCATACTTAACCCTAATCCTGACCCTAACCCTGACCCTAACCCTTAACCAAACCATACTTAACCCTAACCCTGACCCAAACCCCAACCCTAACCCTGACCCTGACCCTAACCCTAACCCTAAACCCCCTTAACTAACCCTAACTCTAACCCAAACCCCTAAATTCAATGGTTAAAAAAAAAAAAACGCATATGCAAAAAAACGCATACATGAGCATGCCAGTGCGCACATATGCGCATCCATAGGCTATAATGGCTATTTTTAGCGCAAAACGTGCGCATATGTGCGCATGCGCTTTTTTGCAGGGCCAAAAAATGCAACATGCTGCGTCTGGAAAATACAAACGCACACCCAAAAAAAACGCAGCGCATGAAAATCGCATACATGCGCTTACAAGCGCGCAGGTATGCACACCCATGTTAAATATAGGGGAAAAAACGCATGCGCACATATGCGTTTTTTTCCAGCGCTAAATAACGCAAATGTGAAACCAGCCTTACCTGCTTTTTTAGACAGCCCATTTATTTTTTTCTGCAGCATTACAACATATCTTAGACAGACAGCAGAATATTAAGAAATAAGCATATACCTGCTACAATTAAGGAGTAAAGCACCAAAGATTTAATCCATATCCATGAAATTCCAATTAACCATGGATGATTGTGTTTGTGTTTTCTTTGAAATTGATTTAATTGCCTTAATGGTCAAAGTAGCCAGAGAACAAAACTTGAAATGATTAATTTCATGCTTCTAAGTTCATAGCGTATTTGACCTACTATGCCATGGTACTTAGAAATGACCATTCCTAATTCTGTGCAAATTACTTATTAGTGTTATTAAGGAAATGAAACTATATGCAGTAAGCAGAGTAATGGAAAGGAGTTTAGAAGATGCACTTACAAAACAGTGCAAATGCTAAATTTTCACAAATATTTTCATTACCATATGTATCAAAACTGTTTTTTCTTTGGATAGTGAGTTTCTCTTTAATAGGCTTTGATCCTCCACAATTGATGCACACCTAAAAGAGCTATTGGTTTCAGCTCCATAACCTTATTTACCTCCTGCCTGTGATGAGAGCATCAGCATACGCTGAGTTGTTTTTCTTGAATGAGTGGACCCTCTGGGCTGTGGCACCCACCCACCTAGGATGAGCTGACCTAGTGAGGAACCACCCCCGATACAGGGAGTGTCAGGGGCAAGACCAAGGGGGTAAGCCACCACGGCAGTTGGACCAGACGGCCGGCTCAGGGAAACAAGACAAGGCGAGACAAGACGTTAGTTCACGGAAACTTCATTAAGGAACACTTCAGGGTACAACAGGTGCACAACATAAACACACAGAGTACATATAGCAAGGTGCATGCAAGGGCACACCAAGGTCCAAAGCATGGTACGTGCAGATGGTAGACAGGGGCAGGATGACATCGGACAGCAGGCAACGATCATCCGGGACATCAGACTCTGTAGCTCTGTAGGCGATCTGTTGTGAGTTCATTTTTCCCTTCACCATTGAAGGGAATTCCTGGGTCTCTGCCTCTGATATTCATGCCGAAAGATTGGTGCGTGCCTTTCATCGGGCTCACCCGGATCTCCCTGGTGGCATGGATGAGGGTTCGGTGACCCCTCCTCAAGGGGGAGGTACTGTTGTGAGTTCATTTTTCCCTTCACCATTGAGGTCTGATGAACTCCCTCCTCTAGTGAAGGAAGGTAGTGAGACTGATTACCAAACACCTGGGCAGCTAGATGATGACTGGGTGGCTGGAATTGAGGACTGGATATAAGGCTGCCGACGCCCTTCTTCCTGGCTGGTGATTTTCCTGCTGGATTCTTGGAGACCAGTCTAATTCCTGCATCTCAAAGCTAAGTTTTTCTGCTCTGCTTTGTACTCTTCAGTTTTGTTTCTGTTTTGCCTTGTGTTTTGGGAGTTCTGCCATCCCCGGCCGGGGGTGAGCTGAATTCCATTTTTGTCTCTTATCTGTTGATATTCTGCTCTTTCTTCAGAATATACCTGAGTGCTGATATAGTCTTTTGAAGCCTAGCGACTTCAAGGCCTGTTTTTCCTATCAGTCGGTTGGCTCATTTTGATAGGGTTTTTGCGGATGGCAGACAGCAGCTTTCCTATTCTGTCCTATGTAGTTAGCTTGGGCCCCATCATTTGCTCAACCTATCTTTCTATCTGTGTTAGTGTTTTCATCTTGCTTCACCGTCATTATATGTTGGGGGCTGCCTATTGCTTTGGGGTCTGCTCTGGGGCAGTTTAGTTTTTCCCCTTTCTGTCTTTAGGCTATATAGTTCTCCGGCTGTGATCGAGGGGTCTAGGGCACCGTAGGAACCCCCCACGGCTGCTGCTAGTTGTTGTGGATAGGTTCAGGGGTCTGCGATCCGATAGCTGCCAACCTCTCTGTTTTTTCTGGACTTAGCTGGTATTTTGTTTTTTCCTCCTTCGGTGACTCCTCATAACAGAATCACCAGCCATACCGCAGATCCTAGGGTACTCAATAGCAGGAGAGAATTGTAAAAAAAAAAAAAAAAAAAAGTGTCAGAATTTTTTTTTTTGTGTGCATTTTTTTCCTCTATATCTCTGAGGCCGTAGGGGGGAATTTTCACCTATCTTGCTCATTCACATGCTGCTGAACCAAAGATTCCTACTCCTGATGTATTTTTGGGGGATCGGTCTAAATTCTTGAATTTCAAGAATAATTGTAAATTATTTTTTGCCTTGAAGCCTAACTCGTCGGGGAACTCCGCGCAGCAGGTTAAAATTGTCATCTCTTTGCTGCGCGGCGATCCCCAGGATTGGGCGTTTTCTTTGAAACCTGATGATCCTATTCTGAATAATGTGAACGCATTTTTTCAAGCCTTGGGGTTGTTGTATGATGAACCTAATGCTATTGATCAGGCTGAAAAGACCCTGTTGGCATTAAGCCAGGGTCGGGATTCGGCAGAGTTGTACTGTCAAAAATTCCGAAAGTGGGCGGTCCTTACTACCTGGAATGATGGTGCCTTGGCAGCCCTCTTTCGGACGGGTTTGTCAGAAACTGTAAAAGACACTATGGTGGGATTTCCTGTTCCCTCTGGTCTTGACGATTCTATGTCATTAGCCATTCAGGTGGATCGGCGTTTACGTGAACGCAAAACTACACGAGAGATGTTACCACCTGTTGAACAAATGTCTGAACCTATGCAATGTGTTAGAGTTTTGTCTAGGGCGCAACGTCAGGAGTTCAGAAGGCGTAATAAGCTGTGTTTTATTTGTGGAGATGCCTCGCATATTATTTCTGTCTGCCCTAAACGAGAGAAACGTTGTGCACACACGTTTTCTGTGGGTGGTGTTCAACCTAAGTTTCTTCTGGCAATTACTCTGATCTGCTCCCTGTCCACATTTTCCGCCAAGGCTTTTGTGGATTCAGGAGCAGCTCTGAACCTGATGGACTTGGATTTTGCTAAACTTTGTGGATTTCCTTTGACACCTCTGCGGACGCCTATCCCTTTGAGGGGTATTGATGCTACTCCTTTGGCGAAGAATAAACCTCAGTTTTGGACCCAGGTGGTAATGCGGGTCGCCCCAGACCATCAAGAAAATTGCAGATTTTTGGTGTTGCATAATTTGCATGATACCATTGTTCTGGGGTTTCCCTGGTTGCAAATCCATAATCCAGTTCTGGATTGGAAATCTTTGTCTGTGGTGAGTTGGGGTTGTCGGTGTGCCCTTAGTGATGCTCCTGTTTTCTCCACCTCTCCCCAGTCACATGATGTTCTTGACTATTTGGCTGACTTTTATGATGTATTTAGTGAGAATGAGTCTGCGCCTTTGCCTCCTCATAGGAGTTATGACTGTGCTATTGAACTGAACCCGGGGTGTAAATTCCCCAAGGGTCGGCTTTTCAATTTATCTGTACCCGAGCACGAGGCTATGCGATCCTATATTAAGGAGGCATTGGAGAAGGGTCATATTAGACCATCCTCTTCACCCTTAGGTGCTGGGGGGTTTTTTGTGGCTAAAAAGGATGGTTCATTAAGGCCTTGCATTGACTATCGTGCCCTCAACAAAATTACTGTTAAATATCAGTATCCGTTACCCCTGATTTCTGATCTATTCTCCAGAGTTAAAGGTGCTTGCTGGTTTACCAAGCTTGACCTCAGGGGGGCGTATAATCTTATTCGCATTAAGCATGGGGATGAATGGAAGATGGCGTTTAATACTCCGGAGGGACATTTTGAGTACCTGGTGATGCCTTTTGGGCTCACTAATGCCCCTTCTGTCTTCCAATGCTTCTTGAACGATATATTCCGAGACTTTGTGGATAAATTTTTGATTATCTATCTGGATGATATTTTGATCTTCTCCAAGAATTGGGACTCTCATGTGGAACATGTTCGGACTGTGTTCCGGATTTTGAGGGAGAATTCCCTGTATGTTAAGGGATCGAAATGCCTTTTTGGGGTACAGAGGATTTCATTTTTGGGATTTATTTTGTCTCCGTCAACTATTGAAATGGACCCGGCCAAGGTACAGGCCATTTATGATTGGGTTCAGCCCACTTCTTTGAAGGCCCTCCAGAAGTTTTTGGGTTTTGCTAATTTTTATTGGAAATTTATAGCTAATTTTTCTGGTATTGCCAAGCCATTGACGGATTTGACTAGGAAGGGTGCTGATGTGTTGAATTGGTCTCCGGAGGCTGTTTCTTCCTTTCAGGAGCTGAAGCGAAGATTCACTTCTGCTCCGGTTTTGCGACAACCTGATGTCTCACTCCCGTTTCAGGTGGAGGTGGACGCTTCTGAGATTGGTGCAGGAGCGGTGTTGTCCCAAAAAGATCCTGTGACATCTAAAATGAATCCTTGTGCTTTCTTTTCCCGAAAGTTCTCCCCATCCGAACGTAACTATGATGTGGGGAATCGGGAACTGTTGGCCATGAAATGGGCATTTGAGGAGTGGAGACATTGGTTGGAGGGAGCCAAACACCAAGTCGTGGTCCTTACTGACCACAAGAATTTGATTTACCTGGAGTCGGCCAAGCACTTGAATCCTAGACAGGCTAGGTGGGCCTTGTTTTTCACACGTTTTGATTTTGTGGTCTCTTTTCTTCCGGGCACTAAAAATGTCAAGGCAGACGCCCTCTCTAGGAGTTTCCTTGCTGATTCTCCTGTTGTGACTAAGCCTGCTACCATCTTAGGCGAGGGGGTAGTTCTTTCTGCCATCTCGCCCGATTTAAGACGTGCTCTGGAAGAGTTTCAGGAGGACAAACCTGAGCGTTGTCCCAGTGGAAAGTTGTATGTTCCTGACCAGTGGAGGAAGAGAGTGATGTCTGAAGTTCATTGCTCTGCATTGGCTGGTCATTCAGGTATTTTTGGTACTAGAGATCTGGTGAGTCGATCTTTTTGGTGGCCCGCCTTGTCTCGTGATGTCAGGAATTTTGTGCAGTCCTGTGGGACTTGCTCCCGGTCTAAACCTTGTTCTCGCTCTAGTGGCTTGTTGATGCCTTTGCCGGTGCCCAGGAGGCCATGGACCCATATTTCAATGGATTTTATCTCTGATATGCCTGTCTCTCAGAGAATGACTGTTATTTGGGTGATTTGTGATAGATTCTCTAAGATGGTCCATCTTGTACCACTCCCTAAGTTGCCATCTTCCTCTGAGTTGGTGCCCTTGTTTTTGCAACAGGTGGTTCGCTTGCACGGGATTCCTGAGAACATTGTATCTGACAGAGGAGTTCAGTTTGTGTCTAGATTTTGGAGGACTTTCTGATCCAAGCTGGGAATTCAGTTGTCCTTCTCCTCTGCGTTTCACCCTCAGACCAATGGGCAGACGGAGAGAACAAACCAGACTTTGGAGTCGTATTTGAGATGTTTTATTTCTGCCGATCAGGATGATTGGGTTTCATTTTTGCCCTTTGGCCGAATTTGCTTTAAATAATAGAGCTAGTTCTGCCACTTTGATGTCACCTTTTTTTTGTAACTTTGGTTTTCACCCTCGATTTTCTTCAGGGCAGGTGGAGCCTTCTGCCTGCCCAGGTGTTGACACTGTGGTGGAGAGAATTCACCAGATCTGGGACTAAGTAGTGGATAAGTTGTCTCTCTCCCAGGAAAAGGCCCAGCGGTTTTCCAACCGGCGTAGGACCGTTGGTCCCCAGTTTAAGGTGGGTGATATGGTTTGGTTGTCATCAAAAAATATCGCTATGAAGGTGGCTTCTCCTAAGTTTAAGCCTAGATTTATTGGACCTTACAAGATTTTGGAGATTATTAACCCGGTCTCTTTTCGGTTGGCTCTTCCTGTCACATTTAAAATTCATAATGTGTTTCATAAGTCCTTGTTGAAGAGGTTTGTTGAACCAGTAGTTCCTGTGGTGGCACCTCCTGACCCTGTATTGGTTGAAGGTAACATGGAATATGAGGTAGAGAAGATACTGGATTCCCGTCTGGCTAGACGGAGACTCCAGTATTTGGTTAAGTGGAAGGGTTATGGTCAGGAGGATAATTCCTGGGTCTCTGCCTCTGTTATTCATGCCGAAAGATTGGTGCATGCCTTTCATCGGGCTCACCCGGATCGCCCTGGTGGCATGGATGAGGGTTCGGTGACCCCTCCTCAAGGGGGAGGTACTGTTGTGAGTTCATTTTTCCCTTCACCATTGAGGTCTGATGAACTCCCTCCTCTAGTGAAGGAAGGTAGTGAGACTGATTACCAAACACCTGGGCAGCTAGATGATGACTGGGTGGCTGGAATTGAGGACTGGATATAAGGCTGCCGACGCTCTTCTTCCTGGCTGGTGATTTTCCTGCTGGATTCTTGGAGACCAGTCTGATTCCTGCATCTCAAAGCTAAGTTTTTCTGCTCTGATTTGTACTCTTCAGTCTTTTGAAGCCTAGCGACTTCAGGGCCTGTTTTTCCTATCAGTCGGTTGGCTCATTTTGATAGGGTTTTTGCGGATGGCAGACAGCAGCTTTCCTATCCTGTCCTATGTAGTTAGCTTGGGCCCCATCATTTGCTCAACCTATCTTTCTTTCTGTGTTAGTGTTTTCATCTTGCTTCACCGTCATTATATGTTGGGGGCTGCCTATTGCTTTGGGGTCTGCTCTGGGGCAGTTTAGTTTTTCTCCTTTCTGTCTTTAGGCTATATAGTTCTCCGGCTGTGATCGAGGGGTCTAGGGCACCGTAGGAACCCCCCACGGCTGCTGCTAGTTGTTGTGGATAGGTTCAGGGGTCTGCGATCCGATAGCTGCCAACCTCTCTGTTTTTTCTGGACTTAGCTGGTATTTTGTTTTTTCCTCCTTCGGTGACTCATCATAACAGCGATCGGCAGGATCCGGACATCCGAGAGTAAACCAGGGTTCCATGCAAGGAGACAAGACAAGGTTAGAGACATGATGCATGTCAACGGACACGCCAGAGTCAGATTCCAGGACGAGGGCCTACACGTGTAGAGAACATGCCAGGGACAGGTACAGGGATGGTGGCCTGTGCGTGCAAAGAGACACGCCAGGGAGAGATACAAGGACGGAGGCCTGCGCGTGTAGAGGACACGCCAGGGACAGGTACAGGGATGGTTGCCTGCGCGTGTAGAGAAACATGCCAGGGAGAGGTACAGGGACGGTGGCCTGCGCGTGTAGAGAGACACGCCAGGGAGAGGTACAGGAACGGTGGCCTGCGCGTGTAGAGAGTCACGCCAGGGAGAGGTACAGCTACGGTGGCCTGCGCATGTAGAGAGACACGCCAGGGACAGGCAAGGGCCTGTGAGTGCAAGAGAGCACGAAGGCACAGTGCAGAGGCAGCGTGAAGTGCAAGGAAGCACAGAGAGCACGGCTGGGGCACTGGCTAGCTGGACGGGCTGCAGCACCAGCAGACGGGCAAGAATCCAGCGAACCCATCTGAGGCATAGCAGGTGACACAGCTGTCACTGACCAACGAGCATGGCTGCGGCACAGGCAGGCGGGCACGGCTAGGGCGGGAACGGCTGAGGCACGAACAGGAGGCTAGGAAGGCCAGGCGCATGCGAAGAGCACACAAAGTATCAGAGACAAGGCATAGAGTATGAGCCAGAGTCCTGTGCATGCAGAGGACATGCCAGGGAGGTACAAGGTGAGACCTGCACATGCCGAGAAGCACGCCAGGGACAGAGTACAAAACGGAGGCCTGCACGTGTAGAGAGACACGTCAGGGACAGGTTACAGAACAGAGGCCTGCACGTGTAGAGAGACACGTCAGGGACAGGTTACAGAACAGAGGCCTGCACGTGTAGAGAGACACGTCAGGGACAGGGTACAGAGCAAAACATAACAAGGAAGCATAGCGAGGACAAACAATGCACGAAGGACAACACGAGACCAAGCACGAGACGAGACGAAATACGAGCACAGAGCGTGCGCAGAGACGCACGACAGAGCAGAGTGCAAGGGCACAGAATAGAGGGAGCGACCCCGCAGACCAAGCAGCCATGCAGGGAAGCAACACAATACTCAGGCCCTGAGCATAGGAAGGGGCGGTCTGATATAGGGCATAGCACCTCCACTTTCGGGTCAGGACCAGGGGAGAACTTCCAGTTCAGTTCCTCCAGGATCACAGGGAGCAGTCACATGATCAGGATTCCAGACATGCAGGGATGATTGCAGAACCAATGCTGAACCCTAGGCAGGTCACATGATCAGAGTTCCAGACATGCAGAGATGAATGCAGAACCAGCCTCTGCTGGAACATAGGAAGGACACATGATCAGGGGTTCTAGACATGACGAGACTATCACAGAAGGAAGAGCAGAAACGCAGGCATCCCGCAGCTCAACAGTCATGAGGTGAGTGTGCACACTGCTCTAGGGAACATGCAGGATAGCAGACACGAGATGCGCATGCACTCTGCTCCCAGGGACTGAAGGCAAAACAGACATGGCGGACATGACGGACATGGCGGACATGACACTGCCGCTGCTCCAGCTGATTACTGGGTGTGTCAGATTTTGAACCTCCACTGATCTGATATTAATGCATTGTAAGAATAAGTCATCAATATTATATGCCTTTGCAACCCCTTGAAGGCTAGTTTCACACTAGCGTATGAAAGAGCTGCAGACGGCTGCAGGCTTCTTCTGTGAAGCTCCGCCCCGGCCGCACCTCCTCCAGTCAACTCCACCTTTGTCGGCATGCGGCCTGCGTACCCTATCTTTAGCATTAGGTACGCAGGCCGTGCCGATGAATGCAGATGCCTCTGCATGCGTCTTTTTGACGGTGTGGCGAGCATTCCAAAATGCAAAATGCTGCGTTTGGCGCAGGTCGCCACACCGTCAAAAAGACACATGCGGAGGCATCTGCATTCATCAGCTTGGCCTGCGTATCTAATGCTAAAGATAGGGTACACAGGCCGCATGCCGACAGAGGCGGCGCTTCATGGAGGAGGTACGACCGGGGGCGGAGCATCACAGAGGAAGCCCGCAGCCCTCCGCACCTCGGCCATACGCTAGTGTGAAACTAGCCTAACATCTACAATATACAGTTGTGCTAAAAAGTTTTTTGCTTTCTTGGCCTTTTTTCAGAGAATATGAATAACACCAAAACTTTTTCTCCACTCATAGTTAGTAGTTGGGTGAAGCCATTTATTGTCAAACTACTGTGTTTTCTCTTATTAAATCTTATTGACAACCCAAAACATCCAAATGACCCTGATTAAATGTTCACATACCCTGGGGATTTTGGCCTGATAACACGCACAGAAGTTGACACAAATAGGTTTGAATACTAAAGGTAGCATCCTTACCTGTTTGATTTTATTTAGTGTGTGCACATAAAAACTGAGTGAGTTTCTGGGATCCAGACAGACTCATGCATTCTTCATCCAGCCACTGGCATTTCTGAATTGTGAGTAATGGATAAAGCAAAAGAATTGTCAACGGATCTATGGGAAAAGGTAGTTGAACTGTATAAAACAGGAAAGGGATACAAAAAGATATCCATGGAATTGATAATGCCAGTCAGCAGCGTCTGAACTTATTAACAAATGGAAGATCAGGGGCTCTTTAAAAACAAAACCATGGTCAGGTAAACCAACAAAAATTTTGTCAACAACTGTCAGGAAAATTGTTCGGGATGCAAAGGAAAACGCAAAAATAACATCAGCTGATATGCTGGACTCTGAAAACTATTAGTGTGGCTGTTTCAAGATGCACAATAAGGAGGTACTTGAAGAAAAATGGGCTGCATGGTCGTGTCACCGTGTCACCAGAAGAAATCCATTACTGCACAAATGCCACAGAGTATCTTGCCTACAATATGCAAAAGTGCACAGAGAGAAGCCTCAAAACTTCTGGCGCAAGGTAACTTGTAGTAATAAGACCAAAATTGAACTTTTTGGTCACAATCTTAAATATTACATTTGTAGAGAGGTCAACAAGGCCTATGATGAAAGGAACACCATTCCTACTGTAAAGCACAGAGGTGGATCACTGATGTTTTGGGGATGTGTGAGCTGCAAAGGAAACTTGGTCAAAGTTGAAGTAAAGATGAATGCAGCACGTTATCAGCAAATATTGGAGGCAAATTTGCATTCATCAGCCTGGAAGCTGCACACGGGACATAGTTGGACATTCCAACATGACAATGATCCAAAACACAAGGCCAAGTCGACCTGTCATTGGCTACAGCAGAACAAAGTGAAGGTTCTGGAGTGGCCATCTCAGTCTCATGACCTCAATATAATTGAGCCACTCTGGGGAGATCTCAAGAGCGCAGTTCATGCTAGACAACCCATGAATTTATAGGAACTGGAGGCTTTTTGCCGAGAAGAGTGGGCAATTTTACCTTCTGATAAAATAAAGAACCTCCTCCACGACTACCACAAAAGACTTCAAACTGTTATTGATGTTACAGGAAGCATTACATGGTATTAAGAAATGGGGTACGTGAACTTTTGACCAGGGTCATTGGGATGTTTTGGGTTATCATTATGATTTAAAAAGAGAAAACACAGTAGTTTGACAATCAATGGCTTCACCCAACCGCTAACTATGATTGAAGAAAAAGTTTTGATGTTATCATTCATATTCTCTGAAAACAGGCGAAGACAGCACAAATTCTGCAGGGGTATGTTAATTTTTGAGCACAACTAAATACAGTGCCTTGAAAAAGTATTCATACCTTGTGAAATTTTCCACATTATTTCACGTTACAACAACAAACATAAATTTATTTTATTGGGATTTTATGTGATATACCAAGGCAAAGTAGCAAGTATTTGTGAAGTTTTAAAGGAAATTATACAAGGTTTTCAAAATATTTAAAAAATATAAATCTGAAAATGAGTCAACACTTTGTGATACCACCTTTTTTTGCATTACTGCTGCAAGTCTTTTGAGGTATGTCTCTAACAGCCTTGCACAGCTAGACGTTGAAATTTGTGCCCATTCTTCATTGCAAACTGGCTCCACCTCAGTGAGATTGGATGAAGGAGAGCATTTGTGAACAGCAATTTTCAAGACTTGCCACAGATTCTCAATCTGATTTAGGGCTAAACTTTGACTGGGCCTTTCAAACACATGAATTTTTTTTTATCTAAACCATTCCTTTGCAGCTCTGGCTGTATGTTTAGGGTCGTTGTTCAGCTGCAAGGTGAACCAACACCCCAGTCTTAAGTGTTTTGCAGCCTCTAAGAGGTTTTCTTCCAGTATTGCCCTGTAGTAAGCCCTGTCCATCTTCTCATCAACTCTGAGCATCTTCCTTGTCCCTGCTGAAGAAAAGCGCATATATATATATATACACAGTGGGGCAAAAAAGTATTTCGTCAGTCAGCAATAGTGCAAGTCCCACCACTTAAAAAGATGAGAGGCGTCTGTAATTTACATCATAGGTAGACCTCAACTATGGGAGACAAACTGAGAAAAAAAAATCCAGAAAATCACATTGTCTGTTTTTTTTTCCTTTTATTTGCATATTATGGTGGAAAATAAGTATTTGGTCAGAAACAAAATTTCATCTCAATACTTTGTGATATATCCTTTGTTGGCAATGACAGAGGTCAAACGTTTTCTGTAAGTCTTCACAAGGTTGCCACACACTGTTGTTGGTATGTTGGCCCATTCCTCCATGCAGATCTCCTCTAGAGCAGTGATGTTTTTGGCTTTTCGCTTGGCAACACGGACTTTCAACTCCCTCCAGAGGTTTTCTATAGGGTTGAGATCTGGAGACTGGTTAGGCCACTCCAGGACCTGGAAAGGCTTCTTACGAAGCCACTCCTTCGTTGCCCTGGCGGTGTGCTTTGGATCATTGTCATGTTGAAAGACCCAGCCACGTTTCATCATCAATGCCCTTGCTGATGGAAGGAGGTTTGCACTCAAAATCTCACGATACATGGCCCCATTCATTCTTTCATGTACCCGGATCAGTCGTCCTGGCCCCTTTGCAGAGAAACAGCCCCAAAGCATGATGTTTCCACCACCATGCTTTACAGTAGGTATGGTGTTTGATGGATGCAACTCAGTATTCTTTTTCCTCCAAACACGACAAGTTGTGTTTCTACCAAACAGTTCCAGTTTGGTTTCATCAGACCATAGGACATTCTCCCAAAACTCCTCTGGATCATCCAAATGCTCTCTAGCAAACTTCAGACGGGCCCGGACATGTACAGGCTTAAGCAGTGGGACACGTCTGGCACTGCAGGATCTGAGTCCATGGTGGCGTAGTGTGTTACTTATGGTAGGCCTTGTTACATTGGTCCCAGCTCTCTGCAGTTCATTCACTAGGTCCCCCCGCGTGGTTCTGGGATTTTTGCTCACCGTTCTTGTGATCATTCTGACCCCACGGGGTGGGATTTTGCGTGGAACACCAGATCGAGGGAGATTATCAGTGGTCTTGTATGTCTTCCATTTTCTAATTATTGCTCCCACAGTTGATTTCTTCACTCCAAGCTGGTTGGCTATTGCAGATTCAGTCTTCCCAGCCTGGTGCAGGGCTACAATTTTGTTTCTGGTGTCCTTTGATAGCTCTTTGGTCTTCACCATAGTGGAGTTTGGAGTCAGACTGTTTGAGGGTGTGCACAGGTGTCTTTTTATACTGATAACAAGTTTAAACAGGTGCCATTACTACAGGTAATGAGTGGAGGAAAGAGGAGACTCTTAAAGAAGAAGTTACAGGTCTGTGAGAGCCAGAAATCTTGATTGCTTGTTTCTGACCAAATACTTATTTTCCACCATAATATGCAAATAAAAGGAAAAAAAAACAGACAATGTGATTTTCTGGTTTTTTTTTTCTCAGTTTGTCTCCCATAGTTGAGGTCTACCTATGATGTAAATTACAGACGCCTCTCATCATTTTAAGTGGTGGAACTTGCACTATTGCTGACTGACTAAATACTTTTTTGCCCCACTGTATATACATAACATGTTTGTCGGTGGGGATGGTGTTTTCAGGGTTATGTGCAGTGTAAGTTTACCGCAATACCTAGGTTTTTGCATTTAGCTAAATAATGATTACTATAGTCTCATCTGACCAGAGCCCTTTCTTCCACACACAAGCTGTGTCCCCTACATAGTCCCATTTGCAGTTTGCTAAAAGATTTTTATGGTTTGCTTTTAAAAATGATTTTTTTTTTCTTGCCACTCTTCCAGTTGTCCTGTGGGCACATGCTCCCACCTGAGAACTCAATCTCTGCAGCTCTTCCAGTGTGACTATGGGCCTCTTGGCGGCTTCTCTAATTAGTGCTCTCATTCTTGGTATGTCAGTGTAAGAGAACGACCATGTCTTGGTAGGTTTGCAGTTGTGCCAAACCATTTTTTGATGATGGATTGAACAGTACTCTGTGAGACGTTCAGAGCTTGGGCTTTTTTTTATTTAGCCTAACCATGCTTTCCTCTTCTCTACAGCTTTCACCATGACCTGTCGAGTGTGTTTCTTGGTTTCATGATGCTGTTTGACCCATAATGTACTCAAACAGACCTCTGAGAAGTTCATAGAACAGCTGAAGTTATACTGAAAATGAAGTTGAGAAGTTATATTGATAATACATTTCACACAGGTGGACTCAATCAATTATGTGGCTTTTGGAGGCAACTAGCCACTCATGATTTTACTTAGGTGTATCAGACTACATTGGGCTGAAGAAAAATGCAGGTCACAATTTTCAGATTTATATTTTAAGTACAGACACTCGGTGCTTCACGGCGTAGCCAATCATTTAAATACACTTTCTCACCTGCTTGGTTTCCATCTTTATCCACACTTCTTTGACCCTTATTAAGCCAGAGCTGTCCATGAAAGAAGGGTATTTAGATTCAGAGAGAAAATAAGCAGGTGGGAAGTTGTATTTAAATGACTGGCCCACCGTGAACCACTGAACCCCTGTACTTGTTTGGAATAGTAATTCTGTGCTGTAAGGATTTAACATACGTTCTCAACTGGATTGTAATCCTGAGAGTTTCATGGCAAAGGACCCAAAATGTTTTGTTGTTTGTTTGTTTTTTTTATTGGAACAACTTGGTTATCACTTTTGTCATTGTGTTATTGTGCTGCAGCATGCTGAAAAAACATTTTTCATCATGAAATTGCTCCTAGATCATTAGAAGTTGCTCTTAAAGGATACCATTCTTAAATCATGGCAGTGTTCTTAGGCAAAATTATGAGTGATCTCACTCTTGGAATATATCCAAAAGCACACATGAATGGTCTCGGGATGATTTACAGTTGACATGACATAAAACTCATGGTTAGAGATGGGCGGACCCCTGGATGTTCGGGTCCAGCGAGTTCGGCAGAATAGTTTAAAAAAAAAAAAAAAAAGCTTGGGTACCAGAACAATACCTGGCCTCGAAACCGGACTACATTCACTTGAATGGGGGGCCCAAACATCCAGTGTTTGCCATGCTGTCATGTGCATGACAGCGTGGCACACATTGCTTCTGAATGGCGCTACCACCAGTCAGAAGCCATGGTTCCCATGCTGTCAAATGACAGTGTGAGCCCATAGCTGTGATTGGAGGTAAAAAGTTCACCTCCAGTCACTGGATCGGCTAATGGGACTACTGCTGCCATCAGCCAATGCCTGCTGCCGCTAATAACAGCAAGAGCAGGCGGCGGTTAATGGTAGTATTCATCAGCCAGTGCCTGCCCTCTAAATAATTCACAAAAAAAATCTGGTGTGGGTTTCCCTGTGTTTTTAATAACCAGTCAGGCAAAACTCACAGCTGGGGGCTGCAACCCTCAGCTGTAAGCCTTAGCAAGCCTGGTTATCAAGAATATAAGGGTCCCCATGCTGTTCTTTTTTATTTATTTAAATAAACAACTTTAAAAAATGGTGTGCATTTTTGACAAACAGACTTGCTAAAGCAGACAACTGTGGCTAGTAAAATACAAGGAAAAACGGAATGCCTCACCATGTCAATGTGCCTGGTAGCCTTGAATTTGCCTGCAGCGATCCAAAAAATTCCGTCTGATCGTCAGATCACAATGAGAGGAATAAAAAAGATGTCGGATCACAAAGCTAAATAATGAAAAACAATTCTTCTTTATTTCACACCATCATAAAAATATGTAGATATATCCACCTGGTATTCTCAGGTTGGTAAGGGGCCATGGATATTTGTCCTCAAAGCTTTGGAGAACCACACAGATGTCAGACATCCATGCCCACCCATCAGCTCTTATGTGCGGAGGCTGACTGGAATATCGATGGGCATGTTGTAGCTGGTATTCAACTACTGCTCTCTGCTACTCACAAAGCCTTGCCAACATACTGTATGTAACATTGAGTTCCAATGCGTCTTGACATCACACACCAGTCTGTGAGCTGGAAGTTGCAAACATTGCTGCAGCACTATCAGGGCAGCGGCAGCTGTAGCTGACTTATGAACATGGGCACAAAAGGGTAGGTTTTGAGAAACCGCTGAACCAATAAGTTGAGCACATGGGCCAGGCATGGTAAGTGCTCGAGGTTGCCAAGCTTCAGAGCTGCCACCAGGTTACAGTCATTGTCACACAGACCATGCATTGTTGTAGGTTCAGGGGCGAGAGCCACAGATCAGTCTAGTGTGTTAGACCTTTCAACAACTTCACGGTGGTGTGCAGTTTTTCACCTAAGCAGATTAGCGTCAGCAGAGCCTGTTGTCCCTTTGCTGAGGCAGTGCTGCAGTGCTTCCAGCTTGCAACTGATGTTGACGTTTCAGAGATGGAGGATGAGGTGCAGGAACTGCTGCAGAAGGTAGAGGAAAACCTGATAGAAGAGGGGTGATCAATCCTCGGTGTCAGTCGCACATGTTTTGTCCCAGTGTCCCACTGGGTCCCGACTTCTGCAATGTTCACCCAGTGTGCCATCAGAGAAATGTAGCATCATTGGTCACAGGCACTTGTTCTGGTGTCCGTGGTTAAGTGGACCTTCCATGTAACGGCGTTTGTCAGGGCACGACTGATGTTATGGTACATGTGCTTGTGTAAAGTGGGGATTGCACATTGGGAGAAATAGTAGCAGCTGGGGACCAAGTACTGAGGAACGGCTGCCACCACGAGGTTGTGGAAAGCGTCCATCTCCACAAGCCTAAACAGCAACATTTCCTGGGCAAGCAGTCTGGAAATGTGGCCGTTTAGTATTGTGGCCTGTGGGTGGGTGGCTGTGTACACTTGTGTTCCAAGGACTGGGGTAGGACAACTGAACACTGCACTGGAACAAGGATGTGGATGTGATTGCTGATGGTGGTTGCAAGTGTTTTGGAGAGCCTTAAGTTCAAATACTTAATTAACCTCAAGTATATTATTTCACTTTACATGAGCTTTTCCAGATCAAAGTGTGACACTAAAGATGGCTGCCATTTCCTGTTTGCCTCACACCATGTGCTCATGGTGCTGGAATTTCTTGTTTGGCCAAGCACCATGTGCTTCATGGATCCACCCACGATGATACCCACTCTGATGGCCTCATGGACCAACCCAGATTGATTACCTCATGGATCCGCTCGGACTAGTTCACTGCCCAACCCGTTAACCAATGGAATACATCCGAATGCTCCCATATTAGAGTTAACTGAGCCCCCTTACAAGGGACATATAAATCTATGTTTGAATTAATAAAGTCTCTCTTTCTCTTGCTCTCTTTTAGCTATGCCATAGATTGATCAAAGAGAGGTTACATCCAACCGAGTCTCTGATGTGATTCTTTTTAGTGCGCACTGATCAATACTCATTGGGCCAGGAGCAGGCAACTAGTGAACATTACTTATTGTTCAACCTAACAGCAAGTGTACAATAACAGGTGCAGGTTGGGAGGCATCTTCGCCTACATCATGGACAAGGGATTGGCATTCACATGGAACAGGAAAAGAGGCAGTGGTGTCACCTGCAGACCCTGTTTCTGGACCTTGGCATTTGGCTCAAGTAGTTGGTTGCTTTGTTTGCATATGCCTGAGCATGCTGGTGGTAGTCAGGCTGGCAGTTGTGTTGCCTCACTGATGCTGGAATGGTACATTTTGCAAAATGGCCTTTTTTAGGTTAACTGGACTGTCTTTAAAAAAAGTGATAGACTTGTGAACACCTAACCCTTTGCTCGGCAATTTCACCCGTTTTGGTCCTCTGTAGAACAGTTGGCCACCCCTCTTCTTTGTGCTGCCTGTTGTGGGACTGTGGATCCCTCCCCCTGTTGCTGTCCTCTCTTTGTCTGTCACCTTCCCAGGTTGGGTCAGTGACTTCATTCCAACCACCTCATCTTCCACTTCCACACACTGGTCCTCCTCCTGACTTGCTAACTTAACAACATCACTTGTTAGCAATTGTGTTTCATCATCATCCACGTTTGTGACAGTAATTTCATTTTCCCACCGTCGCCTTATTGTTAGCGTGGCTGGTCAAATATTTCAGCTTCAGTACATGTGATCTCATGTCCAGCTTTAAACAGCAGGGCGAGTGGCCAGAATCTATAAATGGACACTCCAGGGCGAGTGGCCAGAATCCATAAATGGACACTCCAAAGAGTTGTTCACATTTCCAGGTGTGGGATCACTTATCCCTGGGTACTCTACATGGTGGGAGGAAAGAGGATCAGGGTGAGCATTATGTGGTCCAGAATCATGGCTAAAGACAGGACCTGTGATGCTAGTCACTACTCAAGGACAGGTCATGAGGCAGAAGAGTCAGACGTTCTGGGGTCAATACCGAGAGAGTACGTAGGTAACCAAGGGAAAAGACAAAGGCATAAGTCAGGTAACAGTCCAGGGTCAATAACAAGAGATAGCAGAGCAAAAGCCGAAGGACAAGACAAAGGGATAGTCTGAACACAGTCCAAAGGGTCAGGCAGCAGAAGATCAGAACTCAGAGCAACAGAATCAGGCTACTACTCACCAGTAAACACAAACTATGTCTGGCAGGGATCAGGAGCAGACAGCTCAGTTAAATCGGTATGCGATTACCAGAACACTGAACACCTGCAGAAAGTCCCGCATGCTCCAGTCACAGATTGGACAGCAGAACTGTCAATCAAAGGACCAAAAGCCCAGCAAGCCCCTCTCAGTATTGGACAACCAAACTGTCAATCAAGACACAGACAGCTCAGCAAGACAGTTTCCATAGAACAGCATAGCAATCATTCACTGAGCGGAGGAGTTGTGACAGGACCACATGGAAGACACGGTGGTGCTGGAAAAGTGACTGGAAGCATTATCTTCCATCCAGCAACCTTTTCACATTGACTGGCTTCAAGAGTGGTGTTCCGTGTCCCCTTACAAAGTGGGAAAGGAAGCTAGATCAACATGATATGTGGATTTGTTGTGCTCCCACGGCAGGAACAGTTTAACCTTGGCCTCTGCACTCACCATCAGCATCACATCCACATCCCTGTAACTTATCATGCACCTTGCCCATTTTAAATTACATATGACATAACCCTGTAGGCAGTAATACCATTGAAAGAAAATTGGCCCACCTGAGATGACTTCTTGCGCTGCAGTATCAATATAACGATGCTATTTCTAATAAAAAAAAGTCTGACTTTTTCTGCTTTGATGCACAACTGTAGCATAATAAATGCCGTATAATATTTGACTGCTGAAAAAAAATTTCAGTATTATTATAGCTGGAAAATTTGCATGCACACCCCATATGGACTGGTTACACTGCAGGAGCAATATGCTGAGGTTTTGAAATCCAACCAAGTCTGGCTGAGTGCTTTTGACACACAACTTCAGCAGTAAAAATGGCGTACAATATTTCCCTGTTCAGAACAATTTACAGAATTAAGAACAAAAATAATATTATTAGCTTTGAGAAGGATTTCTGGTATGAGTCACAGCAGAAAGGATGGAAGTGCAGTTAGCAATATCCTGTCCCTTCACCACAATCTCTTCCTAAGTGCTGCTAATAGCAGTATTAATATTGATTGACAATTCGCTCTAAGAAGGGCTGCTTGTCATGAAGTAACACTACCCATCAGGTGGACGGTCAGCGGATGGCGCAACATCAGGTGACCTTTTAAAGGATAATGGGAGTGGTCACCACCCACATCAACTGATCCAGCAGCACTGCAGTTACACCAGATTGCCAGCAGGGAAAAACTGACATTAACCCCCGATGGACTGAAAGGAAAAAAGTTTTAACTGAGTGGAACCAGAGCTGCCACAAATCCAAAAATGGATCGTGACACTGTTTTTGTAGGTGAAATAAATATAAATATGGGTGAATCCCTGCCTAATATGCAGCTAGAATTCTGTCCCTCTCTCACCAGCTCCTCTCCCTGCTCTGCCTGATTCCGGGATACTGTGTGACGAGCATAGCGTCACGGGTCTTGTATAGACCCAATGATGCTATGCAGCCAGCCAATCACAGTAATGCCACAACCAAGATGGCTATGTTACACTGACTGGCAGGCAATCCCTGCATGTTTATTGGTTCTCTAAAAAGCACCAAAGTACTCGCCGAGTATCGAGCATCACGAACACACTGGTGCTCTAGCGATTAATGAGTAGTGATTGTTGGAATTTCTCTGATTATTTGAAAAAAGACCATTTTCGGTGTTTATAAAAATAATGTCCTAAAATGCAAATCCTGCGCACATTAGGGGGAAAGAAAGGGGAAGTTTTCATTTTCTTGGAAAATATCTACAAAAATAGATTAATTCCTGTAGCAAAAAATTTAAAAAGCTGTATAATCATACTGATGATCATAGTGGATTGGCTTACAGTATTACTAATGAAACATTGGAGAAAAAAGGATTTACTTCAGCTCACCCCTCATTGATGCTGCAGCAAGGTCCGAGCAAGGACACGTCTCCACTTGGACGTCTTGGAATACTTCATAGAAAAAGGAAAGTCCAGCTCAAGGAGTCTAAGGAATAGTCTAAGAGCGTATACCGCTTTAAAAGCGTACAGAACCTCCTGGGCACTTTCTGTGCGGCTATCCCATGTCAGGGTAAAAACCGCAATGATGACTATAGCAGCCATGCTTGTATGAAATAAAGAAAGAAAATTCTGGATTTTACTCCTTGAGCTGGACTTTCCTTTTTCTATGCAGTATTACTAATGAAAACTTTACATCAAATGATGAAAAATGTATAATTTAAGAAAGCCTTTCTCACTGATACATCTGGAAACACTTATATCCTACAATTGCTTTGATATATAGACTCATGAAATTTTAATAAGATATATACTGTACAAGAATCTTTTCTGAGCTGCTGTGTAAAATTTCCTACCATTTAATGCTAAATTGAATACATTCATGTAAGCCGGTACATAATTATCTCCTCCTATGTTTTGATTACCAAGGAGCTTCTGAGGAGCACTATCACAACCAAATTATTTGTAGTTTATGCAATCAACAATGTCTGCCATTTTTTTCTTTTCCTTGAGATTGCAGTAATAAAAGGAATTATCACATTTAGACACTTAAAAAAAGAAAACGAGAAACCTTTATCTTGTAGCCACATTCCATTTATCAGTCCTGGCTGTCATAAGATTATTTGGAAATTTAGTAAATGAAGCAATTTGATTGTGTTCAGATAGTAAAGTTTCAATCCATTAAATTTTTATTTTACAGCACAGAAGATATAAGCAGCTTTTTCAGTCTCTGCAGTAATTAGCAAAGCAGCAGATAGCAAATACACTTACATTCTCTTGTAGTAGTTAGGCAGGATTAGAGAATTTGCTTTACAGAGGTTGGTGCCAACAAACAAGTGGCACAGAGAGGAAGCTAAAAGAAAGCAAAAAATATCAATTAGCACTATATTCACTTCCATTTTTTCCCCAGGTTTGGGGTATATGTCAAGAAATCACCACAATGTCTTTTTGGCATATAAAGTATTTTACCGGTAAGCATCAGCAAAAAATTTTTTTTGTTCTTTTTAACTTGAATGAAAAGCGCAACTGATTACGGTTTATAATACAATGAAATCCCTCATGAAGAAATACACAATGTACTTTTATGTTTGGAGCAAATCAAAACATATATACCAAAATTGCTAATATGTGTGATATGAATTAAAACATTCTGTTAATGTGTTAGAATATGGTTTTAGGACAATTTAATTGCTAAATCAATAATTAATAAACTTTGAAATATTAATACTATACAAATTTTCCTCTGTTAAAGGGAACCTGTCACCCCCTCCAGGCGACTTTAAGTAAAAGAGTCACCTTGTGCAGCACTAATTTCTGCATTCTGTCAAGGTGGCGCTTTTATTTAGGGTACCTTCCACTGCAGAAATAATCTTTTTTAAAATTGGTCAGATATACCTGATATTTGACAGGGGGGCAGGTATTTCCCCATCTGACCTGTGTCAAGTATAGCGTGGCACTACCACAAGGTGCTCAAGTAGGTTACCCAGACCGAAGTGAATAACAATAAAGTAACTTGGCACTCAACTGAATTGTCCTTTTTAAGTGAAGTTTTTATTTATGTGCAGTCTTTACAAAAAGACGTTTCGGCCTACACTTGGCCTTCGTCAGTCTGGTAATTCAATTAGATGCAATATATTCCATAAGGAAATGAGGAGAGGTTCCCACTGGATTGCTGAAGCAATTTGCCTGTGGAAGATGTCTGTACTGAGACCGGTGTAAAAATATACCTGTAGAAAATGTTTGTACTGAGACCGGTAGCAAAAGGCCCAT
The DNA here is from genome assembly GCF_039654945.1 of Dendrobates tinctorius. NCBI lineage: Eukaryota > Metazoa > Chordata > Amphibia > Anura > Dendrobatidae > Dendrobates > Dendrobates tinctorius. The sequence goes on along the minus strand of NW_027361789.1, from coordinate 2,568,718 downwards.
ATGGGGCATATAATAGTAGCTTGCAGGTGTGCAGGTGAGACCAGCAGCCTATATGGGGCTTATAGAAGTAGGCTGCAAGTGTGCAGGGCTGAATGCGGTATCCACCTTCCAAACAGCGGTTATCTGGTGTTCTTATTACGGTCACATCTACACAGAGTCAGCGTGTGTGTGTGACATTCCGTAAATACATATACGGAGATTGACAGTTTCACCAACAATGTATACAGCTGTACACCTCTGATAGAGTACCGCATTTCTGCTTGTTGTTTACGGTGAAATACATACTAGGTGAGCGTCTCTGACTCACAAAATATATACGGAGATTTCATTTCTTACACCTTACACAGCTGTACGCTACTCATACAGTACCATTTCTCTGCTGGTATTTTTGGAACATTTTCACAAACATGAGGAAGTCTGGTGGAAGAGGCCATGGACGTGGGCGGGGGGGCGCAGCTGGTACTGATGGTGGTGGTTCATCGGCTGGTTCTGGCAAAAGCACAATAGCAGCTAAGGCAGGAGGTGTTGAGCCTGCATCATCATCTGGCACAAGAAGGCCTTTAAGGCTCCCTTTTCTGGAAGTAGGTAAACTGCTTTAAAGCCGGAGCATCAGGAACTGGTTTTGCCTTACATTGCCGAAAAAGCCTCCAGCTCTATCGCCTCCTCTTCTGAAGTTTAAAAAAATGCAAGCACTGAATCATCAGTGCAGACTTCTGGTCAGGAACCACCCCTTTCCTTGTCTCCTTCACCCCCACTAAAAGTGAAGGATGCGGCAGCCCACACTTCAGATTACTCCATGGAGCTCTTTTCACATGCCATGCCTGTGTTATCAAGTGAAATTCTGAATTCCCCAGTCCAACATGAATCGGAGATGGAGTGCACTGATGCACAGCCACTGCTAGATGATTCTGCTGGTACATTGACCCACAGCACTACATTCCCCTCGCACTCTACAGAGCCAGAATGTGACCCTGATGAAACTCGGGTGCCCCTTCCCGCATACTATACCACCTTACATGGTGACACAGAGGAAGGTGCAGATGAAAGTGCTGGTTCCCTGAGCAGGTGGGGGGTCCTACTCGTGGGCAGTGGCACAGGGCCCCTCATAGTACGCAAAAGTGTCTCTACCGGTGGGAGGGCCCACTCACCGTCAGACATACCGTCGTACTATGAGGGGCCCTGTGCCAGTGCCATCACCCACGAGTGGGCCCCCCATGCTTGCTCAGGGCCACAGCACTTGCAATACTTACCTCTCCCTGCTCCACCGCCGTGACGTCTTCTGCTTTTCCTGACGGTGACATTCAGGTTACAGAGCGCGATGACATCATATCTGTATGCCCTCTACCGAAACAGTACAAGTGCAGAGAGCTTGAAGATGGCAATGCTGAGGAGTCCAGAGTAGAGAAGTGCCCAGTGAGGAGAGGTATTTAATTTTTTGTTGAGAGCATTTTTGGGGGAGCAAAATACACTGGAGAATGATATATGGGGCCCATCACACACTGGAGCATCATCCATCATATACTGAATCATTCCAAATGGGACAGGTCAGACACTGGAGCAGCATCTATGGGGCCTTTATACACTGGAGCATTAGAAATGGGGCCCGTTATATATGGAGCATTATTTGGACCCATAAGACACTGGAGCATCATCCATGGGGACCATCATATACTGTAGCATTATGTGGAGCTCATCATATACTGTATGGAACATTATATGGGACCAATTATTCTGTATGGAGAAATATATGTGGCTCATTATTTTGTATGGCGCACTAGGTTTTTTGAGCTATTGTAGAATTTAAAATAGATATCAGTCATGTCATGTAAGCAGTGAAGTATTTTTCATTGTACTATACCTATATTTCTGTGCCGTATCGGAGCATTATGAATTGTGGTTTGTGTTGAAAGGGCGCACTGACACTCTTTGGCCCAGGGCACACGAAAACCTGGCGCCAGCCCTACCCCCCCACAACTTAAGCCAAATAACCCCCAGTTTTCAATGCCTAACTATTATTATAAAGTAAATTAAGGTTACCAAGCTTAAGTAATAAGAATTGATGTCGTTGGCATTGAAATGGGCACTGTAGGTGTGTTTACTGTCCTCCACTCCCTGCCAACTTTGCTTCCCCATTGACTTGTGCTGGGTTTCGTGTTTCAATCGGACCCCGACTTTTCCCTATAGTCGGCCGATTTCGTTCGACCCGACTTTTTAGAAAGCTGGATTTATGAAACCCGACTCGACCCGAAAAAAGGCAAAGTCGCTCATCTCTACGCTGCACCACTCATTAAACAAAAAGGGTGATGAGTCCCTAAAATATGCTGCTATCTGGCATTGAAAAAGTCACACACTCTCTGAAAGGATATGGATTCTTTAGAGCAGTGTTCCCCAATTTCGGTCCTCAAGAGCCACCAACAGGTCATGTTTTCAGGATTTTCTTAGTATGGCATACAAGGATTAAACTTATTAAAGATTTTAAGCTTTAACGTAAAAATATACAGTGCTTACAATAAAATATATAAAAATGTAAAAATAAAACACAGAAATATGCAAAACCGTTGTAAAATAAATAGGGAGAAAAAACAGAAATATCTAAATGTTTCCATCTATAGTTGTCTTCTGTTTCCTTGAAGGAAGGAGAAATTATCAGACCAGTATCCTAGGCAGCACACTTTATAGTCCTAAAAATAGACTAATTTTTCCAGGATGACCCGGATTGGACCTTTTAAAAGTTGTTGTTTGTGACAGGATGATGGGCTACTTTATGGTGCATTTCAAATATCCTTTGTCTCCCCCAGTCCTCTCTATACAGTCAATAAGAAATATTCTGCCTAGTACAGACCATTTACTAACCCCTTTGATGCCCAAAGTCTAGGAGCTAAGGTGTCACATTTGACACGTACATCAAAAACCCCTTTGTGATTACAATACTGGTATATCCAGTTTCACCCTTTTGCCAACGAAACATAACTCTGCTATTGTTATACTTTTCCCTTATTGATTATATATTTCATTCACACCCCTATGACCAAATTAATTCTCTTTTTAAAATACCAATTAGTGCAAAGATTTTTTTTTTATAATATATACTGGGCTATTCTTAAAATGCAGGACTGATAAGAGCAGCTCGATCAGAAGCTGAGGGTAAGGGTACTGTCACACTTAGCGATGTACCAGCGATCCCGACTAGCGATATGATGCTGTCAGGATCGCTGGTACATCGCTAAATGGTCGCTAGTGAGCTGCCACACAGACAGATCTCACTAGCGACATCGCTGGGGACGGGGGTCGCTACTTACCTGTCACACCAGGCGATCCTGCGTCCTCCCGCCCGGCTCCACGCGTCGCTCGTCGTCACAGCAGGAAGCTGACGACGAGAAACAGTCCAGCCTGTTCTCGCGCGATCAGCGATAACCAGCGGGGGAGCCGGTCATAGGTAAGTATCAGACACAGTGATATCGCTAGCAATATCGCTATAACGTCACTAGTTATAGTGATATTGCTAGCGATATCTCTTAGTGTGACATGCCCTTTAAGGAGCATCTTATTTCCATATAGAAATCAATGTGCTTTAGAGAGCTCACTGCAATCTTTGGAGTTAACTTCTCTCTTGGAATGTAACTAAATGTGCCCATTTGGCCAGTCTTGCAGTCTTCATTGGCCCCTATCTCCTCCCTCTCATGTCCTGATTCTGCATTGAAGCATTACAATGAAACACTTCAAAGTGCCCTGGATGAATTTGCACCCCCTATAAATAGAACACCACAACGCAGACGGCGACAACCCTGGCACACGGTGCAAACACGTTTCCTGCAGCGGTGCTCCAGGTGCGCCGAACGTCTGTGGAGAAAATCCAATCTACACGAAGATTTCATCCATTTTAAGTTTATGCTTAGAACATACAACACTGCCCTTCACCTCTCCAAACAAACCTATTTCAACACCCTCATCATCTCACTGTCCAATAACCCGAAACGTCTCTTTGACACTTTTCATTCTCTACTCAATCCAAGAGTACAGGCCCCACCCACGGAGCTCCGAGCTGACGATCTGGCTAATTACTTCAAAGAAAAAATTGACCAGATCCGACAGGAAATTATCTCCAAATCCCCTCATACCATGCACTGTCCTCCCTCCCCCACTGCATCTAACTCACTCTCTGATTTTGAACCAGTCACAGAAGAAGAAGTAAGCAGGCTCCTTGCATCTTCTCGCCCAACTACTTGCACCAGTGACCCATTTCCGTCACATCTCCTCCAGTCCCTTTCCCCTGCTGTCACCCCTCACCTAACTAAAATATTTAACCTCTCTCTTCTGGTATTTTTCCCTCCTCATTTAAGCATGCCATCATACATCCACTACTTAAAAAACCATCCCTCGACCAAAACTGTGCCGCTAACTATAGACCTGTCTCTAATCTTCCCTTCATCTCTAAACTCCTGGAACGCCTGGTCCACTCCCGTCTTATCCGCTATCTCTCAGAAAACTCTGTTCTCGACCCTCTCCAATCCGGTTTCCACTCTTTACACTCCACTGAAACTGCCCTCACTAAAGTCTCTAATGATCTGCTAACAGCTAAATCAAATGGTCATTACTCCATGCTAATTCTCTTGGATCTCTCTGCAGCATTCGACACTGTGGATCATCAGCTCCTCCTCACTATGCTCCATTCCATTGGCCTCAAGGACACCGTTCTCTCCTGGTTCTCCTCCTATCTCTCCGACCGCTCCTTTACTGTTTCTTTTGCCGGTTCCTCCTCCTCTCACCTTCCCCTTACTGTTGGGGTTCCTCAAGGATCGGTTCTAGGCCCCCTCCTCTTCTCCTTGTACACTGCCCCTATTGGTCAAACAATCAGTAGATTTGGTTTCCAGTACCATCTCTATGCTGATGACACCCAATTATACGCTTCTTCTCCTCACATCACGCCAGCCTTTCTAGAAAACACTGGCGATTGTCTAAACGCTGTGTCTAATATCATGTCCTCACTATATCTGAAACTGAACCTGTCAAAGACTGAACTCCTTGTGTTTCCTCCCGCTACTAATGTACCTACACCCGACATTGCCATTTCCGTGTGTGGTTCCACTATTACTCCCCAGCAACATGCCCGCTGTCTTGGGGTCATACTTGATTCCGAGCTTTCCTTTGCCCCCCACATTCGATCACTGGCTCGCTCTTGTCATCTGCACCTCAAAAACATTTCTAGAATTCGACCTTTTCTTACTTTTGACTCTGCAAAAACTCTTACTGTTTCTCTTATTCATTCTCGTCTCGACTATTGTAACTCTCTTCTAATCGGTCTCCCTCTTACCAAACTCTCCCCTCTCCAATCTGTCTTGAATGCTGCAGCCAGGATCATATTCCTCACCAATCGTTACACCGATGCCTCTACCTTGTGCCAGTCATTACACTGGCTACCCATCCACTCCAGAATTCAGTATAAACTTATTACCCTCACCCACAAAGCCCTCCATGGCTCAGCACCACCCTACATCTCCTCCCTTGTTTCAGTATACCACCCTACCCGCGCCCTCCGTTCTGCTGATGACCTGAGGTTAGTATCCTCAATAGTCAGAACCTCCCACTCCCGTCTCCAAGACTTTACACGTGCCGCGCCAATTCTTTGGAATGCACTTCCCAGGTCAATACGATTAGTCCCCAATCCCCACAATTTTAAGCGTGTCCTGAAAACGCATTTATTCAGACTGGCCTATCGCCTCAACACATTAACCTAACCTATCCCTGTGTGGCAGAGCCAAAAGTTTTACCATAACCAGGTTCCCAGCATCATGTTCCCACATGCTTTATGCATCCATTAGCCCTCTGTGTCTGTACTGTTACACACTTAACATTATGGCTGGTCCATACAATCAGGGCAACTGTTACCACCCACCTTTCGTGTCTACCTCTTTCCTCATAGACTGTAAGCTTGCGAGCAGGGCCCTCACTCCTCTTGGTATTTGTTATAATCTACTGTATGTGATTATTGTTATGCTGTAATGTCTATTGTCTGTACAAATCCCCTCTGAAATGTAAAGTGCTGCGGAATATGTCGGCGCTATAAAAATAAAAATTATTATTATTATTATTATTATTATTATTATTATTTGGAGTTAACTTCTCTCTTGGAATGTAACTAAATGTGCCCATTTGGCCAGTCTCTAGTGATCAATCTCCTTGACAGCAAGCTGTGCACTATGTGTGCTCTCACAGCAGGAGAACTTGCTTCCAAACTCCGCAGACACTTCCCCACTGTTATATACCTGTCCTGAATCTATAGACTGTCTACGCATGTCCTGTTTCCTGTCGCTAGCTCTCTTTTGCTCTTGTGAGTGTAAGGTTATAATGTTAACTCAGTATGCATTTTTATGTCATCTTGTTAGGCCTTTTAAAGGGAATCTGTTACCTAAATTTTCGACCTGTAGATAAGCCCCTGATGTAACCTGAAAGAGAAGAAAAACGAGTTAGATTATACTCACCCAGGGGCGGTCCGGATCCGGTTTTGGCCAGATAGGTGTCGTGGTCCGATGCGGCGCCTCCCATCTCCTAGTGGTGACATCCTCTTTGTTTCCCGTCGCGGCTCCGGCACAGGTGCACTGCTCTGCCCTGTTGAGGGCAGAGCAGAGTCCTACAGTGCACAGGCGCCTGACCTCTCTGAGTTTTCCCGGTGCCTGCGCACTGCAGTACTCTGCCCTGAGCTCAATAGGGCAGAGCAGTGCACCTGCGCCGGAGCCGCGACGGGAGGGAAAGAAGAGGACGTCACAGCTAGAAGATAGGAGCGCAGGACCGGACCGCAACACCCATCAGACCAAAACTGGACTTGGACCGCCCCTGGGTGAGTATAATATAACTCGTTTTTCTTCTCTTTCAGGTTACATCAGGGGCTTATCTACAGCATTACAGAATGCTGTAGATAAGGCCCTGATGGTGGTGGCCGCAGCTTGAGGTCGAAACATTTCTGGTGTTGCATGTGTGTTCTGCATACTTGACTCTCCTACTTCAAGTTGCCTGAATGCTGACTCGGTTCTATATTTCCTGGGTTCTGTATGCATATTAGGCTATGTTTCCCCAAGAAGCCATACAAGTGACTCATCTCTGCTTTTCATGCTGCTGTCTGCACACTCAGCTCTAAATCATCATACCATCCAGCATTTCCAGCTCTAATGATCCATTACCCACATAGATAATATAGCTTTTCTGGTCCCTGCTAATCCATGTGCCTTTCAACTTGTCCAGCTCCCCATCAATGCCTCCAGACTGTGCTGCTCATTCTGACCTACAGTTTAGCAAATTTTTCTTACCAAATGAACCTTTAACTTTTACCTTTCAAATCATCAAAAAACACCTGAAAACTCAACTGTGTAGAAAATGCTGCAACATACAATAACCCTACAATACTGCTATATGAGCAGCTACTACACACTGTGTTCTTCTTACTGACCTTGCATTTTGTAAACCCACCTGGCCAGGGTTTTCTCTCTCATAATTTCAATCTGTTACTCATGTAGTCATTTTTTCTACTTTTACGTTATACTTGTATGTATTGTTATGTTTATGTCCTTTAAACCTTGTTTCCACTTTTTTCCATATATAGCAATGTGTAATTAAGAACACTTTAAAATGAAGAATAACAACGTCCTTTTAACAGATTGACCTGAGATTTTCTTTAGTGAAATTCTCTAAATATTTATGAGAGAAGAATGCAATCTACACACAGAGCAGTAGACTGATATCTTCCTTGTCTTATTTCAAACTAAATGTGGTCAACATAGTACAGAATGAGTTCTAAGTGCCCATATGTTTATTTAAAAAGTTTGAACATAGTTTGTCATTTCATAAAGTGCCACTTTACCTTGTTTGCTTCTGAAAAGACTTTAAAAGCCTACATGAGTCATGTTTAAAAATTCCATTAATTTAAGGCATCTTGCTATGAGCTCATTACCTTCATTGTGATTTGTACCCAGGGCTTTAAAAAGCAGACACTTTAATTGCGTATAATTATATCAAAATACAAATAAATCTCAATGTTTATTTCCTGCTTTTGAAAGACTGTAATACTAGTACCCCAGTAACTATACAGTATGCCCGTCACACTTCAAATAACAGTCAGGCCAATATTCACACTTGTATATTTCAGTCAGTATTTCGCATCAATGACAGGTAACATGGCTATGCACAGATGATAACAGAATATTCACCAACTAAAATGTATGATTTCACAGCTAACAATTTGGTTCAACCAGCAACTGGGTGGCAGTCCACAAGGGCAACCTCAACAAAATGATGGTTACACCTTAAGGGCTTGTAAACATAGGCTGGATATGCTTCTCATCTGAAAAAAATCAAAAGGTACTACTATTAGAGCATTTTGGATGGGATTTCATTAAATCTCATCTACACACTTCAGAGAAAATTTGCAGCATAAATTGACCTGCACTGCATATCAATTTATGCTGAGGATATGCACTGCAGATTATACTTTTTGTAATGCAAAAGGAAAAAGTCTGAATCAATCCACAACATTTCTGTACCACATTAATTTACATAATGGAGCTGTGTAGGATTAACATATTGAGACCTGTCTATAGGATTAGCCAGCAAAATCAGTTTAGTAGGGGTATTATACATGTCGACTGGTATTTACTTTGGCAGCATCTGGATATAAAATAGTATAGTATAAGAAATTCCGGCACTCAAAAGAAATATATGCAGAAGAAATTTATTTGTACAACAGATTCTCCCAAAATTATATGACGTTTCGGTCTACAACTCAGACCTTCATCAGACTAGAGGTATGGAGATATATGTGAGCATGGAAAGTCCATGGAAGGCAGCCACAATAAGTAGCAATATTCTCCTTTTTGGAGGGGAGGAGAGAGATATCAAGGTCTTGGGACAAAGGGAGAGAGTCCCTGTGGGCACATAGTCAGGCGTGCATGCAGCTCTGGCAGGGGGGCCAGCGCTGCATGCACGCCTGACTATGTGCCCACAGGGACTCTCTCCCTTTGTCCCAAGATCTTTATATCTCTCTCCTCCCCTCCAAAAAGGAGAATATTGCTACTTATCGTGGCTGCCTTCCATGAACTTTTCCATGCTCACATATATCTCCATGAAGGTCTGAGTTGTAGACCGAAACGTCATATAATTTTGGGAGAATCTGTTGTACAAATAAATTTCTTCTGCATATATTTCTTTTGAGTGCCGGAATTTCTTTTACTATACATTTTGAGGAGTGGTATCCCTTTCCGTGCACCTCGAAGATGGAGTGACGTGTACTCTATTCTTGTTGCATATAAAATAGGATGGAGCCCAAAATGTGGTACCATTTTTTTGTATAGGGGCCACTCCCAGGTAAAAAGCATCCAATAAACAATGTACAGACTCACACTGTTCCAAATCCATGCATTAAATCCAACCAACTCCTGAGTAGTTAACAGCTGATAAGTGGGGGTTGTGGATGGGGTTTGTGGATGTTGACCTATCTACTGGATAGGTCATCAATATGTTAGCCCTGGACAATTAATTATATGCTGTATATAAGGTTTGCCTTATGTTAAAAAAACAACAAAACATTAAATATGATTTTTCAAATTGTATATCTCTTTTCCCCTTCACAACCCATACAGCACAGAAGTGAAGGGGTTCCCGACTTTTAACATATGGGTACGTTATGGCGATCATGCGTGCACAGGAACTATGCCCACACAATCACAGACAGCATCCATGCTCGCACCGTCCCCAGCTGTTTCACCCCCTGAATGTGTGGCGCCCCTGAGGCTCAGTCGCCACTGAGGTACTGCACCTTCTCCTAAGGTGTGGTGCCCCACCAACTAGGTAAGTTGGGAACTCCTTTCCACACTCCAACACCTGCACCCACACACAGGATAGTTCAGCAATGGACCAGATTGCGGCTCCATGCTTAGAGGATAGCAGAGCACCTTTTGTGGGTTCTTGCTTAATAACACAAGATGTGCTGGGAGGTGGGTGGAGTAAGATATAAAAGAGTGGGAAAGTTTAGAATTACAGGTCAGTCTGACGGGAGGTCAGTCGAGAGAGGAGACTTGGATGTCAATCAGTCAGGAGAGACTGAGGACGGACCTCTAGAAGGAAGGATGGAGGAAGGAGTGCTGCAGCTGCCTCAGTGACCTAAGCCAGCTGGCACGGGAAAGGAACAGAAGGAGAAAGATGAAGAACTGCAACCTAAGCTTCCATAAGAGAGAGAAGGAACAGCACGGAACGAAGGAGTAGGAGAACAGAGAGGAGTTGTGGGTTGGAAGAGGAACCCTGCCTATAGGTTCTCAGCGCAAGGCCGGGGCCCGGTCCCCGAGGTTGTATGGACACTTATGGTTCTGCAGCAGACACCGGTGGAGTAGTTGGCTGTAAATGCACTACTCCCATCCAAGACTTGGGGCACAACAGCATCTGTATAGAGAGCCGGGACTCAAGATAAAGGGAGTCCCCGAAGTAGGCTACAGCTGTCTGCCGTACAAGGAAGAGTTGTTAGGAACATCTGACAGGAGGAACTTCAGAGTACCACGGTACTGGAACTCTTCACACTAAAAGGTGCAATAGAGGAGTCGTTCAGGAAAGGTACATGTTGGCAGAGTGTTGGAGAGGAGAAGCCTGACTTGCCCGGGAGGTTGATTGAGTCTCTGCCCCGGAGGACATGGCACGGAGGCAGGCACCAGTGTGTGCCACGAACTGTGAGTAAAGCTTTGGAACTACAAGCCCTGGTGTCTTCCAGTCATTGTGTACCAACACCGTCAGCACCGCTACATCAGGGTATCCTCCTCTACAGTAACTGCGCCTATACACTCCCCTGGGGTTACAGCTTCACCTGTGGGGAGCTACACCATCTATGCTGCAACACACCATCAGCCCCAGAGGATCTGCACGCAGCGTTGGCTTAACATCTTGCTTGCCAAACACCACAGGTGGCGTCACGAACTATTTCATCACACAAACTATATCACAAACCACCATTACTTGGGCGCCCAGGGCCACGGACCGGGTCACTGCTGCTGTGACACATTCCCCTGACACCGGCCCGGTACTGAGTACCCCACAGCCCTGGGACGGGGCGACCCAAATCCTTTTATTGTTATCGATCGCAACATTCAGAAGATTGGTAGAGGAAGGGGGGCTCCATCTCACATCCGATCGGTTTCCTCCTCAGAGCATGGTCTTAGATGCTTTAGTCAGTGCAGCAATGACAGGTATAAAGCATTGCAATGTTGGTGCATTGCAATGCTTTATACCAGCGATCAGAGTGTTAAAAGATGAAGTCCCATAGGGAGTAAAAAAAAAAGTAAAAAAAATTGGAAAAAATATTTTTTTTAAAAAATCACAAAATGAAAAAAAATTATACCTTTTTAAAGTATTTTTATGCAAAAAAACAAACTAAAAAGCAAAGTGCACATATTTTGCATCGCCATGTCCGGTACAACCCGATCTATAAAACGGTAACACTAGTTAACCCCTTCAGTGAACACAGTAAAAAAAATATATATATAAAAAAACATACAGGCAAAAAATTATGCTTTTCATCATACTGCGGAATAAAAAGTGGAATAAAACGTGATCAAGAAGACAAGTGTAAATAAAAATGGTATACCTGAAAATGTCATCCGCTCTGAGAATACAGTGATGCTAAAACAATTATTTTTTCTATAAAACCATTTTTATTGTGCAAAAGTGCCAAAACATATAAAAATGTGGTATCGCTGTAATCATACTGGCACGAAAAATTAAATTGCCTTATCAATTTTACCACACTGTGAACGACAAAAAAAACATAAAAACAATTCCTTAATTGCTGGTTTTAGTTCATTCTGCCTCCCAAAAATCTGAATACAAAGCGATAGAAAATCTTTGTGACCGAAAATGGTTAAAAAAAAAAAAGTGAACTCGTCTCGCAGAAAGCAAGCTCCCACATGACTTTGTCAGCCGAGAAATATGGAAAAATTATAGTTCTCAAAATATTGTTAATGCAAAAACTTTGTTTTGCAAAAAAGCAAACATTTTTCTGTGTGATAGCAGCCAAACATAAAAACCTGATAAAAATCTGTTATCGCTGTAATCGCACCAACCTGAAGAATAAAGTAGCCTAATCACTTATACTGCATAAGGAACAGCATAAAAAATAAAGAAAAACAATTTTTGACCTGCTGTTGATTTGTTTATTCTGTCTTCCAAAGTGGCTGGGCTCACATTTATCCTGCGCTCTGCAATGAGCACTTACATCAGGGTTTCCATGTAAAAATCTGAAATATGTTATTCAGATGGAACGTTAAGAGGAATATTCCCTACAATGAGGCAGATGGAGACACTGTGGATGCCATATTGCCTATAATCCAGAGGTGTTCATCATTTTAAGTGTGCACATAAGTGTAGTCGACCACAGTTTTGTACACTTCTGAAAAGAAAACCGTTGAACAAAGGCCAAACGAAGTACAGAGTAACTCTGCCATCCAGGGTTTCATCTGTATGACGTCCTTTAGAGATTTAGATGGGTACCCCAATGTAAGTGCTCAGCATAGAGAGCAGGATAAAATGTTATGTAAAAAGTTCCCCACAAAAGCTTCAACTCTATCTACAAAAAAATCAAGTCCCCACTTGAGTCCATCATCTGTCAATGGAAATATAGGGTCTTCCACATAACTGGTAGTACAAAGTTTCTGGAAAAGTGCTATAGCTCCTCTCCCCACAAAAGAAATCCAGCAAATTCTGTGCTCCCAAATCCAAATGCCCCACAGTGTGCCTAAACCGCAGTTAGCATCCATGTGTAGCATTTTTGTAGTGATGAGAGCTTATTTAATTTATAGGTTCCATGTCTCCAGAAGCACAAGCTGGGCATAATGTATGGGTACTACAATGTATAGGCACTATAACGTACGGGCACTACACTGCCAAATTTGCAATTTTCACTGCTGCTTATTTCTGGCAAACACCCATGGAGACAAAATCGTCACTGCACCTGTAGATAAATGCCCAGATGAATTAATTGAGAGGTCTAGTTTGTAAAATGAGGTCACTTACGGGAGAGTTCTGCTGTTCTGGCACCTCAGTTGCTCTGCCAATGTGCCATGGCTCCCTCAAATCATTCCAGAAAAATGGGCACTACAATATGGCGCTCCTTCCCTTCTGAGCTTTGCAATTTGCCTCAAAAAATTGTTTTCAACCACATATGAGGTGATTGGCATACTCAGGAGAAATTGCATAACATATTTTGTGGTCCATTTCTCCTATTATCCCTTTCGAAAATTGAAAACTTGAGGCCAAAGTAACATTTTATTGTAAAAAATTTATAATTTTCTATTGACTCAGCACAATTTTATACAATTTTGTGAATTGCTGGAGGGTTTAAAATGCTCACTACACAACTAGACATTTCCAAAACAGGGTCACTTGTGTGGGGTTTCTGCTGTTTGGTTATGTCAGGGGCCAAAACTGTGTTCCAAAATTCAATTGGTGCTCCTTCCTTTCTGAGCCCTGCTGTATGCCCAAACAGTAGTTTTCCTCCACATATGCAGTATCTGAATACTCAGGAGAACTTGCACAACAAATTTTACATTTCACTTTCTCCATTTACCCTTGTAAAAATACAACATTTGGGGCTAAATTAACATTTTTGTGTGAAAAATTAAAATGCTTATTTTCTCCTTCCACATAGCATTAATTCATGTGAATCACCTAAAGAGCTAATAAATGTGGTTTTGAGCAGGTTTTGAGCATTTTGAGGGGTGCAGTTTTTAAAATGGTGTCCTTTTTGAGTGTTTTCTGTCATATGAACCCCTCAAATTTTACATTTCACTTTCTCCATTTACCCTTGTAAAAATACAACATTTGGGGCTAAATTAACATTTTTGTGTGAAAAATTAAAATTCTTATTTTCTCCTTCCACATAGCATTAATTCATGTGAAGCACCTAAAGAGGTAATAAATGTGGTTTTGGGCAGGTTTTGAGCATTTTGAGGGGTGCAGTTTTTAAAATGGTGTCCTTTTTGAGTGTTTTCTGTCATATGAACCCGTCAAAGTCACTTCTAACGTGATGTAGCCACTAAAAAAAAAACATTTTTTTTTGTAAATTTTGTTCAAAAAATGAGAAATTGCTAATCAACTTTTAACTCTTCTAACTTCCTAGCCAAAAAATTATAATTAAAAAATAATGCAAATTTAAAGTAGATATGAGATGTTATTTTTGGTACAGCATGACAAAGGTTTAAGGTTTAAGGATATAAAAATTCAAAGTTTGAAAAATGCAGACTCTTCCAAATTTTTGTGAAATTTCTGATATCTTCACGAATAAAAGCAAAATAAATTTGACCCAAATTTACTACTAACAAAATGTAAAATGTGTCATGAAAAAGCATCTCATAATCACAATAATTTGTTGAAGTGTTCCAGAGTTATTACCACATAAAGGGACAGTGCTCAGAATTGAAAAAAATGGCCTGGTCAGGAAGGTGAAAACGGGTGAAGAGGTAAAAGTTTATTTGCAGCTCTTCCTGGTATTCTGAATATAATATCAGAAAAACATAACTGACAGCAAGGTGAGCAACCTCTTCTTATCTTAGTAATAGTGATGAGCGAACGTGCTTGATGATACTCGGATGTCACTTGAGTAACTGGGTGCTCAGATATGCTCGGCACATGTCAAGCTTTGGCTGGTGCTCAGATTGAATGCTCAAATCCCCGTCCCGTATATTTGGCACCTCTTACACAGCCAATAAACATGCTGGAATTTTCTGTACTGGAATACCATAGCCATCTTGGTAGTGGCATTACTGTGATTGGCTAGCTGCATTACCTCATCATAGGTTAAAAAAGGACTGGTGCCGCCATGCTTGGCACACTGACACCATAGCACAGCTCAGGGACAGTTCTTATTGGAGTGAGAGAGTAGTTGTCCAGATCTGTGTGTAGTTTTAATCTGCTACTGGTTATACTTTACTGAGCCATCAAGCTAAAAGTCTTTCATAGACCTAATCTTGTGGTTTGCCATTTCTATGTGATACATACTGCATTTAGCCTTTGGACAGCTGGAGCAGGAAGAGTAGCTGAATACAGCTTCTAGGCAGGGATTAGGACTTTGCAGTCCGTTGCTAAATATATAGTTGTTGCAGATGACCACATTTTTTGGGGGGTGAAAAAATTAACTGTATTGTCATCCATACAGTTTTGTGTGCTTTGTGTAAAATTACAATGGATTAACATTTTTAAAAACTGCTTGGCTTGCTACACTTCATATCATTTTTTGATCCAAAAATTGACTATTCTCATCCATACAACTTAACCTGCTTTGTGTGAAATTACAGTGGTTTGTAATTTTTGGAAAACTACATGTGCCCAAATTTATTTTTTTATTCGAAAAAAAAATTAGTTACAATTAATCAAGGAAATTTGGTTTCTAGAGACCTAGAAATTACAAAATATGTAAGGTGTGCAGGAAGGGATGGGGAAGTCGAAATTCTGATGATGGTGCATGCAGATGACAAGGGCATGAGGAAGGTGCGACTGCACTTATTGCTGGAGCACAAGCAGCATGCCCATTAATGACACATAGGTTCCTATTCCAATTTGCAGGGAGACACGGGAAACCACTTCTGAAGCTTGAGCAGTGTGATCAGGTGAATGCTTCACAAATGCTTGCAAGCACCACCCAGTTTTCCACACGATCCAGTCTCCCCACCCAAGAGTATGGATCACTTAATGATCACCCTGATTCTCCTTCATTCCACCATGTTTATTCTCATGAGACTAGTGATCCAACACTAGAGCAATCTGAGTAGCTCTTTACATAATCATGTCTTGATTGTGGCCTTTCATCCTTCATGTTACAAGAGGAACAGGAGGACATTCTGTTTAGTGATGCACAAAACTTAGAGCAGCTACAGTCAGAAGAAGATGACGGTAGGGAACAGCAAATTTTGTTTAAGGTCATAGATGATAATGAGAGACAGTTGCCAATAACTCAGGTTGTTGTTAAGTCACCAAGAGGACCAGGGTGCAGCGGTGGAAGATGAGGTATTGGATGACTGAGTCATTGACCAAACCTCGGAAGCTGGCATGCAAAGTGAGGCCAGCAGCGCTAAGTGCACTTTATTTCAATAGATATAAAAACACCATTTTCCCAGTGAAGCAAATGGCCAATGCCAAAATATAGAAATAGACCTAAACTGAGATGCTGCAAAGCCCTGGGATAAGCCTTTCTGACATCTTTCTAACCGTGGAGGTTGGCACCCTAGGGATCCCGATTTTTTGGCGCCCCCACACAGCGAGGACGTCCCTTGCTGCCCTGCCGATCCCTGATATCACAGGTATGAAAACAATGATCGACAGTGCAGAGATGAATGGTAAAAATGCCCTAGAGCTACTGCAAACAATCCCAGAAAAAGATTAATTTAAAAGCAAATTACCACATCATGACATAATAGGTCCACCATATTGCAATAAATGTGCCCTAACATTGGAGCATACATATAGATTAGAAAAGTGGCCACGTATCATATGTGGAGTCACCCCAATGCATTTCCCCGCACCAGCGGTTCATTAGGAGGCATAAAGGATTCAAGTGATGTCCATCATGTCGGATACCAAGATGAGATGGCACCAGAGGTCAGAGGAGGACGGACTTATAAAGCCCACCGATATTTACTGCAATGAGCCTCACCTGCCCGATCGCAAGCATTCAAATCACAGAAAGAAAACATGGTTAGTCCCACACGTGCCGCAGAGGATCACTCACATTTGCGCATCCAGGTGTTCAATACCGTCAGAGCCCCGCGTGCGTTCCAGTGAGGAACGCAAACAAAGATGGCCGCGTGAGCTTCCGGAATACGTCACATACCCATTGCGCATGCCCGTAAGCCAGTGCAATCACCATAGGGCTAGAAGCAAAGATGGCCACGATCGCACATCAGATATAGACTGCGCATGCCCAGAAGCCAGAACAATCACGTAGGGCCAGAAGCAAAGATGGCCGCGATCGCACATCAGATATAGGCTGCGCATGCTCATACACTTAATAGTCGTGCGCAGAATTCCAAATCAGTCATAAGCGCGTCACATCCTGGCTGCGCAACCCCACATCATACATTGTTAAGCGCAATACGCAAAGCAGATAAATATATGTAGATAGAAAAATTGTGTCTCAATAGAAGGGCATTTCAGACACGGCACACTCAACACATAATATATGATAAACATAAGGGCCTATCGTACAGGTCCACAGAATAAAAATTAAAGAGGAGTAAAAAATGGAACTATTAAATATTACATAGGACGGATGGTGAAGAGTCAAATATAAATACCTAGATAAAGCCACACAATATGGCACATGTATCAAACATGTTATGACATACCATTATATTCCCCCATGTAAACCTCAAGGAATGGGCACATTTATCAAATCAGGAGATATTAAATAAAACAGGTATAAGACATACACTCATTCATCCCATCAGGGGAAAGGGACTGTAATCTAAAGATCCATTCACATTCCCGTATCCAAATGATTTTATCCAAATTCCCTCCCCTCACTCTAGGTTTTATAATCTCTATCATGTTAAAGGTGATCTCATTCAGATGGCCATTATGGACAGCATTCATATGTCGGGTAACCGGGGTATCCCGTTTGTTCTTAATATCGCCCAGATGCTTGCCCACTCTTACTCTAAGTTCTCTCGTGGTTTTACCCACATAGTCCATGGGGCATGTGCATGTTGCTTTATAAACCAAACCTGTTGATCTACAATTCCCAAAATCTCTAAGACAGAAAACCTTTCCATTGGTCGTGCTAATAAATGTTTTGTATTGGGTCATTGCACCAAATCTGGAACAGTTGCCACATCTAAAAAAAAACAAAGGTTTTCTATCCAGCCAGGTGCCCGTTTCAGTCGGCCTCTGATATAGACTATGTACAAGATTGTCTCCTATTGACCTTCCCTTTCTATAGGTGAGACTTGGTTTCTGTGAGATGAGGCCTCTCAGACTGGGGTCAGCCAGTAAAATACCCCAGTGTTTTTTGATGACCCTATAGACTCTATCCGACTGTCCGTCATAGGTACCGATAAGCCTCATCAAATTCTCATTAGCTACATCCTGTGCCTCTTTCTTCTGGAGAAGGGAGGACCTCTCAACATGAAAAGCCTCATCCCGTGGTCCATTTAGTACGTGTGCAGGATAGCCCCTCATTCTGAATCTATCATAGAGGTCATTAGCCTGTCTCCTAAAGGTACCAAAGTCGGAACAGTTTCTCCTGATTCTGAGAAACTGGCCCTTTGGTATTCCCTTTTTGAGTGGGGCCGGATGGTGACTGGTCCATCTCAACAGGCTATTGGTTGCAGTAGGCTTCCTAAAAGTACAAGTACTAATACCACCATCAGGTTTCTTAGATATAGTTAAATCCAAAAAATTAATAGTCGTGGCCTGGCACTCAGATGTTAAGCTTAGACCAATGGAGTTCACATTTATACTCTCAATGAAATGGAATTCTGAAATTCTGCGCACGACTATTAAGTGTATGAGCATGCGCAGTCTATATCTGATATACGAACGCAGCCATCTTTGCTTCTGGCCCTACGGTGATTGTACTGGCTTCTGGGCATGCACAGTCTATATCTGATTTGCGATCGCAGCCATCTTTGCTTCTGGCCCTACGGTTTTTGCACTGGTTTTTTGGCATGCGCAATGGGTATGTGACGTATACCGGAAGCTCACCCGGCCATCTTTGTTTGCGTTCCTCACTGGAATGCACGTGGGGCTCTGACGGTATTGAACACCTGGATGCGCAAATGTGAGTGATCCTCTGCGGCACGTGTGGGACTAACCATGTTTTCTTTCTGTGATTTGAACGCTTGTGATCGGGCAGGTGAGGCTCATTGCAATAAATATCAGTGGGCTTTATAAGTCCATCCTCCTCTGACCTCTGGTGCCATCTCATCTTGGTATCCGACATGATGGACATCACTTGTATCCTCTATGCCTCCTGATGAACCGCTGGTGCGGGGAAACGCGTTGGGGTGATTCCACATATGATAAGTGGACACTTTTCTAATCTATATGTATATTCCAATGTTAGGGCACATTTATTGCAATATGGTGGACCTATTATGTCATGATGTGGTAATTTGCTTTTAAATTAATCTTTTTCTGGGATTGTTTGCAGTAGCTCTAGGGCATTTTTACCATTCATCTCTGCACTATCGATCGTTGTTTTCATACCTGTGATATCAGGGATCGGCAGGGCAGCAAGGGACAGTCCTCGCTGAGTGGCGGCGCCAAAAAAATCGGGATCCCTAGGGTGCCAACCTCCACGGATAGGAAGGTATCAGAAAGGCTTATCCCAGGGCTTTGCAGACAGGGTTTGAAAGATATGGGCAGCATTCAGGACTGTAAGGGCAGTAGCAAGCCAAGGAATGGTGTTTTTATATCTATTGAAATAAAGTGTGTTTTATAGGGATTATATGTTCACTTTTTTATAATAGTAATTCCTAAAAATAATTTGTTTTTTTCAAACAGCGGCGCTAAGTGGCAGGGATCGGCACCACTGAAGCAGTCAGGAAGTGGGTAGAGCAGTGGGAGAAGGTGGGCCTCTGTTTCACAGAGCACAGACACTCGTGAATTTCCCCGTTAAAGAGTTACATGCTCCCCGGTCTGGTACTTTTTTAAAGAGGGTTCTAAGTCCAAAAAAATTGTCATTTGCAACCTGTGAAATGGCAAGATCATCAGGGGCCAGACCACTAAGAGCCTAACCACTCTAAGCACATGTCATCTAAGCACCGGACTCAGTGGGTCAAATGCCTGGGTCCACAATTGGTGGCAGCAGTTGACACCACTGCATCTTCCCCTGTACTAGGTGCTTCCCAATCCCCATTTGTACATATAAGCCAGCAGAATTGCTTTACCCAGACAGCTCACATCATTGAAGAGTGCTCCTAATTGCTCCAACAACGTGACATGCTTTGCCAGTAAAATGAAGAGCAATAAGGGAAAAAGGAGAGTTACAGCATGCAATATAGCAATATCTTTATAGATTTTATTACATATTTATAGATACCTATGATTGCTTCATTTGTGGCTTTATAAAAGTAATAATCTAAACATTTTCTTCACTGACACAAAGTCCTATGTTCATTTTTTTTTTTACCTTAGAACACACACCATTTTTTTTAAGTAACCAAACTCTGTTCAAATCAACTTCTACCACAAGCGTCTTGTATTAGATATAATCTTTTACGCATTACAATCATGTTTTCTAATTATATATTCAGAATGATGGGATTCCCAAAAACAAAACATAATTACATTATTTGGTATTTCCATATTATTAAAGAGAATCATTAAGTCCTTGGCAATCATCAGATTTTGGCAACTGTGAACATATTCCGTTCCACAAGCTTTACAAAGTAAATGAGTAAGAAGCAGTAAAATGTCAAGGCTTTTACATATTCATATGTTTCTATTTGATTTGTTCTTTTCTTTGTTGTTTTCACATATTCATTTAAAACATAAGCTTTTCTTCATGTTTAGTACATTAACGCTAGGAAACAGAAGAACACTTGTTATATTTTCCGGTTTTTACATTTATAAAAAGTCCAATGTACTGTAAAATGAGAATATAAGCCTATGTCCTTGTACATTGCTTGTCTCTTCATTAACCTCTACTTTGTCATATTCCCTAATCTTATCCCAGAGATAACATTAGGGAATATGACAAAGTTCTGAGGGCACGTCAAAATGACGCACAGGAACGCATCCGCATACAACGCATGTCCCTGCGTACATGTGAGCAGGTAGGAAGATGCAGTAACGGGTCAGAGACAGAGCAAATGTTAACATGGGGTTTAATTTAACAGGAATACTCCTCGCAGGGAGAAAACAGATAAAACAATATAAAGGAACACAGGGGACGTAACTCGGGGGAAGCGGGTGTGAAGTATAGGGTAGGAAGTTCAAGGATACCATCTCTATGCTGATGACACCCAATTATACGCTTCTTCTCCTCACATCACGCCAGCCTTTCTAGAAAACACTGGCGATTGTCTAAACGCTGTGTCTAATATCATGTCCTCACTATATCTGAAACTGAACCTGTCAAAGACTGAACTCCTGGTGTTTCCTCCCGCTACTAATGTACCTATACCCGACATTGCTATTTCTGTGTGTGGTTCCACTATTACTCCCCAGCAACATGCCCGCTGTCTTGGGGTCATACTTGATTCCGAGCTTTCCTTTGCCCCCCACATTCGATCACTTGCTCGCTCTTGTCATCTGCACCTCAAAAACATTTCTAGAATTTGACCTTTTCTTACTTTTGACTCTGCAAAAACTTTTACTGTTTCTCTTATTCATTCTCGTCTCGACTATTATAACTCTCTTCTAATCGGTCTCCCTCTTACCAAACTCTCCCCTCTCCAATCTGTCTTGAATGCTGCAGCCAGGATCATATTCCTCACCAATTGTTACACCGATGCCTCTACCTTGTGCCAGTCATTACACTGGCTACCCATCCACTCCAGAATTCAGTATAAACTTATTACCCTCACCCACAAAGCCCTCCATGGCTCAGCACCACCCTACATCTCCTCCCTTGTTTCAGTATACCACCCTACCCGCGCCCTCCGTTCTGCTGATGACCTGAGGTTAGTATCCTCAATAGTCAGAACCTCCCACTCCCGTCTCCAAGACTTTACACGTGCCGCGCCAATTCTTTGGAATGCACTTCCCAGGTCAATACGATTAGTCCCCAATCCCCACAATTTTAAGCGTGTCCTGAAAACGCATTTATTCAGACTGGCCTATCGCCTCAACATATTAACCTAACCTATCCCTGTGTGGCAGAGCCAAAAGTTTTACCATAACCAGGTTCCCAGCATCATGTTCCCACATGCTTTATGCATCCATTAGCCCTCTGTGTCTGTACTGTTACACACTTAACATTATGGCTGGTCCATACAATCAGAGCAACTGTTACCACCCACCTTTCGTGTCTACCTCTTTCCTCATAGACTGTAAGCTTGCGAGCAGGGCCCTCACTCCTCTTGGTATTTGTTATAATCTACTGTATGTGATTATTGTTATGCTGTAATGTCTATTGTCTGTACAAATCCCCTCTGAAATGTAAAGTGCTGCAGAATATGTCGGCGCTATAAAAATAAAATTTATTATTATTATAAGGATAGCAAACGTATCAGTCTGACGACTTCAGAATGTGGTTAGTTCAGGATGTGGACGTTGGTGCCAAAGCAGTGGCACATAAGGGGTCCGGTGTGGTCCTGGAAAAGATGGCGTCCTGGATCCTGGCGGTAGAGGTGATTCCTCGTGGTCTGTTGTAGTCCTGGAAAAGATGTTATCTTGACTCCTGGCAGCGACGGTGATTCCTTGTGGTCCGGTCGGTGATCGGTGTGTCAGGAAATGTTAAGCCAGACAGAGCACAGTCTTTCCCCCTGTCAGCGTACAGGGACAATGAGCCACTCGATTCAGGTGCAAAGGGAAACCCCTCACAGCGGGTGTCCGAATTCTCCCATCATTGCGTGTGCAGGCTAATGTCCTGACTGGGTGTCCTGTCACTCACGTTTAGCGATGTCGGCGGGTGGCCAGGTATGTCGTTGTTGGCAGTATCTGTTAACAGCTTTTAGCCTCTGCTGGTTTTTGCCCACTCTGGCAGTTGGCCCCCCACAGAAGCCCTGACACTGCCCTCCTGTGTGATGCACGTTCCCACGGCAACTAACTGATTTGCCGTGAGCTGTGGCCCTTTCATCTTAGCCACGCCCTCTACTCCTAGGTGCAGAGGTCAGTCTGGGGCTTTAGGCTTTCCCCCATAAAACCTGGGTGACAGCCCCGACAGTTCCGGATCCGTCACGGAGTAGGTAGGCCTGGTCTGGGTTTTCCCCTTACATTCACAATGTTATATATAGGTATGCAGGATGCATGTGGAAGTAGGCGGATCTTAAGGGAAGAAGAATGCAGCCCTACGCTGCGGACACAAACGCTAGTGTGTAACCAGCCTGAACCACATACAGTATAACGCCCACATGTTTGGCATTTCACTAGTAATGAGAGCCCTAATTTATGGGTGCATATATCCAGAAGCATGAGCTTGGCATATTATACTGGTCACTACAAAGTACGAGTCCCTACAATGGCAGTTTTCTAGAAAACACCCATGGAGTCAAAATCGTCACTACACCTGTAGAATTCATTTCAAAAGGGGTATAATTTCCAAAATGGGGTCACTTGAGGGAGGATTCTGCTCTCCAAGCACTTAGGGGCTTTTGGCCAGTGTGAACATGTGTTTATGTGCTGCATGTGTGCCAACTCAGACCAAGCTCAATTTTTGTGTTTTTCTTTGCATTTTTGCATTCTGTGCAAGCTGGGGTGTGGCCTCCCTCTGCTGAGCTGGAAATTGTATTTAAAGGCTTCCCTATATTGGTGTTCACTGGTTGGGACCCAGTCCTTTTGTTTGCCCTTAGTTATTCATTGAGGTCAACTCTGAAACATGGTAAGGTTTTTAATATTAGACAGTGTAGGACTGTAGTGTAGTGTAGTCACGTTGATGCTATTTTTTTATCAAAAATCGTATTACTAAGGCTGGTTTCACACTTGCGTTTTTTTCGCTTTTTTGTGCAAAAAAAGCATGCGTTTTTTTTTCCTATTCTTTACATGGGTGCGCATACACATGCGTTTGTACACGTTTGTATGCGCATGCGTTTTTTTGTAGTGTGCGCTCAGGCACACAAAATGCACTCTGTTGCATTTTTTGTGCGTTCGACTTGTCCCAAAAAATCGCATGCACACGCAATGCGGGTTTTTTTCACCCAATCACCCATTATAGTCTATTGGTGCACTGACGTAAAAAAACGCATGCAAAACCGCAAAAAATGCACAAAAACGCATGATGCGTTTTTTATGTGCGTTTGCACTGCACATGGTGCGCAGCGCAAAAAAACGCAAGTGTGAAAGTAGCCTAAGGACTCTGTGTTATTTAAATGCACTTTTGCTTTTTACTTAGTTACAGCAGGGTTTTTGCTCATTTCGTCTTTTGCACTTAGGGGTTCTCTGTATATGGAGTCTGCAAATATTTCTAGGAAAATCTGCGCTCCAGGAGGCAAATGGCGCTCGGTCCCTTCCGAGTCTCTCCGTATGGTTAAGCAGTACTGTACAGCCACGTATAGGGTATTTTTACACTGAGCAAAAATTGTGGCACAAAGTTTGGTGCCATTTTTACCATTTCCCCAGTATGAAAATGTAAAATTTAGGGCTAACACACAATTTTGGTTGTAAAAATGCAAATTATTTTTTCTTCACTGCCAAATGTTATAAAATTCTGTGACATACCTATGAGGTCAATATGATCACTGCACCCCTAGTTGAAATTTTTGAGATGTTTAGTTTGTAAAATGGGGTCACTTATGGGGGGTTACATGTTACATGGCACCATCAAACCAGTGCAGCAAAATCTCCACTGTAATATGGTGCTACTTCCCTTCTGACCTTTGCACTGTGCTTCAAAAGTAATTTTCGACTACATATGGGCCATCTGTAAACTCAGGAGAAATTGCACAACAAGGTTTGGGGTCCATTTTATCCTGTTACTCTTGTGAAAATACAAAATATTGGGCTAAAAAAACACTTTTGGAAAAACGGGATTTTTTTTATTTTCACGGCTCAACGTTATAAACTTCGGTGAAGCACCTGGTGGTTCAAGGCGCTCACCACGCATTTAAATAAGTTCCCTGAGGGGCCTAGTTTCCAAAATGGTGTCATTTTTTGGGGGGGTTCACTGTTTAGGCACATCAGGGGGCAGGGGCTCTCCAAAAGCGACATGGTTTTCACTAGTTATTCCAGCAAATTTTACAGTACATTCAAAAAGAAAAATGGCGCTCCTTCCCTTCCAAGCCCTGTCGTGTGTCCAAACAGGGGTTTTCCCCCACATATGGGGTATCAGCATGCTCAAAAGAAATTGCACAACAAATTGTATGGTGCAACTTCTCCAGTTAACCTTATCAAAATAAAAAAAAATGTGTCTAAAGGAAATTTTTTGTGTAAAAGGTTATATGTTTATTTTTTCCTTCCACATTCCATAAATTCCTGTGAAGTACCTGAAGGGTTAATAAACTTCTTGAATGTGGTTTTGAGTACCTTGAAGGGTGAAGTTTTTAGAATGGTGTCACTTTTGGGTATTTTCTGTCATATAGAAAAAAAATGGTTTTGTAAATTTTGTTGTGAAAATGAGAACTTGCTGGTCAACTTTTAACCCTTATAACTTCCTAATAAAAAAAATTATCTTTCAAAAATGTGCTGATGTAAAGGCATGGGAAATGTTAGTTATTAACTAATTTGTATGACATGACTCTCTTATTTAAGGACATAAAAATTAAAAGTTTAAAAATTGCTAAATATTCAAAATTTTTACCAAAGTAACAAATTTTTCACAAAGAAAAGGAAGTCCTATCAAAGAAATGTTACCACTATCATGATGTACAATATGTCACAAAAACAATCTCAGAATCGGTGGAATCCATTGATGCGATCTAGAATTATGACTTCATAAAGTGACAGTGGTCAGAATTGTAAAAATTTACCTAGTCAGGAAGGTTAAAACAGGCTTCGGGGTGAAGGGGTTAAAAGATGCAGAAAAGTAAGAATGCTTTCAAAAATGGAGTGTTGCTAGTTTAGTTTTATCAATTAACAAAATGCAAATCAATATTTGGTGGTACGACCATCCTTTGCCTTCAAAACAGCATCAGTTCCTCTAGGTATTCTTGCACAAAGTTTTTGAAGTAACTCTGCAGAATGGTTGTACTAAAGATCTTGAAAAACTAACCACTGATCTTCTATGGGTGAAGGCTTGTGAAAATCCGTCTGGCTCTTCATATAATCGCAGACATAATTGATAATGTTGATATCACGGCTAAGAGGGATTTATATAATCACTTTCAGGATTCCTTGTTCTTCTTTTTGCTGCATATTGTTCTTAAGGACATTTGCTGTATGTCTGGGGGGTCATTGTCTAGCTGCAGGATGAATTTGGAGTTAATCAGACACCTCTATGATGGTATTGAATGATGGATAAGTATCTGCCTTCATTTCTGAGCATTAAGGACACAAAATCCCCAAATACAAGGTGGGCCATTTATATGGATATACCTAATAAAATTGGATGGTTGGTGATATCAACTTCATGTTTGTGGCACATTAGTATATGGGAGGGGGAAACTTTTCAAGATTGGTGGTGACCATGGTGGCCATTTTGAAGTTGGCCATTTTGGATCCAACTTTATTTTTTCAAATGGGAAGAGGGTCATGTGACACATCAACCTTATTGAGAATTTCACAAGAAAAACAATGGTGTGCTTGGTTTTGATGTAACTTTATTCTTTCATGAGTTATTTGCAAGTTTATGACCAATTATAAAATGTGTTCAAAGTGCTGCCCATTGTGTTGGATTGTCAGTGCAACTCTCTTCTCCCACTCTTGAGTCCCAGTGATTGCTGACAGTTCTAATCTGATGACACTACTGTACATATTCCAATTTGAAAGGGAAGTAAGCATGTGTCACTCATCTGTTGTAACAAATTTCCTTGGCTTGCTACTGCCTTTACAGTCCTGAATGCTGCCCATATCTTTCAAACCCAGTCTGCTTTGAAACCTTTGCCTGTAAGGGTCCTTGTGATGCAGAATTACTATATATTATTTTCATAATTATAGCACCCTAAGCAGATGCCTACTTGCATAAATGTTGTCTCCTATTGTTTCTTTGGCATCGTCCTTCTTTCTTAAGAATGTTAATATCTTGCAAGGATCACTGCCACTCAACTGAGATAATGCAGCACATGGATATTGCAGACCATTGTAGAAACTTCTCAGTTCATTTCATATTCAGATATGTGGTATTACTATGCCTGAACAAAAAAGGTTTCACTTCTGTGTGTTGCCATTTTTTTTTACTGATCCTTTTTCTCACTTACTTTGACTTTACAGTTGTGCTTTACCCATCTACTTTTATCCCAACCGTGTCGGAATACCACCAGCCCTGAACTAAGGTTGTGACTTTGTCTTTCTTGAATTGCATTGTGCCTGACCTCTGCTTTCATTGCACTTTTTATAGGCTACAAACTGTCTCAAATCCGAGGCTTCTTCAAGATCTGGGAAGCTGGTTTAGAACTTGTGAAATTCTTTGAGACTCTCAAGGTGAAATAAATGGATTTTGCTATGCTCTATTTAGCAAATAGTTGGAAACAAGGTGGTATGACTTATAAGAAGCTATACTTGTAGTATGGATGAAACTTAGTATATTAAACTTGTATTATGAGGCGCTAATAAATTTTTCATTCAAATACTTTCTCCATATAATGTGTTAAAAAAAAAAAAAAGATTAGAACTACAGATGAGAGAAAAAGTTGAATGTACTTTACATACATTCAACTTCTGTTATGTTATTTCTAATTTTTTCTTTTGTTCCTTATTTACACAATAGCTGGATAATGTATTTGAATGAAAAAATTATATTAATGCCTTCTAATAAAAGTTATGGATCAACTTCTATTGAATAAAAAGTATGACACTCTTCATGGAAGAATCTACATTATACAGATGTTATACTAATTACAGCTTCTGTTTAGGATACAAAAAATTTAATAGACAAATTAAAGAAAATTAAAGAATAAAGAAGGATTTAAAAAGTGGCATACAATTAAAGAAAAAAGTGGAAGGGTATAAAAAGTTGCATAATTAATCGAAAACTATACATTTCTGATATAAGTAGTACAGGTGATTATTGGTTAAGTGTTGGGAAATATTTGCCATGTACAATTTATATTATTTTATGATAAAAATATCAATAATCCATAATTTCCCTCGGGATCAATAAAGTGTATCGTATCATATAAGATGAAGATGTAATAATATCAAGCACAATCAGTAAATTACACTTACTTTATCTGTCGGTCCAGGCACGTAAAAATTTCCAACATAGAAAGGAAAGGTCTGAAGTTGAAAAGAAAGTAAGGCAGGGAGAATAAAAATAAGTTGAATTTAAGTATTAAACATTCCCCAATGCCTTTCAGCAATGTGAGCAGCAGGCTGGGTTATGTTTTCTGAATGAAGCTTTGATTTAGAAAAAGTGAATAGGTCATTGAATAATTGGGATCAGCCCCAAACAGCTAATATCCCTGCAGCTAGGAAGAGTGACCATCACATTATACATAACTTAAAAACCACACTCAAGACAGGAATTCCTAGGTTTACTATCATGTGATAGAGTTCCCAAGCTTCCTTATGCAATGTATTCCAATGAGGGAGAGTAAAGGAAATATTGCAGAATTTAAAAG
Organism: Dendrobates tinctorius; assembly: GCF_039654945.1. NCBI lineage: Eukaryota > Metazoa > Chordata > Amphibia > Anura > Dendrobatidae > Dendrobates > Dendrobates tinctorius. Next base: position 2,540,384 of record NW_027361789.1, on the reverse strand, counting down.
GGTGAGAAATGTATACCACTAAAAAGTAAACTGTTGGCACGCATGGAGTGTTAGAAGCCAACTGCAATGTTTGCACATAAAATACTAGAGCTACACAAGTGAACTCAAAATGTTTTAACAATTTGTTCCATGTGTCTTAAATTTAACATTTAGACTTCACTCTAAGAGTATTTGGTGCATATTTTATGTTGCAGGTTTTCTTCTGCGTTTCTGTACCAATTCGCTAAATTACAATACTTGCATTTTTTATTGTGCTTTTATATTTTTTTTTCTATTATGAAATATTAATTCCAGCTCACCCAGTTGCTCTATGTCATCCACCTGAGGCTCAGACACCGGCCTCGCCCTGGCCTCACATCAAAGATAATAGAAAAAATTGGAGTCCGGCTCAACAGGACTGGATTTTCCTTTTCTTTTTATTTTTCAAAAGAAATTATAGTGCATACAAAAGAAAAATGTACATCTCCCAAGATCTCATTCTGCACATGCGCCGCCTCCAGCAGCCATTTTCATGAAGATAAACTCGTCAGATTCATTACAGCAATGGAAGTGCGAGGGCTTCGGCCTTTCACCAAATGACGGTGGAGTCCCCGCACCACCGATCATCTGCAAAAGTGCCGTGCACCAGCCCAGGATGGATGTGCGGGGGCTCCGGGATTTCTACTAATGCCGGCAGAGCCCCCGCACCACTGATCAACTGCCAAACTGCCGTGCATCGGCCTGGGATGTGTCTCCTGGTAAGTGCATCCTGACCATAAGACGCACCCCTATTTTCCTCAAAAAATTCTGGGAAAAAAGTGCGTCTTATGGTCCGAATAATACGGTAAGTTTACAGGGAAAATCAAATAAAATGCATATTTACTGCATGAACAAATGACATGTTGAGGATTTCAGAAACACACTGTAGGTCAGTTTATGCAGAAATAGAAAAAGCACTGGTCATAAGGCTACTATAAATCTCATATATTTTAACGCTGCAGTTTTTGCGAGTGTTAAAAATGCAGCGAAGACACATCGTGGTAACTTGGCCTTAGGCAGGTTTTGCACAATATTTAATAGCATTTTTGTGCAGTTTTTTTGCTAGCGTTATAGAGAAATGGTTGCATACACAGCCTTTTGGTTTGTGGTTTTCTACTTTTTATAGCAACTGTTGTTTTTTTTATGTTTTGTCTTGATAGATTAAGCAATAAAATGTCTGAGGAAAATGAGACATAAAGCCACCAAAAAGTAAATACCTACTGTAAATCTATAGAATTTATTAACCTAACAGGTTGCAATAAAATCTCAAGGCCCAATATAACATTGGTACAATGTGATAGGCCATCAAAAATTGATGTTAATATTATGTATGAAAGAATAAAACTTTGCACTCAAATTCCCATTGGTGATTATTTTTATGTAGTCAATCCACACGATACATTTCTGTATCTTTTTTAAACACTGATTGCCATGTAGAAAATTAAAGCTAATGAAAAACAAGGATGCATAAATGGCAACACAACCTCAACTGAAGATTAAATTTTTTTTTTTTCCTATGTGACAAGCAATATTTGACAAAAGGCCTAAAAATTGCATTTTTAATGTAATTATTATTTATTTAACGGACTTTGACACGGTCAGGAGCAATGGAAAATTGATGGATTTTTATTATTAATATTATTATTATAGCGCCATTTATTCCATAGCGCTTTACATGTGAAAATGGGTATACATAAAAAAACAAGTACAATAATCGTAAACAATACAAGTTACGACTGGTACAGGAGGAAAGAGGACCATGCCCGTGAGAGCTCACAATCTACAAGTGATGGATGAGGGAGGATACAATAGGTAAGGGCAGAGCTGGTCGTGAAGCTGTTTGGTGGATCCGTGGTTACTGCAGGTTGTAGGTTTGTTGGAAGATGTAGGTGTTCAGGTTCCTTTTCAAGGTTTCCACAGTAGGTGAGAGTCTGATATGATGGTATAGATAGTTCCAGAGTAGGGGAGATGCTTGGGAGAAATCTTGTATGAGATTGTGGGAAGAGGAGATAAGAGGAGAATAGACAAGGAAAATCTTGTGAGGATCGAAGGTTGCATGCCAGTAAATACCGGGTGATGAGGAGGAGACAAGTTGTGGATGGCTATGTATGCCATGGTTAGAGTTTTGAACTGGAGTCTCTGGGTAATGGGGAGCCAGTGAAGGGAATGACAGAGGGGAGAGGCTGGGAAATAGCAGGGGTATAAGTGGATTAGTCAGGCAGCAGAGCTGAAAATAGATTGGAGGGGTGCAAGAGTATTACAGGGAATACCACAAATCAGGAGGTTGCAGTAGTCAATGCGGGAGATGATGAGGGCATGCACTAGAGTTTTTGCAGATCCTAGGTTTAGGAATATATGGATCCGGGGAATATTTTTGAGTTGAAGCCGGCAGGAAACAGAAAGGGGTTGGAGAAATCAGAGTCAAGGAATACTCCGAGGCAGTGAGCTTGTGGGACTAGGGAGAGTGAGCAGCCATTTACTTTAATGGATAGGTCTGTTAGGGCAGTTAAGTGAGCTGGGCGGAAAGATGATTAATTCTGTTTTATCCATGTTACGTTTTAGAAATCTAGCAGAAAAAGAAGGATGAAATAGCGGACAGACATTGTGGGATTCTGGTTATTAAGGAAGTGATATCTGGTCCAGAGATGAAGATCAGTGTGCCATCAGCATAGAGGTGATACTGCAAGCCATGAGATTCTAAGCTGTCCCAGGCTGAAGGTGTAAATGGAGAAGAGCAGGGGCCCTAAGACTTAGCCTTGCGGGACTCTGGCAGATAGGGGGTGAGGTGAGGAGGTGGTGTGCAAGTGGGAGATGCTTAATGTCCGGTCTGTTAGATATGATGGGTTCCAAGGTAAAGTCATGTCTGTGATGCCAAGATATGAGAAGGTCTGTAGTAATAGGGAGTGGTCCACTGTGTCAAAGGCAGAGGACAGGTCCAGGAGGAGGAGGACATAGTATTGTCACTTGGCTTTGGCAGTCAGTAGGTCATTGGTGATTTTAGTTAGGGCAGTTTTAGAGGAGTGATGCGGTCGGAAGCCAGATTGTAAGTGGGAGCAGGAAGAGAGGTGGGAGGACAGTTTGAAATGAACATGTTGTTCCAGTAGTTTTGAGGCATAGGGGAGACGTAATATGGGGTGATAGCTAGATACAGAGGATGGGTCAACAGAGGGCTTTTTGAGGATGGGTGTTATTGAGGCATATTTGAAGTATGACTGGAAAACACCAGCTGTTAGTGATAGGTTGAAGAGATGGGTTAAGGTTGGGATAAAGACTGTAGTGAGGTTTGGGATGTAGTGAGATGGGATAGGGTCAAGTGCACAGGTGGTGAGATGTGATTTTTAGTGTAGAGTGGAGAGTCAGTCGATCTTCTGTAATGGTGGAGAAGTTGGTTTTGGAGGAGGAGGGGTAAAGAGTTAGGAGGAGGGGCTCTGGGGGTTGTAGGTCAAAGCTTTCTCTGATGTTATCAATCTTCTGCTTGAAGAATGAGGCAAATTCTTCAGCTGAGATGAGTGGAGAGGGAAGAGGTGCTGGGGGACAGAGGAGAGAAATGAAGGTGTTGAATAGCTGTTTAGGGTAATGAGACAGGGAAGATATGAGAGATAAGTATGTTTGTTTTGCTGCAGGGAGTGTGAACTTTCCATCTCTGCTCAGCAACTCTGGAAATTCGCCTCATTTCTTTGGTCAGGCTGGTGTGCCAGGGTTGTCTGTTAATTTTGCGATCTTTGGCATGTGTGAGAGGGGTGACCGATTCAAGAGCTGCAGCTATTGTGATGTTATATAAAGCGGCATCCACATTGTGTAGGGGACTTATGTCTGTAAGAGGGAGAAGGATTCAGAGAGTGAGTGTGGAAAGAGGTGTTTGCGATTTCTGCGAGGGTGTGCAAGTTTGTGGGGCGGGGATTGTGGACCTGGAGAGGAGAGGGAAGATAATATAAGCATGTTGTGGTCAGAAAGAGGTAGAGGTGACTTAGAGAGGTTAGATAGGGATCAGAGGCGGGTGAAGATGAGTTCCAGTGCGTGGCCATTGTTGTGAGTGGCTGCAGAAGACCATTGAGCAAGGCCGAATTAGGAAGTGAGAGATAGAAGTTTAGTGGCAGCTGAAAGGGAAGTGTCAATGGGGATGTTGTAGTCACCCATGATGATAGTGGGGATGTCAGTGACCCCCATATAACACACAAACATCATCGGTGACTCCTATATGACTTGTATACATCAGTCTCAGTGACTCCTATATAATTTATATACATTAACCCCAGCATCTCCTAATCTGGTTATATATGACAGACTAAGTGTACCTTTTCTGATGTAAACAGCTTAATTAAGTATATAGTGTGGACCTGTGATATATATTATATAATGGTCTGTCTGTTTGTAATGTAGATATGTGTATATAATATGGTGGTGCTGTATGTATAGTTTATGATGTGGACTTCACACTACATAGTATAGAATATAGTGCGGAGCTGTGTGTGTGTATATATATATATATATATATATATATATATATATATATATATATATATATACAGTATATAACACAATATGTAGTGTTTACTCCTCAGGATATATACACAGTCACAACTCCACAGTATCACTCCACACACGCTGCACAGTACCAATTCTTCTAATTTGTATACTGGGTGTAATCCTCAGTATCTGTATTATTCTGTATATATACAATACACTGCACAGAACCACTTCTCTTGTCAGGTTATTTATACACTGTGCAGTACCATATCCTGTCCTGTATATATATATATATAATATACACTGCACTGTACCACTCCTCCTCTCCTGTATACTGGGTGTAATCCTCCGTATCTGTATAATTTTGTATATATGCACTGCACAGTACAACTCCTCCTGTCCTGCATACAGGGCGTAATTTTCAGTCTCTGTATTATTCTGTACTAGATGTGGGCCCGATGCTATTGCATCGGGAGGGCAGTGACATCATGATGGGGTCACCTCTGTGGCGCTGGGGGTGGCGACTGTCTCTTCCCCTCCACCACCTACCTCTGTGCAGTCACAGCCAGCAGGAAAGACGGTGGTTTGCGGCCTGTGCTGGAGATGGGGTGAGGGCGCCCGCACCCCATCTCCAGCACGGGCCACAAGCCGCCGTCTTTTCTGCCAGCTGTGACAGCACGGAGGTGGGTGGGCAAGCAGCAGTGGGATCCGGCGCAAGTAGTTAGGTGGCAGTGGGTCCTAGCGGGGGTCTGGTGGTGGGTCCTGGTGGGGGTCCAGCGGCAGGTCCAGCGGCAGCAGCGAGGGTGTCCGGCGTGGGTGTCTCAGCAGTGGTACAGCAAAAGGGACTGGTACCACCAGCAGGTGCCATATTGGAATACCCATCAATTGGGTATTCTAATATGGCGGTTGGCATACTTCCGGTGAGGCGCGGTGGATAGTGGGATTCGAGGACGTCCGGACGGAAGTGGATGACAGACAATTTTAGGTAAGTATATAATAGATATCACTTCACTGTACCAATTCTCCTGTCCTGTATACTAGGTGTAATGCTCAGTCTCTGTATTATTCTGTATATATGTGGCGCCCCTGAGGGTTCAGTCGCCACAGAGGTACTGCACCTCCTCCTGAGGTGTGGTACCCCACCATCCAGGTAAGGTGGAGACTCCTGACCACGCTCCAACACCTGCACCACACACCACAAAGTAATGTAGCAAAGCACCTTCGGTGGCTCCCTGCTTGGAGTGTAGCATAGAACCCCTTGGTGGCTCTCTGCTTGGAACACGAAACGTGCTGGGAGGTGGGTGGAGTTTAGTTCACCTAAAAGAGCGGGAAGAGTTGAGTTCAGTCAGTGAGTCCATGCACTCAGTCAAAGAGTGAGGATGTAGACGGACGGAGTGTGTGACAAAAGATCCCCGGGAGAGGGATGGAAGAAGGAAGTGCTGCAGCAGGCCACAGTGATCTGGGTCTTCTGGCACAGGAAAGAGACAGAGAAAGGAAGCTTGATTCTCCATTGGAAAGAAGGATTAGCACGGAACGTGAGGAGAATAAGAGAACAAGGACCAGGGTTAGAGGAGAACCCTTTTCAAGTTCTATGCACAAGGCCGGGGTCCGGTCCCCAAGGTTGTACGGATACTAATGGTCCTGCAGCAGACACCGGAGGAATAGAAGTAGTGACCACTTTATTCCTACACAAGACTTGGGGGCACAACAGCAACATATTAGTGAGCCAGGACTTAGTAGCAAGGAGTCCACGAAGCAGGCTACAGCTGTCTGCCATACAAGTAGAGTTCATAGGAAGGGGAAAGGGAAATTTGTGCTCACCAAAATAGTCCTGTAAGCCGGTCGTGCCTAGGGATCAAATGGCTGACCACCATGTGTTGCAAACATGAAGAGAGAAGGAAGATCCGGCACTGGAGACTTGATGAAATCCACGATAAGTTTTATTCACATAATTTCATGATAAAACCATAAAGGGGAAAACAGACCCCCCACTCCTGACGCGTTTCGAACCTTACACCAGGTTCTTCCTCAGAGACATGAAACAAAACAGTTCACAAAATGATTATAAACATTCCTAATCAGCAGAGGGACTCCACACATGTGTATAATCAAAGAGGCAGACAACTAAGCCCTCAAATCACTGGTGGAGTCACTCCCTTGCAAGAAGAAAGAAAGAAAAAAAGGAAAAGACCTATACAACAATGGACAAGACATAGAATAAATAAAAACATGTGCAATACACACGTATAAATGCATAAATACATAGCAACTATCAAATGACAAGCAACAAAAAAATAAAAAAATAAAAAAAACCCCAAAAAAAAAAAAAACCCCCCCCCCAAAAAAAAAAAAAAAAAAAACACCAAAAATCTCAGCACTCAATAGAAATACATAAGATCATTTCTATAATTTAGACCTTGCGGATATCGTGCATCAAGTGCAAGTATCCAGAAGGCTTCCCGACAGTGTAGTAAATGTTCCCAGTCACCCCCTCTGGGGGGTTTCAATACCCGTTCTATTCCCTTAACTTTAAGACTGCATAAATTACCCTTGTGTATTTCAAGGAAATGTTTGGACAAGCCAGACACATTCCTACGACTGGACATAGACTCTGGATTAGAAGCGGTGATGTGCTCACTTAGTCTCCTCTTCAGGCTGCGTGTAGTACAGCCAATGTAATATAAACTGCACAGTGTGCACTCTGCCATATACACTAAGTGTGTGGTGTTACAATTCATGTAGGTTTTAATTTTGTAGGTTTGTTGTGTACTAAAATTAACAAATCTATCTGTAATATCCATATAGCGGCACAAACCACACAATTTTTCACCACACTTATAATTGCCCAAGTAATTTAACCACGTAGGTTTAGTGCAATCAGACAAATACAATGAGGGAGACAAAAAATGACTCAAATTTTTAGCTCTCTTTGGAACACACCTATGTCCACCAGCCAATATCTGCGATAAGACTGGATCTTGATGCAGTAAGGGAAGATGTTTATTTATGATTTTAATAACACCCTTGTAATCTGAACTGAAAGCGGTAGAAAAAGTGGGAATATTTTTATTTTGATTAGTGTGTACCATGTCATTCTGCAATAAACTACTCCTAGTTTTGTTATCCACTTTCTTAATAGCCCTATTTAACATCCAGTTCTTATAACCCCTTTTTGATAGCCTGGTGCAAATTTTACGACGCTCGGATTCATAAAGAGCGTCATTAGAGCATGATCTTTTGGCACGGATTAATTCACCCAACGGTAAATTTCGTATCACATGTGGCGGGTGACAACTATCCGCATGCAATATGGCATTACCACTGGTATCTTTTCTATATGGGGAAGTATATATATTCCCCGTTTTGACATCTCCCATAATTTTAACATCCAGATATGTGGCACAAATGCCATGTATTTCGTGGGTGAATTTAATATTCAAAGAATTAGTCCCAATATACTCAAAAAACTCAAGCATGCCAGGAGAGGGAGATACATCACAACGATCAAACCACAAAAGGATCACGTCATCAATGTATCTCCCCCACCACAATACATTGTCTAAATAGGGATTATCCATAGTATATATATATTTGTTCTCCCAAAAGGAGATATATAAGTTGGCCAGAGTAGGAGAAAATTTTGACCCCATCGGGCAGCCACACACCTGAAGATAGTACTTAGTGTCAAATTTGAAAAAATTGGTGTTCAAAAGATGTTGTAAAGCCATAATGATAAATTTTTTAAGATCAGAACTGAAATTACTTTCTTCAGTCAAAATGGTGGAAACAGCAGATAATGCCAAACCATGAGGTATACATGAATATAGAGCAACAACATCACATGTTATCCATGTGTGGTGAGGCCCCCATGCAACCTCCTGAAGTGCCTGCAGAAGCTGTTTGGTGTCTCTAATGTGACCTGGTGTTTTCAAAACCAAAGGTTGTAATTTTCTATCTATCCACTCGGAGAGTTTTTCATTAACCCCTCCAATACCGGCCACTATGGGCCTGAAAGGTGGAGGAAACACGCCTTTATGAATTTTGGGTAAGGCGTGAAATACAGGACACACTGGTTTATCCACATATAAATAATCAGCCATGCGCTTGTCCAATACTCCCAAAGCAAGACCCTCCTGCAAAATCACAGATAAACCCTGCTGAATACAGCTTGTAGGATCACTGCACATCTGAATCCAACAGAGATTTAACATCACGTTCTATTGCCCTCTGGAAAGTATCCATAATGGGCACTCTAGATATCAGGGGATAAAAAGTGGGGTTAGATATCTGTACATTTGTGTCACATTGTACTGCTGTATGTTGATTTGTGTTCTCCAAACTAGACAACATGTCAAACAAAATTTGATCTCTAACAGGAGCAGCAAGTGGCAACAAATCAACATTGTTTGAACTCAAGGATGATATATCAGAAAATTGATTACCAATACCAGAATCAGGAGTAAAGAAATGTCTCTTAACTGTTAATAATCGCACGAATCGATTGACATCACATAATATTTGAAACAAATCCCCTCTACATGTAGGAACAAAGGAAAGTCCTCTCTTCAAAACGCTCAGCTGAGCTTCACTCAGTATGGTAGCTGAAATGTTTATAACTGTAAACTCATCAGACGCAGCAATGTTACCGTTTATTTCCTCCAATGATTCACATTCCGCAGACCATATTGATGCTTTCTTCTTACGTCGACGTCCACCTCGCCTTGTTTTCTTTGATCGTTTTTTGCATGTGATGTTAAAGGTAACACCCGATTAGAGTCCATTGAACCCTCAGAAGTAGTAGGTGAATTAAAAGACTGTTCACATGAGGAAAAACTGACGTTGTTACTACGGAATGATTGATTCCTCTTGAGAATAGATCTAGGCTTATACGGAGTGAATTGTTTCCAAGCATAAACCATATTAGAGTCATAGTCCCTGCGATCACGCAGGAACTTATTTTTCTTGGACTTGGTAATGCCGCTTTCCAAATTATCAATATTAGCATGTAATCGTTCATAGCTCTTAGAAAATGTCATATGATCAGAAAATACATCCAACTTAGACTCCAAATCTTTGATGGAAGCTTCAATGTTGGTCAATTTGACAGATTCTTCCTCCACAATAAGAGACATTAGTTTCAAAGAGCATTCACTCAAAATATCATTCCACTTCTGTAGAAAGGTATCATTATAAATCACAGTCGGTACCTTTTTTAATCTCAAACCTCGCGGTATCATCTTATGACTAACGTATTTCTCAAGAGTCACTGAGTCCCACCAGGTTTTAAGGTGAGAAGTCATCTTTCTCTCCAACTCAGAGAAAAGTGAATGCATGTCCATACTAATCTTATCCTCATTATCAGAGGAAATGCCAAATAATTCATCAGCTTTTTTTCTTCTTAACAAGCAAGTTGCTGTAATATTTTTAGTCCCGGCTTGCATGTTAACAAATGTGCGGCTTGATGGGAGCACAGTTAGTCAGTATATTTAGAAAATTAGGAAGGGGAAAGGGAAATTTGTGCTCACCAAAATAGTCCTGTAAGCCGGTCGTGCCTAGGGATCAAATGGCTGACCACCATGTGTTGCAAACATGAAGAGAGAAGGAAGATCCGGCACTGGAGACTTGATGAAATCCACGATAAGTTTTATTCACATAATTTCATGATAAAACCATAAAGGGGAAAACAGACCCCCCACGCCTGACGCGTTTCGAACCTTACACCAGGTTCTTCCTCAGAGACATGAAACAAAACAGTTCACAAAATGATTATAAACATTCCTAATCAGCAGAGGGACTCCACACATGTGTATAATCAAAGAGGCAGACAACTAAGCCCTCAAATCACTGGTGGAGTCACTCCCTTGCAAGAAGAAAGAAAGAAAAAAAGGAAAAGACCTAAACAACAATGGACAAGACATAGAATATATAAAAACATGTGCAATACACACGTATAAATGCATAAATACATAGCAACTATCAAATGACAAGCAACAAAAAAATAAAAAAATAAAAAACCCCAAAAAAAAAAGATACCAGTGGTAATGCCATATTGCATGCGGATAGTTGTCATCCGCCACATGTGATACGAAATTTACCGTTGGGTGAATTAATCCGTGCCAAAAGATCATGCTCTAATGACGCTCTTTATGAATCCGAGCGTCGTAAAATTTGCACCAGGCTATCAAAAAGGGGTTATAAGAACTGGATGTTAAATAGGGCTATTAAGAAAGTGGATAACAAAACTAGGAGTAGTTTATTGCAGAATGACATGGTACACACTAATCAAAATAAAAATATTCCCACTTTTTCTACCGCTTTCAGTTCAGATTACAAGGGTGTTATTAAAATCATAAATAAACATCTTCCCTTACTGCATCAAGATCCAGTCTTATCGCAGATATTGGCTGGTGGACATAGGTGTGTTCCAAAGAGAGCTAAAAATTTGAGTCATTTTTTGTCTCCCTCATTGTATTTGTCTGATTGCACTAAACCTACGTGGTTAAATTACTTGGGCAATTATAAGTGTGGTGAAAAATTGTGTGGTTTGTGCCGCTATATGGATATTACAGATAGATTTGTTAATTTTAGTACACAACAAACCTACAAAATTAAAACCTACATGAATTGTAACACCACACACTTAGTGTATATGGCAGAGTGCACACTGTGCAGTTTATATTACATTGGCTGTACTACACGCAGCCTGAAGAGGAGACTAAGTGAGCACATCACCGCTTCTAATCCAGAGTCTATGTCCAGTCGTAGGAATGTGTCTGGCTTGTCCAAACATTTCCTTGAAATACACAAGGGTAATTTATGCAGTCTTAAAGTTAAGGGAATAGAACGGGTATTGAAACCCCCCAGAGGGGGTGACTGGGAACATTTACTACACTGTCGGGAAGCCTTCTGGATACTTGCGCTTGATGCACGATATCCGCAAGGTCTAAATTATAGAAATGATCTTATGTATTTCTATTGAGTGCTGAGATTTTTGGTGTTTTTTTTTTTTTTTTTTTGGGGGGGGTTTTTTTGGGGTTTTTTATTTTTTTATTTTTTTGTTGCTTGTCATTTGATAGTTGCTATGTATTTATGCATTTATACGTGTGTATTGCACATGTTTTTATTTATTCTATGTCTTGTCCATTGTTGTATAGGTCTTTTCCTTTTTTTCTTTCTTTCTTCTTGCAAGGGAGTGACTCCACCAGTGATTTGAGGGCTTAGTTGTCTGCCTCTTTGATTATACACATGTGTGGAGTCCCTCTGCTGATTAGGAATGTTTATAATCATTTTGTGAACTGTTTTGTTTCATGTCTCTGAGGAAGAACCTGGTGTAAGGTTCGAAACGCGTCAGGCGTGGGGGGTCTGTTTTCCCCTTTATGGTTTTATCATGAAATTATGTGAATAAAACTTATCGTGGATTTCATCAAGTCTCCAGTGCCGGATCTTCCTTCTCTCTTCAGAGTTCATAGGAACATCTGACAGGAGGCACTCCAGTGTAACTCAGTACTGAGAGTACTTCACTCAAAGGCGCTATAAGAGGAGACCTTCAGAAAAGGCACTTATGTTGGCGGAGTGTTGGAAAGGAGTACTTCATCTTGTCTGGAAGTTGGCTAAGCTCCTGACCCGGAGGACACGGCACGGATGCGGGCACCTGTACCTGCAACAGACTGTGAGTAAAGCTTTGGAACTACATGCCCTGGTGTCCTCCGCTTATTCCGGCACCAACCTGCCCAGCACTGCTACATCTCTCCTGCGCCTGACACTACCCCAACTACGTGTCACTTCACCTACACTGCTCTGGGACTACAGCTCTGCCTGTGGAGGGCTATACCATCACTGCTGCACCACACCATCTGTCCCAGAGGATCTGTCTGCAGCGTCGGCTTACATCTCTATTGCCGAACACCACAGGTGGTGTCACGAATCACTTATAAACTTTCACCACCATAAGCACACTGAAACAACCCCCCTTTGAATTGGAGCCCCAGGGCCACGGACCGGGTCACCGCTGCCGTGACGACCCCCAGTTGAGAAGATCAACCAGCCCGGTACCGAGTACCCCACGGCCCTGGTGAGTGAGGGTGCTCCAACTATTCAATGCACAGTATCACTTTTCCTGTCCTGTACACTGGGTCCAATTCTCAGTCTCTGTATTATTCAATATATACACACTGCATAGTACCACTTCTCCTGTCCTGTATACTAAATGCAATTTCCAGTTTCTGCATTATTCTGTATATATACTGCACGGTACCACTTATCCTTTCCTGTTACTGGAGAGGCGGTATTGGATTTCAGTAGGGTCATTATTGGTTTATTATTTTCTATATTCCCACTGACAAAAATAAATTTTTAACAAACTGTTTTACATGGGTTCTCTCAAGTTTGGAAGTTACCCCTTTCTACTAGATAGTGGAGGACTTTACGTTCAGTGCGGATCTTACAGCTGAGACCCCCACCATGTAAATGGAACTGGTTGATCATGCACACTGCTGCACCATTCACCATGCAGCATCTGCACTGTGGGTTTGAAATCCCATTGCTTTGCATTGTACTGTACAATGCCTGCGGAACTGCTGCGGATCCGCAGGGACAAATCCGCAACATGTGCATATACCCTTATGCTATATGGGTTGGTGGGGTTTGTGTGCCAGGGCTGCTTTTTTTATCCCAGTCCAGTCCTGATTGGTAGCATCTCCCTTCTTCGGAATAGGAATAAAGACATCTTGTCCAGTCCTTGGGCTATTTACCAATTGTCCACATGTGTTGACACAAGCGTGTGATGACATCATCTGCTATTTCTGCAGACTTTATTAGCTTTATGAATGCTTTTCTAATGAATAGATTATTTTAAAAATAGTTATAATTAGAAATGTATGCAGAATTTTATCCTTTGATTTGAGGATTGGAATCCTATTACCAAATCAACTTCTTGGTATTGAAAGAAAATCTCTTTTTGCTTGCACAATTATTATTGCAGCACAATATATAGAGTTAGAAGTTAAACTGAGTTTTTATGTTTTTCAAGGGAATCTGCCATGGAAAAACAATTTAATGGTTGTTATGATGTGAAATTGGCTCCATCAAACACTGCAATTATCATCTTCAATCCAATAGAATCATTTCTGGATCTTTTGAAACCCATATTTGCAAAATATGTGTTTAAAAGGGTTCTCCAGCCACTCACATTTATTAATAAAAGGATTTAGAGCAATTATAAAGCTCATAGGTGTCTCCAAACAAGCTCACAAGTATTCTCAATAAATATATATGTATATTGGTGACAAAGTCACTGGCAAAGTGCTGGAGGGGAAATATGTTTTCCTGAGACTATTAGCTTCAGTGAATTGAAAGCCAGAAGTTTTGTTCCAGCACACAATGTGTTGAAAGGGGTTGATGGCTGGGTTATTGTGGACAATCACAAAGTGATTGGGAGGCTGTAGACGTTATCTTCACCCCAGGGTGTCTGGGGTTTAAATAATCAGCCTCCTGAGGCATTCAGTGTTCAGTGTGTCTGGAGAGGCTAACTCCAGAGAAGTGTTCATATTTGTGCTAACCTGAACCGTGTGTTTTTGCTAACCCCTAGTGGGCAGATCCCTGCTACCACAAGGTCTGTGCTTTGTTAACACTTTGTTTTGTTTTCCTGTTTTTGCCCAAAGGGACATGTTTATTTTTTTACTTTACTATGGCTTATGCTGCATATATACCGCTCAAAAAAATAAAGGGAACACTATAACATAGGATGTGGTATTTTACCATTCCCTTTATTTTTTTTGAGCAGTATATAATAAATCAGCGAAGATCTTAAAGAGACACTGTTCCCGTGTCTACCTCCATGCACAGCTGAGTGAGCCGATCTACTACATGTGGTGTTAGATTGGTGGGCAGTGTTCCCAGTGAACACGTGTGACTGCTACAAGAGGTACTGCATGTCCTGGGTGAAGGCAGCCACAATCCAGCAAACAATGTGCGCAAAAATGGAGAACCTGATTAAACATCTGGTGCAAGCTCAGCAGCAATAGCACAATTACAGCTGCAACAGGGTGAAACAAGAGACCAGTAATCTGCTTATACAACAGATGCAACAACAGCAGCAGATTGACTTGCTTACAGAGGCGGTTCGTGGGAGGCTGGCAGACTCTCCCTCAAGTTCACGTGATGACACGTCTGGAAAGCGGAAAGATGAGCCGTGCAATAAAATGAACCCGGGGAAGATATGAAAGCATTTTTGACTGTTCTTGGACTGGTAACAGATTGTGAGAAACTCTAGCCAGAGCAGTGAGCAGAGGCACTGGTCCCCTATCAAACTGGCAAGCCCCAATAGTCTTATTATAATTTGGCGTTACTGGATGCAAAGGAGTATGCCAAAATAAAAACTGAAATCTTGGCACACATGCGCATGGGAGTGTCTGTCTGTCAGAGCACAAAGGGTTCACCACTAAGCGTATTATTGTGATAAACCCCCTCTCTCCCATATGTTTGAGTTACTGCATCTTGTGGTTAGCACTACAGCCTTGCAGCGCTGGGGTCCTGGGTTCAAATCCCTCCAAGGACAGCATCTACAAAGAGTTTATATGTTCTCCCCATGTTTGTGTGGGTTTCCTCGGGTTCTCCGGTTTCCTCCCACATTCCAAAGATATACTGATAGGGAATTTAGATTGTGAGCCTCATCGGGGACAGCGATGATAATGTGTGCAAACGGTAAAGTGCTGCTGAATATGTTAGCGCTATATAAAAAATAAAGATTATTATTATAAGATTATTGTACAGAAGTGGTTGCAGACAGTCTTCCACTCCAGCCCATATGGTCGAGCAGGTTGTCATGGACAGATCTGTTGACTCACGTCCTAGACCGGGGCAGACTTGGGTTGCCTAGGGAGTCCCCCGAAGTGCAGACAACCTGCTTGGCCCAGTAGGAAGGTACCAAGTAGTCGAGAGGTCACTAAGGAAGCTGGGTGGTGTTGAATCCCATACTGGGATACATAGAAGGAGCAAGAATATCAAAAGAGAGGTAGTATATAGAGATGGGCGAACCCGAACAGTAAAGTTTGGCGTACATACCGAACACCTACTGTTCGGGCACGGATATCGAACACTGATTTCACTAGGAAGTGCGTGTTACCGTTCGGGTTCAGCTGCCCGAACGCCGGGTGATTGTCGCACTGTCATGTGCATGACATCACGGCAGGCACTGCTTCTGATCATCAGTGAAATCATCCTTTCCGGTCAGAGAACCATGGTTCCCACGCTGCCAAAACACAGCATGAGCGTGCAGCTGTGATCGGAGGTACTGTATAAAGTTCACCTACGGTCACTGGTGTCAGCTGCTGGAACTTCTGCTCCCATCAGCAGAAACCTGCTACTGCTAATAACAATGAGAGCAGGAGCAGCTGATGGGAGTAATCATCAGCCAGCTCCAGCGCTGTAAATAAATATTTAAAAAACGACATGGGTTCCTCTGTATTTTTGATAACCAGCCAGGCAACACTCACAGCTGGGGGCTGCAACTCTCAGCTGTCAGCTTCAGCAAGGCTGGTTATCAAGGATAGAGGGGTCCCCATGCCATATTTTTTAATTATACAAATAAATAATTAAAAAAAACGATGTAGGGTCCCCCTATTTTTGCTTTTAAACAGCAAACAAAAAGGCAGCAACACCTACCCGCCCAGATCCCGAAACAAATACACTACAGGGTGCAGCCAGCTCATATAGCAAAATATCTCACTATTTTTGTATGTTTTGCACTATATTTTTTGGGGTGCAGCCAAGCCCAGACACGTCTGGTCTTGCATGAGGGGTGTTCACAAGGCTATGCATTAAGAGTGTGCTGGCCAGCCCGCCTAATCGAAAAGTAGGGGCATGACTAATAGGCTACGAACCAGACACTGTGCGGTACCTTGGTGTGAACAACACCCTATGCGGGCCTCTATTGTGCAATTGTATACTGGGCAGTCACCCCCTCCAGGATTGGGTAGGTGGAGAGTGGCTGTTGATCTAGTATTTTGCACCTGTGTTGCTGACATCTTGCTATATGGGCTGGCTGCACCCTCTAGTGCATTTGTTTTGGGATGTGGGCGGGTAGGTGTTGCTGCCTTTTTGTCTGCTGTTTAAAAGTGAATTTTTGGAGACCTTGGGTCTTCTTTAGTGGCTTTGCTATTTGGTTCCCCCCATTTTTGACACATAACCTTGCTAAAGCATAGATATTGCCCCCCAACCCAGCCTAAAAATAGCAGGACGCAGCCTCCCAGAAAAGGCGCATCTATTAGATGCTCCAATTCTGGCACTTTGACCATATTGGAATACTCCTACATTCAAGTGTGCTTGGTTAGCCACTCCTTTTCCCTACAAAATCTGGGCTTGATTATGAAGTCAGTGTCAGAGTTAGGAATAGCTACATTGATCTTGGAGTGGGAGAAGTGCTGGAAGAATTTATTAGCGACTGTTGCCTGGTTTGTACACTTGGAAATTTCTTATCTTTTCCCATTTTACTTTCTTCCCCCTCCCCACACACCCTGTGTTTTCTATTTACCCTTTTCTGTGTCACCCTGTCTGTCCGGTTGGTGTACACAGTAATGCCTCTTCCCTGGGTTGGGGAAGGGGACAAACGAAGGGCTGTTGTAGGACATAAGGCAAGGGCGTAGGCCCTGCATTTTTGCCATCAAAGTATCCTGGAGAACAGGGCAAGCTAGGGCACCTCCTAGTGTTAGGGCCAGGAAAGGTGCCCCCTGGTTCCAGGTCACTCATCAGTTGAATCATGATACTTAGGTTGCCCAGGGAGATCACCAGAATTCAAGAGACCTGGATCGACTGATAGTATCAGGGGTTCGAAGCTTCCTTGGAAAGGCAACCCACTCCATACAGGGGGTTCCATCAGAGGGCTGAGGCTAAAAAAGGGGTGGGGCATCCAAAGTACAAAAAGGCAGCAGAAACCATGCCGAGGGTCTCATCAGGTGATGTAATTTGGTTTAGATGTCACGACCCAGGTCATATAGCTGCCCATGTCCTTGACCACTGAGCAAATGTCCCATGCTACAGTCTACCGGTGTTGATTCTACGCGTATTCGGCGTGCAGTGTGGACTGTCCACCCACTTTTGTCCTGTAAAAGTGAATGATCTGCAAAAGATTGGACTACTAGACTTAGGGAGTTTGGTGACCCCTGTGAGGGCCACACTCTCTTTCCAATTGATATATGGGATGAAGGTGGGCATCCACTGCATTCACAGGTATGCTAAACACTATACGGTGACCAGAGTGGTCATTGAGATGACCCAAGGTACAAAGTCCAATGAGATGGTCATGGGCCAGGATTTTGGGGCTTATGGGGGAGGGGCTGAGACCTCAATTGCTTAGTTAGGAGACAGGTTGGCCCTAAAGAAGTCTCACCAACCTCAGAGTTTGCCAGATTTCCAGTCTGTGTAATGGTGGGAGAAAAGGAGGTAGTATTACCTGAGGCTGACATTCCTGAGATAGTAGTGACAGGAGAACATTTCGGGTCCACTCAACATAGTGTCCTAACTTTAAAAAAAAAGTGTTCAATAGTGTAACTGTTATAAAAGACAGGATTCGGGGGCTAAAACCAGATTTCCTTATTTTATGATGTATGGGGACTTATTGTGCCAGGTTACTAAGGTCAGACAGGAAATAGCAGGGCATTTGTTAGTACCAGGACCCTATAGACGGAGGGTGTTCGACATGGCCTATTCACATGTCTTAGGTGGCGATCAGGTGGAGATTCAATTGGCCGGCATGTCACCGGAAAATCCTAATGTATTGCAAGTTCTGTTCCACATTCCAGTTAACCTCTCCCACCTCACAATTAAGAAAATTCCATTACTGCTACCTTTGAAAGCATGGCAAGAAAGGGACCCTCCATGTTTGCTGATTAAGCCAGAAGGGGACATTGAAGACGTCACCATAGCCAATATGCTGTCGAAGGCTATGGTAGGAATTGCTTCAGCAGAAACGGAACCAGTTCTCAGAATTGCCGGGGTGTACAGCTGTCGTAGAACACAAGGTTCTGACTGAACCCCATTGTGTGGATGAATTCGAAGCCCTATCGAATGCCAGAGACCCGCCAAGAACTGATCTCCAAGGAAGTGATGGATATGTTGAATCTCTGAGTCATTGAGGAATTTAAGAGCGGGTGGTCTATCCGATTTTCCTTGTTCCAAAACCCAATGGAGAATGAAGATTCTGTAATGATTATCAGAAGCTAAATGAAGTGAACAAGTTTGACACATATCTGATGCCTCATATTGATGAGCTGCTCGAGAGACTTGGGCCGGCAAGGCACATAATCGCTTTGGTTCTAACAAGGGGATATTTTACAAATCCCCAAAACCCAAGAAGCATAGGATAAAATGGCATTTTCTATGCCAGACAGTTGCTTCCAGTATGTCTGGATTCCGTTCAGACTTCAGGGAGCTCTGGCCACCTTCCAGTGGGCCATGCACTGAATCCTCGTACTCCATAAGAATTACACTGTGGTATACCTGGACGTATCGTAGTCTTCAGCCCAAATTAAAGAAGTCATTAGGGAAGGATCAAGGTGCTCTCGAGAAGATGGGCATCTCTATAAATCCAAAAGAAGTGCCATGGGAAAAGGGGAGGCAAAATGCCTTTGATTTGTAGAAGGTAGAGGCAAAATCAAACTCCAGACCAATAAAGTGAACAAGTCCAGAATTGGCTAAAACCACTCTCAAAAGAAACAAGTTAGGGCCTTTTTGGGAATCGTGGGGTACTAAAGGATGTTCATTCCAAACTGTGCCATGGTGGCTGCACCCCTGACTGACCTCTTTAAGGGGACAAAATCAGTCATGGCCAAATGGATATCGGAGGCGAAGACTGTCTTTCAAGAACTGAAAGTAGCTCTGTGTAAACATCTGATCCTGGTTTCCCAAGACTTTCAGAAGGAATTTGTACTCCGAACAAACACCTCAGAAGTCGAATAAGGAGCGGTCCTTTCTCAGAAGATACATGGATATGAGCATCCAATTCGCTATCTAAGTAGGAAAATGCCGGCATGTGAGAGAAATTATTCAATTGTATAAAAAGAATGCTTGCTATAAAGTGGGCGGTGCACACATTGCGATACTATCTCTTAGGGCAAAAATTTTAATTAGTGTCAGACCATGCCCCACTCAGGTGGATGAGGGAGAAAAAGGTAAAATATGCTGCAGGATTTCTGCTTCCATGTGGAACATAGAGCCCTGAGTTACATGGTAATGCCCATGCTCTGGTGGTAGAAGGTGCCAAACCTATGATTTCAGGCAGAGGAGGGAGGTATATAAAGTGGCTACCGGACACATAGTGGATGGGAGATAAACCTGGAGTAATTCTTAGTAAATATAGGGCTGAAAGGGGTTCATTGGCCATGACAGGTTAATTATGAGCAGCTGGGAGAGATGTTATCTCCCCATATCTCTACCACTGGATGTGATTTATTTTGTAAAATGAGACCTGTTTATCTCACATTTGTACTGAGTGCCTTTGCACTAAGGACTAAGAAGCTGGACTCTAACAGGTGGACGAGCGAGCACTATTGTATGGACTTTTTGCTTTATGTCTACCTTGTGCCAGGACAAGGGCTGTATTTGAGTTTCCTCTGATGAGGTTTGAGAACTGAAATAATCCAGCCAGACTTTTAAATAAAAACGGCTCCTGTGATACCTCATATCGCTCCCAAGTGAAGAGTATTGCTATATTGGATAGATACATAGATCTTTCCTAGGCAGGTCAGAGTTTCTTGAGTAGGGAGTGATGTCACAATAGGTAAGCTGACTGCAATAAGGAACACTGTCTAACTCCTAACAGACATATAATCAATTCTTCACGAACTTTACTATTACCTTGGTTGAAGTGTCAAACACCTTAGATAATGAGAGGCCTATCCCTAGGTGACTTTACTCTTTTTCCCATTCACACAAAACACAAGTTAGAATTCCATTTCATTCCAAAAAATTCCATTGGTTTTAATGCATATAGAGACTTAAGCTAAAATAGCATGGATTCTACTGACCCATAAAGCACATACAGATCACTGACCCACGTGCAATCAGAATTTTACTGACGCCCCTTGGAAGAAGCGACATCAGCGAAACACGCGTCGGGGTTCCTTTCTTTTCGCCACTATCACCAGGTATATATGTCTTTACATTGCTGGCAACCTCTTGTTTAGCCTATTAATACTGGCCCTTGTCTGCACTTTGCAGCACTTTGGCATTTTGGCACTTTACCTTGGAATATTTCCAGGGCTTATAGGCTTATTAAATCATGGCATGCAATACTTCAGTACAGCACACTTTGTATGGCATTTTATTAATTCCTTGTTGCTATTTAATATATACACCAGTTTCAGTCCACTGCTCCATACCCACATGAGTTTTATACCTTTTTTTTTTTTAAATTAGTGGTTTATCTGTCTCTGGTCCTCATTTTTGCTGTCTTACCTGGCTCACTTGATTTAACATTGTAGTCGCTTGGAGTACACTCTGCCTTGTTCTGCACATCTATGTGTTTCTGATATATTTTAATTTTGATTAATAAATTGCTAGCATTTTATCTGTCTGGCACTTCCCTTTTCTTTGGGTATATCAAATTCCTTTTTGAAAGTTGACATCTATTATTTGTGGTCTCCCTTTTGGATTTCTACATGACTTTGTGAGCACAGATATCCTTCACCGTGGCAATTTTGCCGAAACCTTATATTGAAATTTTCTGTTGATCATTAATAGTAGGTTGTGAATAAAACATTTTTTTTCATCTCATCTTGAACTTGACTTACTTGTGTGCCGAAGGTTATCTTCCTACCACGTACACATAAACACACAGCAGACTGCAAATCTCGTTACATGAGTATGTCAATGTATAGGCAGACTCGCACTTTCACCTGAAGTATCCTTATGCACATATATGGAAGTCAGAAGGCGGTAAACCCAGAATTCTACATAAAATACAATGCTTTTATATATTTATTTACAATATCTATTGGATTTTTGGATTCGGGGTAAAGGACTGGATTTGTCTTATGGCCTTAACTCCTGTTTCCGGCTGAGTTCATGATGCTCAGCATGACCTCTGTGCAGTTAGGCCGCCAGTCTTTTGGAAACAGATCAGAAACAGTTCAATATACATAACTACAACCTGCTGGACATCCTCCGTTCAGCTCCACCTATGACTGCATGCGGCCTGAGTACCTATCTTTAACATTGGGTACGCAGGCCATGCGGATGTATGCGGATGTGTACACATGCATTGATTTGACGCTGCAGCGACCGCAAACAAAATACAACATGTTGCGTTCAACAAAGGTCGCCGCAGCGTCAAAACGATGCATGCGGATGCATCCGCAAACATCCGCATGGCCTGCGTACCCAATGTTAAAGAACGACCTTCTGTCTACACACATACTATCATGATCACATGCTTGCTCCAATAGAGCAGACTACAGCAATTCTGCAGATTTTGGTGTGGTGGGGTACTGTTTGAAAGTACTGTGTTTTGCTAAGCATTCCAGGTTAGACAAATCCAAACTTACTCTTCCTGGAGCCATCTTGGCCAGTGTTGTCCTCCATATCCATTCTGTGTTGCTTGAAAAAGGTCATTTTACTTCCAAAACTCCTTTTCCCAACCAGCTAAACTTTTCCTGGCGAACAATGACTATGCTGCTTTATGTAGATCACCCTAAACACCTAAAGATTAATGTCCTACAAAGCAAACAAAAAAGCCTTAATCAAAAGATAGGGCTCTCTGTTAAGGCCCCGTCTCACTAAGCGATCTCGGTAGCGAGATCGCTGCTGAGTCACAACTTTTGTGACGTAACAGCGATCTCACCAGCGAGATCGCTGTGTGTGACAGCGATCAGCGAGCGGCCCCCCCTGCCGGTATCGCTGATCGCTGGAAGAAACCTCTGAACATTTCTTTGGTCGCTGGTCTCCCGCTGGCCAGCACGCATTGCTGCGTGTGACAGGCGGGAGACCAGCGATCAGGTGTAAAAAATAATAAAAAAAATGAAAGATATAGTTATTCTCACCTTCCGATGTCCCGCGCAGTCTTCCGGCCTCTCTCCACGCTCCGGTCCCAGTGATCCTTTGCACAAATGACCGCGAGACTTTGTTATCCCTCAAGACCGTGACATCTCGCGGTCATTCGTGCAAAGAATCACTGGGACCGGACCGTGGCTGCATGTGCGCTACACTGAAAAGGCCAGCGTTTGCTTACAGGTGCAGATAACCCGCTGAACAACGTTAGTGATGGGGATCACGGATTACAATTATTACCCGCGAACGATGATTTCCCAGTAAGTGCAGGTCAACCGCAGTTCCGGAATTAGGCCTAACCGTCATTCCTGAAAAAATGAAAAACTTACGTGTGCAAACCACAGGTGCTGTAGCTTGCTTAACAGCTCGCCAGCCGTTCTCACGCCCAGTATGGATTACACGTGATTGCACAAAGGTGAGAAAGGGTACCGTATCCCCAGATAACATGTATGGATAGCGTACACATTCAAAATATATGTCTATACATCAGGAGGCAGGCTCAGATGGTGTTAGGCCCAGTATGGCTTGCACGTGATTGCACAAAGGTGAGAAAGGGTACCGTATCCCCGGATAACATGTATGGATAGCTACACATTCAAAATATATGTCTATACATCAGGAGGCAGGCTCAGACGGTGTTAGGCCCAGTATGGATTGCACGTGATTGCACAAAGGTGAGAAAGGGTACCGTATCCCCGGATAACATGTATGGATAGCGTACACATTCAAAATATATGTCTATACATCAGGAGGCAGGCTCAGACGGTGTTAGGCCCAGTATGGCTTGCACGTGATTGCACAGCCCAGACTACACAGCGGAGGAGCAGGGAGAGGTAAAGATTGCAAATGCTGGGGCCCTGCCCAAGCAAGGGGGGCCCACTCATGGGCGTCGGTACTGGCACTGGGCCCCTCATAGTACGGCAGTGTGTCTGACGGCGGGTGTGCACCACCACCGTCAGAGACACTTGATTGCACTATGAGGGACCCTGTGCCAGTGCCCGCGCCCAAGAGTCGGCCTACCCACCTGTCCAGGGCAACAGCACTCGCACGGTGTCGTGCGCTAGGTGGTGACCCCGGCCATGGGGGGGGAGGCAGCACAGTTAGGGAGTTTTAGAAAGTGGCATATGTTGATGTTGGACATTCAGCTGATGCAAAAGGCGAAATAGGTCAAGTCCCAGGAAGAGGTGGACCAAAGCAAGCCATTTTTCTGTTACCCTATGTGTCATCAGGGGAAGGTGGGACAAAATCCTTGGAAACCCATGCATGGTTCATTTTAATGAAGGTTAGATCATCCACATTTTGGGTTGACAGACGGGTCCTTTTTTCTGTCAGGATTGATCCAGCTGCACTGAAGACTCTTTCCGATAGCACACTTGCAGCTGGGCAAGCGAGCTCCTGTAAGGCATATTGTGCCAATTCAGGCCAGGTGTCCAGTTTAGCGGCCCAATAGTCAAAGGGGAATGACCTGTGTGGGAGAACATCGATATGGGAGGAAAAGTAGTTTGTAACCATAGTTGACAACTGCTGTCTCCTGTCACTTTCCATCGATGCAGTATTACCAGTTGTGTGAGCGGTACTTGAAAAATCAGTCCACAACATTGTCATGAAACCCCTGTCTCTAACGCCACTTCTGCTGTGTGCACCACGAACACCTCTGCCAAGCTGACCCCGGCCCGTACGGCTCGTGTGAGAACCATCACCGCTGCTGTGTGCTGGGAATGCCTCAAGCAACCGATTTACCAGAGTTGCTTGTTTATTTGCCAATATTAGGTCAAGGTTCTCCTGTGGCATGATGTTTTGTAATTTGCCTTTATAGCGTGGATCCAGGATGCTGGCCAACCAGTAGTCGTCATCGTTCATCATTTTGGCAATGCGGGGGTCCCTTTTTAGGATCTGCAAGGCATAATCTGACATGTGGGCCAATATTCCCGGTGTCAATGATGCACTGCGAGTGCTGGTTGGAGGAGCACTTTCTGGCAAATCCACTTCCCTCCAGTCACGCACAAACCCTGTACCAGATCTTGCCACGCCAACATTTTCACTTGCCCCACGAGATGCATCCTCCTCCCCTAAGTAATCATCCCCATCATCATCCTCCTCCTCCTCTTCTTCCTCCACCTCGTCCAGGAGAGGTCCCTGAGCAGACAATGGCTGAATGTCATCAAGGATTCCCTCCTCCTCTTCCTCCTCATCAACATTGGCTGCAGACGCCTGCTCCTTAAGGTGCGTCAAAGTTTGCATGAGCAGACGCATAAGTGGGATGCTCATGCTTAGGATGGCGTCGTCTGCGCTTACCAGCCGTGTGCATTCCTCAAAACACTGAAGGACTTTACAGAGGTCTTTCAGCTTCGACCACTGCACACCTGTCAACTCCATGTCTGCTCTCAAAGTGCCTGGCCATGTATCCTCCCACAAATGCATTATGGCCTGCCTCTGCTCGCACAGCCGCTCCACCATGTGCAAGAGCTGGAGGCTGAGTCAGCAATGTAAGACAAAACTTTTTCCTGATGCTCTGGCTTTAAAAGCGGTTTGCCAACTCCTAGAAAACTAAGCGTTCGAGGCCTTATGTAGCCAGACGATGACGCAGGCTCAACACCTCCTGCATTCGGTCCTATTTTGCTCTTGCCACTACCATCAGATCCACCACCAACACCATCATTACCAGCTGCCAACCCCCGCCCAATTCCACGGCCTCTTCCACCAGCCTTCCTCATTTTTGGTAGAAATGTAGACAAAATCCAACAAACTATATAGTAATGTAAAACAAGGTACAAGGTGTCTATAGGACAGGGGAGATTTTGAATTTCTGCACACACTTGTGGACACTGGACACTTTTGGATTGTGTGAGGCCCACTGAATATCAGAGCGCTATGTCACAGGCTCGATGGCACAGGTGTGAAAAAAGTGACTACAGGATAAGGGAGATTTTGAATTTCTGCACACACTAGTGGACACTGGACACTTTTGGATTGTGTGAGGCCCACTGAATATCAGAGCGCTATGTCACAGGCTCGATGGCACAGGTGTGAAAAAAGTGACTACAGGATAAGGGAGATTTTGAATTTCTGCAGACACTAGCGGACACTGGACACTTTTGGATTGTGTGAGGCCCACTGAATATCAGAGCGCTATGTCACAGGCTCGATGGCACAGGTGTGAAAAAAGTGACTACAGGATAAGGGAGATTTTGAATTTCTGCACACACTAGTGGACACTGGACACTTTTGGATTGTGTGAGGCCCACTGAATATCAGAGCGCTATGTCACAGGCTCAATGGCACAGGTGTGAAAAAAGTGACTACAGGATAAGGGAGATTTTGAATTTCTGCACACACTAGTGGACACTGGACACTTTTGGATTGTGTGAGGCCCACTGACGCTGTATGGTGTGAAAAAATGCACGCTCAGTACCTCAGCAGGACAAAAAAAAAAATTGGGATTGATTTTAAAAAAGCAGTTTGCAGAGCAGTGGGTAAACAGCAATGCAGCTGTCAGGAAGCCTTAGAAGGCAGCCTAACAACCAACACCGCTGATCCACCACAATATAGCCTCCCCTTGCACTGCACACACAGTGACTGGTGTGTTGGACAGGCAAAATCGCTAGCAGCAGAAGCAGTTTTTTTTTCTTCTTCCCTGCCTAACGCTCTCCCTACAGAATCAGCAACCTCTCCCTATGCTAAGATTGGCAGAAGTAAGATGGCGGTCGGCGTGCACGCCCTTTTATAACCCCTGTGACGCCCACCAAAGCAAGCCAATCACTTGCATGCCCTTCTGAAAGATGGTGGTGACCCCTGCCTATGTCATCACGTTGCCCACAGTGTCCGTGGATCCTGATTGGCTGAAAAAGAGTGCAAAACAAACTTTTGAAACGCGACTTTGGCGCGTAAGTCGCCGACCTCGTGGCCGACCTCATCCTAGGGTCGGGTTTCGTTTCATGAAACCCGACTTTGCCAAAAGTCGGCGACTTTTGAAATTTTTCGACCCGTTTCGCTCAACTCTAGTCCAGAGGTTTCTTCCAGCGATCAGCGATACCGGCAGGGGGGCCGCTCGCTGATCGCTGTCACACACAGAGAATAACTATATTTTTTATTTTGATTCTATTTTTAACAGCGATGGCAAGCGATGCCGGGCGCTCGGCATCGCTGTGCTGATCGCTGGTAAAGCTGTCTGTGTGACAGCTCACCAGTGATCACATAGCGACTTACTAGCGATCCTGACACCTTGATATCGGTGTCGGGATCGCTGGTAAGTCGCTTAGTGTGACGGGGCCTTTACAGATTTTGTCCTTTTATAAAGTTCATGTTCAAAAGCTACATCACACATCTAAGCTATCAGAGCTCTGAATGTACAGAATAACACAACACTGTACAGTGTATCAATGTTATTTGCTATGGCCTGATCAGTTCATAGCGGATGACCACAGATATTCACCCAGCAAAACATGAAAAAGATGACATGATGAAAAAGATTGTAAACTTGGCAAGGTAAGCGTTTAACACTGGGAAGACGCGCTCATTGGATTTCCGGTTACAGCAGGTACAGTCCATGAAGAAAATGATGATTGAGATTGAGGCTGCCATAAAGGAGGCCTTAAAAGCTGACCTGCACAAGAGTGATTGTGCTTCTTATGCTTACGAGATCATGGGTCTTCTATCTGAACTTTAGCTGACCATAGAAAAAGAACAAAGGCGCTAATTTGCTATGACTGAAAACAGTAAATATTTTATTAGAGTACCGTACATACAAAATAATCACGTAAATCTGAAGTATATAGGATGAAAGATGTAACAATTATAGTGTAACACTCAGGACCCTCTTTACTTGAGACAATGAGTAAACTGAACAGGAGTATGGTAACAAGTCTGTATTTACATTACATCAGGGGTCCTCAAACTACGAAGGACTTTTATCCAGCCCCCTGGCCAGGCCGATATTAAACTGCACTGATTACAGGGCCGGCAAGCCCTGTAATCGCGGGCGGGACGAGGCGCCGAGGAAAGGTGTTGCGCAGTCCTCCGTATGCAGCACAGTGCACACAGATGACGTGATTGTCATCACGCCGCCTGCGCGGCCTGATGACGTCACGCCACCTGTGCCGGAAGAAGGCGGAGATGAGCGGGCGCCTCTTCAGAGCAGCGGGAGACATAGGGGAGTACTGTTTTTTTTGTTTTTTTTTTTCACGCCAGGTCCTATTGGGGACCTGTGCAGCAAAATGGGGACCTGTGCTGCAAAATGGGGACATTTACCGCCTATTGTGGACTTATGCTGCCTACTGGGGACATTTACCTGCCTACTGGGGACCTGTGCTACCTTTTGGGGACCTGTGCTACGTATTGGGGACATTTTCCTGCCTATTTGGGACCTGTGCTACCTGTTGGGGACATTTTCCTGCCTACTGGGGACCTGTGCTACCTATTGGGCACATGTACCTGCCTATTGGGGACCTGTGCTACCTATTGGGGACATTTACCTGCCTATTGGGGACCTATGCTGCCTATTGGGGACATTTACCAACCTATTGGGGACATTTACCTGCCTATTGGGGACCTGTGCTACCTTTTGGTGACATTTTCCTGCCTATTGGGGACCTGTGCTGCCTATTGGGAACCTGTGCTGCCTATTGGGGACCTGTGCTACCTATTGGACACATTTACCTGTCTATTGGGGACCTGTGCTGCCTATTGGGGACCGGTGCTGCTTATTGGGGACCGTGCTGCCTATTGGGGACCTGTGCTGCCTATTGGGGACCTGTGCTACATATTGAGGACATTTTCCTGCCTATTGGGGACCTGTGCTACCTATTGGGCACATTTACCTGCCTATTGGGGACCTGTGCTGCCTATTGGGGACATTTACCTGCCTATTGGGGACCTGTGCTTCCTATTGGGTACCTGTGCTGCTTATTGGGGACATTTGCCTGCCTTTTAGGGACCAATGCTGCCTATTGGGGATTCTTGCACCACACTAGTCTGAGCCTGAGGTAAAAGTGGAGTTCCACCAATATGGGCACTGGTGAGGCTGCATTGATGGGCACTGATCAGGCTGCGTTGATGGGCACTGATCAGGCTGTGTTGATGGGCACTGATCAGGCCGCGTTGATGGGCACTGATCAGGCCACATTGATGGGCAGTGCAGTCTGTATGTCTCTGTGTGGGCAATTTTATTGCTGGTATATTGTTTTTGTAGCACTGTATATATGTTGGTATTTTACTAATAGCAATTTTGAATCCCTAGGAAACAATGATATCAAGAAAGAAAAAATTGACTCGAAGTGTAGGATATTTGAAGGAACCCAAAAAAATCGGTAAGTTTACATAGTAACATAGTTATTAAGGTTAAAGGGAGACATTAAGTCCATCTAGTTCAACCCATATCCTATCCTAACTTGCCCTAACATGTTGATCCAGAGGAAGGCAAAAAAAACCCATGTGGCAAACAGTAAGCTTCACATTGGGGAAAAAAATTTCTTCCCGACTCCACATACGGCAATCAGACTAGCTCCCTGGATCAACGCAATATTAAGGAAACTAGTGTATATACCCTGTAATATTATACTTTTCAAGAAAGGCATGCAGTCCCTTCTTAAATTTTAGTAGGGAATCACTCATTACAACATCACATGGCAGAGAGTTCCATAGTCTCACTGCTCTTACAGTAAAGAATCCACATCTGTGAGTATGCTTAAACCTTCTTTCCTCCAGAAGTAGAGGATGCCCCCTTGTCCCCGTCACAGGTCTAAGAGTAAAAAGATCATTAGAAAGGTCTTGGTATTGTCCCCGCATATATTTATACATTGTAATAAGATCACCCCTAAGCCTTCGATTCTCCAAACTAAATAACCCCAAGTGTAATAACCTGTCTTGGTATTGCAGACCCCCTAGTTCCCTAATAACCTTGGTCGCTCTTCTCTGCACCCGCTCCAGTTCAGCTATGTCTTTCTTATACACCGGAGACCAGAACTATACACAGTATTCTAAGTGTGGTCGCACTAGTGACTTATATAGAGGTAAAATTATGTTCTCCTCATGAGCATCTATGCCTCTTTTAATGCATCCCATTATTTTATTTGCCTTTGCAGCAGCTGCCTGACACTGGCCGCTAAATGTGAGTTTGTCGTCCACCCATACACCCAGGCACCCAGGTCTTTTTCAGTGACTGTTTTGCCCAATGTTTTACAATTAAGCACATAATTATACATCTTTTTCGTTCTACCCAAGTGCATGACCTTACATTTATCCCCATTAAAGCTCATTTGCCATTTATCAGCCCAAGCTTCTAGTTTACATAAATCCTCCTGTAATATAAAATTGTCCTCCTCTGTATTGATTACCCTGCAGAGTTTACTGTCATCTGCAAATATTGAAATTCTGCTCTCTATGCCCCCTACAAGGTCATTAATCAATGTGTTAAAAAGAAGCGGGCCCAAAACTGACCCCTGTGGTACCCCACTGCTAACCGTGACCCAGTCTGAGTGTGCTCCATTAATAACCACCCTTTGTTTCCTATCCCTGAGCCAGCTCTTAACCCACCTACACATATTTTACCCTATCCCCATAGTTCTCATTTTATGTATCAACCTTTTGTGTGGCACCGTATCAAAAGCTTTTGAAAAGTCCATGTACACCACGTCCACTGCATTCCCTTGGTCCAGTCCTGTACTTACCTCTTCATAAAAGCTTATCAGATTAGTCTGACAGGAACGGTCCCTTGTAAACCCATGTTGATATTGGGTCATAAGGTTATTCTTCTCCAGATACTCCAGTATAGTATCTCTTAGAAAACCCTCCAGTATTTTACCCACAGTTGAGGTTAAACTTACTGGCCTATAATTTCCAAGTTCAGTTTTTGTCCCCTTTTTGAATATTGGCACCACATTTGCTATACGCCAGTCCTGTGGTACAGACCCTGTTATTATGGAATCTTTAAAGATTAAAAATAATGGTCTATCTATGACTGTGCTTAATTCCTGCAGTACTCGTGGGTGTATTCCATCCGGGCCCGGGGATTTGTCAATTTTAGAGATTTTTAGACGCCGTCGAACTTCCTGCTGGGTTAAGCAGGTGACATTTAACGGAGAATTTTTATCCCTGATCATGGTATCCGTCATGGGATTTTCTTGTGTAAATACTGATGAAAAAAAGTCATTTGGCTTTTTCCTCATCTTCATCCACCATTTCACCCAGACTATTTTTAAGGGGGCCAACACTATCATTTTTTAGTTTCTTACTATTTATGTAGTTAAAGAATATTTTGGGATTATTTTTACTTTCTCTGGCAATGAGTCTCTCTGTCTCAATCTTTGCCGTCTTGATTTGCTTTTTACAGAATTTATTTAATCTTCTGTATTTAGTTAATGCCTCATCACTACCTACTTGCTTTAATTCTTTAAATGCTTTATTTTTATCTCTTATTGCGCCCCTTACAGCTCTATTTAGCCATAGTGGTTTCCTCCTTTTCTAGCATGTTTATTCCCATACGGTATATATTGTGCACAGGTCCTATTCAGGATGCTAATAAACGTCTCCCATTTTCTTTGTGTATTTTTATGTCTCAGGATATCGTCCCAGTTAATTGCACCAAGATCATCTCTCATCCGTTGGAAATTTGCCTACCTGAAGTTTAGTGTCCTTGTAACCCCTCTACTACACATCTTATTAAAGGATACATGAAAACTTATTAATTTGTGATCACTATTACCCAAGTGACCCTCAACCCTTATATTTGATAAGCGGTCTGGCCTGTTGGTTAATATTAGGTCTAGCAGTGCCCCCCATCTTGTTGGGTCCTGAACCAGCTGTGAAAGGTAATTGTCTCTCATAGTAGTCAAAAACCTATTACCTTTGCTGGAACTGCAGGTTTCGGTTCCCCAATGTATTTCAGGGTAGTTGAAGTCCCCCATAATAATGACTTCTCCTTGAGTCGCTGCTTCATCTATTTGCTTTATGAGGATATTCTCTGTTGCTTCCATTATTTTTGGAGACTTATAACAAACCCCTATCAGTAATTTATTATTTTTCCCCCCTCCCCTTATCTCTACCCACAGGGACTCTACATTTTCATTAGATTCATATATATTATCACGAAGGATGGGTTTTAAGGATGATTTTACATATAAACACACGCCTCCCCCTCGCTTATTTGTTCGGTCATTTCTGAACAGACTATAGCCCTGTAAATTAACCGCCCAGTCATGGCTCTCGTCCAGCCATGTCTCAGATATCCCCACCATGTCATAATTATGTTCCAACAACATTAACTCCAATTCCTCCATTTTGTTGGCGAGGCTTCTGGCATTAGTATACACTCACTGGCCACTTTATTAGGTACACCATGCTAGTAAGGGGTTGGACCCCCTTTTGCCTTCAGAACTGCCTCAATTCTTCGTGGCAGAGATTCAACAAGGTGCTGGAAGCATTCCTCAGAGATTTTGGACCATATTGACATGATGGCATCACACAGTTGGCGCAGATTTGTCGGCTGCACATCCCTGATGCGAATCTCCCGTTCCACCACATCCCAAAGATGCTCTATTGGATTGAGATCTGGTGACTGAGGAGGCCATTTGAGTACAGTAAACTCATTGTCATGTTCAAGAAACCAATCTGAGATGATTCGAGCTTTATGACATGGCGCATTATCCTGCTGAAAGTAGCCATCAGATGTTGGGTACATTGTGGTCATAAAGGGATGGACATGGTCAGCAACAATACTCAGGTAGGCTGTGGCGTTGCAACGATGCTCAATTGGTACCAAGGGGCCCAAAGAGTGCCCAGAAAAAATTCCCCACACCATGACACCACCACCACCAGCCTGAACCGTTGATACAAGGCAGGATGGATCCATGCTTTCATGTTGTTTACGCCAAATTCTGACCCTACCATCCGAATGTCGCAGCAGAAATCGAGACTCATCAGACCAGGCAACGTTTTTCCAATCTTCTACTGTCCAATTTCGATGAGCTTGTGCAAATTTTAGCCTCAGTTTCCTGTTCTTAGCTGAGAGGAGTGGTACCCAGTGTGGTCTTCTGCTGCTGTAGCCCATCTGCCTCAAAGTTCGACGCACTGTGCGTTCAGAGATGCTCTTCTGCCTACCTTGGTTGTAACGGGTGGCAATTTGAGTCACTGTTGCCTTTCTATCAGCTCGAACCAGTCTGCCCATTCTCCTCTGACCTCTGGCATCAACATGGCATTTCCGGCCACAGAACTGCCGCTCACTGGATTTTTTTTCTTTTTCGGACCATTCTCTGTAAACCCTAGAGATGGTTGTGCGTGAAAATCCCAGTAGATCAGCAGTTTCTGAAATTCTCAGACCAGCCCTTCTGGCACCAACAATCATGCCACGTTCAAAGGCACTCAAATCACCTTTCTTCCCCATACTGATGCTCGGTTTGAACTGCAGGAGATTGTCTTGACCATGTCTACATGCCTAAATGCACTGAGTTGCCGCCATGTGATTGGCTAATTAGAAATTAAGTCTTAACACACAGTTGGACAGGTGTACCTAATAAAGTGGCCAGTGAGTGTACATGCACTTTATGTATCTCTCTGTACCTCTATTCTTTCTTAAATTATTAACTGTTCTAACCCCACCCCCCATGCCACCCCCACCCCCAATGCCATTATTTGTGCCCAGGTCTCTATCTGCACTGTCTTTCCCTCATATAAAAGGTATACCCTCCCCCCCGTCCCTAGTTTAAACACTCCTCCAACCTTCTAGCCATTTTCTCCCCCAGCACAGCTGCACCCTCCCCATTGAGGTGCAGACCGTCCCTAGCGTAGAACCTATAGCCAACTGAGAAGTCGGCCCAGTTCTGCAGGAACCCAAACCCCTCCTTCCTACACCAATTCCTGAGCCACTTATTAACCTCCATAATCTCCCGTTGCCTCTCTGGCGTGGCACGTGGTACAGGAAGTATTTCCGAAAATACCACCTTGGAGGTCCTTGCTTTAAGCTTGATGATTTAACTTTACTTCTTCATTTTTAATATTGTATTTGTTCCTATTTTGTTTTATTATGTCTAAATAAGATATGTGCAGTGTGCATAGGAATTTGTTCATAATTTTTTTTAAACTATATTCCGGCCCACCAATGGTCCGAGGGACTGTGATCTGGCCCCCTGTTTAAAAAGTTTGAGGACCCCAGATTTACATAAATAAATGCAGGTGCAGCAAGTGAGCAACAGTTCAAGAAAACACAGCAAACAGGGAGATACTGAAGTAGTTCATATGCAGCGCTGCTGCAGGCAAAGTCGCTTGGGCGAGGCACACACTAGGCCAGAGGTCCTGATTCCTGAGAACACTGCACCTCCCACTGCCACCAATGATCGTAGTTTTTTGGCACACTTGCATAACTCTGGATTCTCAGGAATCAGGACCACTGGCCATAGAGGACGAACTACTGACTGTAGAAAATTTGCCTAGCAGTGAAACTATTTACCCGGTGACTACAACCTCTCTTCTATAAAGGGTGACTATATGATAAAGGCCGTTGTCAGCTGCCACTTCTTCACCATCAAATATAAATAAAAATATTCCACTTGAGCAAAATTCATGTGCGCAGTGACTCTATATTAAATTTGTGCTTACGGGACTATCAGTTCCCTTCTCACTAGCACCGTATATCTACATCATTCAGTCGAGTGCTAACCATCTTTACTATCCACAATTCACAACAGGGCTGGCAGTCTCTGAATAAGAGTCCCAAAAACAGTGTTTTCCAGAACCTTCACAAATACTGCCACTGCACAACTAGGTTAGCTGAAGTAGGCCGAGCTTACGTGTCCTAAGCAGGCAGGTGGAGACAGATGCAGATGAGGAGGAACTCACACACAGCTTGCTACTAAGAACTGGAGAGGTTTGCTGGAAGGGCTGAACCGGATCTTTTGGATAGGAGCAGTCTCTTGCAGCACAGAGCCAGGGATTCAAGCAGAATACACAAGCATGGTGTGACGAGGTCAGCTTATGCTGAGTCGACTTTTCTTTAGAGTGGACTCTCTGGGTCGTGGCACCCACCCACCTAGGGCGAGCTGACCTTGTGAGGAAACACCCCCTATACAGGGCGTGTCAGGGGCAAGACCAAGGGGGTGAGCCACCATGACTGCTGGCACCAGACGGCCAGCTTAGGTAGACACTAGGTACGAGTGTCTGACGACAAGGACGAGCAGGAAGCAAAACAAGACAAGACGTAAGTTCAAGGTATCTTCATTAAGACAACTTCAGGAAAACATTCAGTGCAAAACGTGATAACAAATAAACACGGCAAGGTGCGTGCAAGGCACGCTAAGGTCCATGGCATGGTACATGCCAGGAGGCAAGCCTGGTTACTGGCAAGGACACTATGGTATCGGACTCCAGACAGCAGGCAATGATCAACAGGGTCGTCAGATTCCGGAGCTCTGATGGCGATCGGCAGGATCCAGGCATCCGACAAACCAGGGTACAGGCAAGGAGGCACGACAGATATCCAGACATGGTGCGTGTCAGGGAACACGCACAGGTCCAAGGCAGGATTCCAGGCAGGGTGCGTGCTAGGGGCACACCAGGGTCCAGGGCAAGGTGCAAGGCAGGGTGCGTGTGTAGGGGACACGCCAGGGTTCAAAGCAAGGTGCAAAGCAAGGTGCATGTGTAGGGGACTCGCCAGGGTTCAAAGTTCAACAAACAAGACAGGGTGCGTGTGTAGAGACACGTCAAGGCACAAGGCAGAGTCCTGCGCGTGCAGAGAGACACGCCAGGGTCAGGTTCAAGGCAAAGTCCTGCGCGTGCAGAGAGACACACCAGGGTCAGGTTCAAGGCAGAGTCCTGCGCATGCAGAGAGACACGCCAGGGTCAGGGTTAAAAGTAGAGTCCTGCGCATGCAGAGGGCATGCCAGGGACAGAGTTCAGGCTAGGACCTGTGCGTGCGAGAGGGCACGACAGGGTACATGGCAAGATCTGCTCGTACTTTTACAGAAGCACGGGGAGGTATATCACGGGGCAGGCGAGGGCCTGTGCGTGCTAAGAGAAGCACGGAGAGCACAGTGCAGAGACAGTGTAGGTGCAAGGGAGAACAGAGAGCATGGCTGGGCACTGGCTAGCTGGATGGGCTGCAGCACAAACAGGTGGGTAAGACTCAAGCGAACCCAACTGGGGCATAGCAGGCGACACAGCTGTCACTGACCGATGAGCACGGCTGAGGCACAAGCAGGCGGGCATGGCTAAGGCGGGCACGGCTGAGGAACAAGCAGGAGGCTAGGAAGGCCAGGCGCATGCAAAGGGCACACGAAGAAACAAGGCAAAGCAAGAAACAAGGCAAGGCCAGGCGAGAAACAAGGCAAGACAGGGTACGGAACACGGAGCGGAAAATAGGCAGAAACAGAGCCAGGTCAGAGCGAGAACAGAGATAGCAGCGGAGCGTAGGCCGAAGCCCAGAGCCGGGTCAAGGGAGTACCTTGAGACTAGACATGGAAATGTGCAAGAGAGCACCATAGTATGGAAAACCAGGCAGAGACAGAGAACTTGTAAGTACTACAAGGCTCAGAATAGCAAAGGCCCGACATGGCAAAACAGGCAAGGCAGAGAACATAGGTAGTACTACAAGGCAAAGCATAGCAAGGACAAGACATGGCGAAAACAGGCAAAGGCAGAGAACAGTGGAAGTACTACAAGGCAAAGCAAGGACAAACCTGGCACAAGAGACAACACAAGACATGGCACGAGACAAGAGGCAGAGTACAAGCACAGAGCGTGTGCAGAGACGCACGACAGGGCAGAGTGCAGGGGCACAGAATACAGGGAGCGACCGAGCAGACCAAGCAGCCATGCAGGGAAGCAACACAATACTCAGACCCCCGACCATAGGAAGGGGCGGTCTGATATAGCACCATAGCACCTGCAGTTCCAGGTCAGGATCAGGGAAGGGCTTCCGGTTCAGATCCTGCAGGATCATAGAGAGGATTGCTTGATCAGACTGGGCAGAACCATGGAGAAGGTCACATGATCAGGGCTCCAGGAAAACATAGAGGATTGCCGAATCAGACAGCGTTGGAACATAGGAAATGTCACATGATCAGGGGATCCAGGAATACAGAGGATTGCACAATCAGAGCAGAGACGGATGGTTACCTAGCAACGGCGTGCAGCCATGAGGTAAGGCGCGCGTGCACACCACTCCAGGCATCTTGCAGCACATACATAACGGGCATGAGAATTCAGTACACGTACACACCGCTCCAGGAGTCATGCGGCATGCCAGACATGGCGGGCATGATAGTTAGGTGCACATGCACACTGCTCCAGGGGTCATGCGGCATAACAGACATGGTGGGCATGACGGACATGACAGGCATAATGGACATGGCGGGCATGACACATAGACTGGAAGGCAAACCAAGGTTATAAAGACGGATCACATGAGCAGAAGCGAGGCAGCAGATGCTGTCTTGAAAAAGGGCAATAAAGCACCACAGATATACAGAGAATCCATAGTCCTGACAAAAGAAAACCGCACACTGGCCACCAGATAACAAAGGTTATTATTAGTTGAGCTGGGTATATGGAGGTAAATTTCACATATAGTATACCAAATGGTTATTAGGAATGAGACCACACTCTCAATGTAAAAATGACTGCAGATAAATTAAAAGAAAAACAAGCCTTTCACAATAACCCTTTGACCCTGGTTTGACAGTCTAATGTGAATGGGGGCGTAGGGCTGGCGTCAGCCCCCGGGCAAGTGTCGGGGCCCTGGCAAGCCGGGGGGGCCCACTCATACTGTCTAGGTCGGATACCCGCCGCCACGCCCCCCGTGCATCGACCCCATCCTCGCCCAGTCGTACTCCCAGAGACTCCCACCGCAGCTTGCAATGACGTCCCAGGCTATTCTGTGCGCACAGGACCTGTGATGAGGTCACAGGAGCGGAGGAGTAAGGGGATCACATGATCAGGTGCCTCAGTGTATGCAGGACGCTGCTGTGCTGTTTGTCATGCTGCTGGATAAGGGAAGTTTGTTTGGGGTCAGGAGGGGTTTACAGGGGGATGTAGCAGAGCTGTGTGTGTATGGAGCAGAGCCGTGTGTGTACGAGGTGTACGGAGCAGAGCCGCATGAGTACAAGGTGTACCGGAGCATAGATGCGTGTGTACGAGGTGCACGGAGCGGAGCCGTGTTTGTACGAGGTGTTTGGAGCAGAGGAGCGTGTGTACAAGGTGTACCGGAGTGTAACCATGTGTGTGTACAAGGTGTACGGATCATAACCATGTGTGTACGAGGTGTGCGGAGCGGTGTCGTGTGTACAAGGTGTACAGAGCGGAGCCATGTGTGTATGAGGTGTGCGGAGCAGAGCCGCGTGTGTACGAGGTGTACGGAGCAGAGCTATGTGTGTACGAGGTGTACGGTCCGGAGCCGTGTGTGTACGATGTGTACGGAGCAGAGCCGTGCGATTACGAGGTGTACAGAGCGGAGTCGTGTGTGTATGAGGTGTGCGGAGCAGAGCCGTGTGGGTACGGTGCGGAGCCCGGAGCCGTGTGTGTACGAGGTGTACAGAGTGAAGTCATGTGTGTACGGAGCGGAGCCGTGTGTGTATGAGGTGTACGGAGCAGAGCCGTGTGTGTACGAGGTGTACGGAGCAGAGCCGTGTGTTTACAAGGTATACAGAGCGGAGCTGTGTGTACAAAGAGTATGGAGCTGAGCCGTGTGTTTACAGAACGGAGCAGAGCCGGATGTGTACAGGATGATGTATGATGTGCATGGTGGGGAGCATTCATGCCTCCCTACCGTCTCGGATCCCGATTTTGACAGAGAGACTGCCCCAGCCGGGAGCTTACTTTTCCCACGGACACAGGAGTACACAATAGAGCCACAAGGAGCACTTTAAAACTCGCACATGACATTCTACTGGAAGTGACGTGCTGGAAGCTGACCGGAAATTAGGTAATTTCGGGAGGAGATTTTGATGTAACCATGGAGGCATTTTAGGGAATGCTTCAGATCCATCAATGTCCTCCTCCGACAGCGCGAACAGCGGTATCGCCTTGGAATCGGGGATGCCAGCCATATGAGCAGATCATGATATGTCCTGCATCGGGAGGCTCAGGTGAGCACTACAATGGGAGCCGGGCTGCTATGGTATCTTTACAGAATATTTCTCTCTCTGTTTCTTTCTCTCTCTCTCTGTTCTTTCTCTCTCTGTTCTTTCTCTCTAATCTTTTTTTTCTTTCTCTCTCTCTGTTCTTTCTTTCTCTGTTCTCTTTCTTCCCCTCTTTCTTTCTTTTTTCTTTCTCTCTGTTCTTTCTCTCTCTAATCTTTCTTTCTCTCTCTGTTCTTTCTTTCTCTTTCTTTCTCTCTCTGTTCATTCTTTTCCATCTTTCTTTTTCTCTCTCTATTCTTTCTTTCCCCCTTTCTTTCTTTCTTTCTTTCTTTCTTTCTCTCTGTTCTTTCTTTCTTTCCCCTCTTTCTTTCTTTCTCTCTGTTCCTTCCCATCTTTCTTTGTCTCTACCACTCTGTTCATTCTTTCTTTCCCCTCTTTCTTTTTTCTCTCTCTGTTGTTTTTTCTGTCCACACTTTCTTTCTCTCTGTTCTTTCTTTCTCTGTTCTTTCTTTATTTCTTTCCCCTCTTTCTTTCTTTCTTTCTTTCTCTCTGTTCTTTTTCTTTCTTCATCTCTGTTTTTTCTTTCTTTCCTTTCGCTTTCTCTCGCTGTTCTTTCTTTCCCCTCTTCCTTTCTCTCTCTGTTCTTTCTTTCCCCTCTTTCTTTCTCTTTCTCTCTGTTCGTTCTTTCACTTTCTTTCCCCTCTTTCTTTCTTTCTCTCTTTTCTCTCTCTGTTCTTTCTTTCCTCTTTCTCTCTCTGTTCTTTTTCTTTCCCCTCTTTCTTTCTTTCTCCTCTTTCTCTCTGTTCTTTCTTTCTCTCTGTTCTTTCTCTCTCTGTTCTTTCTTTCCTCTCTTTCTGTCTCTCTGTTCTTTCTTTCTCTATCTGTTCTTTCTTTCCCATCTTTCTTTCTCTCTCTCTGTTCTTTCTTTCCCCTCTTCCTTTCTTTCTTTCCCCTCTTTCTTTCTTTCTTTCTCTATGTTCCTTCCCCTCATTCTTTCTATCCTCTGTTCTTTCTTTCTTTCCCCTCTTTATTTTTTCTCTCTCTCTGTTCTTTTTTCGGTTCACTCTTTCAATCTTTTTTTCTTAAACATCTTTTTATTGAATTTTTAATGCATACAAGAAGAAAAATAACTGCAAAATGAGTGTATTATTACAATTAAGTATTGGGAAATCATTCATCGGCTAACCTGAAAAAGGTTGCATGACACTTAGTATTAATTACAGTACTTATCGTGTTTGACCAATACGCAGTAAAAGACAGGTTACCGTATTAAGTAGCTCCAATGTAATCTCCGTCTAGGAGAATTAGTATCTGTACATACATTCGTATAACTTTTAATGTATAGGGTATAAGTGGATAGGTTGAAGGGGAAAGAAAGGAACAGAGTGATAGGAGAATCCTCTAGTGAGGAGAGAGCAGAAATGGCGCCTAAATCAAAACTACATCAGAAGGCCTATAGAGTTAGTAGTGAGATAACTCTATTATAACATATTGTTTAAACAAAATCAAGACCATCATCCAAAGTGTTTCAGTTACTCAGCGCCTTTGATTTTCAAATATTCATCAGTTTCTCTATATAGTACACATGGAGTTCAGGTCTCCTTAAATTTAGCAAGCGAGAGATGCATATATGCCACTATTTCTTCTATATAGTAAAGCTGATTAACTTTTTGTATCCACTGTGAGGTACTTGGACAGCTCTGGGAGTGCCATTTTGGAGGTATAAGTAATTTAGCAGCTGCTATCGGAATGGCAGTAGAGTTTTATACTTTGTTTGCGGAAAGTCACTAGACCAATTAAGGAAGATAAGACTTGGTTGCAGGGGTTTTGTAAGTCCGCATATTTTAGTTTTGATTTTTAAAACACTCCCCCAGAACGGCTTGATCTTATCACAGAACCACCATAAGTGAAGAAGCGTCCCCTTATCTAAAGCGCATATCAAGCAGGTTGGGGGAATACTGGGGTTCCATACATGTGTAGCTACTGGAGTGGTGTACCATCTTGTGATGATCTTATATGAGTTCTCTTGGACTCTAACACATCTGGATGGACCGTATGAGTTTTTATAAATGCGTTCGACTTCCCAGTCCTGCAGCGTTATGCCCAGTTCTTTCTCCCATGCTAGTATAAAAGCTCATTTCACTGGGACTGAGTTACTCAAGAGTATCTAGTACAGCTTGGCCAGTATACCTTTTGGCTGTTTAATCTGGGTTACTAGTGATTCAAAAGTCGTTAGCCTCCTGGTTGGCATTCCAGGTTGCAGATACGACCTTACAGCTTTTTTGAGTCTGTTATAGTGAAGAAAATTAATTTGGTATTTTGGGAATTTAGTTTATAGCTCTGGTAACGACAGTAGAATCATAGAATCATAGAATCGTAGAGTTGGAAGGGACCTCCTTGGCCATCTGGTCCAACCCCCTGCTCAAAGCAGGATTCGCTAAATCATCCCAGTCAGATGTCTGTCCAGCCTCTGTTTGAAGACTTCCATTGAAGGAGAACTCGCCACTTCTCGTGGCAGCCTGTTCCACTTATTGATCACTCTAACTGTCAAAAAGTTTTTTCTAATATCTAATCTGTGTCTCTTCCCATTCAGTTTCATCCCATTGCTTCTAGTCTTTCCTCGTGCAAATGAGAATAAAGTTGATCCTTCTAAAATGTGACAGCCCTTTAGATATTTGTAGACAGCTATTAAGTCTCCTCTCAGTCTTCTCTTTTGCAAACTAAACAATCCCAAATCCTGCAACCTTTCCTCATAAGACAGGGTTTGCAGACCGGTCACCATTCTGGTCGCTCTTTTCTGAACTTGCTCCAGTTTGTTGATGTCTTTTTTAAAATGTGGTGCCCAAAACTGGACACAATATTCCAGATGAGGTCTGACCAAAGAGGAGTAGAGGGAAATAATGACTTCACGTGATCTAGACTGTATGCTTCTGTTAATACATCCTAGAATTGCATTTGCCTTTTTTGCTGCTGCATCACACTGTTGACTCATATTCAGTCTGTGATCTATTAGTATACCCAAGTCTTTTTCACATGTGCTGTCACTTAGCCCTATTCCTCCCATTCTATATCTGCTTTTTTCATTTTTATTGCCCAGATGTAGTACTTTGCATTTCTCCCTGTTAAAAACCATTCTGTTAGTTGCTGCCCACTTCTCCAGTTTATTTAAATCTTTTTGAATTCTCTCTCTCTCTTCTCTAGTATTAGCTATCCCTCCTAGCTTTGTGTCATCAGCAAATTTAATCAGTTTACCCTCAATTCCTTCATCTAAATCGTTGATAAAGATGTTGAACAATACAGGGCCCAGGACAGAGCCCTGTGGTACCCCACTTGAGACATTCTTCCAACTGGATGTGCAGCCATTTACGACCACTCTTTGGGTCCGATCACTAAGCCAGTTATGAATCCACC
The DNA here is from genome assembly GCF_039654945.1 of Dendrobates tinctorius. Classification (NCBI taxonomy): domain Eukaryota; kingdom Metazoa; phylum Chordata; class Amphibia; order Anura; family Dendrobatidae; genus Dendrobates; species Dendrobates tinctorius. The sequence goes on along the minus strand of NW_027361789.1, from coordinate 2,498,388 downwards.
TAACAGTTGCCTTGTCCATTCCATACTTAGTCATTTTTTCAATAAGGATTGTATGAGAGACTTTGTCAAATGCTTTGCTGAAGTCAAGATATACTATATCTACAGCATTTCCTTGATCCACCCAATCAGTGATACCATCATAGAAGGAAATTAAGTTCGTCTGACATGACTTATTAGTTACAAACCCATGCTGACTCTGTTTAATCACTTCATTCTTATCCAGGTATTGACATACATGTTGTTTAATAATTTGTTCAAAGATCTTTCCTGGTATAGAAGTCAGACTCACTGGCCTATAGTTGCCTGGGTCCACCTTCTTCCCCTTTTTGAAGATAGGAACAACATTTGCTCTTCTCCAGTCTTCTGGCACTTCTCCTGTTCTCCAAGAATTTTCAAAGATTATGGAGAGGGGTTCAAAAATTTCTTCTGCTATCTCCTTCAGTACTCTTGGGTGTAATTCATCTGGACCTGGAGACTTGAATTCATTTAGGTTAGCTAAGTGTTTCCTCACTATCTTTCTGTTTATAGATATCCTGGATTCTTCTATTCCCTTAATAGGACAGTGAATAACAGTTGATGTTACATTTCCTTTCTGAGAGAAAACAGATGCAAAATAGGAATTTAAAAGTTCAGCCTTCTCAACATCCTGTCTTACCATTTCATCATTTTCATCCTGTAAAAATCCTATAGCATCTTTGACTTTTCTTTTACTTTTGACATATCCCCAAAATCCTTTAATATTGCTTTTGACATCTCTTGCAAGCCTCAATTCATTTTCAGCTTTAGATAATCTGATTTGTGCCCTGCAGGTTCTGCAGACAGCATTATATTCTTCTTTAGATATGCCTCCCTCTTTCCATTTTATAAACATTTTTTTCTTCCTTTTTAGCATGTGCTTAAGTTCTGTGTTCATCCATCCTGGTTTCCTTAAATGCTTCCCATTCTTCCCTCTTTTCGGAATTGTTAACAACTGTGCTTTGAGAATTTCATTTTTCAAGATTTCCCACCCTTCCTGGACATTTTTGTCTTTAAGGATATCCAGCCATTGGATCCCTCCAATTCTCTTTCTGAATCCCTCTGCCAGAACCACTCTTTCTTTCTCTCTTTGTTCTTTCTTTCTCTGTTCTTTCTTTATTTCCCCTCTTTCTTTCTCTTTCCCTCTCTGTTCTTTTTTCCCCTCTTTCTTTCTCTCTCTGTTCTTTTTTTCTGTCCACTCTTTCGTTCTCTCTGTTCTTTCTTTCTTTCCCCTCTCTCTTTCTGTTTCTCTGTTCTTTCTTTCGCTCTGTTCTTTCTTTCTTTCCTCTCTTTCTTTCTCTCTCTAATCTTTCTTTCTCTCTCTAATCTTTCTTTCTCTGTCTCTGTTCTTCCTTTCTCTCTGTTCTTTCTTTCTCTCTTTCTGTTCTCTCTCTGTTCTTTCTTTCTCATCTTTCTTTCATACGTACACTACTAATCAATAGCCTCCTTCACATGAACGTGTTTTGCCACAGAGAGTGCGTCGGTGTGGATCACATGCGTGTCCGTATGATCCACACGGAGACAAGTCCGGTTTTGGCCGGCACCACAGATGCCACACGGCATGAATCATGGTATGTGTTAAAGGGGGGGCCCACTGAGACTCTTTTGCCCGGGGCCCTCAAAAACCTGGAGCTGGCCCTGTGGGGGCCCCTGACAGATGATGCAAGAGAAGAAATGGATGCAGCAATTCTGAATTCTGACTGATCTATAAGAGATTAAGAAGTCACCTCAGTGTCTGGTAGCGGCTCTCTCATAAAGTACATAGGAGCATTTGGCAGAGTGAGTGCTCCTGTCTATGAGCGAGTTCAGCGAGATGGCTGCCAGGCCACATAATTGTGTAAAACATAATTCAGCCAACAGCAAACCTAAAGTGTATGCAACAATCACTCAAAAGACCCCCTAGAATTATGCAGCTCAGGAGACAGAAGCCTATAACTTTTTACTGCATCTGTACTCTTTTGTGTTTGCTCTCCTGTCTCCTGAGTTTCACAATTCTAAGAAGTCTTTTGAGTGATTGTTGTGGATTTCAGGACCTGTGTTCCCACCGATGTGCAAAGAATTAAAGAACCTAAAACATATTTAAAAATCTTTCAAAACTTTAGTTATTCATTAAAGTGTATTTCAAATGGATGATAATCGTTGATCTAAACAAGCTGCCAATCACCATATGCATGAGAAAAACATTTGTTCATCGGGTGAAATTATATTTGAGTTAGCGTAAAGGGAATTTATCAGTAGGATCAATCCTCCTAAGCAGTCTATATGGGCATGCATGTCATAGGAAACTGAATTAAATTATACCTTGATATCAGTAATCTAATATTATATTACAGGGAAATCCACACTTTTCTTATATGCAAATAAGCTAAGAACTATGGGAAGGACAATGATCTCCCCGAGAATCTGCCTCCAGAACTTATTTTAAATAAATAATAAAGTAGACCGGTCATAAGGTGTGCAAACGACGCAGTTCAGCTGGTATTAAAAGTCTTCCTTTAGTGGTTTCCACAACGCGTTCCAAAGGAATGGCTCCATCTTCCTCAGGTGGCATTTATCACTGGAAGACGGAGCCATTCCGTTGAAATGCGTTGTGGAAACTAATTGATGAAGACTTTTAATACCAGCTGAACTGCGTCGTTTGCGCTCCTTATGACCGGTCTACTTTATTATTTTTACCCTGTCTGATCCTGAGGTACCCGGCCGAAGCTGCAGCAGACCACCCCTATTGTATCTACTCTCACCGCCAGCCTGGTGCTCCCTGTGACGCCGTCTATCTGACTCTGTCTACAATTATTTTAAATAAATGGTTGTGTTAATAATGTGAAATGTAATGGTCGCTCTCAGCTCTCCTGATTTGACTGCAGAGCTGTGTGTGAAAATATTTGACACATCTGCAGGTTCTTCTCAGCTTCAGCTTCCATCTCACAGGCAGTCAGTGCTGCAGCAGTGTTGCAATAAAGCAGAGCTGTGAGAGCTGCAGCTGTTAATGTGCTTGTAAGGAGACAAAGTTCAGTTCTACTGTAACTAACTAAGTTACATGTCTCACACTGGTAATGCCCCCCCATTTATTAAAAATAAGCTCTGCAGTCAGATTCTCATGCAGATCAGTGTTTGGCCCACAGTTCTTAACAGCTCATTTACATATAAGAAAATCATGGTTTTCTATGGGATAAAACATCAGATCGAATATATCAAGGTATAATTTTATTTAGCTTTCTATGACCTACATGCCCATATGCTGTAGACGGCTTAGGAGGATTGATCCTACTGACAGATTCTCTTTGAATATCATCATTCTTGGCAGCAGATCTTCCTGTGTAAAGAGGACATGTGCTGCCATGAAGAATGCTATTCTATGTGCACATAGCCATCATGATAATAATCATTCTGAGCACGTGAAAGTGCAGTTGGACTATCTAACCAGGTTAGTATACGACTGTCGATTGGTCTTATTTAGCCGGTCGGAGGCAGTTTAAAGATGTAATTGTCCAGGGTAAATGTAACCTTTGATCTAGGTACTTTAAAGGTGATGTCTTTATTAACCAAAGTAGTTCTCATCTCTCTTTTCTTCATCTGGTCCTGATACCAGGATGACTTTTTACATCCATAGCTCACCTCTGCTGACTTCCCTCTTCTCTGGTCTTCTGTAACACATCTTGACACAGTGCCTTTAAAATTAACATTGTCATTATAATGCCCTCTAAATCATTATATCCACCCATGCTTTGCCCTGGATAAGTCCTAAGCTGTGCACCTAAACAAATAATTGCCCCTCACTGTGTTCACTACACAAGAAAATATCCTCCATACTGTCCCTCTTATGATACATGTCCTCCACACGTTCCCTTATAGAACATTCCCTCCACCATATCCCCGTCATATAATATAACCACCACACCATCCCCCTTATGTACTATGATTACCACACTGCTCCCTTATGAACTATATCCTCCATGGTCACCTTATGAATTATACCCACCACATGATCCTTCCTTATAAACTATGGCCTTCATGCTGCTCCCCCTTTTCCTCCCTTGCGCTGCACGTTCTCCATGCTGTGCCCCCTCTTCGTAATATGCTCCCATCTCTCCATACTGTTGCATTTTTACATCCCACACATGTTGACCCCCTCTTCATACAATGCCCCTTCTCTATACTTTGTTTCTTCCATGCCTTCTCTTCACACTGTCCCCCTCACTTCAGATTATGCTGTCACACTATCCTTCTCTCTGTGTTTAAGCCCATGCCCATTAACCCTTACTCTGTGCTGCCCTCCCTATACTGTGCCCTCACACTATTTCTCACATTGTGTACTGTTCCCAATTCAGTACCCTCACTCTGTGTACTGCACCCCATACTATGTCTTCACACTATATCTTGCCCCAATATTGTCTTCACAACACACTGTGCCCTCCCATTATGTACTGACCCATACTGAGCCCTCAATCTATACATTGCCATTTACAATGGGCCCTTACACTATTCCTCACACTATATACTGCCCACATATTAAGCCCTCACACTATATCTTGCCGCTATACTGTGCCTTTACACTATATACTGCCTCAACTGTGCACACACGCTATATACTGAACCCATACTTTCCACACACTATATACTGTCCCAAACTGTTCTCTCTCACTTTATACTGCCCCAATAATATACTATCACAGTATATGCTGCCCTTTATACTGTGCTCTTACCCTATACATACTGCCTACCATACTGTACACTCAAACGTTATACTTCTCCCACATACTTTGCCCTCACACTATGTACTGACCTCCATATTGTGTCCTCAAACTAAATACTTCCCCCAATACCATGCCCTCACACTATACACTGCTTCCCCGTACTGTGTCTTTATACTATGTATTCCCACAATACGGCATCTCACGCTATATACACACTATGTGCCCTCACACTACTGTATATACAGCACCTCATACTGAATCCTCAAACTATATAATGTACAGCCCCATCTTTGTCCCTCACAGTAAATGTTGCCCCCCATACTGAGTCCTCACACTATATTCTGCCCTCCATATTTTGCTCTAGCAGTACATACTGCCCCTAAACTGTGTATTAACACTATATACTTCCTCATAATGTCTCCTCAAACTATGTACTGCCCTTCATAATGAGCCCTCACACTGTATACATCTCCCCCCATACTGAGCCCTCCTAAAAATACTGTACATACCCTCATAATATATGCTGCCCCTTTACTGCACCCTCACCCACTTTCCCTTACTCTCTACTGAATCCATCTACCATCATCTATAGTAAACATTCCTTGAATCTTCGCCTCTACCAAATTTTTACCTTATCCTGGCTCCCACATCTTCACTCCCTCTGCAGCTCTACAGCGCCTCCACATCCTGATATGACCTTCTTGCACTGCAATGTTGTCAGCAGTTTTATATTTATGTGTTTTATTTACATTTTATATTGCATATTAAAAATGTGAATACAAATGAAAGCAGAGACCCTTCTTCCCCTACGAGAAGATGAGGGCTTTGTTACTTGGTTTGGTAGAGGGAAGTGAGGATAGAAAAGTTTATATATTTCTCCTCTTATACTGGAACCTCACTAGTCATCAGATCTCTGGTGCGTAAAGGCCACCACAGCGACCCTGGACATGAGGGTAGTTTATTAATTGATGGTCGTATGAGTGTAATAAAACCAAACACATGTTGCCAGACATACTGTATCAGCAAAAGTGAAATATACTGTTCAAAAAAATAATGGGAGCACTCAAATAACACATCCTAGATCTGAATGAAATAAATATTCTCATTGAATATTTTGTTCTGTACAAAGTTGAATGTGCTGACAACAAAATCACACAAAAATCGTCAATGGAAATCAAATTTATTAACCAATTTTTTCAATTACTTATTCTGGTGTGGGAACCTTCTTTTTGTGCACCTACTCAGTAGTGCCACGATATATTTGAAATTGCATCACCCTTACGTGTGCACGCTGGCTACTATGTCATCGTTAACCTTTTCATATAACCAAGAAGAGACTAATGCCATTCTCTCTAAGCTTAATTTTTCCAGTGAATTTCTTAAAGTCCCACCAAAGGAGACGAGAGGGAGAGACCTGGAGCGTGAATTGAGACACCAGACGAATCTTGAACATCATTGTGCGACATTATCAGAATACCTCAGAGTCCAGCTTATTCCTAGAGGACTCAGGGTCCCGTCACGACCTACCTTGTTTAGCGACTCATCTGACTTTTGCTAGAAATTTGAGCAAATATTAAATAAATGCTCTTTTGACCTGATGACCCTCACTGTGGAACATTTACAAGCAGCCATTAATACCAGTCGTGATACTATCAAAAATATTGAATCACAATTGGCTTCTTCCAGCACAACCGAGGAACTTAGTTCCCTAAAGGATAAACTCAAGGGGGTCATAGATCAGCATAAACGTGACACTGAGCAGAGGAAGAGGATTAAATTCCAAAGAGACACGGAAGATTATAATAGCAATAGGGTGTATCATTGGCATTATAACTCTACTTCTCGATCTAACTTCTCCAGGTTTGATCACCAGTCTTCCAACGATCCTTCCACATCTGGATCTGACACAGATAGAAGGAACTACAGACCTGGACAGTCACATTTTTTAGATCAACGCAGAAGACGCCCCCGCAGAAGAGGATCCGCCGCAGCCAACGGAGGAAGAAATTCAGATTCTCAAAGGATAACGAGATCTCAGATACAGACTCCCTAGTCATTAATATTTCCTCCGGAACTCTCAGTGTCGCAGAGAATAACCTTTTGCAGAAGGGCCTATCCTTTTGCCCTTCGTTTAGAATGAGCACTTTTCAAATGGACATGGACCTACAGCGGTTTTATCGCCGCATAAGACTTCTTGTACATTTTGCTAAAAATGATAAAGAGGTAATTCCCCCTCTATCTACCATCTCTTGTCCGATTTCTTTTGATCGCTTAGGACTCCGTAATAAGAATACTTATCGACCTCCATGCGGTTGAATCCTTTATTGAATTTGTAGACAAAGCATTTCAGAAATTACATCAGGATATTGAGAGAGGGATTCTACATGTTTCTCCTAATTTAGATGCTGTGGACTTCCAAGCTTTGGAAGCCCTCCGACAAGACTCTAGTATCATTATCAAACCCGCCGATAAGGGCGGGGCAATCGTAGTAATGGACAGACAAGACTATATGAGGGAAGTAATGCGCCAATTGAGTGACAGTTCAGTTTATTCAATTTTACCACATGACCCAACGAGAGGGGTTAGAGATTCCATTAATTCCATTATTACTGATTACACTACGAGAGGCGTGATTGATGTTAAAACACGTGACTTTCTGACAAAGACGGACCCCATTACCCCAGTTTTTTACATTTTACCAAAGGTACACAAGAGGTTAGAGTGTCCCCCTGGCCGACCAATAGTGGCATCGACCGAGTCCATCTTATCACCACTTTCTATACTTTTAGAAAAAATATTGACTCCCTTGACACGACAAGCATCATCCTACCTATTGGATACAGGAGACTTTCTTAAAGTCATACGTTCTTACTTAGTGTCCTGGGATGTGTCCTGGGATGTTAAGGACCTTTACACATCTATCCCACATGACCTAGGCATCAGTTGTGCTAGGTGACGACTATTAAGATCTAACATGGATAATAATATGGTCAATTTTTGTGTGGAATTACTGACATTGGTACTTACAAAGAATTATTTTCTTTTCAAAGACACATTTTATTTGCAGACAAGGGGGACCGCGATGGGATCCAATGTCGTGCCCCCTTACGCAAATACGTTCATGGCGACCTTTGAAGACGATACAGTGTACCCTAACCCGCTTTTTAAGACCCATTGCCTAGTCTGGAAAAGATTTATAGATGATATTTTTTGCATATGGATTGGTCCACTACATACTTTGGAGGAATTTCATAACACACTGAATACGGCCTGGTCAGGTTTATCTTTTACTATCACCAGTGATCTATGTGAAGTGAACTTCCTTGATACTAAGGTCATTAAGAACGGGGAGGGTCAATTAAGTACTGACCTTTTTATCAAAAGCATGGACAGAAATAGCCTCATACATTATAAGAGTCTACATCCTCTCTCTACTAAGAGATCATACCCTCTTCACAATTTAAGAGGGAAGAACGGATGGTCTCTGATTCAACTATCAGTAAAACTAGACTCATTGAGATGTACAATAAATTCAAGGATAGAGGCTATCCCACTGACCTATTGGACAGTGCATTACATTCTCCCACATCCACACGCAATTCAGTAAAAGGACAAATTCCTTTTGTCCATACGTTCCACCCTTATGCACATATCTTACATCGATCCATAAGGAAACACTGGGGACTTTTGAGGGAGGCACATCCAGACGTCACTGAATTCCACCAAAATTTCTTACCCTGTTACAAGCGTCCCAAGAATATTAGGGACACTCTGATCAAGGCCGACATTGGCTCAGGTACAAGATCGTCCACACAAAGATTTCTCTCAACCCCCAAAACAGGCACCCATCCATGCTTACATTGTAATCAGTGTGGGAATGTATTGAAGGGTGATCACTTCTATCACGAACGCTCAGGCAAACGATATTACATCAAAGATTTTACCACCTGTGATACTTCGCATGTGGTATACCAGATTAAATGCCCATGCGGGCTCCTCTATATCGGTGAAACTACTCAACTGATAAGGGACCGCATCAGTAAGCATAAGTCCACAATTAGATGCGGCAATACATTATTACCATTACCACAACATTTTATTACAGCTGGACATACTATCCCACAATTAAAATTTTTAGTCATTGAACATGTCCCTTCCCCCGGAGAGGTGGTAACCGTGTCCAACTTCTCAAACAAAGAGAGGCCTTTTGGATACATGAGTTACAGACACTTACACCAAAGGGCCTCAATAGGGAATATGACCTATTATCATTCTTATGATTTGCTCTCCACATATAAGGGGGAATGTATTTAGGTTAACGGTTTCTCCATATAGTTTGTGATATTTGCTGCGTTTTTGCTTACTGGACTTGAAGGTACAGAATTGGATTTGGGCTATGTTTAAGATGGGATACTGTATTTGTCATTAAACATGTGATCCATATAATATGATTCTAACATATTGTCTTATCTTCACAGAGCCATTTATAATGATCATTACGCAAATGTCACTCCTGGTCTCCTTTTTACCCCTCGGACTCTCCCTCCCCGCCTCCCTCTGCTCTGATTTATTTTTCTAAATATTTTTGAATATTTTTGTCTATTAATAATTCCTTATAATTTTTCATTTTTTCAATTTGTCTTTTTCATAATTCCCATTCCCCCCCTTTTTTATGGGTATATACTTCATTTGTAAGACGGCATCTGGATAGTAATAACATGGGCACTTCTATTTTGACACAGGGCAGCATCTCAGGTGTTATATGATATATACAAGTATATACAATGCTGACAAGACAAAGACACTCTTTATCACCGCCCCCATTAGACATCAGATACAAACAATGCCTTCCATGTGCAGCTCCATTACACAGGCTCATAGGGTGATGACGCTACTAAGTGCCGCCCCTGCCTGACGTCACAGATAGACAACCCCTCCTATGGGTTGCCAGGTTACAGAGACTCACAGGGAAGTGACGCGCGCTCCAGCATCACTTACTGTGATGCTGTCCTTTCAATCTGGGTGATAGTCCCGCCCACTGTCTATTTAAACCACAGTAACGCTGGCCTCTAACACCTGCGGCACTAGCGGTGGATACCACATTCCTTCAGGCCATATAGCGCTACCACACACCAACGGTAAGCTGGCTTATTGACACACTTATACATGTCACAGCGGTATTAACCCCTGTGCTACTTTTACCTTACAGACCGCTATTCACACACTTCTGAAGCTGTCTCCTTTCAATAGCTGACATATTAACCCCATGTGTGAGATTGGTAAGTCTCAACATCATGCTCTTTTTGGCAGATCATAAACCAATACTTATGATGTTTTGTTTTGCTCCATTAGACCTCTCAAGGGATTCCACTTTATAACATACATATACTGAGGATATTATATTGTTGTCCCTTCTTCCAATTTTCTCCCCAGGTCAGTTCAGCATTTATTGAACTTATAGGACATTCATTAAACTAGTTCCTATGCCTAATGACACATTATTTGCATTTAGATCTTCAGATCTTTTGTGGATATTTTGGCCCATACTTTTCACATGAGTGGTGCTTCATTCAAGTGAGTTATATAGACCTAACCCAGATTTACCTTAAACACGGTCTTTTACTCATGACTAGAGTTGAGCGACTTTTGGTTTTTTAGGGTCGCGTTTCGTTTCGTGAAACCCGACTTTTCCAAAAGTCGGGTCGAGCAAGATCGTCCGATTATAGGGAAAAGTCGGGGTCGTCCCGAAACACGAAACCCAATGTAAGTCAATGGGGAATAAAAGTCGGCAGTGAGAGGAGGACAGGAAACACACCTACAGTGCCCATTTGAATGCCAAAAGCATCAATTTTTCTTACTTAAGCTTGTCAACCTTAATTAACTTCATAATACAAGTTACGCACTGAAAAATGGGGGTTATTTGGCTAAAGTTGTGGGGGGGGAGGGCTGGCTGCAGGTTTTCATGTGCCCTGGGCGAAAGAGCGCCCCTTTAACACATACAAACTCATCATGCTCCGATACGGCAGAGAAATAGCGGTATAGTACAATGAAAAATACCTCACTTTTTACATCTCATGACGAGGCCCATCTATTTCTCCATACAGAATCATTGGTCCCATAAAATGTTTGAAACAGTATATGATGAGCTCCACATAATGCTACAGTATATGTTGGTCCCCATGGATGAAGCTCCACTGTCTTATGGGCCCAAATAATGCTCCAAACATAATGGGCCCCATTTCTAATGCTCTAGTGTATAATGGGCCCTGTAAATGCTGCTCCAGTGTCTAATGTCCACCTTTGGAATGTTCCAGCGTAAGGTGGGCCCCATCTATCATTCTCCAGAGTATAGTGCTCCCCAAAAATTGCTGTCCCAACATTGAAAACAATCAAATAAGTCTCCTCGCTAGGGAATCCCTGTACTAGTCTGGACTCCTCGTCGTCCCCATCTTCCATCTCACTGCACAGTATTTCAACTTTGCAAGTGCTGTGATCCTGAACAAGCAGGGGGGGCCCACTCGTTGGCGACGGCACTGGCACAGGGCCCCTGATAGTACGGTGGTGTGTCTGATGGCGGGTGGGCCGAACCTGCACTTTCATCTGCAGCTTCCTCTTTGTCACCGTGTAAGATGGAACTGTATATGGGAAGGGTAACCTGAGTTTCATCAGGGTCAGATTCAGGCCGTGTAGCGTGCGAGGGGAATGTAGTGGTCTGGGTCAATGTACCAGCAGATTCATCGAGCAGTGGCTGGGCATCAGTGCACTTGTGTCGCCCCCAGGAGTACGGTCGCCACAGTGGCATTACCTTCTTCCTAGGGAGTGTGATGTCATGCTTGGGAGCAATGAACGATCTCTCTAGCAGGTTAACTGATTGGGCGGCGTTATTCCCACGAGTCATGACCCTCCAAACAGCGTTCATGAAGGCAAAGTGTTTGTTTTACGTGGGCAGTATGGTTGCAAAGCTGAACCTTAAAGGAATGTCCAGAAGGGCACCACCAGGAGTGGAGCCTACGGTTAAATTCGACTCCACTTGGGAAACCTCAACCATGCCAGCTACAGAACAGATGCACACATTGCAAGCTTAATTCCGTTAACGAACGAGACTCCGTCATGCCCCACGGTCCGAGTCCGGCTTACTAGAGGGACACGTGAGGCTCTGGCACATGAGATTGGCCAATAACTGGTGTGTCATGCCCTTACATGTCCGTGGCTGCATGTGCGCTACACTGAAAAGGCCAGCGTTTGTCGCTTACAGGTGCAGATAACCCGCTGAACAACGTTAGTGATGGGGATCACTGATTACAATTATTACCTGCGAACAATGATTTCCCAGTAAGTGCAGGTCAACCGCAGTTCCGGAATTAGGCCTAACCGTCATTCCTGAAAAAATGAAAAACTTACGTGTGCAAACCACAGGTGCTGTAGCTTGCTGAACAGCTCGCCAGCCGTTCTCACGCCCAGTATGGATTACACGTGATTGCACAAAGGTGAGAAAGGGTACCGTATCCCCAGATAACATGTATGGATAGCGTACACATTCAAAATATATGTCTATACATCAGGAGGCAGGCTCAGACGGTGTTAGGCCCAGTATGGATTGCACGTGATTGCACAAAGGTTAGAAAGGGTACCGTATCCCCAGATAACATGTATGGATAGCGTACACATTCAAAATATATGTCTATACATCAGGAGGCAGGCTCAGACGATGTTAGGCCCAGTATGGATTGCACGTGATTGCACAAAGGTTAGAAAGGGTACCGTTTCCCCGGATAACATGTATGGATAGCGTACACATTCAAAATATATGTCTATACATCAGGAGGCAGGCTCAGACGGTGTTAGGCCCAGTATGGATTGCACGTGATTGCACAAAGGTTAGAAAGGGTACCGTATCCCCAGATAACATGTATGGATAGCGTACACATTCAAAATATATGTCTATACATCAGGAGGCAGGCTCAGACGGTGTTAGGCCCAGTATGGATTGCACGTGATTGCACAAAGGTTAGAAAGGGTACCGTTTCCCCGGATAACATGTATGGATAGCGTACACATTCAAAATATATGTCTATACATCAGGAGGCAGGCTCAGACGGTGTTAGGCCCAGTATGGATTGCACGTGATTGCACAAAGGTTAGAAAGGGTACCGTATCCCCAGATAACATGTATGGATAGCGTACACATTCAAAATATATGTCTATACATCAGGAGGCAGGCTCAGACGGTGTTAGGCCCAGTATGGATTGCACGTGATTGCACAAAGGTTAGAAAGGGTACCGTTTCCCCGGATAACATGTATGGATAGCGTACACATTCAAAATATATGTCTATACATCAGGAGGCAGGCTCAGACGGTGTTAGGCGCAGTATGGATTGCACGTGATTGCACAAAGGTTAGAAAGGGTACCGTATCCCCAGATAACATGTATGGATAGCGTACACATTCAAAATATATGTCTATACATCAGGAGGCAGGCTCAGACGGTGTTAGGCCCAGTATGGATTGCACGTGATTGCACAAAGGTTAGAAAGGGTACCGTTTCCCCGGATAACATGTATGGATAGCGTACACATTCAAAATATATGTCTATACATCAGGAGGCAGGCTCAGACGGTGTTAGGCCCAGTATGGATTGCACGTGATTGCACAAAGGTTAGAAAGGGTACCGTATCCCCAGATAACATGTATGGATAGCGTACACATTCAAAATATATGTCTATACATCAGGAGGCAGGCTCAGATGGTGTCAGGCACAGTATGGATTTGACAGCCCAGACTACACAGTGGAGGAGCAGGGAGAGGTAAAGATTGCAAATGCTGGGGCCCTGCCCAAGCAAGGGGGGCCCACTCATGGGCGTCGGTACTGGCACTGGGCCCCTCATAGTACGGCGGTGTGTCTGACGGCGGGTGTGCACCACCACCATCAGAGACACTTGATTGCACTATGAAGGACCCTGTGCCAGTGCCCGCGCCCAAGAGTCGGCCTACCCACCTGTCCAGGGCAACGGCACTCGCACGGTGTCGTGTGCTAGGTGGTGACCCCGGCCATGGGGGGGGGAGACAGCACAGTTAGGGAGTTTTAGAAAGTGGCATATGTTGATGTTGGACATTCAGCTGATGCAAAAGGTGAAATAGGTCAAGTCCAAGGAAGAGGTGGACCAAAGCAAGCCATTTTTCTGTCACCCTATGTTTCATCAGGGGAAGGTGGGACAAAATCCTTGGAAACCCATGCGTGGTTCATTTTAATGAAGGTTAGATCATCCACATTTTGGGTTGACAGACGGGTCCTTTTTTCTGTCAGGATTGATCCAGCTGCACTGAAGACTCTTTCCGATAGCACACTTGCAGCTGGGCAAGCGAGCTCCTGTAAGGCATATTGTGCCAATTCAGGCCAGGTGTCCAGTTTAGCGGCCCAATAGTCAAAGGGGAATGACCTGTGTGGGAGAACATCGATATGGGAGGAAAAGTAGTTTGTAACCATAGTTGACAACTGCTGTCTCCTGTCACTTTCCATCGATGCAGTATTACCAGTTGTGTGAGCGGTACTTGAAAAATCAGTCCACAACATTGTCATGAAACCCCTGTCTCCAACGCCACTTCTGCTGTGTGCACCACGAACACCTCTGCCAAGCTGCCCCTGGCCCGTACGGCTCGTGTGAGAACCATCACCGCTGCTGTGTGCTGGGAATGCCTCAAGCAACCGATTTACCAGAGTTGCTTGTTTATTAGCCAATATTAGGTCAAGGTTCTCCTGTGGCATGATGTTTTGTAATTTGCCTTTATAGCGTGGATCCAGGATGCTGGCCAACCAGTAGTCGTCATCGTTCATCATTTTGGCAATGCGTGGGTCCCTTTTTAGGATCTGCAAGGCATAATCTGACATGTGGGCCAATGTTCCCGGTGTCAATGATGCACTGCGAGTGCTGGTTGGAGGAGCACTTTCTGGCAAATCCACATCCCTCCAGTCACGCACAAACCCTGTACCAGACCTTGCCACGCCAACATTTTCACTTGCCCCACGAGATGCATCCTCCTCCCCTAAGTAATCATCCCCATCATCCTCCTCCTCCTCCTCTTCTTCCTCCACCTCGTCCAGGAGAGGTCCCTGAGCAGACAATGGCTGAATGTCATCAAGGATTCCCTCCTCCTCTTCCTCCTCATCAACATTGGCTGCAGACGCCTGCTCCATAAGGTGCGTCAAAGTTTGCATGAGCAGACGCATAAGTGGGATGCTCATGCTTAGGATGGCGTCGTCTGCGCTTACCAGCCGTGTGCATTCCTCAAAATACTGAAGGACTTTACAGAGGTCTTTCAGCTTTGACCACTGCACACCTGTCAACTCCATGTCTGCTCTCAAAGTGCCTGGCTGTGTATCCTCCCACAAATGCATTATGGCCTGCCTCTGCTCGCACAGCCGCTCCACCATGTGCAGGGTGGAGTTCCACCTTGTTGCAATGTCGATAATGAGGCGGTGGTTGGGAAGGTGGAGCAATCGCTGCAGCTTCTGCATACGAACGGAGTGTACAGGCGACCGGCGGATGTTCGCGCACAGTCTTCGCACCTTCTGGAGCAGGGCTGTTAACTCCGGATAATTTTTGAGGAAGCACTGCACCACCAGGTTCAAGGTGTGAGCCAAGCAAGGCATATGGCTGAGTTTTGAAAGGGCTATGGCTGCCACAAAATTACGGCCGTTATCACTAACTACCTTGCCTGCCTCAAGATGTACACTGCCCAGCCATGACTCAGTTTGTCGCTTCAAGTACTCGGCCAGCACCTCGGCGGTGTGTCTGTTGCCCAAACACATCATCTGCAACACAGCCTGCTGACGCTTTCCACTAGCTGCTCGATAGGGGGACACATCGTGTGCAACTGTGGCAGCTGCAGATGGAGTGCTTGTACGACTGCGCTCTGTGGACGAGCTTTCGCTTCTGGAGGAGGAGGAGGAGGAGGGTCGAACGCCTACAGCCAACTGTTTCCTATACCGTGGGCTAGGCAGCACTGTCCCACCAGAGCTGTCCCCTGTGGACCCTGCATCCACCACATTAACCCAGTGCGCAGTGATGGACACGTAACGGCCCTGGCCATGCCGACTGGACCATGCATCAGTTGTGAGGTGCACCTTTCCGCTCACTGACTGCTTGAGTGCATGGACAATGCGGTCTTTCACATGATGGTGGAGGGCTGGGATGGCTTTGCGAGAGAAGAAGTGGCGACTGGGTAGGTCATAGCGTGGTACTGCATAGGCCATGAGTTCGCGGAAAGCTGTGCTTTCCACCAACCGAAAGGGCATCATCTCAAACGAGATTAGTTTGGCAATGTGGGCATTCAAACCCAGTGTACGCGGATGAGAGACTGAGTACTTTCTTGACCTACTCATAGTGTCTGGGAGGGTGAGCTGGACTTGAGAGCTGCATATGGTGGAAGTAGCGGTGGACAGGGCGGACTGAGAGAGGGTTGATGATGGTGATGGAGTTGGTGTTCTTTCTGATGGCCTAGAATCAGTCTTTCGTTGATATAACAGTGGGATTCCCTGACTGCTGTGGCCTTGCAACGACACCTCAACATTTGCTGCTGTGCTAACCGGTGGGCTTACAGTGGGGGAAACAATGTAGCGTTGCTGACTACCTTCATTGTGATCAGTTGCACATGTGGCACTTGAGGTTTGGTGTTGTGTCCACGCTTGCAAGTGCATGCTGGTTAAATGTCTAAGCATGCAACTGGTATTCAAATTTTTCAGATTTTTCCCTCAGCTAAAGGTCTTTGCGCACTTCTTACAGATAACCTTGGCCTGATCATGAGGATTTTGGTCAAAAAAGTGCCACACTGCACTCTTCCTACTTTGGCAGACATTTTGCGGCCTAGCACGCTGTGATCTTTTGACCCTCTGGACAAGCTGTCCAGCAACTCTTTTGATGTTTGGAACCTGTCTTTGGAGTGCTCCGGGCCTGCCAGATAACAGCTGTTGCGATGTCGATGTCTGCTGTGGATGCCCTCATCTGAGCTATTGGAAGCAGCACCCTCTTCCCCCAATGGATGCCAATCTGGGTCAACAACTGGGTCATCCATCACCTCCTCTTCTATGTCATGTGCACCTTCCTCTGTGTCACCGTGTATGGTGGTATAGTGTGCGGGAAGGGGCACCTGAGTCTCATCAGGGTCAGAATCTGGCTCTGTACACTGCGAGGACAATGTAGTGCTCTGAGTGAATGTACCAGCAGAAACATCCATCAGCGGCTGTGCATCAGTGCACTCCATGTCAGATTCATCTTGGCCTGGGTAATTCACCATTTGACTTGATAATCCAGGCATGGTATGTGAAAACAGCTCCATGGAGTAATCAGTAGTATGGCCTGCGTCATCCTTCAATCTTGGTTGGGGTGAAGGACACAAGGAAAGGTGTGGTTCATGAACATGAGCCTCCAATGACGACTCAGTGCTTTTACTTTTTACAACTGAAGAAGAGGAGGCGATAGAGCTGGAGGCTGAGTCAGCAATGTAAGACAAAACTTTTTCCTGATGCTCTGGCTTTAAAAGCGGTTTGCCAACTCCTAGAAAACTAAGCGTTCGAGGCCTTATGTAGCCAGACGATGACGCAGGCTCAACACCTCCTGCATTCGGTCCTATTTTGCTCTTGCCACTACCATCAGATCCACCACCAACACCATCATTACCAGCTGCCAACCCCCGCCCAATTCCACGGCCTCTTCCACCAGCCTTCCTCATTTTTGGTAGAAATGTAGACAAAATCCAACAAACTATATAGTAATGTAAAACAAGGTACAAGGTGTCTATAGGACAGGGGAGATTTTGAATTTCTGCAGACACTTGTGGACACTGGACACTTTTGGATTGTGTGAGGCCCACTGATATCTGAGCGCTATGTGACATGCTCGATGGCACAGCTGTGACCAAAGTGACTAGAGGATAAGGGAGATTTTGAATTTCTCAACACACTTGTGGACACTGGACACTTTTGGATTGTGTGAGGCCCAATGAATACCTGAGCGCTATGTGACAGGCTCGATGGCACAGCTGTGACCAAAGTGACTAGAGGATAAGGGAGATTTTGAATTTCTGCACACACTTGTGGACACTGGACACTTTTGGATTGTGTGAGACCCAATGAATATCTGAGCGCTATGTGACAGGCTAGATGGCACAGCTGTGACCAAAGTGACTAGAGGATAAGGGAGAGTTTGAATTTCTGCACACACTTGTGGACACTGGACACTTTTGGATTGTGTGAGGCCCAATGAATATCTGAGCGCTATGTGACAGGCTCGATGGCACAGCTGTGACCAAAGTGACTAGAGGATAAGGGAGATTTTGAATTTCTGCACAAACTTGTGGACACTGGACACTTTTGGATTGTGTGAGACCCAATGAATATCTGAGCGCTATGTGACAGGCTCGATGGCACAGCTGTGACCAAAGTGACTAGAGGATAAGGGAGATTTTGAATTTCTGCACACACTTGTGGACACTGGACACTTTTGGATTGTGTGAGGCCCAATGAATATCTGAGCGCTATGTGACAGGCTCGATGGCACAGCTGTGACCAAAGTGACTAGAGGATAAGGGAGATTTTGAATTTCTCAACACACTTGTGGACACTGGACACTTTTGGATTGTGTGAGGCCCAATGAATATCTGAGCGCTATGTGACAGGCTCGATGGCACAGCTGTGACCAAAGTGACTAGAGGATAAGGGAGATTTTGAATTTCTGCACACACTTGTGGACACTGGACACTTTTGGATTGTGTGAGACCCAATGAATATCTGAGCGCTATGTGACAGGCTAGATGGCACAGCTGTGACCAAAGTGACTAGAGGATAAGGGAGAGTTTGAATTTCTGCACACACTTGTGGACACTGGACACTTTTGGATTGTGTGAGGCCCAATGAATATCTGAGCGCTATGTGACAGGCTCGATGGCACAGCTGTGACCAAAGTGACTAGAGGATAAGGGAGATTTTGAATTTCTGCACAAACTTGTGGACACTGGACACTTTTGGATTGTGTGAGGCCCAATGAATATCTGAGCGCTATGTGACAGGCTCGATGGCACAGCTGTGACCAATGTGACTAGAGGATAAGGGAGATTTTGAATTTCTGCAGACACTTGTGGACACTGGACACTTTTGGATTGTGTGAGGCCCACTGATATCTGAGCGCTATGTCACAGACTCGATGGCACAGCTGTGACAAAAGTGACGAGAGGATAAGGGAGATTTTGAATTTCTGCACACGCTTGTGGACACTGGACACTTTTGGATTGTGTGAGACCCAATGAATATCTGAGCGCTATGTGACAGGCTCGATGGCACAGCTGTGACCAAAGTGACTAGAGGATAAGGGAGATTTTGAATTTCTGCACACACTTGTGGACACTGGACACTTTTGGATTGTGTGAGGCCCAATGAATATCTGAGCGCTATGTGACAGGCTCGATGGCACAGCTGTGACCAAAGTGACTAGAGGATAAGGGAGATTTTGAATTTCTGCACACACTTGTGGACACTGGACACTTTTGGATTGTGTGAGGCCCAATGAATATCTGAGCGCTATGTGACAGGCTCGATGGCACAGCTGTGACCAAAGTGACTAGAGGATAAGGGAGATTTTGAATTTCTGCAGACACTTGTTGACACTGGACACTTTTGGATTGTGTGAGGGCCACTGATATCTGAGCGCTATGTCACAGGCTCGATGGCACAGCTGTGACAATAGTGACGAGAGGATAAGGGAGATTGGATTGCTTTTAAAAAAGCAGTTTGCAGAGCAGTGGGTTAACAGCAATGCCAGCCTGTCAGGAAGCCTTAAAAGGCAGCCCAACAACCAACACCACTGATACACCACAATATAGCCTCCCCTTGCACTGCACACACAGTGACTGGTGTGTTGTGCAGGCCAAATCGCTAGCAGCAGAAGCAGTTTTTTTTTCTTCTCAGCAGGACAAAAAAAAAAAATTGGGATTGCTTTTAAAAAAGCAGTTTGCGGAGCAGTGGGTAAACAGCAATGCAGGAATGTCAGGAAGCCTTAGAAGGCAGCCCAACAACCAACACCACTGATACACCACTATATAGCCTCCCCTTGCACTGCACACACAGTGACTGGTGTGTTGTGCAGGCCAAATCGCTAGCAGCAGAAGCAGTTTTTTTGTCTTCTTCCCTGCCTAACGCTCTCCCTACAGAATCAGCAGCAACCTCTCCCTATACTGAGATCGGCAGAAGTAAGATGGCGGTCGGCCTTTTATACCCCCTGTGATGCCCACCAAAGCAAGCCAATCACTTGCATGCCCTTCTGAAAGATGGTGGTGACCCGTGCCTATGTCATCACGTTGCCCACAGTGTCCGTGGATCCTGATTGGCTGAAAAAGAGCGCAAAGCAAACTTTTGAAAAGCGACTTTGGCGCGTAAGTCGCCGACCTCGTGGCCGACCTCATCCTAGGGTCGGGTTTCGTTTCATGAAACCCGACTTTGCCAAAAGTCGGCGACTTTTAAAATTTTTCGACCCGTTTCGCTCAACTCTACTCATGACTACAACGGCAACTTATACTCGCACATTTTTTTCCTAGATATTCAATGATTTTTTGAACATGAGCAGTCTTGGTAGGTTTGCATTTTTACGTTTTGTTTTGTTTTTTCCTTTTTCATTTCTTTTTTTTTTTTTAAATCCCTTCCTTCAATACCTTCAATCCGTCCTCCCTAATCACTTGTGCACTGATTTTAGTTTCATTCTCTGGATTACTATTGTTTAAAAAAAAAATTTTCTTGTATTTCTGTACTATAAGTAATGTCTGATGAAGGCTTATTGTCATAGCCAAAACGTCTAATATTTGTGACTGCAAATAAAATCCTTCTTATATCGCAAAAGTTTAGTGCCAAAAATTTTTTCAATTACTTATTCTGGTGTAGGAACCTTCTTTTTGTGCACCTACTCAGCAGTGCCACGATATATTTGAAATTGTATTAACCAATGGAGTCCCACACAAAATTAAAGTGGAATGTTGAGAGTGTGTGGACCCCATCTGGAATGTAATGTCCTTAAAACAAGTCAAAATGATGCTCAGTATTGTGTGTGGCCTCCACGTGCCTGTATGACCTCCCTACAATGCTAGGGCATGCTCCTGATGAGGCAGCGGATGGTCTCCTGAGGGATCTCCTCCCAGACCTGGACAAAAGCTTCTGCCAACTCCTGGGCAGTCTGTGATGCAACATGACATTGGTGGTACATGATGTCCCAGTTGTGCTCAATCGCATTCAGGTCTGGGGAATGGGCGGGCCAGTCCATAGCTTCAATGCCTTCATCTTGCAGGAACTGCTGACACACTCCAGCCACATAAGGTCTGGCATTGTCCTGCATGAGGAAGCCAGGGTCAACCGTACTAGCATATGGTCTCACAAGGGGTCTGAGGATCTCATCTTGGTACCTAATGGCAGTCAGGCTACCTCTGGCAAGCAAATGGAGGGCTGTGCAGCCCTCCAAAGTAATGCCACCCCCACACCATTAATGACCCACTTCCAAACCGGTCATGCTGAAGGATGTTGCAGGCAGCAGATCGCTCTCCATGGCGTCTCCAGACTCTGTCATGTCTGTCACATGTGCTCAATGTGATCCTGCTTTCATCTGTGAAGAGCACAGGGCGTCAGTGTCGAATTTGCCAATCCTGGTGTTCTGTGGCAAATGCCAAGCATCTTGCATGGTGTTGGGCTGTGAGCACAACCCTAATCTGTGGACGTCAGGCACTCAGACCATCCTCATGGAGTCAATTTCTAACCGACACATGCACATTTGTGGCCTGCTGGAGGTCATTTTGCAGGACTCTGGCAGTGCCCCTCCTGTTCTTCCTTGCACAAAGGCTGAGGTAGCGGTCCTGCTGCTGGTTTGTTGCCCTCCTACGGCCCCCTCCACGTCTCCTGGTGTACTGGCCTGTCTCCTGGTAGCGCCTCTAGCCTCTGGACACTACGCTGACAGACACAGCAAACCTTCTTGCCACAGCTCGCATTAATGTGCCATCCTGGATGAGCGGCACTATCTGAGCCACTTGAGTGGGTTGTAGGGTCCGTCTCATGCTACCACGAGTGGGAAAGCACAACCAACATTCAAAAGTGACCAAAACATCAGCCAGAAAGCATTGGTACTGAGATTTGGTCTGTGGTCCCCACCTGCAGAACCTCCTTTATTGAGGGTGTATTGCTAATTGCCAATAATTTCCATCTGTTGTCTATTCCATTTGCACAACAGCATGTGAAATTGATTGTCAATCAGTGTTGCTTCCTAAATGGACAGTTTGATTTCACAGAAGTTTGATTTACTTGGAGTTGTATTCTATTGTTTAAGTGTTCTCTTTAATTTTTTGAGCAGTGTATATTCCATGATAATATCTTCCTGCACAGTCAGATTGGAGATATTTTCCTGATTTATTTTTCAGCACATTATTCATTAAAAATGTGTAAAACATGGCAAGACAGAAAATTTCCAGCACCCAAAGAGGCTTGTTCTTTTATAAATCACCCAAAGAGGCTTGTTCTTTCATAAATTACCCACATCTTCATTTGCATCTGTTCTTCTGAACTGCATGTCTTGCAATTTATAGCATACAGTGAAACTGCTGGCGTGGAATTATTTAACAATGTATAAACCTGGATAAGTGAACTATGCAATTTGCATCCTTTCATCTCTGATTGACCTCCTGCTCCTCATGTTCCCTACCTGAGCCTTTACCTACTTACCGTTTATTGTTTTACAGCAGTAAATAGATCGCCATAAATAACCTGGTGTAACATTTTACAATCAAGGATTCATTTAAATAAAGAAAATCATTTCTCTGTTGGTGAGCATGTTATTTTAAAGAGGATGCATATTTTATAGACATAAAGGTTCAGTTTCAGTATAATTAACAAGCAGGAATATAAATATTTTTTATTAGAATAATAAATTTGTAAATCAAAGTTAATTAATTTTATATCAAATTAAGCTAAGAGTAGGGATTAGTGAGTAGTGAAATACTCGGACTCGCTGTAATCGTTAGGAGTAGCTCCTAATACTCGGGTACTTGTAATAAGTAGCGAGTCCAATGTAAGTCTATGGGAAATGCGAGTAATGGGCAGAGAATGTGTGTGGCCGGAGACTATGGGTGCATGGAGAATGTGTGAGGAGAATGTGTGCGGGTGTCTGTGGGTTGTGTGTGTGTGTGTGCGGGGCTGTGCCGGGCTCTGCCGCACCTGTGTGGTGCTGTGCTGGCTTCTGCCGGTGCCGTGCGGGGCCTGTGCAGGACTGTGCTGGGCTGTGTGTGGGCTCTGTGCGGGGCCTGTGCGGGCTGTACCAGTGCTGGGCAGGCTGTGCGGCCTGTGCGGGCCTTGTCCGATGGGACTACTTGTCCCATCCGGCTATGCCCGCTACAGTGACAGCATTAGCGGATGATGGGAAAGTAGTATTCCCATCATCCGGCTAATGTGGTGAATGTACAAAAAAAACACATACAGAACATACAACATATAATAATAATCTTTTTAATCTTTTATTTTTATATAGCGCTAACATATTCCACAGCGCTTTACAGTTTTGCACACATTATCGCTGTCCCCAATGGGGCTCACAATCTAAATTCCCTATCAGTATGTCTTTGGAGTGTGGGAGGAAACCGGAGCACCAGGAGGAAACCCACGCAAACACGGGGAGCAAATTCAAACTCCTTGCTGATGTTGTCCTTGGTGGGATTTGAACCCAGGACCTCAGTGCTGCAAGGCTGCAGTGTTAACCATACAGTACATACACATAACATACAACACATAACATAGAGTAACATAGAGTACATACTCACCGCACACACCTAATTCTCCGAAGCCATCAATCACCTGTAAAAAAAATTAAAATAATAAAGCAACCTATACTCATCTTTCCACCATAAGGCCATTAATAATGAGGGTCCCACGTTGATCTCCCGTGGAAAGCAGCCGCATCAGCTGATGCGACCGCTTTCCAGCGATACAGTGAAGCTGCGCGGCCAGCCAATCACAGTAATGCCACAACAAAGAAGGTGGCGGCTTTACTGTGATTGGCTGACACATGCTGGGCAGGAGATCCGAATATTGCGAGGTGAGTAGTTAAATTTACTCTCTAGGATTCGAGTACCGCATCCTAGCGAGTATACTCGCTCATCGCTAGCTAAGAGTCCAAAAAGTTAAAATTCTTGTGATGGTCACTTAATGGGGTATTAGCGGACTCAAAAATTATCCCATACCCAAGAACTGATCTCTTCAATCAGAAAAAAGCTAAGCACAGAATTGGACAAATACAATTAGATTCTTTTTAAAGGCGTTTTCCTCTCCTTGGACCATGACCGCATAAGGCTTTATGTGAGATATTTGACATTTTTTTTAGCTCTGTTTTGGGGTATACTTATTGTATAACTTTTCTTTGCAGTGCAAAGATAGACCATTGCAATTCTTAGTTTAGTTTTTTACTCTTTTTTTTGTCTATATTTCATTTGAAATAACCTGTTGACCACATTCTACAGGTTATTGCGGTCTAGTATATTCCCCAAAATAAAGTGACTGATTTTTGAGGTTTTATTTGTTGTTTTTTTATAGGTATATTTAATAAAATATATTTTATATATTTAAAAAAAGATTTTTCATTTATGTTTTGTACAAATTTTATATTTTAGATTTATATTTTTTTATTTAAAGGGGTTGTCCGGGCTTTTCACATAATCTCAGTACATATCTGGGCTGCAGAATTATGACAATAAGTAATTTACTTTCTGTCACTAGTTTGCATGGTTTTCTAGATATTCTGAACAGAACATCCAAGGGGGGGTGTTATGGCATTGAAATGAGAACTAGTCGCAACCTCCTACTCTACTCCAAACATGCCCTCTATAGCAACAACCCCACCCTCCATAGCTACAGGCCCTCCCCATCCACATGAAGAAGCCCTCATCACACAGTAACAAATCCTCCCCCTCTAGCAGCCTCACTGCAGAGAGCAGCTGCTCCTCCCCCAGACACACGCTGAACAGTGTTCTATGGAAAGTGAAACTAGTGAGGAGGGAAAATCGTCCTGTATTCTGGGCCACTCCATGATTACAATACATAACTCATTATCAGTAATTCCTTCCCTCACTGTCCCAGGCTGCTGGCAGCAGTGAGAACAGACTGTGTGATGGCCAGTGATGGGGGTCTGCAGCTTCTAATCTGCACAGGGGATGGCAGTCACTGATGTAATCTGTTGTGTGACAAAGCCTCTGCTGTGTGAATGGACAGCTCTGTGTCACTGATGTCTTCACACAGCAGCAGATTTGGTGCAGTGTATGTGTGTGCACTGTGTCTCTAATGACACAAATGCTGATGGGAGCAGCCTGTCCCAGAATACAGGACGATGTGTGTCTGGGGGAGGAGCAGCTGCTCTCTGCAGTGAGGCTGCTAGAAGGGGAGGATTTGTTACTGTGTGATGAGGGCTTCTCCATGTGGACGGGCAGTGAGACGATCGTTAGCTTCGCTGAGTTATTTTTCTTTTTAGAGTAGACCCTCTGGGCCGTGGCACCCACCCACCTAGGGCGAGCTGACCTAGTGAGAACCCACCCCCTATACAGGGAGTGTCAGGGGCAAGACCAAGGGGGTGAGCCACCACAGCAGCTGGACCAGAAGGCCGGCTCAGGGAGACACTATTGAGTGTCTAGCAACAGGACGGACAGGATACGAAACACAAAGCGAAGTCACAGGGTTTCTTCTGCAAAACGTGGTTACACACTTTATTCAGGTGCAAGTCATAAACAGGGAATCAGGTGCAGGGCACAAACGATGAAACACGGCAAGGTGCGTGCAAGGGCACGCCAAGTGTTCCAGACATAGCAAAAGAAGAAAGACGCGCACTCTTGCTGTGGAGGAGATAGGTGCTAATTGTACATGGAGGGTCCACAAACAATAGTCAGTAGATAAACAGTCGCACTCAAGAGTGGATTAATCTTGCCAAAAAATCTTGAAGATTTTGTGAAATTTTTGGATTTTTATTTTATTTCAAATGCATCAAATAGTGTAACACCGCAGACAAAAGAAGTATCCAAAATGTGGGTATAATATCGTAATCCAGGATATGAGTATACTATGGTTACGTTTCGACCTACTAAGAGGCCTTTCTCAAACCATACTGCAAAATAAAATAAAAAGCAATTACAACAATGAATATGGACGACAAACTCGCGGAAAGCTGGAAAAGAAATAATAAACATGAAAAAAATGTGAAAAAATTTAAAAAAAAATATATATATTTTTTGTTAATATTTTTAAAAAAATATATATTTTTTTTTTTTTTTCACATTTTTTTCATGTTTATTATTTCTTTTCCAGCTTTCCGCGAGTTTGTCGTCCATATTCATTGTTGCAATTGCTTTTTATTTTATTTTGCAGTATGGTTTGAGAAAGGCCTCTTAGTAGGTCGAAACGTAACCATAGTATACTCATATCCTGGATTACGATATTATACCCACATTTTGGATACTTCTTTTGTCTGCGGTGTTACACTATTTGATGCATTTGAAATAAAATAAAAATCCAAAAATTTCACAAAATCTTCAAGATTTTTTGGCAAGATTAATCCACACTTGAGTGCGACTCTTTTATCTACTGACAAGTGTTCCAGACATAACACGTGCAGAAAACATACCAGGGTCCAGGGCAGGGTATGTGTTAGGGTTCACGCCAGAGTTCCTAGGAAGAATGCGTGCTAGGACACGCTAGAGTCCAAGACAAGGTGCGTCCTAGGAGACACGCTAGAGTCCAAGGCAGAGTGCGTGCAAGGAGACACGCCAAGGTCCAAGACATGGTACGTGCGAGATGGTAGGCATGCTGGCATTGGACTCCGGACATCTGGCAACGATCGACATGATCAGGGCATCAGGCTACGGACATCAGCTCCGGACATCAGGCCGCAGCGATCAGCAGGTTCCGGGCATCCGGCAGACAAACCAGGGTTCCATGCAAGGAGACAAGACAGGTTAGCAACACAATGCGTGTTAAGGAACACGCCATGATCAGACTCAAGGATGGAGGTCTGCGCGTGCAGAGGGACACACCAGGGTCAGGCAAGACAGAGTTCTGCGCGTGCAGAGAAGCACACCAGGGTCAGGCGAGACAGAGTCCTGCACCTGCAGAGAGGCACGCCAGGGTCAGGTGAGGCAGAGTCCTGCGCATGCAGAGAGGCACGACAGGGTCAGGCGAGGCAGAGTCTTGCGCATGCAGAGAAGCACACCAGGGTCAGACGAGGCAGAGTCCTGCGCGTGCAGACAGGCACACCAGGGTCAGGCGAGGCAGAGTCCTGCACGTGCAGAGAGACATGCCAGGGTTAGGATTCAAGGACAGGGTTAGGACCTGTGCGTGCAAGAGGGCACAACAGGGTACATGACAAGACCTGTGCATACTTTTATAGAAGCACGGGGAGGTATGCCAAGGAGCAGGCGAGGGCCTGCGCATGCTTTAGAGAGCACGTAGAGCGTAGTTCAGAAACAGCGTGAGGTGCAAGGGAGCACAGAGAGCATGGCTGGGGCACTGGCTAGCTGATCGGGCTGCAGCACTGACAGACAGGCAAGACTCCAGCGAACCCGGCTGAGGCATGGCAGGCGACACAGCTGTCACTGACCGACGAGCACGGCTGAGGCACAAGCAGGCGGGCATGGCTAGGGCGGGCACGGCTGAGGCACAAACAGGAGGCTAGGAAGGCCAGGCACATGCAAAGAGCACATGGAGCAACAAGGCAAGGCGAGACGAGAAACAAGACAGAGCTTAGGCAGAGTACGGAACCAGGAACGGAAGCATAGGCAGAAACACTGAGGCTGAGGCATGGCAGGCGACACAGCTATCCCTGACCGACGAGCACGGCTGAGGCACAAGCAGGCGGGCATGGCTAGGGCGGGCACGGCTGAGGCACAAACAGGAGGCTAGGAAGGCCAGGCGCATGCAAAGAGCACACGGAGCAACAAGGCAAGGCGAGAAACAAGACAGAGCTTGTTACGGAACCAGGAACGGAAGCATAGGCAGAAACACGGAGCAAGAACAGAGCGAGAACAGAGCTAGCAGCGGAGCGTAGGCCGAAGCCCAGAGCCGGGCCAAGGCAGAGCCTTGGGACTAGCCTAGAAACGAGCAAGAGAGCACAATAGGAAAGAGTCTAGCAGCGGAGCGTAGGCCGAATCCCAGAGCCTTGGGACTAGCCTAGAAACGTGCAAGAGAGCACCAAAAGTAAGAGAGGAGGAATGGTGCGTGTGCCAGGGAGCACTACAGAGCACCATGGGAGAGAGCGAGGCAGAGCAAGCAAAGACAGAGACCATAGGGAGGAACAAGGCAGAGCATAGCGAAGGCAAGACATGGCAGAAACAGGCAAGGCAGAGAATAACAGAAGGACTACAAGTCCAAGCAGGACAAGGACGAACATGGCACAACGGACAAACATAAGACAAGGCATGGGACAAGAGACGGAGTACGAGCACGGAGCGTGTGCAGAGACGCACAACAGAGCAAAGTGCAAGGGCACAGAATAGAGGGAGCGACCCCGCAGACCAAGCAGCCATGTAGGGAAGCAACACAATACTCAGGCCCTGAGCATAGGGAGGGGCGGTCTGATATAGGGCATTAGCAACTCCACTTCAGGGTCAGGACCAGGGGAGAACTTCCAGTTCAGATCCTCCAGGATCACAGAGAGCGGTCACATGATCAGGGGTTTCAGACATGCAGAGATGATTGCAGAACCAGACAATGCTGGAACCTAGGAAGGGTCACATGATCAGGGGTTTCAGACATGCAGAGATGATTGCAAAAGCAGACAATGCTGGAACCCAGGAAACGTCACATGATCAGGGGTTTCTGACATGCAGAGATGATCACAGAAGGCAGAGCAGAAACGCAGGCATCTTGCAGGCCAACAGTCATGAGGTGAGTATGCACACTGCTCTAGGGAAGATGCAGGATAGCAGACATGAGCTGCGCGTGCACACCGCTCCAGGGGTCATGAGGCAAAACAGACATGGCGGACATAACAGGGAGGGCCTGTAGCTATGGAGGGTGGGGTTGTTGCTATAGAGGGCATGTTTGGAGTAGAGTAGGAGGTTACGACTAGTTCTCATTTCAATGCCATAACACCCCCCCCCTTGGACGTTCTGTTCAGAATATCTAGAAAACCATGCAAACTAGTGACAGAAAGTAACTTGCTTATTGTCATAATTCTGCAGCCCACATATGTACTGAGATTATGTGAAAAGCCCGGACAACCCCTTTAATTTCTCCCTGAACAATCAATAAAGATCTGGTGTATCTGGTGCATCAAATAGCATTCCAGGTACAACGGAAAACAGCCGGCCCTCCCAAAGAAAATAAATACAGCAGCTGATGGGAATGCCCCCTGCTGCATCATTCTAATAAGGCCAGGCCAGGATCACACTACCGTGTGTGATGCGAGAAACTCGCACAAGTCTCTCGCATCAACACCCGGCACTGCCGCCGGCACTCAGGACCGGAGCTGCGGCTGCATAGAAATACATGCAGTCGCAGCTCCTGCCGGGTATTGATGCAAGAGATTCGTGCGAGTTTCTCACATCACACATGGTAGAGTGATCCCAGCCTGAGGAGAAAAGTTTCCCCATTCAGACAATCAGTGTGATTCCTGGCAGTTTGACTCCCATCAGTCAGTAAGTTATAACTTATATCATGGACAGACGATAATTTCACCAGACAATGACTTTAAAGGGAATATGTCAGCAGGTTTTTGCTATGTCATAAGATTGTATGCTGTTGTTTTCCTACAATTAATGTTTTGTCACCATGAGATTATCGCTGCCCAGACAAGCACGTGCCAGCCAAGTAGTCCAAATGCGCCCTCTTCTCTGATAAGCAGCTTTTACAGCTTACTGTCAACAGACAATGTACACAGAGAGCATGGTGTGGTAGAGGCTAGCTTTCTGAGCTCTGCTGCATGCTAGATCTAATAATTCTTTCACAACTGCTGCACCTTGTAAACTATATGATACATACCGTAATTAAAATCAGGGTCTATTTTTCTACATTATCCTGCTCTCAGATGAGGTAGCAAAAACCTACTAACAGATTCCCTTTAAAGGGAGCCTGTCATGTTCTGAAAAGCTGTTTACCTGCAGATGTTGGAGTAATCTATTAGTAAATTGGATTTAAATCCTGCTTAGTGAAGCAACAACTGCAGAGAGAAAATGTATTTTATTATGTCTGGAGCCAATCACCTCCAGTTATTATGTTGGTTCAGTGAGCTTTTATGGTCACCACTAGAGTTGAGCGAAACAGGTTGGACAGATTCATAAGTCGTCGACTTATACCAAAGTCGGGTTTCGCGACCGAAACCCAACCATAGCGTGAAGTCGGCCATGCAGTCGGCAAAACGAGCCCCAAAGTCAGATTTCCCAGAATGCTTGCAGGTGCCTTTTTTTCAGCCAATGAGCAAGGATGTACACTGTGGGCAACGAGATGACATGTCCAGCGTCCACCACCATCGTAGAGAAGGGCATTGCAGTGATTGGCTTGCTTTGGGGGGCGTCATAGTGTCTATAATAGCCCTGACCGCCGACCTCCATTTTACTTCTGCCGATCTTAACAGTAGGGAGAGGTTGCTGCTTATCAGTAGGGAGAGAGTTAGGGCTGTAAAGATATAAGAAGTTTTTATGTGCTTGTGCTGATAGCAATTGTGCTACACAGTTAGTGTGCAGTGATAGGGGAGGATTTTCTTGTGTGCAGCAGCGCTGGTTATTAGGCTGTCTGATAGCTGTATTGCTTTGTGTACACTGCTGTGCAGACTGCTTTTTACACAGCACTGTAATGGGGTCTACCAAGCTGGGGTACATCTTTCAGTACCACCCCGTGTTTTCGGAGGTCCGCTCTGCGTTGGCTGGAGTCTGAATGAATGACGTTGGCTGGAATTCCTTGGTTACATGGGCGCATATAAAAGATCACTGCTTCTCCATGTATTTCCAGTCTGACAACACTTTACTCACAGGACACAGAATATATCACACAGATACAGAGGGCCGGCCAATAGAAAAGCGTCAGGCCAGACATGCATTACAAAAGCCGCAGGTGGCCGGAGCCTGCCGATGTTTACTGTGGAAATTACAAAGGTGGGGGGAGGATGGACAAAAGGAGAATATCGTGTCCCCTCTGCCCAGGGGCGCAGCCTGTGAACTGATGCATTAGGGACATGCATCTCACATGGAACCTATAATACATACATATAACTGCACAACATATTCTGGGTGCTGAGTGGTTCTGTAAGACGTAACACGGCTCACCTTTTCAGCGACGCAATCGGCATACACAGTCTGATCCTCAACGGATCGGTTTGGGGATGACCGAAGTTTATGGGGTTGGTACAAGTTCCGTTTGTCGACTTAGTCCATCGGCGTTACCGTTTTGTTTGCCGGGTCTGTGGTGGATGGTGAAGTCCAGAGGTTGTAGGGCTAAACTCCACCGCAGCAATCTGGCGTTGTCTCCGGAGACCCGATTAAGCCAGACTAGGGGATTATGGTCCGTTAGGAGGGAAAACTGTCGTCCATACAAATATGGTTGCAACTTCTTGAGTGCCCATACTACCGCCAGGCACTCCTTCTCGATGGCCGCATAGCTTACTTCACAGGGCAGTAGTTTCCGACTCAGGTAAGCTACCAGGTGTTCTTGGCCGTCCGGCCCGACTTGGCTCAGTACTGCCCCCAATTCAAACATAGAAGCGTCTGTGTGAACAAGGAAACATTTAGTTGGATCGGGTGCGTCCAATACAGGAGTATTGGTGAGGGCGTCCTTTAGTTGGCGGAAGGCTTCCTCACACTCTGAGGTCCAGGTTACCTGGTGGAGTTGGTTCTTACGGGTCAGATCAGTGAGGGGCTTGGCTACACTGCTGTAATTTGGAACAAATTTCCTTTAATACCCCGCTGTCCCTAGAAACGCCATGACATGGGTTTTAGTGCGTGGGATGGGCCACTTGGCTATGGCCTCAATCTTGGCTGGTTCTGGTCGCTGTTTCCCACTTCCCACCCAATGCCCTAAATACTGAACCTCTGCTTTGCCCACGTGACACTTGTTTGGGTTCAGGGTGATTCCGGCCTGGTGGATCCTGTCCAATACTGTCTCTAGGTGATTTAGATGCTCTTCAAATGTCGCAATGTAGATGGCGATGTTGTCCAGGTAGGCACAAACATAGACCTGGAGACCATCCAGAAGCCGGTCAGCCAGCCTTTGGAAGATCGCCGGGGCATTCTTCATCCCGAATGGCACAACTCGAAACTGGAATAAGCCAAACGGGGTGACAAATGCCGACTTGGGAATAGCGTCAGGATTAAGGGGAATCTGCCAGTAGCCTTTGCATAGATCGATGGTGGTCAAATACTTTGCCTCCGCCAGCCGGTCTAACAACTCAACCACACGCGGCATGGGGTATGCATCCGTCACTGTTTTCTCATTGAGCCTATGATAGTCTACACAAAACCGTGTAGTCCCATTCTTCTTGGGCACTAACACTACGGGGGATGCCCAGGTCCTATCTGACTCTTCAATGACCCCTAAACGCAGCATCTCTTGTATCTTTTGTCGCATCCCCTCTCGTACAGACTCAGGACGCGGAAGGGGTTTTGTCGCAGGGGGATCTGATCCTGGGTCTCAACCTTGTGTTGTGCCAGGCGAGTGTACCCTGGTCTCCCCGAAAACATCCTCTGTTGCTGCCTCAACAACTCCTCCACCTGCAGTCTCTCCCGGGGGCCTAGGTCTTCACCCAAGTGTACCTGGTCCCATGTTTTAGACTGAGTCCTTTCCCCTAAGACATCCGGCAATGGAAGTCCGGCTAAATCCTCTGCTTCAGGTGCACAGATGGCCACTACCTCTTCAGGGCGCTCCCGGTAGGGCTTCAGCATATTCACGTGGAACATGCGGATAACCCTAGGGTCGTCACAATCGGCGACATTATAGGTTGTGTCGGCTATTTTCCCCACTACCTGGTGGGGCCCCTGCCATGCAGCTTGAAACTTATTCTGTTTAGTGGGCTCTAACACCAGGACCTTCTGTCCTATTTCCAAAGTGCGCTCACTGGCCCTCCAATCGTACCATATGCGCTGGTGCCGCTGGGTCGCCTGCATGTTCTCACATACAGCCTGAGTCAGCTCCTGTAGGCGGTCCCGGAATTCCAGCACATAGGATACAATAGGTACCCCTTCTATGAGGCCCTCCCCTTCCCATTGTTCCAGCACTAAGTCTAGGGGTCCCCTTACTCGTCTCCCGTATACCAGCTCGAACGGGGAGAACCCCGTGGATTCTTGGGGCACCTCCCGATAGGCAAACAGGAGGTGTGGCAACAATTTCTCCCAGTCCCTGTATGTCCTGGTAAAACTCCCAATGAGCTGTTTTAATGTCCCGTTAAAGTGTTCACACAACCCATTGGTTTGCGGGTGGTACAGGGTGCTTCTAATGGACTTTACGCCGCACAGCTTCCACAGTTGGTTGGTCACCTCTGCTGTAAACTGGGTATCCTGGTCCGAGATAATCTCCCGGGAAAATCCAACCCATGAGAACACCTGGAGCAGGGCGGCCGCCACCGTCTCTGCCAGTATGTTAGGTAACGCAACAGCCTCTGGATAGCGTGTGGCATAATCTACCACTGTCAGTATATACTTTTTCCCTGACGGACTGGGTTTGGCTAACGGCCCTATCAGATCGACCGCTACTCGGCTAAATGGTTCCTCCACAATGGGGAGGGGGCGTAATTTGGCCTTGCATCGATCCCCCCTCTTGCCAATGCGCTGGCAACTGTCAAAGGTCTGGCAGTACTGACAACCATCATAGGTTACCCCCGGTCAAAAGAAGTTTTGTGTCAGACGATGCCTGGTGCGACTGGCGCCGAAGTGCCTGGCTAAGGGTATGTCATGAGAGATTCGCAGTAGCTCCTGCCTATACTTCTTGGGAACTACCAGCTGTCATTTTATAGTGGGGCTCGTCCCTGTGTTGTGCTGTTCTGTGATCCGGTAGAGGAGTCCCTGCTCCATACAAACTGTTCCCCTTCCAGTAGCCCTCTCCCCTCCTGTGCCTTCCCATGATATCCCTCTAATGAAGGATCCTCAAGTAACTCCCTCTTAAATTCATCTGGGGTGGCCCAAGAAATGTGTCTGGCTATGGGAATACATGTAGGGCTGGGATGTCTTACCTGGGCCTCCTCTGAGTGTGATTCCGCCTCCGCAGCTTGAGCTTGTCTCCGGGTGGTCACAGGATAGGTCTCAGCCAGAGGGGCCACCGAGAATGCAGACAACATGGGCCCCAAGTCATTTCCCAGCAAGACGTCTGCAGGCAAATCCTCCATCAAGCCAACCTCAACAAGGCCATCCCCGACTCCCCAGTTCAGGTGAATCCTGGCAGTGGGCAGTCGATGTATGGCTCCCCCTGCTACACGGACAGCCACTGTCCGGTCCGTCTTTTCTTGGTCCCGGACAAGATGAGGCTTCACAAGGGTCAAAGTTGCTCCGGAATCTTAGTCCCTGCATACGTTTCCCATTAACCCACACGACCTGTCGATGCTGTTGTCGATTATCTGCCCGGGCTGCCTTCATGGGGTCTACTTCATGCAGCACTTCCTCCATCTCTTCCACCCCTTGGTTAGTCGTAGCCCCCAATGCCGGGTCAGCTTCTCCTTGGTAACAGTGTACAGCAGCCCGGCTGAAGGTAGCTGTTCCCGCCTTTGGCCACTGGGTATGCTGAGTCCGGTTGGGACATTGTCTTTGCAGGTGGCCCAGCTGACGGCAGGTGTGGCATCATGCCCCAGGGGGACTGTGGTAGGCCGGGTTTCTAGCTGGTCCCCCTACAATCTTCGGTGGTTTGGGGCCCTCCAGGTCCATGGGCGGGCCCCTAGTAACCATCTTTGATCCGGACAACTGTGGCCTCCTGGCATCATGATGTTCATCGGCCAGACGAGCGGCTTCCTCAAGAGTCGTTGGCCACCTGTCCCGAAGCCATTCCTGTGTCTCGGGGGTTAGTCCATTAAAGAATCGTTCTAACAAGAAGAGCTGGAGGACGTCCTCCTTAGTGGTTGCTTGGCTCCCTTGTACCCACTGTAGCAGTGACCGCCGTAATTTACAGGCCCATTCAGCGTGGGTATCGGTAACGCGTTTTATAAGTCCGCGGAACTTTTGGTGGTATGCCTCTGGTGTCAGCGCATACCGGGCCAAGATCACTTCTTTGATCCGCTCATAGTCCATACAGTCCTCATCAGGTACCGTGCGATAGGCGTCCACTGCCCGGCCTGTCAGCTTGCTGGCCAGAATCTGAACCCGTTCCTCCGGCTTCACTTGATGAAGGGCACACTGCCGCTCAAAGTCCTGCAGAAAGCCATCAATGTCTTCCTCTGCCTCCCCCAACTGTCGGAAGGCATTATACTGGATCTTTTTGTGGCTTACTGTTGAAGGTACTGTGATAAAACACTCCGGGATCGCCTTTGCTGGGGTCAAAGGTCACGTGCGTTCAGCATGAAACTCAGGCGCAGAGCTGGGATTCGTGTATAACTGACCCTGGGTCAGGTTTATTAACGGTGAAAACAATGCAAAAGGAAATAAAACATAAAACAAATCCTTGCCTGTCCGGCACTAACTAAACAATGGACAACCTAACTACCAACTGGCGGGCTTCTCCCGCCCAGCCAAACCACAGTTGCAGTGGGCACTGCTTCCACTCACGTGTGTGTCTCTCACACAGACAGGCTCTCTGTGTTCCCAGGCTGAGACACTCACACAACCACCTTGCATCCTTTTATATCCACCTCCCATTATCCATTAGTAAGCAGGTGCGATACTGACCAGACTAGGCCACATAGGAAAGGAATCTGGGCGAGATATACCTGCCCTCATCCACTATTCCCACATGATTCTCACATATCCCCCCCTTCTGCTCAGACCACTCCGGTCGAGCAATGACACCCGCCAAACTGTGCACTCGGGACAGGGCATCTGCATTTCCCATCTGTACCCCTGGGCGGTGCTCCACCGTAAAAGTGTAGGCCTGCAGGGCAAGGAACCACCGGGTCACCCGGCTATTCCGTTCCTTGTTCAAGTGCATCCACTTGAGAGGGGCATGGTCAGTGATCAGCCTGAACTTTCGGCCCACCAGGTAATATTTGAGGGCCTCTAGAGCCCACTTAATGGCGAGGCACTCTTTTTCTACGACTGCATACCTTTGCTCGTGTTTATTCAGCTTCCTGCTGAGATAGAGGACTGGGTGTTCCACTCCGTCCCTCACTTGTGAGAGTACAGCCCCGATACCGGTATCAGAGGCATCCGTTTGTACCACAAACTCACTGCGGAAGTCCGGAGTCACCAGTACGGGCTGAGAGCAAAGTGCCCGTTTTAGGCTATGGAAGGCTTCTTCAGCCGCTAAACTCCATTTAATCATGACGGAGTCTTTCCCTTTTGTAAGATCCGTCAGGGGGGTAGTGATGGCTGCAAAATTGGGTATGAACCGGCGATAATAACCGGCGATCCCCAGGAAGGCTTGCACCTGCTTCTTGTTGACAGGTTGTGGCCAGTCCTGAACCGCCTGAATCTTATCAACCTGGGGTTTAACAACACCCCTCCCAATTACATACCCCAAATACCGGGCTTCTTCTAGCCCGATGTGACATTTCTTGGGGTTCGCGGTTAGACCTGCCTCCCACAGGTCGTCAATCACAGCTTGTACTTTCTGGAGATGAGTCTCCCAGTCCAAGCTGTAAATGACAATGTCATCCAAATAGGCCGAAGCTTACCGCCTATGTGGCCTCAAGACTCGATCCATCAGTCTCTGGAAGGTCGCCGGTGCCCCGTGCAGTCCAAAAGGCATATACACATACTGAAATAAACCTTCCGGCGTAGCAAATGCCGTCTTTTCTCTGGCAGCCTCAGCCAGAGGGATCTGCCAATACCCCTTTGTTAGATCTAGGGTCGTAATATACCGGGCTTTTCCTAACCGATCTATTAACTCGTTGACCCGGGGCATAGGATAGGCATCAAATTTTGAGACCGCATTCAGTTTCCTGAAGTCATTGCAGAACCGGATGGTGCCGTCTGGTTTAGGAATTGGCACAATCGGGCTGGACCACGCACTGTGCGATTCCTCAATGACTCCTAACTCTAACATTGCCTTCACTTCCCGGGAAACGGCTACACGGCGCTTCCGGGATTCGGTAGGGCTTTACGTGAACTGTGACACCAGGTTCCGTTACGATGTCATGTTTCATTAGCATAGTCTGCCCGGGTTTTTCTGAGAAAAACTTTTGGTTGTGAAGTAGAAACTGCCTGACCTCAGTCTTTTGCCGCTCCGAGAGAGTCTCTGCAACCCGTACCTCCGGTACGGTATGCGAGCAGACAGGACGGGCCAGCTCCGCTGACAAGGCAGACCGATCCTTCCAGGGCTTTATCAGATTTACATGATAAATCTGTTCAGGTTTCCGTTTACCTGCCTGGTATACTTTGTAGTTTACTTCACCAACTCTTTCCTTGATCTCAAAGGGGCCCTGCCACTTTGCCAGGAACTTACTGTCCACCGTGGGGACCAGGATCAACACCCTATCTCCGGGTGCAAAAGTACGGATCTTGGCGCCCCTATCATAGATTCTTTTTTGGGCTCCTTGAGCCTGTATCATGTGTTCTTTGACGATAGGCATAACAGCCGCAATACGGTCCTGCATTTGTGTGACGTGATCTATCACTGTTTTAAACGGAGTGACCTGACCCTCCCAGGTTTCTTTTGCAACGTCTAACAGTCCGCGAGGACGTCAGGCGTACAATAACTCGAAAGGCGAGAATCCCGTGGAAGACTGGGGTACTTCCCTGATGGCAAAAAGCAAATACGGAAGTAAATAGTCCCAGTTCTTCCCATCCTTGTCTATCACCTTTCTCAGCATCTGCTTCAGAGTTTTATTGAACCGTTCGACCAACCCGTCTGTTTGAGGGTGATACACGGATGTGCGTAACGGTTCAATTTGTAACAATCGGCAGAGCTCCTTCATTACCCTGGACATAAAGGGGGTCCCCTGGTCGGTGAGTATCTGTTTTGGTATACCGACCCGACTAAACACATGCACCAGTTCCTTGGCAATCGTCTTGGTGGCCGTGTTACGCAAAGGGATGGCCTCCGGGTAACGAGTGGCATAATCCAAGATGACCAGGATATGTTGGTGTCCACGTGCAGACCGTGGAAGGGGCCCAACTAAATCCATCCCAATCCTCTCAAACGGGACTTCAATAATAGGTAGGGGTACCAAAGGGCTACAGAAAGGGGGTTAGGTGCAGAGGCTTGGCAGTCAGGACAAGACTCACAATATACTCGAATATCGTGATGCATGCCTGGCCAAACAAAACAGTGTAATATCCTTTCGGTGGTTTTCTGGACTCCCAGGTGACCTCCCATCACATGTCCGTGGGCCAGGTCCAGCACCTGCCGCCGGTAGGGTTTTGGCACGACTAATAGTTGCACCGTATCTTCCCCCTTTTTCTCTATCTGATAGAGTAAATCATTCTCCAGAACCATGTAAGGATATGCCAGCCTAGAGCCAGGTTCTACGGGTACCCCATTTATCACTTTTACATTTGTCCTAGCCTGAGAAAG
This sequence comes from Dendrobates tinctorius, assembly GCF_039654945.1. NCBI lineage: Eukaryota > Metazoa > Chordata > Amphibia > Anura > Dendrobatidae > Dendrobates > Dendrobates tinctorius. The sequence continues at coordinate 2,460,052 of NW_027361789.1, read as the reverse complement.
GGTAGGATCCTTTATTTGCTCGCTTTGGAAGTCATCTTTCTGAACTTCTAAATCCGGCAAACTCTCGACTCGGCTTCCAGGTTAACCTCATGTAGGCTTGCCAGGCTCTGTGCCACCTGCTGGAGAAGCGAACGATCGGTAGCTGTCATGTCCACCAACTCCTTCAGCTGGGCCATCATCACCCAATTAGCTTCTTGCTGGACGGCGGTGGACTGTACCAGCGCTTTCACCACGTCCTCCATGCTCATGCTTGCAACGTGATGCCTGCGTTCTCCACCACAATGTGATAAAACACTCCGGGATCGCCTTTGCTGGGGTCAAAGGTCACGTGCGTTCAGCATGAAACTCAGGCGCAGAGCTGGGATTCGTGTATAACTGACCCTGGGTCAGGTTTATTAACGGTGAAAGCAATGCAAAAGGAAATAAAACATAAAACAAATCCTTGCCTGTCCAGCACTAACTAAACAATGGACAACCTAACTACCAACTGGCGGGCTTCTCCCGCCCAGCCAAACCACAGTTGCAGTGGGCACTGCTTCCACTCACGTGTGTGTCTCTCACACAGACAGGCTCTCTGTGTTCCCAGGCTGAGACACTCACACAACCTCCTTGCATCCTTTTATATCCACCTCCCATTATCCATTAGTAAGCAGGTGCGATACTGACCAGACTAGGCCACATAGGAAAGGAATCTGGGCGAGATATACCTGCCCTCATCCACTATTCCCACATGATTCTCACAGTACCTGGTCGAAGGCCAGAGCTCCCCCTGCTCGCTGACTCTCCTCTCTCCGCTCTGCCATCTCCATCTTGGCCAGCTCCACTTTGGTCCGCTCTGCCATCTCCATCTTGGCTAGCTCTATCCTGGTCCGCTCGGCCATCTTTTCCTTCAGATCAGTACGCACATCAGCCATCACCTCTCGTATGATCTCTACCGCAGGGTTTGGGCCATAGAACGCCAATCTGTTCTTTACCTCCCTCTGGAATTCGGTCTCCTCCACCTTCACATTGGGGGCACTGCACTGTCGTGTTCCATGATGGCTGCTATCAAATCCGCTTTTGTTTTGTTGCTGGCGATCAACCCTCGGGCTTCCACCAGATCTTTTAATGTAGTCCTCTTTAACTTCTGGAAGTTGTTTTCCATTCATTCCTTTCCTACTGTAGAAGGGGTATCATATCCCACCGCTGCCACCAGTGTAACGGGGTCTACCAAGCTGGGGTACCTCTTTCAGTACCACCCCGTGTTTTCGGAGGTCCGCTCTGCGTTGGCTGGAGTCTGAATGAATGACGCTGGCTGGAATTCCATGGGTACATGGGCGCATATAAAAGATCACTGCTTCTCCATGTATTTCCAGTCTGACAAGACTTTACTCACAGGACAGAATAAATCACACAGATACAGAGGGCCGGCCAATAGAAAAGCGGCAGGCCAGACATGCATTACAAAAGCCGCAGGTGGCCGGAGCCGGCCGATGTTTACTGTGGAAATTACAAAGGTGGGAGGAGGGCAGACAAAAGGAGAATATCGTGTCCCCTCTGCCCAGGGGCGCAGCCTGTGAACTGATGCATTAGGGACATTCATCTCACATGGAACCTATTATACATACATATAACTGCACAACATATTCTGGGTGCTGAGTGGTTCTGTAACACGTAACAAGCACTAATACTTTTATTCTTTTTTTCTGCACAGTTACTGACCGTTCATTTTTCCCCACAATGTATACAGCTGTATGCTCCTCACACACTACCGTGCACCAGCTGGTATCACGGACAAATACATGCTATCTGTGTGTGACTCCGGAAATATAGACGGAGATTTAAATTTTTCCCTGCACCGTATACAGCTGTACGCTTCTGATACAGTACCATATATCTGCTGTTTGTATTACAGTGAAATCCATACTGAGAGAGCGTCTGTGTGAGACTCCGGAAAAAAATATGGAGATTTAAATTTTCCCTTACAATGTATACAGCTGTACGCTCCTCAGACAGTACCATATATCTGCTGTTTGTATTACGGTCAAATCCATACTGAGTGAGCGTCTGTGTGTGAATCCGGAAATAAATATGGAGATTTAAATTTTCCCCTACACCGTATACAGCTGTACGCTCCTCATACAGTACAGTATATTTGCTGTTTGCATGACGGTCAAATCCATACTGAGTGAGCGTCCCTGGAGCTCTTTTCACATACCATGCCTAAGTTATCAAGTGAAATCCTGAATTCCCCAGTCCAAGATGAATATGACATGGAGTGCACTGATGCACAGCCAGTGCTATATCATTCTGCTGGTACATTCACCCAGAGCACTACATTGCCCTTGCAGTCTACTGAGCCCGAATCTGACCCTGATGAAACTCAGGTGCCCCTTCCCGCATACTATACCACCTGTGAGAATCATGTGGGAATAGTGGATGAGGGCAGGTATATCTCGCCCAGATTCCTTTCCTATGTGGCCTAGTCTGGTCAGTATCGCACCTGCTTACTAATGAATAATGGGAGGTGGATATAAAAGGATGCCAGGTGGTTGTGTGAGTGTCTCAGCCTGGGAACACAGAGAGCCTGTCTGTGTGAGAGACACACGTGAGTGAAAGCAGTGCCCACTGCAACTGTGGTTTGGCTGGACGGGAGAAGCCCGCCAGTTGGTAGTTAGGTTGTCCATTGTTTAGTTAGTGCCGGACAGGCAAGGATTTGTTTTATGTTTTATTTCCTTTTGCATTGCTTTCACAGTTAATAAACCTGACCCAGGGTCAGTTACACCCGAATCCCAGCTCTGCGCCTGAGTTTCATGCTGAACGCACGTGACCTTTGACCCCAGCAAAGGCGATCCCGGAGTGTTTTATCACATTGTGGTGGAGAATGCGGGCATCACGTTGCAAGCATGAGCATGGAGGACGTGGTGAAAGCGCTGGTACATTCCACCGCCGTCCAGCAAGAAGCTAATCGGGTGATGATGGCCCAGCTGAAGGAGTTGGTGGACATGACAGTTACCGATCGTTCGCTTCTCCAGCAGGTGGCGCAGCGCTTGGCAAGCTTACCTGAGGTTAACCTGGAAGCCGAGTCGAGAGTGATTCACGTGAGTCGGTACTGGCAGAAGATGACGACCGAAGATGACGACGAGGCATACCTGACCACGTTTGAACGGACAGCGTTGCGAGAAAAATGGCCGAAGGCAAGATGGGCCGGCCCGATTGCCCCGTTTCTTTCCGGTGAGGCCCAAAAGGCTTATTATGACTTAGAGCCTGAAGCTGCGCAGGACTTTGACAAACTGAAAGCCGAGATCTTGGCCCGGCTGGGAGTGACGACCGCTGTCCGTGCACAGAGAGTGCATCAATGGACTTATCAGCCGGATAAACCACCGCGGTCACAGATGTTCGACCTGATCCACGTGACGAAGAAGTGGCTACAACCCGAGGTGTTGACAGCGCCAGAGATAATCCAGAGAGTCGTCATGGACAAGTACCTGAGAGCTCTACCGCCAGCCCTGAGGAAGTGGGTAAGCCATGGAAATCCTACGACGGCAGATCAACTGGTGGATCTGGTTGAACGTTACTCCGTGGCGGAAGGACTCCGAGACGACGCTACCCCACCTCGTTCTTCATCATCTCCACGTGGAATCGGTAAGACTGTTCCAGGGAGTAGGGGAGATGGAAAAATCCCTAAGACAGTGGGGGAGGAAAACGGGACTGCCCGCACTGCGAGGCCGAGAGTAACGAACTATGGTCTAAGCAAGGGGCCCGTTAGGTGTTTCCGCTGCCAAGAGATGGGACATATTGCTGCGAACTGTCCGGTCACTACTGAACCCATGCAGTGCGACATCACAGACTCTAAAAACCGCATGTCTATGGTTGCACGGGTAGTGAGTGTGAATGCCGGTCAAAAGGATGTGGAAAAACACTTGTGTGATTTAACTGTTGATGGCAAAAATGTGGTGGCATTGTTAGACTCGGGAAGTGTGGTGACTCTGGTAAAGGCCAGTCTGGTATCATCCCTGACTGGACCATCAGACAAATTTTCTGTAACGTGTGTGCATGGAGACACCTGTTCGTTCCTCACCACGGTCGTATGCATTACAACTTCCTATGGGTCTGTGCAACATAAAGTGGGACTCGTCCCGGCGTTATTGCATGATGTTATCCTGGGCCGGGATTTTCCCCACTTCTGGCAATTGTGGGAGAATCAGTTGATGCCCTCGGGTAATAGTGTACATGATTCTTCTCCCAGGGCGCGTGTGGGTCCCGAACCCCGGGAAGAGGTCTCCCCGGAAGACTCGGGGGAAGAGTCTGCGGGAAATGACCTGCAGTTCCCGTTTTCAGTCATGGCGGGTGATACGAAGGAGACCGGGGAAGAGGAGGAGGCCGACAGCCGTCCACCTCCCCGTTTGCCGGATTTAGAAGTTCAGAAAGATGACTTCCAAAGCGAGCAAATAAAGGATCCTACCCTTTCTCAGGCTAGGACAAATGTAAAAGTGATAAATGGGGTACCCGTAGAACCTGGCTCTAGGCTGGCATATCCTTACATGGTTCTGGAGAATGATTTACTCTATCAGATAGAGAAAAAGGGGGAAGATACGGTGCAACTATTAGTCGTGCCAAAACCCTACCGGCGGCAGGTGCTGGACCTGGCCCACGGACATGTGATGGGAGGTCACCTGGGAGTCCAGAAAACCACCGAAAGGATATTACACTGTTTTGCTTGGCCAGGCATGCATCACGATATCCGTGTATATTGTGAGTCTTGTCCTGACTGCCAAGCCTCTGCACCTAAGCCCCGGTTCTGTAGCCCTTTGGTACCCCTACCTATTATTGAAGTCCCGTTTGAGAGAATTGGGATGGATTTAGTTGGACCCCTTCCACGGTCTGCACGTGGACACCAACATATCCTGGTCATCTTGGATTATGCCACTCGTTACCCGGAGGCCATCCCTTTGCGTAACACGGCCACCAAGACGATTGCCAAGGAACTGGTGCATGTGTTTAGTCGGGTCGGTATACCAAAACAGATACTCACCGACCAGGGGACCCCCTTTATGTCCAGGGTAATGAAGGAGCTCTGCCGATTGTTACAAATCGAACCGTTACGCACATCCGTGTATCACCCTCAAACAGACGGGTTGGTCGAACGGTTCAATAAAACTCTGAAGCAGATGCTGAGAAAGGTGATAGACAAGGATGGGAAGAACTGGGACTATTTACTTCCATATTTGCTTTTTGCCATCAGGGAAGTACCCCAGTCTTCCACGGGGTTCTCGCCTTTTGAGTTATTGTACGCCCGACGTCCTCGCGGACTGTTAGACGTTGCAAAAGAAACCTGGGAGGGTCAGGTCACTCCGTTTAAAACAGTGGTAGATCACGTAACACAAATGCAGGAACGTATTGCGGCTGTTATGCCTATCGTCAAAGAACACATGATACAGGCTCAAGGAGCCCAAAAAAGAATCTATGATAGGGGCGCCAAGATCCGTACGTTTGCACCCGGAGATAGGGTGTTGATCCTGGTCCCCACGGTGGACAGTAAGTTCCTGGCAAAGTGGCAGGGCCCCTTTGAGATTAAGGAAAGAGTTGGTGAAGTAAACTATAAAGTATACCAGGCAGGTAAACGGAAACCTGAACAGATTTATCATGTAAATCTGATAAAACCCTGGAAAGATCGGTCTGCCTTGTCAGCGGAGCTGGCCCGTCCCGTCTGCTCGCATACCGTACCGGAGGTACGGGTTGCAGAGACTCTCTCAGAGCGGCAAAAGACTGAGGTCAGGCAGTTTCTACTTCACAACCAAAAGTTTTTCTCAGAAAAACCTGGGCAGACTACGCTAATAAAACATGACATCGTAACGGAACCTGGTGTCACAGTTCATGTAAAGCCCTACCGAATCCCGGAAGCGCGCCGTGAAGCCGTTTCCCGAGAAGTGAAGGCAATGTTAGAGTTAGGTGTCATTGAGGAATCGCACAGTGCTTGGTCCAGTCCAATTGTGCTAATTCCCAAACCGGACGGCACCATCCGGTTCTGCAATAACTTCAGGAAACTGAATGCGGTCTCAAAATTTGATGCCTACCCCATGCCCCGGGTCGACGAGTTAATAGATCGGTTAGGAAAAGCCCGGTATATTACGACCCTAGACCTAACAAAAGGGTATTGGCAGATCCCTCTGGTGGAGGCTGCCAGAGAAAAGACAGCATTTGCTACCCCAGAAGGTGTATTTCAGTATGTGTATATGCCGTTTGGACTGCACGGAGCACCGGCGACCTTCCAGAGACTGATGGATCGAGTCCTGAGGCCACATAGGCAGTACGCTTTGGCCTATTTGGACGACATTGTCATTTACAGCTTGGACTGGGAGACTCATCTCCAGAAAGTACAAGCTGTGATTGACGACCTGTGGGAGGCAGGTCTAACCGCGAACCCCAAGAAATGTCACATCGGCTAGAAGAAGCCCGGTATTTGGGGTATGTAATTGGGAGGGGTGTTGTTAAACCCCAGGTTGATAAGATTCAGGTGGTTCAGGACTGGCCACAACCTGTCAACAAGAAGCAGGTGCAAGCCTTCCTGGGGATCGCCGGTTATTATCGCCGGTTCATACCCAATTTTGCAGCCATCGCTACCCCCCTGACGGATCTTACAAAAGGGAAAGACTCCGTCATGATTAAATGGAGTTTAGCGGCTGAAGAAGCCTTCCATAGCCTAAAACGGGCACTTTGCTCTCAGCCCGTACTGGTGACTCCGGACTTCCGCAGTGAGTTTGTGGTACAAACGGATGCCTCTGATACCGGTATCGGGGCCATACTCTCACAAGTGAGGGACGGAGTGGAACACCCAGTCCTCTATCTCAGCAGGAAGCTGAATAAACACGAGCAAAGGTATGCAGTCGTAGAAAAAGAGTGCCTCGCCATTAAGTGGGCTCTAGAGGCCCTCAAATATTACCTGGTGGGCCGAAAGTTCAGGCTGATCAAATACCATGCCCCTCTCAAGTGGATGCACTTGAACAAGGAACGGAATAGCCGGGTGACCCGGTGGTTCCTTGCCCTGCAGGCCTACACTTTTACGGTGGAGCACCGCCCAGGGGTACACATGGGAAATGCAGATGCCCTGTCCCGAGTGCACTGTTTGGCGGGTGTCATTGCTCGACCGGAGTGGTCTGAGCAGAGGGGGGGATATGTGAGAATCATGTGGGAATAGTGGATGAGGGCAGGTATATCTTGCCCAGATTCCTTTCCTATGTGGCCTAGTCTGGTCAGTATCGCACCTGCTTACTAATGAATAATGGGAGGTGGATAGAGTTGAGCGAAACGGGTCGAAAAAATTCAAAAGTCGCCGACTTTTGGCAAAGTCGGGTTTCATGAAACGAAACCCGACCCTAGGATGAGGTCGGCCACGAGGTCGGCGACTTACGCGCCAAAGTCGCGTTTCAAAAGTTTGTTTTGCACTCTTTTTCAGCCAATCAGGATCCACGGACACTGTGGGCAACGTGATGACCTAGGCACGGGTGACCACCATCTTTCAGAAGGGCATGCAAGTGATTGGCTTGCTTTGGTGGGCGTCACAGGGGGTATAAAAGGGCGTGCACGCCGACCGCCATCTTACTTCTGCCGATCTTAGTATAGGGAGAGGTTGCTGCTGATTCTGTAGGGAGAGCGTTAGGCAGGGAAGAAGACAAAAAAACTGCTTCTGCTGCTAGCGATTTGGCCTGCACAACACACAAGTCACTGTGTGTGCAGTGCAAGGGGAGGCTATATTGTGGTGTATCAGTGGTGTTGGTTGTTGGGCTGCCTTTTAAGGCTTCCTGACACGCTGGCATTGCTGTTTACCCACTGCTCCGCAAACTGCTTTTTTAAAAGCAATCCAATCTCCCTTATCCTCTAGTCACTTTTGTCACAGCTGTGTCATCGAGCCTGTCACATAGCGCTCAGATATCAGTGGGCCTCACACAATCCACAAGTGTCCAGTGTCCAAAAGTGTGCGCAGAGATTCAAAATCTCCATTATCCTCTCGTCACTTTGGTCACAGGCAGCTGTGCCATCGAGCGTGTCACATAGCGCTCAGATATCAGTGGGCCTCACACAATCCACAAGTGTCCAGTGTCCAAAAGTGTGCGCAGAGATTCAAAATCTCCATTATCCTCTCGTCACTTTTGTCACAGGCAGCTGTGCCATCGAGCGTGTCACATAGCGCTCAGATATCAGTGGGCCTCACACAATCCACAAGTGTCCAGTGTCCAAAAGTGTGCGCAGAGATTCAAAATCTCCATTATCCTCTCGTCACTTTGGTCACAGGCAGCTGTGCCATCGAGCGTGTCACATAGCGCTCAGATATCAGTGGGCCTCACACAATCCACAAGTGTCCAGTGTCCAAAAGTGTGCGCAGAGATTCAAAATCTCCATTATCCTCTCGTCACTTTGGTCACAGCTGTGCCATCGAGCCTGTCACATAGCGCTCAGATATCAGTGGGCCTCACACAATCCACAAGTGTCCAGTGTCCAAAAGTGTGCGCAGAGATTCAAAATCTCCATTATCCTCTCGTCACTTTGGTCACAGGCAGCTGTGCCATCGAGCGTGTCACATAGCGCTCAGATATCAGTGGGCCTCACACAATCCACAAGTGTCCAGTGTCCAAAAGTGTGCGCAGAGATTCAAAATATCCATTATCCTCTCGTCACTTTGGTCACAGCTGTGCCATCGAGCCTGTCACATAGCGCTCAGATATCAGTGGGCCTCACACAATCCACAAGTGTCCAGTGTCCAAAAGTGTGCGCAGAGATTCAAAATCTCCATTATCCTCTCGTCACTTTTGTCACAGGCAGCTGTGCCATCGAGCGTGTCACATAGCGCTCAGATAACAGTGGGCCTCACACAATCCACAAGTGTCCAGTGTCCAAAAGTGTGCGCAGAGATTCAAAATCTCCATTATCCTCTCGTCACTTTGGTCACAGGCAGCTGTGCCATCGAGCGTGTCACATAGCGCTCAGATATCAGTGGGCCTCACACAATCCACAAGTGTCCAGTGTCCAAAAGTGTGCGCAGAGATTCAAAATCTCCATTATCCTCTCGTCACTTTGGTCACAGCTGTGCCATCGAGCCTGTCACATAGCGCTCAGATATCAGTGGGCCTCACACAATCCACAAGTGTCCAGTGTCCAAAAGTGTGCGCAGAGATTCAAAATCTCCATTATCCTCTCGTCACTTTGGTCACAGGCAGCTGTGCCATCGAGCCTGTCACATAGCGCTCAGATATCAGTGGGCCTCACACAATCCACAAGTGTCCAGTGTCCAAAAGTGTGCGCAGAGATTCAAAATCTCCATTATCCTCTCGTCACTTTGGTCACAGCTGTGCCATCGAGCCTGTCACATAGCGCTCAGATATCAGTGGGCCTCACACAATCCACAAGTGTCCAGTGTCCAAAAGTGTGCGCAGAGATTCAAAATCTCCATTATCCTCTCGTCACTTTGGTCACAGCTGTGCCATCGAGCCTGTCACATAGCGCTCAGATATCAGTGGGCCTCACACAATCCACAAGTGTCCAGTGTCCAAAAGTGTGCGCAGAGATTCAAAATCTCCATTATCCTCTCGTCACTTTGGTCACAGCTGTGCCATCGAGCCTGTCACATAGCGCTCAGATATCAGTGGGCCTCACACAATCCACAAGTGTCCAGTGTCCAAAAGTGTGCGCAGAGATTCAAAATCTCCATTATCCTCTCGTCACTTTGGTCACAGGCAGCTGTGCCATCAAGCATGTCACATAGCGCTCAGATATCAGTGGGCCTCACACAATCCACAAGTGTCCAGTGTCCAAAAGTGTGCGCAGAGATTCAAAATCTCCATTATCCTCTCGTCACTTTGGTCACAGGCAGCTGTGCCATCGAGCGTGTCACATAGCGCTCAGATATCAGTGGGCCTCACACAATCCACAAGTGTCCAGTGTCCAAAAGTGTGCGCAGAGATTCAAAATCTCCATTATCCTCTCGTCACTTTGGTCACAGGCAGCTGTGCCATCGAGCGTGTCACATAGCGCTCAGATATCAGTGGGCCTCACACAATCCACAAGTGTCCAGTGTCCAAAAGTGTGCGCAGAGATTCAAAATCTCCATTATCCTCTCGTCACTTTGGTCACAGGCAGCTGTGCCATCGAGCGTGTCACATAGCGCTCAGATATCAGTGGGCCTCACACAATCCACAAGTGTCCAGTGTCCAAAAGTGTGCGCAGAGATTCAAAATCTCCTTTATCCTCTCGTCACTTTGGTCACAGGCAGCTGTGCCATCGAGCGTGTCACATAGCGCTCAGATATCAGTGGGCCTCACACAATCCACAAGTGTCCAGTGTCCAAAAGTGTGCGCAGAGATTCAAAATCTCCATTATCCTCTCGTCACTTTGGTCACAGGCAGCTGTGCCATCGAGCGTGTCACATAGCGCTCAGATATCAGTGGGCCTCACACAATCCAAAAGTGTCCACTGTCCACAAGTGTGTGCAGAAATTCTAAATCTCCCCTGTCCTATAGACACCTTGTACCTTGTTTTACATTACTATATAGTTTGTTGGATTTTGTCTACATTTCTACCAAAAATGAGGAAGGCTGGTGGAAGAGGCCGTGGAATTGGGCGGGGGTTGGCAGCTGGTAATGATGGTGTTGGTGGTGGATCTGATGGTAGTGGCAAGAGCAAAATAGGACCGAATGCAGGAGGTGCTGACCCTGCGTCATCGTCTGGCTACATAAGGCCTCGAACGCTTAGTTTTCTAGGAGTTGGCAAACCGCTTTTAAAGGCAGAGCATCAGGAAAAAGTTTTGTCTTACATTGCTGACTCAGCCTCCAGCTCTATCGCCTCCTCTTCTTCAGTTGTAAAAAGTAAAAGCACTGAGTCGTCATTGGAGGCTCATGTTCATGAACGACACCTTTCCTTGTGTCCTTCACCCCAACCAAGATTGAAGGATGACGCAGGCCATACTACTGATTACTCCATGGAGCTGTTTTCACATACCATGCCTGGATTATCAAGTGAAATGGTGAATTACCCAGGCCAAGATGAATCTGACATGGAGTGCACTGATGCACAGCCGCTGATGGATGATTCTGCTGGTACATTCACTCAGAGCACTACATTGTCCTCGCAGTGTATAGAGCCAGATTTTGACCCTGATGAGACTCAGGTGCCCCTTCCTGCACACTATACCACCATACACGGTGACACAGAGAAAGGTGCACATGACATAGAAGAGGAGGTGATGGATGACCCAGTTGTTGACCCAGATTGGCATCCATTGGGGGAAGAGGGTGCTGCTTCCAATAGCTCAGATGAGGAGCATCCACAGCAGACATCGACATCGCAACAGCTGTTATCTGGCAGGCCCGGAGCACTCCAAAGACAGGTTCCAAACATCAAAAGAGTTGCTGGACAGCTTGTCCAGAGGGTCAAAAGATCACAGCGTGCTAGGCCGCAAAATGTCTGCCAAAGTAGGAAGAGTGCAGTGTGGCACTTTTTTGAACAAAATCCTCATGATCAGGCCAATGTTATCTGTAAGAAGTGCGCAAAGACCTTTAGCGGAGGGAAAAATCTGAAAAATTTGAATACCAGTTGCATGCTTAGACATTTAACCAGCATGCACTTGCAAGCGTGGACACAACACCAAACCTCAAGTGCCACATGTGCAACTGATCACAATGAAGGTAGTCAGCAACGCTACATTGTTTCCCCCACTGTAAGCCCACCGGTTAGCACAGCAGCAAATGTTGAGGTGTCGTTGCAAGACCACAGCAGTCAGGGAATCCCACTGTTATATCAACGAAAGACTGATTCTAGGCCATCAGAAAGAACACCAACTCCATCACCATCATCAACCCTCTCTCAGTCCGCCCTGTCCACCGCTACTTCCACCATATGCAGCTCTCAAGTCCAGCTCACCCTCCCAGACACTATGAGTAGGTCAAGAAAGTACTCAGTCTCTCATCCGCGTACACTGGGTTTGAATGCCCACATTGCCAAACTAATCTCGTTTGAGATGATGCCCTTTCGGTTGGTGGAAAGCATAGCTTTCCGCGAACTCATGGCCTATGCAGTACCACGCTATGACCTACCCAGTCGCCACTTCTTCTCTCGCAAAGACATCCCAGCCCTCCACCATCATGTGAAAGACCGCATTGTCCATGCACTCAAGCAGTCAGTGAGCGGAAAGGTGCACCTCACAACTGATGCATGGTCCAGTCGGCATGGCCAGGGCCGTTACGTGTCCATCACTGCGCACTGGGTTAATGTGGTGGATGCAGGGTCCACAGGGGACAGCAGTGGTGGGACAGTGCTGCCTAGCCCACGGTATAGGAAACAGTTGGCTGTAGGCGTTCGACCCTCCTCCTACTCCTCCTACTCCTCCTCCAGAAGCGAAAGCTCGTCCACAGAGCGCAGTCGTACGAGCACTCCATCTGCAGCTGCCACTGTTGCACACAATGTGTCCCCCTATCGAGCAGCTAGTGGAAAGCGTCAGCAGGCTGTGTTGCAGATGATGTGTTTGGGCGACAGACACACCGCCGAGGTGCTGGCCGAGTACTTGAAGCGACAAACTGAGTCATGGCTGGGCAGTGTACATCTTGAGGCAGGCAAGGTAGTTAGTGATAACGGCCGTAATTTTGTGGCAGCCATAGCCCTTTCAAAACTCAGCCACATACCTTGCTTGGCTCACACCTTGAACCTGGTGGTGCAGTGCTTCCTCAAAAATTATCCGGAGTTAACAGCCCTGCTCCAGAAGGTGCAAAGACTGTGCGCGCACATCCGCCGGTCGCCTGTACACTCCGTTCGTATGCAGAAGCTGCAGCGATTGCTCCACCTTCCCAACCACCTCCTCATTATCGACATTGCAACAAGGTGGAACTCTACCCTGCACATGGTGGAGCGGCTGTGCGAGCAGAGGCAGGCCATAATGCATTTGTGGGAGGATACACGGCCAGGCACTTTGAGAGCAGACATGGAGTTGACAGGCGTGCAGTGGTCGAAGCTGAAAGACCTTTGTAAAGTCCTTCAGTGTTTTGAGGAATGCACACGGCTGGTAAGCGCAGACGACGCCATCCTAAGCATGAGCATCCCACTTATTCGTCTGCTCATGCAAACTTTGACGCACCTTAAGGAGCAGGCGTCTGCAGCCAATGTTGATGAGGAGGAAGAGGAGGAGGGAATCCTTGATGACATTCAGCCATTGTCTGCTCAGGGACCTCTCCTGGAGGAGGTGGAGGAAGAAGAGGAGGAGGAGGAGGAGGATGATGGGGATGATTACTTAGGGGAGGAGGATGCATCTCGTGGGGCAAGTGAAAATGTTGGCGTGGCAAGGTCTGGTACAGGGTTTGTGCGTGACTGGAGGGATGTGGATTTGCCAGAAAGTGCTCCTCCAACCAGCACTCGCAGTGCATCATTGACACCGGGAACATTGGCCCACATGTCAGATTATGCCTTGCGGATCCTAAAAAGGGACCCCCGCATTGCCAAAATGATGAACGATGACGACTACTGGTTGGCCAGCATCCTGGATCCACGCTATAAAGGCAAATTACAAAACATCATGCCACAGGAGAACCTTGACCTAATATTGGCTAATAAACAAGCAACTCTGGTAAATTGGTTGCTTGAGGCATTCCCAGCACACAGCAGCGGTGATGGTTCTCACACGAGCCGTACGGGCCGGGGGCAGCTTGGCAGAGGTGTTCGTGGTGCACACAGCAGAAGTGGCGTTGGAGACAGGGGTTTCATGACAATGTTGTGGACTGATTTTTCAAATACCGCTCACACAACTGGTAATACTGCATCGATGGAAAGTGACAGGAGACAGCAGTTGTCAACTATGGTTACAAACTACTTTTCCTCCCATATCGATGTTCTCCCACACAGGTCATTCCCCTTTGACTATTGGGCCGCTAAACTGGACACCTGGCCTGAATTGGCCCAATATGCCTTACAGGAGCTCGCTTGCCCAGCTGCAAGTGTGCTATCGGAAAGAGTCTTCAGTGCAGCTGGATCAATCCTGACAGAAAAAAGGACCCGTCTGTCAACCCAAAATGTGGAAGATCTAACCTTCATTAAAATGAACCACGCATGGGTTTCCAAGGATTTTGTCCCACCTTCCCCTGATGACACATAGGGTGACAGAAAAATGGCTTGCTTTGGTCCACCTCTTCCTGGTACTTCACCTATTTCGCCTTTTGCATCAGCTGAATGTCCAACATCAACATATGCCACTTTCTAAAACTCCCTAACTGTGCTGCCTCCCCCCCCATGGCCGGGGTCACCACCTACCGCACGACACCGTGCGAGTGCCGTTGCCCTGGACAGGTGGGTAGGCCGACTCTTGGGCGCGGGCACTGGCACAGGGTCCCTCATAGTGCAATCAAGTGTCTCTGACGGTGGTGGTGCACACCCGCCATCAGACACACCGCTGTACTATGAGGGGCCCAGTGCCAGTACCGACGCCCACGAGTGGGCCCCCCTTGCTTGGGCAGGGCCCCAGCATTTGCAATCTTTACCTCTCCCTGCTCCTCCCCTGTGTAATCTGGGCCGTCAAATCCATACTGTGCCTGACACCGTCTGAGCCTGCCTCCTGAGACATATATTTTGAATGTGTACGCTATCCATACATGTTATCCGGGGATACGGTACCCTTTCTAACCTTTGTGCAATCACGTGCAATCCATACTGTGCCTGACACCGTCTGAGCCTGCCTCCTGAGACATATATTTTGAATGTGTACGCTATCCATACATGTTATCCAGGGGTACGGTACCCTTTCTAACCTTTGTGCAATCACGTGCAATCCATACTGGGCCTAACACCGTCTGAGCCTGCCTCCTGAGACATATATTTTGAATGTGTACGCTATCCATACATGTTATCCGGGGATACGGTACCCTTTCTAACCTTTGTGCAATCACGTGCAATCCATACTGGGCCTAACACCGTCTGAGCCTGCCTCCTGAGACATATATTTTGAATGTGTACGCTATCCATACATGTTATCCGGGGATACGGTACCCTTTCTAACCTTTGTGCAATCACGTGCAATCCATACTGTGCCTGACACAGTCTGAGCCTGCCTCCTGAGACATATATTTTGAATGTGTACGCTATCCATACATGTTATCCAGGGATACGGTACCCTTTCTAACCTTTGTGCAATCACGTGCAATCCATACCGGGCCTGACACCGTCTGAGCCTGCCTCCTGAGACATATATTTTGAATGTGTACGCTATCCATACATGTTATCCAGGGATACGGTACCCTTTCTAACCTTTGTGCAATCACGTGCAATCCATACTGGGCCTGACACCGTCTGAGCCTGCCTCCTGAGACATATATTTTGAATGTGTACGCTATCCATACATGTTATCCAGGGATACGGTACCCTTTCTAACCTTTGTGCAATCACGTGCAATCCATACTGGGCCTAACACCGTCTGAGCCTGCCTCCTGAGACATATATTTTGAATGTGTACGCTATCCATACATGTTATCCGGGGATACGGTACCCTTTCTAACCTTTGTGCAATCACGTGCAATCCATACTGGGCCTAACACCGTCTGAGCCTGCCTCCTGATACATATATTTTGAATGTGTACGTTATCCATACATGTTATCCGGGGATACGGTACCCTTTCTAACCTTTGTGCAATCACGTGCAATCCATACTGGGCCTAACACCGTCTGAGCCTGCCTCCTGAGACATATATTTTGAATGTGTATGCTATCCATACATGTTATCCAGGGATACGGTACCCTTTCTAACCTTTGTGCAATCACGTGCAATCCATACTGTGCCTGACACCGTCTGAGCTTGCCTCCTGAGACATATATTTTGAATGTGTACGCTATCCATACATGTTATCCAGGGATACGGTACCCTTTCTAACCTTTGTGCAATCACGTGCAATCCATACTGGGCCTAACACCGTCTGAGCCTGCCTCCTGAGACATATATTTTGAATGTGTACGCTATCCATACATGTTATCCGGGGATACGGTACCCTTTCTAACCTTTGTGCAATCACGTGCAATCCATACTGGGCCTAACACCGTCTGAGCCTGCCTCCTGAGACATATATTTTGAATGTGTACGCTATCCATACATGTTATCCAGGGATACGGTACCCTTTCTAACCTTTGTGCAATCACGTGCAATCCATACTGGGCGTGAGAACGGCTGGCGAGCTGTTAAGCAAGCTACAGCACCTGTCCAGACAAGTACAGGGATTCCCTAGCGAGGAGACTTATTTGATTGTTTTCAATGTTGGGACAGCAATTTTTGGGGAGCACTATACTCTGGAGAATGATAGATGGGGCCCACCATACACTGGAACATTCCAAAGGTGGACATCAGACACTGGAGCAGCATTTACAGGGTCCATTATACACTAGAGCATTAGAAATGGGGCCCATTATGTTTGGAGCATTATTTGGGCCCATAAGACAGTGGAGCTTCATCCATGGGGACCAACATATACTGTAGCATTATGTGGAGCTCATCATATACTGTTTCAAACATTAAATGGGACCAATGATTCTGTATGGAGAAATAGATGGGCCTCGTCATGAGATGTAAAAAGTGAGGTATTTTTCATTGTACTATACCGCTATTTATCTGCCGTATCGGAGCATGATGAGTTGTGGTATGTGTTAAAGGGGCGCTCTTTCGCCCAGGGCACATGAAAACCTGCAGCCAGCCCTCCCCCCCCACAACTTTAGCCAAATAACCCCCATTTTTCAGTGCGTAACTTGTATTATGAAGTTAATTAAGGTTGACAAGCTTAAGTAAGAAGAATTGATGCTTTTGGCATTCAAATGGGCACTGTAGGTGTGTTTCCTGTCCTCCTCTCACTGCCGACTTTTATTCCCCATTGACTTACATTGGGTTTCGTGTTTCGGGACGACCCCGACTTTTCCCTATAATCGGACGATCTTGCTCGACCCGACTTTTGGAAAAGTCGGGTTTCACGAAACGAAACGCGACCCTAAAAAACCAAAAGTCGCTCAACTCTAATTTTAACCTTAGGGATTGCTTCAAAAGAGGTTTTTTTATAGTATTTGGTGTCAGACAAAATTCTATGAGCCTCGTTGCAATAATCTGACCTATCTTGTACAACAATACCACCACCTTTATCGGCTGAGCGGATTACTATATCAGAGTTGGACTTTAAGGATTTCAATGCTAATTTTTCATTTTTTGTTAAATTGTGTTTAATTTTTATGGAATTTAGTTCCTTAAATTCCTTCTGTACAATATCATTAAATACATTGAGGTGATGACCTCTGCTTTCAATCGGGTAGAACTTGGTTTTGATAGGTACATCTAAGTGAAAATCCTCATGAGGTATGTTTTCGTTATTAGATGGATTTATATTAAGATTTTCAGGAACAGGATTCAATTCTTTCATTAAAAAATGTCTTTTCAATGTTAATTTTCTAATAAAAACCTGCAAATCAAGAAAAAGGTTAAAATCATTGGTTTTATGTGTTGGACAAAAGGTTAGTCCTTTAGATAGGACACTGGTTTCGTCATTAGTTAAAACATAAGAGGATAAATTGAAAATGTTATTATCATCATCCACAATTGAGTCTCTATTTCTTATTACTAGATTTTTGTTTTCCCTTTCTTTTTTTATCCCCCCTCTGGTTCCTCTATAGGATTTTTTCTTTTTCCATTTTTTGGTGGGAAAAAATTCTTTATTTCTGTGTTTTTCAAAATTCGGGGTAAAAAAGGAACCGTGGCATTATTATCTAAATTGGTGTTATCAATAAGAATTGTATCACTAGTTGGAGTGCTTGAAATATCATTATCATAAACAGAGAAATCAAGGAGTGATTTTTGTGTACACTCTGGGAATTCAATTAAGAAAGGTGATGGAAGGACTACAGGGATAGGCGTAATAGCCTTACACATATCAGTATTAGGATTTATAGAATCAATGAGATTTTTATTCTCATTGAATCCTTTCATTTGTTCCTTGATATTTTCTAATTGTTTAATGGCGTCAATCAGAGGAGCCGTCATCTTGGTGATTTTTAACTGTGGAGGTTTTGAAAAAATGTTGTTATTTGTTCCCCCACTGATTTGTTCCTGTATTGGAGTCAATCCATTTGACTCCAAAGCAGGTAATTTAATACTTGAATTAGTATTACCATTTCTTTCAGAGGTATTTGATTTATTCATGTTGCCACACACATTCAATTTGTTGTTATTAATTACTACAGTATCCGTTTGGTTTATGCTGACTTTGCCATTTGTGTTTTTATTTCTATTTTTATTGTCATTAAAATTCCTGTAGTCCTCCCTGTCCCTCTGTAATTTCTTAGATTTCTTTAAAATAGTTTCATGCTCAACTTGCATGACGTGTGTTATCACATTAGAATTGATTTTCTTATATTCGGGGTGTTTAAGAAACGGAATTAATTCTTTAGAAAAATTCATTTCTTTGACCGCTGCCATTTCAGCTAGTTTGGATCTTTTTTTATATAGTAACAATATCATTTTATGCATACAAATGTCCAAACTCTTCTCCCATTCTTGTGTAAAGTCTGAGTCCATAGGAAAGGGAGAATCAAAGACTAACCTTAGTCCACGTGGGCAAATGTTCTCCTCCAAATAGATGGATAAAAAACGGGCATCCAAGCTATAATGTAATTCTTCTTTCATAGCTTCTTTGAAGTTCGTAAAAATCAGGTTATGCTTCGAAACGCGTAGGGTTTAAAGGGTTAACTTTTTTAACCTGTGTGTCTATGGAATTTGTCTGGTAGCGCACTTGAAAGTCCAAGAATTCATTCCTAAATAACTGTAGAAAATGTGTGCATTTAAAACTGTCAATGAAATTGCCAGGAGGTGATTACAGCCACCCTCACTGAACAGTGAGCAATGACTGTGACCACTCATCACACAATACCAATGACAGAGAGTGAGTGGCTGCAAAGAGACTAAACCTTCGTTGTCTCACTGCAGCCGATGGCTAAGCAGGATTTAAACATTATTTACCAAGAGATAACCCATTATATCTGCAGGTGAATAACGTTTAAGGCCTGGCAAAAGGAAGAATGTCATAAGGTCAACCACTGAACAAAACTAGCACCAAAAAGTGTGTCAGAGCCTGGGGTCATTCCAGCAAGAGCAGTTGAATATAGGTAATTTGCATCTTTGTACCAAAGAGTCACATACGGAACTCTTGGGTCGGTGAAAGAGGTGCACAAGTAAGGTATCCAGCTTGTACATAATGTCATCAAAAAACTTGGCACTCAGATAGAATTATGGTGAAAATAAAGTTCCTTTTTCTATTTTGCATTCAATATGTTATGTAGAACGTTTTCGGCCTTAATTCAGACCTTTATCAGAACTGAATGCTGAGGAGGAGGAACCTGGATGGATTGCACATGTAAGTGCGATCTGCAGTGCTTAGGGAGGCGCCTCCCTTTTTTCTTCTCGGCTGATCCTTCCTCTACCAGGTGGACCTCTCCCATATACACACGTGGAAAAAATTGTTGGTACATTTCTGGTAAAGTAAGCGTGCTTTTACACTGTGTTCAGGCACCGGTTCAGTGACTTCGGCGGGGGGTTATGTCCGAAGCCCCGTAAAACCAGATTTGGCATATGCACCATCTGGGCCATATACTACAATGCTGCTGACCGAGCGAACGTGCGCTCTGTAGTGCATCATTTTTAGGAGTGTACAACTACTGGAGACACACAGACACAGTCTACTACATCTGAGTGTCCTCCTCCAAAAATGATGCATGTCAGAGTGCACAATAGCTCAGTTGGAACCATTATATTCTATGGCCTTTTTGATGTATATCCCTGAATCATGCAGGGTTTGGACAGCACAAGGGGAACATGGATATAGCACAATGGGAATACAATGGGGAATAGTAGAATGGCCACAGTTGGGGAGAGCGCGATAGGAACACTGGAAGAGAGGATGATGGGAACACAGTAAAGTAGGAAAAAATGAAAAATCCCCAATGGTCACTGAAATAACTTTAAACTAACAAACGTAATTTTCAATTTAACCCCTTCACTACCAAGGGTGGTTTGCACGTTAACTACCGGGCCAATTTTTACAATTCTGACCACTGTCCCTTTATGAGGTCATAACTCTGGAACGCTTCAACGGATCTAGGCGGTTCTGACATTGTTTTCTCGTGACATATTGTACTTCACTTTAGTGATAAAATTTCTTCGCTATAACTTGCGTTTATTTATGAAAAAAACGGAAATATGGCGAAAATTTAGAATATTTTGCGATTTTCAAAGTTTGAATTTTTATTACCTTAAACCAGAGAGTTACATGACAGAAAATACTTAATAAATAACATTTCCCACATGTCTACTTTACATCAGCACAAATTTGGAAACAACATTTTTTTTTGTTAGGAAGTTATAAGGGTTAAAAGTTGACCAGCGATTTCTCATTTTTACAACAAAATTTACAAAACCATTTTTTTTAGGGACCACCTCACATTTGAAGTCACTTTGAGGGGTCTATATGGCAGAAAATACCCAAAAGTGACACCATTCTAAAAACTGAACCCCTCAAGCTACTCAAAACTACATTCTAGAAGATTATTTACCATTCAAGTGCTTCACAGGAGCAGAAGCAACATGGAAGGAAAAAAATAACATTTAACTTTTTAGTCACAAAAATGATCTGTTAGCAACAATTTTTTAATTTTCCCAAGGGTAACAGGAGAAATTGGACCCCAAAAGTTGTTGTCCAATTTGTCCTGAGTACGCTGATACCCTATATGTGGGGGGGGACCACTGTTTGGGCGCACGGCAGGGCTCGGAAGAGAAGCAGCGCCGTTTGACTTTTTCAACCTAAAATTGGTTGGAATTGAGATTGGACGCCATGTTGCATTTGACGAGCCCCCAATGTGCCCAAACAGTGGAAACCCCCCACAACTGACCCCATTTTGGAAACTAGACCCCCTAAGGAACTTATCTAGATGTGTGGCGAGCACCTTGAACCCCCTGGGGCTTCACAGGAGTTTATAACGCCCGGGCGTGAAAATAAAAAATCATATTTTTTCCACAAACATGATCGTTTAGTCCCCAATTTTTTATTTTCCCAAAGGTAGCAGGAGAAATTGGACCCCAAAAGTTGTTGTCCAATTTGTCCTGAGTACGGTGATACTCTATATGTGGGGGGGACCACTGTTTGGGCGCACGGCAGGGCTCGGAAGGGAAGCAGCGCCGCTTGACTTTTTCAACCTAAAATTGGCTGGAATTGAGATTGGACACCATGTTGCGTTTGACGAGCCCCCAATGTGCCCAAACAGTGGAAACCCCCCACAAGTGACCCCATTTTGGAAACTAGACCCCCTAAGGAACTTATCTAGATGTGTGGTGAGCACCTTGAACCCCCTGGGGCTTCACAGGAGTTTATAATGCCCGGGCGTGAAAATAAAAAATCATATTTTTTCCACAAACATGATCGTTTAGTCCCCAATTTTTTATTTTCCCAAAGGTAGCAGGAGAAATTGGACCCCAAAAGTTGTTGTCCAATTTGTCCTGAGTACGCTGATACTCTATATGTGGGGGGGACCACTGTTTGGGCGCACGGCAGGGCTCGGAAGGGAAGCAGCGCCGCTTGACTTTTTCAACCTAAAATTGGCTGGAATTGAGATTGGACGCCATGTTGCGTTTGACGAGCCCCTAATGTGCCCAAACAGTGGAAACCCCCCACAAGTGACCCCATTTTGGAAACTAGAACCCCTAAGGAACTTATCTAGATGTGTGGTGAGCACCTTGAACCCCCTGGGGCTTCACAGGAGTTTATAACGCCCGGGCGTGAAAATAGAAAATCATATTTTTTCCACAAACATGATCGTTTAGTCCCCAATTTTTTATTTTCCCAAAGGTAGCAGGAGAAATTGGACCCCAAAAGTTGTTGTCCAATTTGTCCTGAGTACGCTGATACTCTATATGTGGGGGGGACCACTGTTTGGGCGCACGGCAGGGCTCGGAAGGGAAGCAGCGCCGCTTGACTTTTTCAACCTAAAATTGGCTGGAATTGAGATTGGACGCCATGTTGCGTTTGACGAGCCCCTAATGTGCCCAAACAGTGGAAACCCCCCACAAGTGACCCCATTTTGGAAACTAGACCCCCTAAGGAACTTATCTAGATGTGTGGTGAGCACCTTGAACCCCCAGGGGCTTCACAGGAGTTTATAACGCCCGGGCGTGAAAATAAAAAATCATATTTTTTCCACAAACATGATCGTTTAGTCCCCAATTTTTTATTTTCCCAAAGGTAGCAGGAGAAATTGGACCCCAAAAGTTGTTGTCCAATTTGTCCTGAGTACGCTGATACTCTATATGTGGGGGGGACCACTGTTTGGGCGCACGGCAGGGCTCGGAAGGGAAGCAGCGCCGCTTGACTTTTTCAACCTAAAATTGGCTGGAATTGAGATTGGACGCCATGTTGCGTTTGACGAGCCCCTAATGTGCCCAAACAGTGGAATCCCCCACAAGTGACCCCATTTTGGAAACTAGACCCCCTAAGGAACTTATCTAGATGTGTGGTGAGCACCTTGAACCCCCTGGGGCTTCACAGGAGTTTATAACGCCCGGGCGTGAAAATAAAAAATCATATTTTTTCCACAAACATGATCGTTTAGTCCCCAATTTTTTATTTTCCCAAAGGTAGCAGGAGAAATTGGACCCCAAAAGTTGTTGTCCAATTTGTCCTGAGTACGCTGATACTCTATATGTGGGGGGGACCACTGTTTGGGCGCACGGCAGGGCTCGGAAGGGAAGCAGCGCCGCTTGACTTTTTCAACCTAAAATTGGCTGGAATTGAGATTGGACGCCATGTTGCGTTTGACGAGCCCCTAATGTGCCCAAACAGTGGAATCCCCCACAAGTGACCCCATTTTGGAAACTAGACCCCCTAAGGAACTTATCTAGATGTGTGGTGAGCACCTTGAACCCCCTGGGGCTTCACAGGAGTTTATAACGCCCGGGCGTGAAAATAAAAAATCATATTTTTTCCACAAACATGATCGTTTAGTCCCCAATTTTTTATTTTCCCAAAGGTAGCAGGAGAAATTGGACCCCAAAAGTTGTTGTCCAATTTGTCCTGAGTACGCTGATACTCTATATATGGGGGGGACCACTGTTTGGGCGCACGGCAGGGCTCGGAAGGGAAGCAGCGCCGCTTGACTTTTTCAACCTAAAATTGGCTGGAATTGAGATTGGACGCCATGTTGCGTTTGACGAGCCCCCAATGTGCCCAAACAGTGTAAACCCCCCACAAGTGACCCCATTTTGGAAACTAGACCCCCTAAGGAACTTATCTAGATGTGTGGTGAGCACCTTGAACCCCCTAGGGCTTTACAGGAGTTTATAACGCCCGGGCGTGAAAATAAAAAATCATATTTTTTCCACAAACATGATCGTTTAGTCCCCAATTTTTTATTTTCCCAAAGGTAGAAGGAGAAATTGGACGTCAAAAGTTGTTGTCCAATTTGTCCTGAGTACGCTGATACTCTGTATGTGGGGGGGACCACTGATTGGGCGCACGGCAGGGCTCGGAAGGGAAGCAGCGCCGCTTGACTTTTTCAACCTAAAATTGGCTGGAATTGAGATTGGACGCCATGTTGCGTTTGACGAGCCCCCAATGTGCTCAAACAGTGGAAACCCCCCACAAGTGACCCCATTTTGGAAACTAGACCCCCTAAGGAACTTAACTAGATATGTGGTGAGAACTTTGAACCCCCAAGTGTTTCACTAAAGTTTATACTGCCCAGGCGTGAAAATAAAAAATCCTATTTTGTGCCCACAAAAATGATCGTTTAGTCCCCAATTTTTAATTTTCCCAAGCGTAACAGGAGAAATTGGACCCCAAAAGTTGTTGTCCAATTTGTCCTGAGTACGCTGGTGCCCCATATGTGGGGGAAAACTACTGTTTGGGCACACGTCGGTGCTCAGAAGGGAAGAAGTGACGCTTTGGAATGCAGACTTTGATGGAATGGTCTGCGGGCGTCATGTTCCGTTTGCAGAGCCCCTGATGTGGTTAAACAGTAGAAACCCCCCACAAGTGACCCCATTTTGGAAACTAGACCCCCTAAGGAACTTATCTAGATATGTGGTGAGAACTTTGAACCCCCAAGTGTTTCACTAAAGTTTATACTGCCCAGGCGTGAAAATAAAAAATCCTATTTTGTGCCCACAAAAATGATCGTTTAGTCCCCAATTTTCAATTTTCCCAAGCGTAAGAGGAGAAATTGGACCCCAAAAGTTGTTTTCCAATTTGTCCTGAGTACGCTGGTGCCCCATATGTGGGGGAAAACTACTGTTTGGGCACACGTCGGGGCTCAGAAGGGAAGAAGTGACGCTTTGGAATGCAGACTTTGATGGAATGGTCTGCGGGCGTCATGTTCCGTTTGCAGAGCCCCTGATGTGGTTAAACAGTAGAAACCCCCCACAAGTGACCCCATTTTGGAAACTAGACCCCCTAAGGAACTTATCTAGATATGTGGTGAGAACTTTGAACCCCCAAGTGTTTCACTAAAGTTTATACTGCCCAGGCGTGAAAATAAAAAATCCTATTTTGTGCCCACAAAAATGATCGTTTAGTCCCCAATTTTCAATTTTCCCAAGCGTAAGAGGAGAAATTGGACCCCAAAAGTTGTTTTCCAATTTGTCCTGAGTACGCTGGTGCCCCATATGTGGGGGAAAACTACTGTTTGGGCACACGTCGGGGCTCAGAAGGGAAGAAGTGACGCTTTGGAATGCAGACTTTGATGGAATGGTCTGCGGGCGTCATGTTCCGTTTGCAGAGCCCCTGATGTGGTTAAACAGTAGAAACCCCCCACAAGTGACCCCATTTTGGAAACTAGACCCCCTAAGGAACTTATCTAGATATGTGGTGAGAACTTTGAACCCCCAAGTGTTTCACTAAAGTTTATACTGCCCAGGCGTGAAAATAAAAAATCCTATTTTGTGCCCACAAAAATGATCGTTTAGTCCCCAATTTTCAATTTTCCCAAGCGTAAGAGGAGAAATTGGACCCCAAAAGTTGTTTTCCAATTTGTCCTGAGTACGCTGGTGCCCCATATGTGGGGGAAAACTACTGTTTGGGCACACGTCGGGGCTCAGAAGGGAAGAAGTGACGCTTTGGAATGCAGACTTTGATGGAATGGTCTGCGGGCGTCATGTTCCGTTTGCAGAGCCCCTGATGTGGTTAAACAGTGGAAACCCCCCACAAGTGACCCCATTTTGGAAACTAGACCCCCTAAGGAACTTATCTAGATATGTGGTGAGAACTTTGAACCCCCAAGTGTTTCACTAAAGTTTATACTGCCCAGGCGTGAAAATAAAAAATCCTATTTTGTGCCCACAAAAATGATCGTTTAGTCCCCAATTTTCAATTTTCCCAAGCGTAAGAGGAGAAATTGGACCCCAAAAGTTGTTGTCCAATTTGTCCTGAGTACGCTGGTACCCCATATGTGGGAAAAAACTGTTTAGGCACACGGCAGGGTCGGAAGGGAGTGACGTTTTGAAATGCAGACTTAGATGGAATGGTCTGTGGGCGTCATTTTCCATTTGCAGAGCCCCTGATGTGCCTAAACAGTAAAAAAAACCCACAAGTGACATTGATTTGGAAACTAGACCCCCAAGGAACTTATCTAGATGTGCCCCAACTAATCTAATGTTTCCGGTAACGAAATTTAGTAGTGCATTGAGGTGTGGTACAATTTGAAGCAATCCTTCATACACAGGCCAGGTTTTTCGGGGCAGGTGTCGCATTGATAAATGGTGTCCTTGCGTATTCCGTTTTTGTAACACACTCGGCACCTTTTTTGCGATTTACCTCTTTTTCCAGTTTGCGGGACCTCCCCCGGGAAATGCTGACCTGGTACAATACGAGCACCTTCAGTTCCGGAAGTTCTGGGGCCCGCTCCTTCCAGAGTGCCAAACATCAGGGCCTTAACCACTACCTCCTGAAACTGAAGGTACGACGTATCGCTGGGGCATGCACATTGTGACAATAGGAATGCGTTGAGCATTGCCAATTGGACGATGTGCACGACCAGCTTTTTGTACCACGCCTTGGCCTTTCTCAAAGCATTGTACGGTTGGAGGTATTGATCGGAGCGATCAACGCCCCCCATGTTTTTATTGTACCCCAGCACACATTCAGGTTTGCTGACCTGTGCCGAGGTACCCCGTACAGTGCTGAGGGCGCTGCCATCACCGTGTATGGTGGTCAAGAGAAAGACATCCCTCTTGTCCTTGTACTTGACCACCAGCAGGTGGTCGCTACATTGGGCCCTGCTCTCACCTTTTCGGAGCATCTGCCCAAGTAGCGTCTTCGGGAGGCCTCTCTGATTTTTGCGGACAGTACCGCAAGCTGCGGTACCTCGCGCAAAGAGGGCTTTGTAGAGTGGGACACTGGTATAAAAGTTATCAGTGTAGAGGTGATAACCTTTATCCAGCAGTGGGTGCACCAAATCCCACACAATTTTCCCACTCACTCCCAGGTCAGGAGGACACTCAGGGGGTTCAATCCTGGTGTCCTTTCCTTCGTACACTCTAAACCTGTGGGTGTACCCTGAGGTACTCTCACACAGCTTATAGAGTTTGATTCCGTACCTGGCCCTCTTACTGGGCAGGTATTGACGGAATCCGAGCCTGCCCTTAAAATGGACCAAGGACTCGTCCACGCAGATGTTCCTTTGGAGCACGTACACTTCAGCAAACTTTTTGTTGAAGTGTTCGATGACCGGCCGAACTTTGAACAGACGGTCAAAGTTGGGGTCATCTCGTGCGAGACACTGTGCATTATCGTTATAATGCAGAAACTTGAGGATGGCCTGAAAACGCGCCCGGGCCATGACCATTCGGAATACTGGAGTGTTGTATAAAATATCAACACTCCAATATTGCGAAATTTCAGGCTTCTTCAGGATACCCATGTGGAGGACCAGGCCCCAAAACTTCGTCATTTCAACTGCGTCCACAGGAGACCAGTTAGTATAGGATGAAAGCGGGTTTTGCTCCAAAAATTGCCGAGCGTACAAATTAGTTTGCTCCACCATGTGGTTAACAAAATCCTCAGAGAAAAAGACTTTGAAAAAGTCAATTTCTGTGAGGCCGGTGGTGTCAAACTTGATTCCTGATTCTGCCACAAAATCAGGAATCAGTGGCTCGTAATTTTCGGGGGGCGAGGTCCACACAGGGTCTGCTGAATCAGCTGCGGGCATGGTGGGCGCTGCCTCATCTTCTGTCCTGGAGCGTCTGCGTGGCGGTTCCGCAGGACCCGAGGAGGAAGATGAGGAGGGGGAAGAGGAAGAAGAAGAGGATGAAGAATCCGAAAAATAAAGAAAAGTCGGATCGTCATCCTCGCTATCTGTGTCGGAGGCAAGGTAAGAATATGCCTCCTCCATTGAATAGCGCTGTTGGGAGGAACGTGATGGGCGGGACATTTTTTTGTGTAAATATGGTGCTTGGGTGTACTTTATTTATAACTGTGTATGTGGTGGGGGGCTAGTGATTGGTGCACACTATCCTGTAAGAAAAAGCTAAAAGGAAATGTGGAAAAAAAAGTCTAAAACAGCAGGACCTAGATATGGTAAGTGAACGGCGTCACTTACCAAAATTCAGTGGCTGCTGGATGTGTGCACAGGGGTGGCTCAAAGGGGGGGGGAGGTGAAAAAGAAAAATGGAAAACAGTCGGCACAAACTTTTATAAGTGAATTGCGTCACTTATCAAAATTCAGCGGCTGCTAAATGTGCACACGGAAACGGCACAAAGGGGGGTAAAAAGAGGGGGCTGGGAGGATTGGGGTGGATGAATAGAGATCGGACAGGGATCAACAGTTAGGGTTGTAGTTACGTGGCACAAAAAGGGGAGAAAAAAATTTAAAACGGCAGGCAGGTGGCGCAAAAGTGGGGTGGAGGGGGGTGGGGGATGGGGGGATTGGGGTGGATGAAGAGAGATTGGGCAGGGGTCAGTTAGGGTTGTTGTTAGGTGGCACAAGGGGGGGAGAAAAAAAATGAAAAACGGGATGTGTGTGCGAAGGAAAAAAGGCGAGCACGAGTGTTGATCGGTGAACTGCGTCACCGATCAACGCTCGGTGGCTGCGCACGGAGGTGGCGCAAAAGTGGGGTGGAGGGGGGTAAAAATAGGGGGAAGGGGGATGGGGGGATTGGGGTGGATGAAGAAAGATTGGGCAGGGGTCAGTTAGGGTTGTAGTTAGGTGGCACAAGGGGGGGAGAAAAAAATGAAAAACGGGATGTGTGTGCGGAGTAAAAAAAAGCGAGCACAAGTGTTGATCGGTGAACTGCGTCACCGATCAACGCTTGGCGGCTGCACACGGAGGCGGGCCAAAAGGGGGGGTGGAGGGGGTAAAAGGGGGGTGAGGGGGGGTAAAAGGGGGGTGAGGGGGGTAAAAGGGGGGACGGGGGAATGAAGATAGGTGGGGGGGTGAAGATAGATTGGGCAGGGGATCAGGGATCAATTAGCACTTACAGTTGTAGTTTTCTTTCTTCTTCTTCTTTCTTCTGCAGGGATTGTGATGCTACAAGCTGTGGCACCACAATACCCAGCACAGGAGCTCTTGCTGCGTCCGACCTCTCTGCAGGAATCCTCAGCTAGAGTGAGGACCCCTGCAGACAGGTTAGACAGGTCAGAGGCAGGTCAGGGGGCAGGTCACAGAGCGGTCACTTCGCTGCTGTGACCTGTCATTGGTGGGATCGAATGATTACATCGATCCCACCAATCCCTGATCTGCCTGGTGACCATGGTAACTGCCTAGGATCGGAGCTCACAGCTCCGATTCCTAGGCAGGTCATGGCCAGGTCATCAGCAGGGCACAGAGCGGTCACATGGTGACCGCAGCTGTGCCCTGTGGCTGGCGCGATCGCCGATCTAATCGATCGCGCCAACCACTTCCTGCAGGCCCTACTGGGCCTGTCCTAGGCTCTGGCCTAGGATCGGTGCTATTACAGCACCGATCCGGGCCGGTACCGGCAGGGCACAGCGGCGATATTGCGCCGCTGTGCGCTGCGATTGGCGCGATCGATTAGATCGGCGATCGCGCCAATCTGGGGGCTTTTCTCCGGTGCCTGGCGTTGCCAGGCACCGGTCCTAGGATCGAGTACATCGGTACTCGATCCTAGCCTAGATTCCTGTTGTTTCAGCCAATCTGATTGGCTGAAACAAAGAGAGTTGCTGTGATTGGTTGTTCTGAATTGAACAGCCAATCACAGCTCAGAGAGGGGCGGGCCAGGGCGGAGACTGCCCGGGATGCCGAGGCCATCTATCCTGAGGTAAGATGGCATCGGCATTTTAATGCGATCACCGCGACTTAAGTCGCGATGTCGCATTAAAGGGCATGACGTAATATTCCGTCCATGGTAATTAGGTCCATGGTCACATGGACGGAATATTACGTCAATTGTAGGTAAGGGGTTAAACTGAAAAAATAAAAATTAGCTTTTGAAACTGGCATCTTAGAAATGATGCTGAATATGGAATCATTCTTTCCCTAGACAAGAATTCTGAAACATATTTTGTTACAGCTTTGCATTATGCTATTCTACATTGTGAGAGCATATAGGAAAAAGGACAGTGACAAGGAATGGTAGGTTGTCCTTTTATTCTAGTATTTCCAGGAACAATAAATGAGAAACAGAGAATTAAAGAGTTCTGGGAACACATGCTAGATAGGGGTTATTTAATTTTACAAATATTTAGTGAAACATGGGAGAGTTAATAGTTCCTCTTCAAAAGTCGTAATTGTTGTTAAATATATCCAAAGTTTCTAGTATGTTACAATAATGGACAAAAACAAGTTTCTCATAATATCTTACAAGGCGGATGATGTTAGTTTCCTGTTTTATCAGAATTAAAGGGGTATTGCTATGTAGTAAAATTCACAGTTTTTCCATAGACAGCAATGTCGCTACCATGAGCTGTGCAGGAAACTGCGCAGCTGGCAATATTTTCTTGAAAAGAACAGTCCCTCACAGCAGATGGCCCCATGCGCTGGGCAGGAAAAAAACTATGACAGTACTATACAAGTACATTAGCACTGT